>NC_134404.1:189316744-190002855 GCF_038048845.1 Mixophyes fleayi | reverse complement strand
CTTTCCTTAGTTGCGGTTTGTCTGGATCCTGGAATGTTGGGGGGCCCTATTTGGAGAAAAAAATGGGTACATTTAGAAAATGACATCCAGCCCCGGCGTTAAATCAATAGCACCCATGATTAATAATTAGGCCTTCCTCCAGCCCCAACATGAAAATAATAGTATTCACATTTAATAAATAAACCTATTTCCCTCCCTACAAACACCCCCAGCAATAAATTAATAGTATTTACATTTCAGAAATATACCTATTTCCTGCAACCATCACTGACATTAAATAATTCATAGGCACATTTAATAAAGAGACCTCATTCTTCCCCACATTCAGTAGCCCCCAAACCACCCTATTTTAAAATAATATTCAACACTATAAAATTGCCCAACCATTACCCCACAAACAAAATTGCACCCATTAATTAGCCACCACCCACCTCACAATACATTTCCACAAGCCCCCTGTGCCATCACACACACATTACTGTGCCCCTTCATCGCCATGTTGTGCCCCCTTATGATCACATTGCGCCCTCCATGCTGCTTTTCCACCTTCACCTGGCCCCCCATCACCACACTATGCCATGCTGCCCTGTCTCCATCACTGTGCCATCCTGCCCCCATTCTCCATCACTGTGCCATCCTGCCCCCCCTCTCCATCACTCGGTGCCTTTCTACTGCCCCCCCCCCCTCTTTTCCTCCTACTGTAAAACGTGAACAGCGAGGGCCCGGGACGGGCCCACTGGCATGCCCGCGCCCGGGTAATTAGTACCCACGCTCCCCCTCTTGGCGGCCCTGCTCACACCCCCACCCCCTATGTGTGTAATGGCTACTAGTTAAACAGATGTGTGATAAGATGGAAAGACTTCTTTGGATGCACAAAGTTTGAATTGAAATTAATGAATGTTGCTGGGAAGTTTGTAGATATCCACTCCCCTGTTAGACTAAAGAAATATTAGTGGACATTGTGTGTTAACTGCTGAATAGAGAGCTATTTGTGGTGGACTGACTAATACTGGTTGTAATGAGTTAAGGGCCTGTTGCTGACTTTGCATTGTTAGAAAATAATTAGGCCTTTGAGCTAACATGTGCTTGTAACAAAGTATTGTAACTCAGCCATTTTGTAGGAATAATGTCCGCTTTGTGGGCGTTCCTGAGCGCGTGGAAGGATCCGCTCCTGAAACATTCCTTGAGACTTGGCTTGTTTGTGAGTTCGGAAGGGAGGCCTTCACTTCACAATTTGCAGACGAGCGTTCTCATCGTCTTCCATCCCAGGCTCTGGTGTAGGGGACCTCAGCCCGTACATTCATAGCAAAGATGCTTCACTACAAAGACACTATTCTTCGTCTGGCCAGAACGCAAGGACCTTTCAAATTTGAGAATCATGTGGTGTCTGTGTTTCCAGACTTTGCCATTGAAGTCCGAAAGAGCAGAGCCCAATTTACCCAAATCAAACGGCGGCTTCGAGATTTACAACTACCCTATGCAATGCTTTTTCCTGCGAGGCTCCAGGTGGTTGCTGACAGTCATTTTCACTTCTTCTCCATGCCCAGGGAGGCTGCAGCCTGGCTAGATGGCAGGCCCTGGGCTGATCTCCTTCGGAGATGAGGACTGTGATGATTATGTAGTATATCTAAAGAATGATTGTTATATTCTGTTGAATTCATGTATGACTATGTATGTTTTTATGTAACCTCTCAAAGTATGCAATTAAGAGTCTTTTTGAAACTGGGCATACCACTCGGTACATTCTTCGTATTTGCAAGGAGTATCAATATTCATAAAAAATAATCTAAGGTTTTCGATAGAAGAGGTACATTTGGAGACCCCCTTGGTAGATATGTGTTCCTTCAAACTATAATAAATAATTTCCCTGTCATACTCCTTGCTGTGTACGTCCTCCCCGGCCTTTAATGCGAAAGTACACAAGAAGGCCTCCAAACTTATTGCTATCTCCCCATATGCCCCGGTAATATACCTTGGAGACTTCAATGCAGTTATGGGCAAGGGTCTTGATAGATGGCGAGAGTTGGCCCTGGTGATGAGTGGCGTGCCCTCTTCATTTGCTAAATTAGTAATGGACATGGGATTAATAGATATTTGGAGGTCTCGGTAACCTTCATAAAAAGTATTCTCCTGTTACTCGCTATCCCACCGTTTTTTTCTCTTATAGATCTGGCTTTAATCTCCAATAGGTTGGCCCCGTTGGTTAGAGAAATCAATTACCTTTCTAGTTGAATATCTGATCTGATCACTCTCCAATACTGTTGGTTGTAGCTCTGACTCCTGATACCAGAGTTAGATTCTGGAAATGTAACCCATTTTGGCTCACTCACATGGGAACGGGTGAAGACTTGACAACAGATTGGGAAGGGTTTTTCTCACATAATGTTACCACGGCCGACCCGCTTGTCTTCTGGGATGCCTTTAAAGCGTTGTTCCGTGGTAAGCTGATAAATCGAGTTGAGAAACAAAAGAAGTTCTCCAGAGCAGAGGAATCAAGATTAAATCAGGCCTGCCGAGATTTGGAGCAGGTATATTTGACTACTAGGCTCCCCCTGAACAAGGGCACCTGGCTGCATGCGCAGAAGAATTGGGCGAACTTTCTGCTGGACAAGTCTACATGTAGGCTCCTTTTTTCTAAACATACTATGTACACACAGGGAGATTAGAGTGGAAGCCTTATGGCGTACTTGGCTAGAACTGAATTGCAAACCCAAACCATAACTGCCATCTCTGACTGGACAGAGAATACTCAATACGAGACTGAGAAAATTGATATAGTTTTTTGAGCCTATTACGAGGATTTGTACACCTTCGGGGCGGAATATTCCACTCCCCAATTAGAGGACTTTTTGTCAGGTGTGTCTACCTATGCTTTCGTTTGAAGCTGTGAACTTCCTTGAGGCCTCTCACTGTAGAAGAAATTCAGGCGGCCATAGCGTCCTCTCCGTGTAACAAGGCCCCGGGGGTGGACGGGTTACCCATGGAGCTGTACAAAAATTTTGGTACCTTCTTTGTCCCTACATTAATGGAGCAATACAATAACATTTACGAAGCTGCAGCTCTACCGCCTTCCATGTCTGAGGCAGTAATAGTGGTCATCCCCATGCCGGGCAAGGACCCATTGCTGCCTGAATCCTATAGGCCCATCTCCCTTTTGACAATGGACGTAAAAATGTTAGCCAAAATACTTGCTATGAGACTGAATAGGGTTATTGATCAGTTGATCCACCCATACCAGACGGGGTTTATGCTGGGGAAATCCACGGCCATCAACCTTCGTCGACTCTACCCCCCATTTGCAAATGCCCAGCGGTCACTGGATTGGGGCAGTGATAGTATCCCTAGACGCAGCCAAAGCATTTGACTCTGTAGAATGAGAGTATATATGGGCAGTCATGAACAGATTTGGTATAGGCCCCAAGTTTTTGTCCTGGATGAAGCTGGTATATTTGGCCCCAGTGGCCAGAATCAGTGTGAGCAGCCATACTTCTTCGCCATTTGCGCTGGTTACACGAGGCAGGAATGTCCCCTCTCACCAGCCCTGTTCGCCAAAGCTGTAGAGCCTCAGGCATGCATGATAAGGGCAGATCCTTGAATCTGTGGACTCAAAGCTGATGATGGGGTGGACAAGGTCGCGCATTATGCTGACAACATGCTCCTTTATCTACAAGACTCTGGGTCATCCCTAGCCACTCTGCTGTATTTGGTAGAGGAGTTTGGTGGCTTCTCTGGCCTGAAGATAAACTGGGCCAAATCTAGCATTTTTCCCATAGGTGGGGGGGTCCTGGAGAATGCTGCTGGATCCCTCCCATTGCAATGGACAGCGAAATTTAAGTATTTGGGAATATGTATCACCAATTTCCACACTGAATACATACCTCTTAACATCGACCCAGTGATTAATTATCTTCGGGTCAAGACATCTACATGGACTAGACTGCCTTTATCACTGTTGGGTAGGATCAACTTAATCAAAATGGTCCTGCAACCGAAATTCCTATATCCACTGCACCATCCTCCAGTTTATCTTCTTAGGAGGATCTTCTCCCAAATCAATAAATATATGTCCTCTCTGGTCTGGGCGGAGAGTCGAGCACGAGTTAGGCTAGCCTCTTTGTGTCAGGTGGCCTGGTTCTCCCTGACTTTAGGGCCTGCTACTTCACTGTCCAACTGACTCACCTTCGGGATTGGATTGGTGGACTCACCAACTCCTGACCTCATGAGTTTTCTGAAAGGTTGTGCAGGGTTTGATGGACCCTCCCATACATGGTGCACAAAAGTTACTAGAACAGTCCCGCCATTGCTTAAGCCAGCTTTAATGATCTGGGGAATTGTGGGGAGGGCGCTGCAGTCCACTGGGTTGGATCAGTATACCCCAATATGGGTTAATAATACTTTTCTTAATTTGTATAATTCAGGTATATTTTCCAAATGGAGAAATGTGGGTATTATTTCTCTGGGCAATTGTACTCTGGAGGCACCCTTAAATTTTTTGCAGAACTATAGGCAGATTTCCATCTACCAAACAACTTATTTTATACATACTTATAATTACAGCATGCCCTAGTGGCTCAGTTCGGTAGTGCCTGTCTCGTCTTTGCTCCAGATCCTCTTTGCCTACTTTTAAGACAAATAGGATCCACAAAGACCATCTCGGGGTTATAAGTTAATATGCTTGCTATACTTACCCCTGACAACTTGCCTCAACTGCGACAGGCTTGGGAAGTGGACCTGGGACCTTTGACCAATGAGGACTGGACTTGTATGCTTGACAGTGCCCAGCCATGTACAATGTACATCGCTTTGAAAAGTACATTGTACATAGGCGCATACTTACATTACCCCCTTAACAGCAACGATAACAGCGTCGCAGATGTCATTGACGCCATGAAGTCGTGGTGGATTATTGTTTCATTTCACACACCAGTTACCTTCGATCCTCATTGGCAAGGAGCCCTTGGATGTCAGCATGTCGGAGTAAGTTGTCGGATTAATCAGCATCATTATAATGTACCCCACCCCTTCTAGCAGTGTTTAATAGTAATATTAATATTAATAATATGTTCTTTACGTAAGAAGGAGCTTGGAGACCCATTCAGCATATCATATTATATGTCATAATACATCTTAGCATACCCATATAAATTGTTACTAAAGAGAGCCAGTTGCATGCCATTGAAATATCTTTCTGATAGTTACAACTGTCGAATGATTCCTCTTTTTCATGTGGATATGTGGATTGTAGCCTTATGTGGAACTACGTCCGTTATCTTTGTATTGTTGTTTCTCTTGTTTTGGTTTTGTTTATGTTTAAAAAAAACTCAATAAAATATATTTGATTTTAAAAATAAAGATTCTATTTCATACATAGAAATCTGCATTGTGGTCATGAATTTATAATGTCTTGATACAGCAGATATATATATATATCTGTGTGATACAGTAAATTAGGTTTAATGGACGGACGTAGGAGTGTCATAAGAGGGAAAGTGTAAATGCGTATAGTAATGTAACGAGCGTATCCAGGAATAGAGTAAGAAGATAGAGTGCGCAATTATGGCGTAAATACAGCATAATGCGCCATACTTTGTGTCCTGCCTTTTCCCTTCCACCTGCTAATGCTTCCTTCTGGGATGTATTCAGTAAAGTTGCAGCAGAGAAACTACCTCCCCACCATCCTTGGGAATGTCCTATTGACCTCATTCCTGGTAAAGTTATTCCCCAAGGTAGTACCTACCCACACTCATTACTCATGTCTCAGGCCATGTCTGAATACATTTCTGAGAATCTGACTTGTGGGTTCATATGCAAATCTTCCTCTTCAGCAGCAGTTGGATTTTTGTTTGTTAAGAAGAAGAATAGGTCTCTTAGACCCTGTATTGACTATTGTCAGCTTAATGCCATCACACTAAAACAAAAATCTGGCGCTTCGTTCAGTAATGCAGCCCCTTGTATGTACTGAGAGTTCCACTTAAACTCTCAAATGAAGACAATAAATATATCATACATACATGAAGCTCTCTCCTAGTTTGCACGTCCTTGTGCTTCAAGCCAATAATATGTTGCTCTTTGTAGTTGGTATCTGTTATACACACTGAAAACAAACAGAGCTTCTCATAGCACAATACAGTTATGTATAAGAGGGGGATGTGAACACTATGGGGAAGTCCATGTCTTGATATGAAGGTACACCACCAATCACCCGTGTTCCCCCTTCTGCTTCACACCCCAATAGATGTATGCTTACAAGGTACAGGTAGATACACGCCCCAAACAAATGAAGTGTAGAATCCCTTCTTCTAAACGTCTGTATTAGACTGGTATCTCAACTGAGAAACTTTAAACTTCCAGCAGTGGGCACATCAAATTCATCATCCCGCCTGTCCACTCCACGAGAATCATGTATATGAATACCATAAATGGGAGAGAGAAACAATCTAGTTTTTCACCTTTTATTAAAACATGGTCTGCATGTGAATAAAAATGAGACCCGTACCGAATGACAGAAAATACAAGCATGAATCAGATTAGTGAACCAGTTCCGCTCACCGCAATCTCGTTTCGTATGGCTGCCGTCAGGTCTCCGGATAAAACCAACCTGTTTCAAAGTCTTTATCAAGGTTATGTTGTCTAGTCCCTCCGAACCCTTTATATATAGAGACGTCCACTAATTAGTTCACTCGCTGTGCTCATCCAAAGCGAGGCTTGGTTCCTCCGTCTACGCGGATAGTATAGATTCCTCCACAGCGAGGTCTGGCTTCTTAAAGCGATACAGCATTATTGTTTCCGTAACTAGCTAACTAATACAGACAAACCAGCTCTCTATATATCATAGATTTAATTTCTCCATTCATAGGGATGTCTTGATTTGGCTGAGTGGGTATTCCTCGGCATAAAGGAAAAGTATATATCAATATAACATCTATTTCAACATGAATTGTGGTTTAACGTATATCTAATACATATACACATATTTAAATTAACCATATCATATTTTTGACAGATCTGTTATTATGTGCCAAGTAATTCAAATAGTTGAAATCTTTATCTCATTTTCTTATTCTAATGATATCAATCCAGCTTTTCTAGCATGTTACTAAATATAGCTTGTTCAAAGATGTGATTTCAAGTTGTGAGTCTGCACAACCAAGTAATTTGTACTGCCTGATATGGCTTTAGCTTGTTATGTAAACCAAGTTGTTAGCACCAAACAAACATTCCTTTATGCCTCTAAACAAAATTAGATCTGTAACGTTAATCCCATTACAGAGTCAAGAGCTGAAGGAATTGTATACACCCTAGGTTCCCAAACTGTGCGCTGCGGCTACCAGGGGTGCTGCATCGCTGTCACAGGGGTCCGTGAACAGGAAGGAAAGAAAACAAAAAACAAAAAAACAAACAAAAAAACACTTACCAATCCGGCGGCGCCCGGGACCCAGCATCCTCCTCCTTCCTTGCTTCTCACTGACTGTCGGGCGTTATGACGCTGGATTGGTAAGTTTTTTTTTTGTTTTTTTTTTCTCTTCCTGGCCACGGCGGGATGCAGAGGGGGCAGAGCGAAGATGCAGAGCGAAGATGCATAGGGGGCAGAGCGCGGATGCAGAGGGGGCAGAGCGCGGATGCAGGGGGCACAGAGTGTGTGGATGCAGGGGGCACAGAGTGTGTGGATGCGGATGCAGGGGGCACAGAGTGTGTGGATGCAGGGGGCAAAGTGTGAGTTAGCTGTAAATTATTCTTTGACAGAAATATAATTGATAAAATTATATAAAAATATTCTTTTCCATTGAATTTATGTGTATTATTTTTGCATACAACTAAATAAGTATTTCTGTCCTGACCTAAATATTTAATACGTCTTTTTGATCACTTTTAAAAAACGGGACTGCTCGGTAATTATTTTGGAGGGGTGCCTTGAAAAAATTATGGAGACTCTAAGGGTGCTGCAAACTGCAAAAGTTTGGGAACCACTGGTCTACGTGAAAGTATAGATTCCTCCACAGCGAGGTCTGGCTTCTTAAAGCGATACAGCATTATTGTTTCCTTAACTAGCTAACTAATACAGACAAACCAACTCTCTATATATCATAGATTTAATTTCTCCCTTCATAGGGATGTCTTGATTTGGCTGAGTGGGTATTCCTCGGCATAAAGGAAAAGTATATATCAATATAACATCTATTTCAACATGAATTGGGGTTTAACGTATATCTAATACATATACACATATTTCAATTAACCATATCATATTTTTTCGTCCATACACCTAAGAGGTAATCTAATGCACACTCATGTGTGTCATATATGTAGATCAATATCATAACCTCCATATATTTAAGAAACCATTTAAGTTCGAAATCTGCATTTAATCCCTTAGGCATAAGAGTGTCTATATTGTATATCCATTTCATCTCTAATTTCGATAAAGAAGTCAGTAAATCCCTATTTCTCCAGTTCTCTTCCACTTTCTGAAGGCCCCAAAACCCCTAAACTTGAATATACCAGTTTAAAGTGGTTCGAGAGTGTATGGGTGTCTAGACCTTTTTTAATGTTGTATAGATGTTCTCTCACTCTCACTTTCAACGGCCGTGTGGTTCTACTTATGTACACTTTATCACAAGTACATTGTATCACATAGATGACATTCTTTGTGTGACAGGTTATGAATTGCTCAATTTTACATTCCTTTCCATTAAGTATAAGATTTGTATATTTGCTTGGACCGGTTTTACATGTTTTGCAGGCTGCACATAAGCCGCATCTGTGAAAGCCTTTCATTCTAATGGAGTTTCTTATACTTTCGGGCAAGTGACTCCTTACAAGCTTATCTTTCAAGTTCTGTGCTTTCCTATAAATGAAATAGGGTTTTTCTGGTAGCATACCACCTATAATATTATCTTTCTTAAGGATTCCCCAATGTCGCAAAACACCTTTTCAACCTGTACATAATTACTGCTATAATTCGAAAGGAATGCACACTCATATTTGGTGTTATTATTGGAATGGGCTTTTCTCTTTTAACTCAATAGATCTTCCCTCTTAATGTCTCCAAGTTTTCCTTCTGCATTATTTAACAGATCAGTGTTAAAGCCTTTACTATGGATGGCTTGTTTCATTTCTTTCACCTGTGTATTTAAAATGCTCACCTCAGTACAATTACGTTTCACCCTCTTCATTTCCCCTAACGGGACAGCATTTAACCAGTTCTTATGGTGATTGCTGTTATAGTCAATGTAACTTATAGTATCTGTGGGTTTGTGAAACGTTTTGGTTTGAATACCCTTCTCATCTACATAGACAGTGATGTCCAAAAAAATTACACTAGATCTACTCCATGTAAAAGTTAACTCAATCCCATAATTGTTGGAATTGAGATGCTAAAAGAGAGATCCTAAGTCCTGTTCAGATCCATTCCAAATAAAGAAAATGTCATCTATGTAACAAAAACCATGACACCAAGCTCGCCCCAAAGTCATGACCCAGCCAGACACTCTCCGTCTCCCATTGAGCCATAAAGATGTTCGCATAACTTGGGGCGAACTTGGTGCCCATGGCCATCCCCACACACTGTAAATAGTAATTCCCTTGGAATCTGAAATAATTATGTTCAGTACAAAAACAATTCCATCTATAATGAAAGATTGAAGTTCGTCAGTGTATGAAGTGCTAGTGAAGCTACTTCTAACTGCTTCTACACCAAAGTTGTGTGCAATTATGGTGTACAAAGATTTCACATCTGCCGTAACGAGAATATAATTGGCATCCCACACAATCTTTGACAAGTTTCTGAGGAAATCTGTTGTATCTTTCAAGTACGATTTAGAATTCTGAGCTATCGGTTGCAGGTAACTATCTAGAACATGTGAAAGGTTGATCGTGATGGATCCTGTCCCGGACACAATAGGTCTCCCTGGTGGATTCCTACTGTCTTTGTGAATCGTGGGCAATATATACATAACTGGGACCCTTGGATATTCTATACATATGTATTTTGATGTTTCATCATCTACAACAACCATATCCTTATATTTCGTTATAAAGGTAACCAGGTCCTTACTTATTTGTGTGGTTGGATCTTTCTTTAGTTTTCTATATGTTCCCTCTGAATTTAATTGTGATTGAACTTCTTTAATATAGTTATCAACATCCATCTCTACCACTCCCCCGCCCTTGTCTGAGGGCTTGATTACAATCTGGTGGTTATCGGTCAATGTCTTTATGACTTTCCTTTCTTTTAGGTTCAGATTAGAATAATATTTATTCTTAGACTTTTTGTTATCAATCCTTCTAATATCATCTGCTACCATTTTGTTAGATGTCTCTATAAAGCTTCCTTTTATATGCTGTGGAAAAAAGTAGATCTATTTTTAAATGTCTTTGTTGTTCCTGACTTTTCCACAGATATGTTTTCTCCATCGTTTTCCCTCATTTTAAAAAACTTTTTTATAGTCAATTTCCTCACAAACTTTTGCAAGTCTATGTAGGTATGAAATGGATTTGACATTAGTGGGAGCAAATTTCAAACCTTTCTTAAATAGTGATTCTTCCCCTTCGGTTAGACTATGGGAACTTAAGTTAAACTGGTACATTCAAGTTTAGGGGAACATATCAAAGGATTTTGGGGCCTTCAGAAAGTGGAAGAGAACTGGAGAAATAGGGATGTACTGATTTCTTATCGAAATTAGAGATGAAATGGATATACAATATAGACACTCTTATGCCTAAGGGGTTAAATGCAGATTTCAAACTTAATTGGTTTCTTTAATATATGGAGGTTATGATATTGATCTACATATATGACACACATGAGTGTGCATTAGATTACCTCTTAGGTGTATGGATGAAAAAATATGATATGGTTAATTGAAATATGTGTATATGTATCAGATATACGTTAAACCACAATTCATGTTGAAATAGATGTTATATTGATATATACTTTTCCTTTATGCCGAGGAATACCCACTCAGCCAAATCAAGACATCCCTATGAAGGGAGAAATTAAATCTATGATATATAGAGAGTTGGTTTGTCTGTATTAGTTAGCTAGTTAAGGAAACAATAATGCTGTATCGCTTTAAGAAGCCAGACCTCGCTGTGGAGGAATCTATACTTTCACGTAGACCAGTGGTTCCCAAACTTTTGCAGTTTGCAGCACCCTTAGAGTCTTCATAATTTTTTCAAGGCACCCCTCCAAAATAATTACCGAGCAGTCCCGTTTTATAAGTGGTCAAAAAGACGTATTAAATATTTAGGTCAGGACAGAAATACTTATTTAGTTGTATGCAAAAAAATAATACACATAAATTCAATGGAAAAGAATATTTTTATATAATTTTATCAATTATATTTCTGTCAAAGAATAATTTACAGCTAACTCACACTTTGCCCCCTGCATCTACACACTCTGTGCCCCCTGCATCCGCATCCACACACTCTGTGCCCCCTGCATCCACACACTCTGTGCCCCCTGCATCCGCGCTCTGCCCCCTCTGCATCCGCGCTCTGCTCCCTATGCATCTTCGCTCTGCATCTTCGCTCTGCCCCCTCTGCATCCTGCCGTGGCCAGGAAGAGAAAAAAAACAAACAAAAAAACTTACCAATCCAGCGTCATCACGCCCGACAGTCAGTGAGAAGCAAGGAAGGAGGAGGATGCTGGGTCCCGGGCGCCGCCGGATTGGTAAGTGTTTTTTTGTTTGTTTTTTTGTTTTTTGTTTTCTTTCCTTCCTGTTCACGGACCCCTGTGACAGCGATGCGGCACCCCTGGTAGCCGCGGCGCACAGTTTAGGAACCTAGGGTGTATACAATTCCTTCAGCTCTTGACTCTGTAATGGGATTAACGTTACAGATCTAATTTTGTTTAGAGGCATAAAGGAATGTTTGTTTGGTGCTAACAACTTGGTTTACATAACAAGCTAAAGCCATATCAGGCAGTACAAATTACTTGGTTGTGCAGACTCACAACTTGAAATCACATCTTTGAACAAGCTATATTTAGTAACATGCTAGAAAAGCTGGATTGATATCATTAGAATAAGAAAATGAGATAAAGATTTCAACTATTTGAATTACTTGGCACATAATAACAGATCTGTCATCTCAGGAGTGTTAACAATTCATCCAGCTTTGAATTCTGTAACAGGATTAACACCATAGATCTATCTAGAGGCACCAGTGAGCATTTTTGTTTGATGCAAGTAACCTGATTCGGATAATCAGCTATAGCCATACTGAACAGCACAAACCATTTGTTTCTGCAGACTCTTTTAATAAGTCATATTTAATAATGTGCCTTGCATCAGAAAAGCTGGATTGATATTATGAAAACCTAATAAATGATATAAAAGATCTTAGCCACATCAATTTCTTTTATTTCAGCTTTTAAGTTACACATGGATGGGAGTAATCAGTTGTATGATTATTTATTCGAATTTTGAAATTCAGCCTTAGGATCGTTACTATATAGGCTCCTAAGCCATACCTAATATGACTTAGAAAGTTGTCTATTATTACTAATAGACATAGCGACTAATAACTATTCTTTAATATACTTCAGTGAAGCCTTTGCAACAGTTACCATCTGTTATTACAATATTTATGAGAGTAGTATCAGCTCATAACATAGCTGTGAAATTCAGCTTTCTAAATATAGTGTACACTCCGTATGATAATATTATTCATTGTTATATTCGGCTGCACAAATTTTGCATCATACCATTTATATGAATCTACACCTAATAAGAGCCTAATAAAGAGGAGTACCTGAGAGAGAGAGATAGATAGATATATAATTTCTGTAGCTACTCATTTACAACACTAAGTTTTAATATATCGCTTTTAATATATACAGTTTAATTTATACAAATAACACTTTGTTTTTGTGTTTTGATTTTTTTCATTCATCTCATGTCTATGAGCAATATAGACTATTAGAATAAGAATTTTGGAATATACTAATCCTCATTAAAATTACCATCTGACTACACATATGATGTGTGTCTTCCCTAGTTAGTATTTCTTTCTCTCTCCTTTTTTTCTCAGTAAACTATGAATCCATACTACAGGAAGCAGCTCCCTCACTAGCAGATTTTTGTAAGGAGATTATTCTACTACAAATTAGAATTAAAGGACTCTGGTGTGGAAGATAATTCTCATTGCATTACTGCCTGCACTATGTCTCTGCTCTCGGAGTTTAATTCCCGACCATGGCCTTATCTGTGAGGAGTTTGTATGTTCTCCCCGTGTTTGCGTGGGTTTCCTCCGGGTGCTCCGGTTTCCTCCCACACTCCACAAACATACTAGTAGGTTAATTGGCTGTAACAAACTGACCCTAGTCTCTGTCTGTGTGTGTTAAGAAATTTAGACTGTAAGCTCCAATGGGGCAGGGATTGATGTGAATGAGTTCTCTGTACAGCGCTGCAGAATTAGTGGCGCTATATAAATAGATGACGATGATGAAATTCTGAGGTTTCTACATATTGACCTTATCTATTTTCAATTAGTATGTCCTTTGGAAACTATAACCTCTGTTACAGTTCAGTAGTTCCCTGCTGGTCAATACAAGAAACAATGATATACTTTCAACTGTCCAGCACATTATACAGTATAGCATCATATCCAATATATACTGCCCAATTCACAGTACGTGTATACTGCCTCATGATATCATATACAGTATTTCACCATGATGGCATATGTCACTTGGGAGAGAAGCACTGAGAAATAGTAGCTGGTGTAGCCCCAGGTTTCTATCTTATGTCTTTTAAAGTCCAGGAAAATGTTAGTGTCTGTTGGAAAGACAGCTTTCCAATGTGTTCGGTAAGAAGGGAGAGGATGGGACTCCATTCCCATGGGCTAGTTTGGGTCTTCTGTTCTCCCAGCCCAGTAACAGGGTGTATCTGTGAGGTCTAAATAAAAGGGTGTGACAACTTGCTGTATATGCCTCTGGTGCGAGAAACAGAGAAGCTTATGTTGAGAGAGCGGCTGTCTATACGCGGCTGTCTGTTCGCATTACTTAATTGACTTATCTATTTGGGCTACTTCAGGAAAAAAAAATCCCATTTGATTTTTAAATTGGAAAACAGATTTGTGTATTTGATTACATTTTATATGAAAACTTCAACTTTTGTATTTATTAAAAAGGGTCCAGACAATATTCTCCCTTCTGATATAACACTTGATTTATATTATGATTTTATCTTATATTAGGGCAATGAGACTTTAGAATTTATGATTAACACTGATACGTCTCACCTCTAAGCTATCTCTTTGCTATTGTGGGGTATAAGTATATATACTTGTATGCCTGACATAGATCTAGCGTAAATGCTTATTGTCAAGACCAGCACTCACCTGAGCCAGTGTGTGTGTGTGTGTGTGTGTGTGTGGGGGGGGGGGTTAACAGAGGGTTAATGAAAAACAACCACCTGGTCTGTCTAAAATGGTTGTATCCTTCCCCTATCTGACACTCACTAGCTTTGCCTTACCAATTATGCCACCACCAAGGTTTTTGTTTTTTTGTTTTTTTCCGGAAGCCATCGATTCCCCCTTAATAACTAATCTATCACAATGACCTTTAGTTGCCATGAACCAAAATGTTTTCCCTTGTTTCAGCTATGTAGTGTTTTGTCCAAACTGTCACGAGAATTCGTTAGAGCAGAGACATGAACTTAAGTGTATTTTAATGTGGAAAATACATCCACAATGCTTAAGAAAACACAATAAAAATGACATACGAAGGTATAATGCAATGGTTTCTTGTAAAAATAAACAGTATAAAACATAAAGTTGATATAACTTATGTATGATCAAGTTTGTGTTGCTGGGTGATGCAGAAAATGGGACATTCTTCAATATCAGATTGACTCTCCAAAAGTGAACAACCTCTTTGCATTACACTAGCGTTTTAAAGTTACTGCAGGGTCCACACCTTTTTCCAGTCAGATTTTATTTATCCTGTCCTAACTTCTTACTAGAATGGTTTACAAATATGATTTCACCTCCACACAAGTCATAACTTTCCTATCATCTGTATACCACACATGCCACATGTAAGTATGATATTGGAGAATATATGATTGGACATTTTCATGTTTTCCTAGTTCACCAGCTTGTCATTAACATTTAATCTAAGCAGTTGAAATGTCTGCAACATCCCAGATGTGTGTTGCTTATCACTGTGCTGAAAGAGATATTTTTCAAGGCTCCTTCAAATTTTACGACCTGTGCCATAAATTGAATTGACCCAGGGCGGTGATCCGTAACCATGGGTCTGGGCTCTATTATCTACAAGTACCATCTGGGGAGAACAGAGGAGTTTAAAATAATCAAAAGGAAACATTGGGGTATATTTACTAAACTACGGTTTTTGAAAAGTGGAGATATTGCCTATATGTAACAGATGGACACTATAGGGGGAGTGGTCAGCCCACGAAGGACAGCTAGCACCATAGTGTAGTATATAAAGAGTACAGTCTTGACCTGCCTCTTAGATTGGGCAGAACAGTCACCAAAAGTCATCATTGTCCCACTGGAATCAGAACATTTGGCAGACTGTCCTACCCGTTCTTGACACTTTCACCATCTGTGACTGCTGGTTTCTTTTAGTTGTGACTTGATCCTGGAATGTTGGGGGCCCTGTTTTTGAAAAAAAAACATTGGTACATTTAGAAAATTCCAACCAGCCCCGGCGTTAAATCAATAGGGCCCACAATTAATACTCAGGCCTTCCTCCAGCCCCAACATCAAAGTAATTGTCACGGGCACTAGGAGTCTTTACCCAGGGATCACCAGGTGATAGGCTTACCAGAGCAGTATAGGTGGTAATATGGTACTCTGGTAGCAGGGTGATCACGGAACAGGAAATAGCAGATGATGAGATGCTCAGGAAAGTCTATGACTAGCAGCACTGGCAATATGGAGGTAGTAATACACGAGGAACTGTATGGACAAAGGACACGTGAAGGTAGTCAGTGGTCTGCGGTAGCAAGTTGTACCACTGCTATAGTGAGGAGGAATGTCCAACAGAAACGAGGAGGTGATGAGAGTCAGCGGTCTGCGGATAGCAAGTTGTACCGCTGTCTGAGTGAAGGAATGGAATCCAAGTGGAGGTATCCGGGGAGTCAGTGGTCTGCGTTAGCAAGTTGTACCACTGCTATGTGAGAGGATACTGGAACAGGTGAAACTGTAAACAGGAGTCAGTGGTCTGCCACTAGCAAGTTGTACTACTGAATATATATGTGAGGAGGTGCACGGGGAGAGACTGCAACACAATATATACACGGGCACCTTGACTTTGATCCACAGTAATATGCACAATATAAATGTATAAATGACTGAACAACACTGCCAATATAGAAAGTCTCTTGAAGTAATCCGGCATGAGATAACACAGTCAATGATGGCAGTAGAGTCAGCAGATAGTACACTCCAGAGGAGAACCAACACAGTCAATGATGGCAATAGACTCAGCGGATAGTACACTCCAGAGGAGAACCAACACAGTCCAGCAAGGTATGCAATACACAGCACAGTCAATGGGAAGTATGCATACCGTGGTTCAGGAGAAGGCAGTCAGACAGGAGTGCAGAGATACCTGAAGGGCAGGAGGCCAGCAGGATACAAGTCCCTGGATGGGTGAAGCAGGGGTCTAGCAGGTGCAGCGCACAGGTAGGTAGACCAGCAGGGAACACAGGAAGGCGTGGAGAGCGGATCAGCAGTAGATGGATGAGTAGCGCTGAGAAGTAACAGCAGCGGGTCTCTGCGGGAACACGGAGGTAACCAATAGCAACCAGCAGGTGCAGTAACGATGGGACACCGGAGCAGAGTTGAACTGGAACAGATGATCACGGAGAGTAGCGGGTAGCAATAGTGGCAGCAGACTCAAGGAAACACGGTAGAGTAGACAAGGACTGAAGACTGAAGCGCACAGAGGCAGCGGATAGGAATCAGCTAAACAGTCACGATGAAACACAGACGGGTTGCAGGTTGAAGACTGTAGTGCACGGAGGCAGCGGATAGGAATCAGCTAGCAGTCACGATGATGAAACACAGACGAGTTGCAGGTTGAAGCCTGTAGTGCACGGAGGCAGCGGATAGGAATCAGCTGGCAGTCACAATCATGAACAGGTGAGTGGATGTGGTTGAAGCCTGTAATGCACGGAGGCAGCGGATAGGCATCAGCTAACAGTCCCAATGATACATGGTAGAGTTGAAGTGATTAGAAGACTGTAGTGCACGGAGGCAGCGGATAGGAATCAGCTCACAGTCACGATGATATAGTAGATGGTAGAAGTGGTATGGGAACCACAGTAGCAGAAGTGGTTTGGAAACCACAGAGGTAGAAGTGGTTTGGAAACCACAGGAATCAGCAGGGCTGAATGAACAAGGAAACACAGGAACACCTTCAGAGACTCATGGGGAATGAGACTCCAAGATCAGGCAACGTGGTGATGACCACAGGTGCTTAATATAGGGAGGTTGCCTGATCTGCCAATTAAGTTAAAGGAACATACACTGAAGGTTTAGAAAGGGCTGCGCATGCGCAGTCCCTCAGGATGGAGGACGACCACGGTTCCTAAATGTCCGGGAAGAAGCACTCACAGTCCGGTGAGTGACAGTACCCCCCCTTTTAAAGGTGGGCACAGAACGCCTGGAACCGGGCTTGTCCGGATTTTTGGAATAAAACTTCTTCAGAAGGGCAGGAGCATTAAGATCTTCAGCTTTGATCCATGAACGCTCTTCAGGACCAAAGCCCTTCCAATGAACGAGGAAACGGAGGACTCCTCGCGAAATTTTTGCATCCAATACCTCAGTAATCTCGAAATCCTGCTCCTGATGAACTTGAACTGGCTGCGGTGCTGAGGGAGGAGTCGAGAAACGGTTGATGATGAGAGGTTTGAGCAAGGACACATGGAAGGCATTGGAAATCCGAAGATTCTTAGGAAGAAGAAGTTTAACACATACTGGATTGATAACTTGAATGATCCTATATGGACCAATAAAACGAGGGGCGAATTTCATAGATGGAACCTTCAAACGAATATTTTTGGTAGATAACCAGACACGATCTCCAATTTTTAGTGGTGGAATAGCCCGCCTCTTCTTATCTGCGAAAGACTTATATTTGTTAGATGTCTTCTTTAAACAGGTTTTGACCTGAGACCAGATATTTTTAAAGGTCTGACAAGCAGTCTCCACAGCAGGAACTTGGGTGGGCGGGAGGGCAGGAAATTCCGGAAAAGACGGATGGTGACCGTAGACCACAAAGAATGGAGTTTTGGATGATGACTCATGGTACATGTTGTTATGGGCGAATTCAGCCCAAGGGAGCAATTCTACCCAGTTGTCTTGGTTGGCTGAAGAGAACATCCTAATAAAAGTCTCAAGATCTTGATTGACTCGTTCCGTTTGTCCGTTAGATTGCGGATGGTACGATGATGAGAGTGCTAATCGTATGCCCAAGGTTTTACAAAGGGCCCGCCAGAATCTGGAAACGAATTGTACTCCTCTATCTGACACAATCTCAGACGGACATCCATGGATGCGGAAGATTTCTTTAATGAAATGTTCAGCCAGAGTAGACGAGGAAGGTAAACCGGACAGAGGGACGAAATGAGCCATCTTCGAAAATCTGTCTACCACTACCCAAATAGTATTGTGATTCTTACTTGGTGGCAAATCAGTAACGAAATCCATACTAATATGGGTCCAAGGCTTGGACGGAATGGGTAGTGGTCGCAGCAACCCTGCTGGAGTTCTGCGGGAGGATTTGAACTGAGAACATAAATCACAGGAAGCAATAAACTCTTTGACGTCTCTCCTCATTGAAGGCCACCAGTAACTACGAGAGAGAATCTCAAAGGTCTTATGTTCACCGGCGTGTCCAGAAAAACGAGAGGCATGGAACCACGAAAGGATTTTCCTCCTCAGAGTAGGAGGCACGAGGGTCTTCCCAAATGGTAGCATTTTGGTGGATGAAGCAGCCAGAGAAATACATTTGGGGTCTAGAATAGCATGGTTGGGAACCTCTTCTACATCAGAGGACGTCACAAAAGCTCGAGATAGAGCGTCAGCTTTCTTGTTCTTAGCGGCTGGTTTGAAGGTTATAATTAATTCAAAACGGGAAAAGAAAAGAGACCATCTTGCTTGACGAGGGTTCAAGCATTGAGCAGATTGCAAATATGACAAGTTCTTATGATCCGTGAAGATCGTCACCGGATGGCGAGCTCCTTCCAACAAGTATCTCCATTACTCTAATGCAGCTTTGATGGCCAGCAACTCCTTGTCCCCGATAGTATAATTTTTTTCTGCGGGCAGAAGACCCCGAGAGTAGAAGGCACAAGGATGTAATTTTTGTTGCTCCGAGCGTTGGGAGAGAATAGCTCCTAAGCCCACATTAGAGGCATCTACTTCTAGGAAGAAGGGGAGTGTCACATCAGGCTGTCGCAGAATGGGAGCAGACGAGAAGGACTCTTTGAGGATTTGAAAGGCTTGGAGAGCCTCAGATGACCATTGCTTAGTATTAGCCCCTTTCCGAGTTAGGGCCACAATAGGAGATGCAATGGATGAAAAGTCTTGAATGAAGCGTCTATAGTAATTGGCAAAACCTAAAAAACGCTGGATGGCACGAAGAGTAGTTGGCTGAGGCCAATGTAGTACAGCATTTACTTTGTCTGGATCCATCTTCAGGCCAACTCCGGAAACTATATACCCCAAGAATGGAATCTGGGGTAACTCGAATGAACATTTTTCCAATTTACAGAACAATGAGTTTTTCCGTAGTCTGGAGAGGACCTCTGCCACATGTTGGTGATGAGAAGGCAGGTCCTGTGAGAAGATCAATATGTCGTCCAGGTAGACAACGACACATACATATAATAAGTCCCGAAAGATCTCATTGATGAAACCCTGGAAAACAGCGGGGGCATTACACAGCCCGAAGGGCATTACTAAATATTCGTAATGCCCATCTCTGGTGTTGAACGCGGTCTTCCATTCGTCACCGGAACGGATTCTAATTAAATTGTAGGCACCACGAAGATCCAACTTAGTAAATATCCGAGCTCCCTTGATGCGATCAAATAGCTCAGTGATCAGCGGAATGGGATACCGATTCTTGATAGTAATGGCGTTGAGTCCACGAAAATCTATACAAGGGCGTAATGATCCATCCTTCTTTTTGACGAAGAAGAACCCAGCTCCAGCGGGAGAGGTGGAAGGTCGAATGAACCCACGCTGGAGATTCTCCTGTATGTACTCAGATGTGGCTTGAGTTTCAGGTAACGAGAGAGGATAGACCCGACCCCTGGGAGGAGTCTTGCCAGGTAGAAGGTCGATCGGACAATCCCAAGAACGATGAGGAGGAAGACGTTCAGACTGAGCTTTATCAAACACATCGGCAAATGAAGCATACTGAGGAGGGAGTCCCGGGGAGGACGATGAGATGGAAGATTGCTGTACTTTAAGAGGAATAACTTGAGAGAGACAACGATGGTGACATTCAGGCCCCCAAGACGTAACTTGAGGGGTGCGCCAGTCAATCTGGGGAGAGTGACATTGAAGCCATGGAAGGCCTAAGACAATCGGACTTGTCGTAACAGGAAGAATTAAAAACGAAATTTCTTCATGGTGTAGTACACCAATCTGAAGGGTTACTGGAGACGTACTCTGGGTGATGAGACCATTGATGAGACGTGATCCATCTATAGCCGTCACAGTAATGGGTGTTTTTAAAGTGATCACTGGTAGGGACCATTGATTCACTAGTGATTTAGAAATGAAATTTCCTGCTGCTCCGGAATCAATCAATGCCTGTGACTCAAAGGATTTGGTAGCAAAGGAAATCGTAACATCGAAAGCGCAGACTTTAGATTTCATAGACAATGGAGAGGACTCCAGGGACCCTAACTTCACCTCTCCAGAACTAGTTAGGGCCTGGCATTTCCCGATCTCTTAGGGCAAGAGCTGAGCATATGCGTGGAATCAGCACAATAGATACAGAGTCTATTCTTTACTCTTCGTTTCCTCTCCTCTGAAGATAACTTGGAACGTCCTATCTCCATGGGAATCACAGAGGATGGAGCTGGACGAAATTGAGGGTTTGAACGAAGAGGTGCTTTGACAGCCGTTGTTTTCTCAGACTCTCTTTCACGAAATCTCATATCTACACGATGGCAAAGAGAGGTCAAATCTTCTAGTGACGAAGGAAGCTCTTGGGTAGTCAGTGCATCTTTAATTTTATCGGAGAGCCCCTGCCAGAAGGCGGCAACTAATGCTTCAGTGTTCCACTGAAGTTCAGAGGCTAAGATCCTAAATTGAATGACATACTGTCCTACTGTATGGGAGCCTTGTCGCAAACGAAGAATGCTGGAAGCAGCGGAGGTCACACGACCTGGTTCATCGAACACACTTCGGAACGTGGAAATGAATTTGGCACTATCTTGTAGAATTGGATCGTTTCTTTCCCACAGAGGGGAGGCCCAAGCCAGGGCTTGTCCAGAAAACAATGAGATAAGATAGGCCACTCTGGAACGATGGGTAGAAAAATTTTGAGGTTGGAGTTCAAAATGGACTGAACATTGGTTAAGGAAACCTCTACAAGTTTTGGGGTCCCCGTCATATTTTGACGGAGTAGGCAGGTGAAGCGTAGGAGCTGTAGACACCTGGGATGGCACTGGGGAAACGGAGGAAAGCACAGGAGCTTCAATACTAGCTGTAACAGTCTGTCCAGATGTTCCTTGGGAGGTTAACGATTGGTAACATTGAAGTAACAGCTGTTGGCGAGCATCCTGTTGCTCCACACGGCTGACCAGATGCTGCAGCATCTCCTTAGCGGTAGGTTCCGTATCTGGGTCTGTCATGGCCTGATCTTACTGTCACGGGCACTAGGAGTCTTTACCCAGGGATCACCAGGTGATAGGCTTACCAGAGCAGTATAGGTGGTAATATGGTACTCTGGTAGCAGGGTGATCACGGAACAGGAAATAGCAGATGATGAGATGCTCAGGAAAGTCTATGACTAGCAGCACTGGCAATATGGAGGTAGTAATACACGAGGAACTGTATGGACAAAGGACACGTGAAGGTAGTCAGTGGTCTGCGGTAGCAAGTTGTACCACTGCTATAGTGAGGAGGAATGTCCAACAGAAACGAGGAGGTGATGAGAGTCAGCGGTCTGCGGATAGCAAGTTGTACCGCTGTCTGAGTGAAGGAATGGAATCCAAGTGGAGGTATCCGGGGAGTCAGTGGTCTGCGTTAGCAAGTTGTACCACTGCTATGTGAGAGGATACTGGAACAGGTGAAACTGTAAACAGGAGTCAGTGGTCTGCCACTAGCAAGTTGTACTACTGAATATATATGTGAGGAGGTGCACGGGGAGAGACTGCAACACAATATATACACGGGCACCTTGACTTTGATCCACAGTAATATGCACAATATAAATGTATAAATGACTGAACAACACTGCCAATATAGAAAGTCTCTTGAAGTAATCCGGCATGAGATAACACAGTCAATGATGGCAGTAGAGTCAGCAGATAGTACACTCCAGAGGAGAACCAACACAGTCAATGATGGCAATAGACTCAGCGGATAGTACACTCCAGAGGAGAACCAACACAGTCCAGCAAGGTATGCAATACACAGCACAGTCAATGGGAAGTATGCATACCGTGGTTCAGGAGAAGGCAGTCAGACAGGAGTGCAGAGATACCTGAAGGGCAGGAGGCCAGCAGGATACAAGTCCCTGGATGGGTGAAGCAGGGGTCTAGCAGGTGCAGCGCACAGGTAGGTAGACCAGCAGGGAACACAGGAAGGCGTGGAGAGCGGATCAGCAGTAGATGGATGAGTAGCGCTGAGAAGTAACAGCAGCGGGTCTCTGCGGGAACACGGAGGTAACCAATAGCAACCAGCAGGTGCAGTAACGATGGGACACCGGAGCAGAGTTGAACTGGAACAGATGATCACGGAGAGTAGCGGGTAGCAATAGTGGCAGCAGACTCAAGGAAACACGGTAGAGTAGACAAGGACTGAAGACTGAAGCGCACAGAGGCAGCGGATAGGAATCAGCTAAACAGTCACGATGAAACACAGACGGGTTGCAGGTTGAAGACTGTAGTGCACGGAGGCAGCGGATAGGAATCAGCTAGCAGTCACGATGATGAAACACAGACGAGTTGCAGGTTGAAGCCTGTAGTGCACGGAGGCAGCGGATAGGAATCAGCTGGCAGTCACAATCATGAACAGGTGAGTGGATGTGGTTGAAGCCTGTAATGCACGGAGGCAGCGGATAGGCATCAGCTAACAGTCCCAATGATACATGGTAGAGTTGAAGTGATTAGAAGACTGTAGTGCACGGAGGCAGCGGATAGGAATCAGCTCACAGTCACGATGATATAGTAGATGGTAGAAGTGGTATGGGAACCACAGTAGCAGAAGTGGTTTGGAAACCACAGAGGTAGAAGTGGTTTGGAAACCACAGGAATCAGCAGGGCTGAATGAACAAGGAAACACAGGAACACCTTCAGAGACTCATGGGGAATGAGACTCCAAGATCAGGCAACGTGGTGATGACCACAGGTGCTTAATATAGGGAGGTTGCCTGATCTGCCAATTAAGTTAAAGGAACATACACTGAAGGTTTAGAAAGGGCTGCGCATGCGCAGTCCCTCAGGATGGAGGACGACCACGGTTCCTAAATGTCCGGGAAGAAGCACTCACAGTCCGGTGAGTGACAGTAATAGGTTTATTTATTAAATGGAAAAATTATTATAAGCATTTACGTATAATAAATATACCTATTTCCCGCAACCGTCATGGCCATTAAATAATTCATATTCACATTTAATAAATAGACCTCATGCTCCTCAAACTCAGCCCCACATTCTATTAATAGCCCTCAAACCACCCCAGTCTTAAATTAAGGGTGCTGTCACCCCATCTTAATTTAATAGGCCCAACTATTAAATAGCCCACCAATAAATTCAATTCCCCCACCATCACCCCACAAATAAAATAGCACCCATTAAATTATTAGCCCCCACCTAAATTCCACCATTAAATTAATACCTATCACCTATGTACTATTGAGACAACCCCACTCCTTTCCCTCATATCACACATTATATTAAAAAATAAAAAACACTCCCTCACACATTATAGCAGCCCACCCTCCTTTCACTCACACAGTATAGCGGGCCCCCCTCCCATTTCATTCACACAATATAGCAGGCCAGGCCTCCCCCTCCCCTGTCACTCACACAGTATAGCAGGCCCCCGCCCCCCCCCCCCCCCATCACTCACATACTATAGCAGACTCCCCTCTCAGGGCCACCCTTCCCTGTCACTAGCACAAATAGCAAGGCCCCCTCCCCTGTCACTAGCACAAATAGCAGGGTCCACACTCCCCTGTCACTAGCACAAATAGCAGGGTCCACACTCCCTTGTCACTAGCACAAATAGCAGGGTCCACACTCCCCTGTCACTAGCACAAATAGCAGGGCCCCCCTCCCCTGTCACTAGCACAAATAGTAGCCCTCCCCCCATTCCCTGCCATTAGCACAAATATCGGGCATCCCCTCCCCTCCCCACTGACCCCCCCTACACGGCACCTGGCCACCGGCCCCCACCGTCACCCATCGAGGACACAGGAATTTTTTTTTACCTCCGCCCCACCACAGAAGGGGGCAGAGCTATTTGCCATCAGGGCCTACCCGTTGATTTCCCAGCCCCCCCTCCCCCGGCGGCCCAGTCTATATTCCATTGATTTAGATGCAGTTTAAAGGTTTTAACCCCTGGCTGTACATGGCTCCTGTCACGGTTACAAACAGAAGTACAGCTAGGAGTATGGTGAAAACACTCTGTGTTTATTTGCAGACAAGTATAACAGGTAGTCAGGAGTAGTGGTAATTACCAGGTGCAGGCTGATGTAGGAAATAATATAAATGTCCAGAAACAAGCAGGTATACAGCTAATGCAGGGAAGCACTGGTGTGAACGGACTCCAGGCAGCATGAACCAGAGGAGCAAGGCAGGAGGAAGAATCCACAGGTAACACAGGATATGACATGAGAATAGGACAACAATAACCAGTCATGTGTGCTGGGAGTGACAGGGTATATAAAGGGAAAACCACACCCAGGTGCATGGGATAATTGGAACATGAAGGTTAACCCCTAATGCACACAATAAGGCACAACAGCAGCACCTCTGGTGAATGGAGGTACTGCCAATACAAATACAATGATAAAGACAAAAAGGCAGGAGCTGCCATGCAAAGCAGCATGTAATGCATAAGCTGTAGGCAAATCGTGACAGCTCCTCTGAGCCATATCAAGCTATTACTAGGAATTAATACACAAACACATATTTGCAGGTTTGTATGCCTAGAAATTAGCTTGCACATGAGTTGCATTTTTACAGCTGGATGTATCTTGAGATGTGTCTGACTGAAAAATGCATGAAAATGTAGCTTCTATATAAAATTGGACACCAAAATATTTATGGTTTGATGATATAAATTAAGGTTAAAGCATACCTCCCAACCATCACGTTGTCAATGGGACAGTCCTGATTTTAGGAATTTATCCCGTCTGGGGACATGTGTGCCCTGCAGAAGGGAACGTTGTGGGGAGGGGGGATTTCTAATGGTTAGCCTTGTGGCATTCCTCTGGGTGCGATGCCACACCCCCACCGTGAGGTGGCTACAAACCCTGTCCCGCTGCTATGGACTTTCATATTGGGTGGTAAGGTCAAAGTAAGTGATATTGGCCATGAGTATTTATCATACTGCTTAGGGACTTTTTGTAGCATAAATAACTGTCAATAGTCAATTCACATGATCAATTTTCTGGAAGATTTTTGTGTGTGACCTATTTGTTGCTGTAGTTATGTCTATCTCCCTTAATTCATTGACCCTTAAGTATTCGTTATTTGAGAGATCTGAATTTTGGGGAACCGAGTGATGACATGTTGCAAGATCCAAATGTCGGATTTTGCGAGTTTTGAATTGATATGTTCTATATATAGCACTGTTTCCAGCTGCCATTTTAGAAGTGATAGCATGTGGTTAGGACGTTTACTGCAATTCTGTGCTCAGACAGTCGCTTGTACAGTCATGGCCAAAAGTTTTGAGAATGACACAAATATAAATTCCTCGTTAATCAACCATTTATCAGATCATCAAGAACTTCAAGGAGAGAGGTTCAATAGTTGTGAAGAAGGCTTCAGGGTGCCCAAGAATGTGCAGCAAGCGCCAGGATCGTCTCCAAAAGTTGATTCAGCTGCAGGATCGGGGCACCACAGTGCAGAGCTTGATCAGGAATGTCAGCAGCAGGCGTGAGTGCATCTGCACGCACAGTGCAGCGAAGACTTTTGGAGGATGGCCAGGTGTCAAGAAGGCCAGAAAAGAAGCCACTTCTCTCCAGGAATAACATCAGGGACAGAATGATATTCTGCAAAGGGTGCAGAGATTGGACTGCTGAGGACTGGGGTAAAGTCATTTTCTCTGATGAATCCCCTTTCAGATTGTTTGGTGCTTCTGGAAAACGCTTGCCCGGAGAAGAAAAAGTGACCGCTACCATCAGTCCTGTGTCATGCCAACAATAAAGCATCCTGAGACCATTCATGTGTGGTGTTGCTTCTTAGCCAAGGGAGTGGGCTCACTCACATTTTTGCTTAAGAACACAGCCATGAATATAGAGAATGGTACCAAAACATCCTCCAAGAGCAACTTCTCCCAACCATCCAAGAACAGTTTGGTGATGAACTGTTAACTAAATGGCTATCTAACTAAGTGGCCCAGGGATCAAAACATCCAAGAACAGTTTGGTGACTAACGATGCCTTTTCCAGAATGATGGAGCACCTTGCCATAAGGCAAAAGTGATAACGAAGTGTCTCAGGGATCAAAACATCAAAATTTTGGGTCCATGGCCAGGAAACTCCCCAGACCATGATCCCATTGAGAACACGTGGTCAATCCTCAAGAGGCGGGTGGACAAACAAAAACCCACAAATTCTGACAAACTCCAAGCATTTATTAGGCAAGAATGGGCGGCCATAAGTCAGTATGTGTCCCAGAAGTTGATTGACAGCATGCTGGGGTGAATTGCAGGTGTTCAAAAAGAAGGATCAACACTGCAAATATTGACTCTTTTAATAAATTTTAATGTAATTGTCAATAAAAGCCTTTGACACTTATGAACTGCTTGTAATTTTACTTCAGTATACCTTAGCAACATCTCACAAAAAAAGGTTCTAAAAACACTGATGCAGCAAACTTTGTGAAAACCAATACTTGTGTCATTCTCAAAACTTTTGGCCATGACTGTATAGGGTTAGACAGGGTGAAAGAGGCAATTTTATATTGAAATAGCTGTGATTTTGCTGCACAATTCTTAAGAGTTTATTTACAGATCAGTCTGCTGGAATTGTGTGCTACTAAATTGGGTATGAGAGAGTGAAGAGTAGATAAGCAGTGCCGACTGGTTGTAATAATATATTAGTACAATAATTAGGAATGGACAAAACATATTCATTCTTGCTTTTAAAAAACAAAGTGTTTGAATGCAATTGTGTGAAGGGCAGTATCGGTGACATTGATACTATTAAGCGGACAAAAAAAGAGGCTGATTTGAATATTATTGTGGAGCAATGTCAGAAAAATTGTAAGGTAACATTCCCTCCTTTCCGTATCTCATTGGGTGTTCACCTGCTTTGAAGTAGCTTTACTCGTCTTGCCTACCATGGATCAGTCTACAGATCAGGAGCATCACATTTCCAGAACTGGTAGTAGTAGTACTTTTTTAACCTCTACTAGTAAAATAGGTCAAGTGGGAAAAAAAGTGTAATAAAGCATGCTCAAACTCTGTTTGTCCATTTCAAAGAAAACATCAGTTCTTGATGTAAGGATTCAGGGAAACGTTTCTGATTCCTCATCATCAATTATTTATTTTTATAGCGCCACTAATTTAAATTCCGTAACATACACACAGACAGACTAGATGGCTTAGTGGTTTGCACTGGGGCTATAAGTTCAATTCCTGACCATATCTGTGTGGAGATTGTATGTTCTCCTCGTGTTTGCGTGGGTTTTCTCCCACACCCCAAAAACATACTAGTAGGTTAATTGGCTGCTCTCAAATTGTGTGTGTACTTGAATTCATATGCTTGTGGGGAGATTGACCTGTTTGCACACCAACACTGTGGGGACCTGAGTCGCAGTGGGTAGAAAAATTGAGGTTCCCGCAAACCTTCCCAAGGCTAATCAATGCAGGGGACCTTGCTGATATGCTCAGCATAAAAATCTGGCATGTCCCCGCGAGTCACATTTGTCGGAACAAAGTGTGCGTGTGTCCAATGCGGATGGGGGAGTGTGTGAGCATCCCACCACCAAAGGACAGTATACCGTCCAAATGTATAGCATCATCATCATCATCACCATTTATTTATATAGCGCCACTGAGTTCGCAGCGCTGTACAGAGAACTCATTCACATCAGTCTCTGCCCCATTGGAGCTTACAGTCTAAATTCCCTAACATACACACACACAGACAGAGAGAGAGAGAGAGACTAGGGTCAATTTTTGATAGCAGCCAATTTACCTACTAGTATGTTTTTGGAGTGTGGGAGGAAACCGGAGCAGGGTGGAGGAAACCCACGCAAACACAGGGAGAACATACAAACTCTACACAGATAAGGCCATGGTCGGGATTTGAACTCATGACCCCAACGCTGTGAGGCAGAAGTGCTAACCACTTCGCCACCATGCTGCCCAATAGCAGGAGCAGGAAGAGGAAGAGACTGCAGCCTGCCGGTGCTTTATACACCAAGCGGGTAAAGACACAGTCGACCCCGTCTGCTGCTGAAGGTAAAGCGGGGACAGTGAAGTATGACAGAGCCCATCGGTAGCTCTGACTACAGCCCAGAAAGCAGTGTAGATGAGTATGCCCCGAACACTTTGGAGGAGAGTGATTCAGCGGTGATGCCCTGTTGCCCACCAGCGCAGCAGAGTGCAGGTACCTTGAGATGAGTTCTATATATGACCATTCTTGACCTTCTGGCAGCTGTGTTTTAAACACAGAGGGTCGGAGAGATGACACGATATCTGTCCAAACGCTATCCAGAAACAGTGATGGCTCCAGGGCAAATAACAAAAAGCAGTACTGCCTGTACTGTGAGATACCACGGCACATGGAGCATGTTCACCACAATGAGACTGAAGTAGCCTGGGCCCTGAAATTTCCCAAGCACTTGAAAGAAAGGTGCATGCAATTGGCAGATCTTCGCAATAGGGGCAACTTTGCACACAATGCTGAGGCAATGGAGGCAGGCCATGGCATTATGGTCCCGTGCAAACTCCCAGACAAAGATGGTTGCTGAAGGCTTCATGCACTGTGTAGCAAACAAGCCCTGGCAGCTAAGGAAATACCTGTGGCGACACATGAAGAGATGTAAGCTAAACCGAAGAGGCAACAAGCTCACACCTGGCAAGAACAGCGTCCAGTCACTGTGCGCTATTGCTCATCCTGTTCCACCTGACAACAGTGGTGGCTTTTGGAAGCTTTTGAATGACATTACTCAGGATAAAGTCTTACTCTCAGTCAAAAATAATCGATGCATCATGCAGATTGGGCAGCAACTCTTCAACCAGGTCGGATCATATGTTGACAGGCACGAGTACATCCGTCAGAAGCTTAGATAAATGGGCAGGCTACTGCTACAGGTCAGAAAAGCTTTGGAAAGAATGGAAGACTTTACCACCCCATCGAACTTTCTGCACGTAGTAGACGCTGTGAAGCTGGTAGCTGGCTATGACGAGGTGACAGGTACATTTAAGACACCCTCGCTGGCACTCAAGGTTGGGCACAGCCTGCAAAAGATAGTGAGCATTGTGGAGTGCTGAGCCATGATGGAGGGCTGCACTGCTGTGGTAGAAAACACAAAAGATTTCAGGAAGATATATGAGGCGAGATGGAACGAGTTGATCTCATTGGCTGCCTTGAAAACTCTTAAGGAGTCCAAGAGGAACATGCTCTTACCTTTCATGGAAGATGTGAAAAAGATGCATTTGTACCTCAATAAGAAGCAGTAAGCCTAGCAAAGTGGTCTATCTACCGAGCCTACGGTTAATTAACAGGTGATCTTGTTCAATCAAAGAAGGGAAGGAGAAGTTTCAAATATGTTGCTAACTACCTGTCAGGAATTTGCTAGGATGAGTGGGATCCTTCTGGTATTAGCTGGGATTGGCAGTACTCCACCCAGAGGCGCAGAGTCTAACAAGGCGGAAGGTTTTCACCAGGGATTCTCGCAAGGGAATTTGGGCTTTGCAGCCTCCACCCTGCAGGTCGCGACCCTCTATGGAAGTTCCCAGTGAGAGGTGATAGAGAACTGGGCACTAGAGGTGAAGGTAGCCACGAAGGAGTGGATATGGTGAGCGATGCTCTGCAATAGTTCATAGAGAGATAGGGAGTGATGATCTGCGACAGTTGCCACTAATGAGTGGATCAGGTAAGCGATGATCTGTGACAGTACACATGATGGGTTGCGCCATTTACCACTAACGAGTGGAGCAGGTAGATGATGATCTGCAGTAGTACACGTGGAGATCCAAACGTAGACAACGGGGGCTGCTTCCAGGCCAGGAGACTGACGAGAAGAACCAGCACTAACTTGAGAGGAGGAGCCTTATAAAAGAGTGCCAATGAAAGGCAGCCAATAGAAGAGCGGGGTAGGTAAGAAAGGTGAGAGGGTTTCTTGCGCATGCGTAGAACCACAGCTGACATGACAGCCGGAGGAGAGAGCGGAGAAGTTGGAGATGGGTAGGCACGCCAGTTACCGGGCGGCAGCCACGGGAGACTGGCGTGTGACACTAGCTTTTGCTCAAGAGATACTTTGGATCTCTTCGAAGATGTGTCCGTAGCGTTTTCCGAGGTTGAGAGGAAGCTCTGCTGGCACTTCACTCGCATTGAAATCTGGGGAAAACAAGGGAGAAAAGTGCTCATACTGCTGACACCAGCCATGCAGCTGCAATGGAACTTCTCGCAGAAAAGCGTGACAAATGTGAAGTGGATAGCCAAAATGTCTACATGTTCGCCGGACCAGCTGCCTTGTCAAACTTCAGAGGCTCCTATTGCATACAACTGTTTGCCCAAGAGTGTGGGGCCAAACATTCCCACATGCTGTCTTCTACAAAGCACCGGATGGTAAGTAGGAAATCTGTTGTCTGATGTATGCTTTAGTCCTTTATCTGTTCTTTACTTTATTCAACTGCCATCCTGTCTGCCACTGCTGTGCCACTATGTTTCATAGGGATTGTACCATGCTTTGCACACAAAACTTGGTTGCTCAGAATTTCTTAAGAAATGAGAGGTCGATGCTGTCTGTGGCCTGTAAAATTCCAACCATTCAAACCATAATAGGTAATATTCTTGGTACTTGTCCACTAGCCAACACAAGAAACTCTCGACTGCGTCCAGTGAGCAAAGGCCATTCTTGATTGACCAGGGGGAAGTCTAGGTTGCAAATTAGTGGTGTCAGGGGAGAGGTTGAGGAGGATATGAGGAGGGTATGACTTGAAGTCTGCACTATCTTCTCAGGGGAGGGGCGATGGTCTGGTGATGAACAGTGGGAAGCGCCGATTGCCAGGGTACATGTTTAATGGGATGGTTCAACATGTATCCCTCTATCTAGACCCACTGCTTAATGGACCCACTCCTCGTCCATTCCAGGATTGTTTTTTTACAATTTAATGAAATCCAGATCCAAAAACAAAACACGTGAGGGTTTTTGGCCAAAACCAAAACAAACACAAAACACAGGGGTCTGCGAATATCTCTAATTTTGGTCGCTATTAGTAATCTATGGGGCGTATTCAATTCGGCCATGTTAGTCTAGGATTAGCATGGCGTTTGTACTATTACCTTTAATACGGTCATTTTAATCCAGATTTTTACTCACGGCCCCGAGAGGTGCAAGGAAAAATCAGTGTTAAAATTACCGTACTAACGGTAATACTGCGCAGGCCACGTTATTCCTAGAATACTGTGGCCAAATTGAATTGGCCCCTATGTGTTACGAAATAATGTTTTTTATGTAGATTGTATTTGGTGATATTAGGTGTAATATATTTTGGGGTACAGTTTAGAGATATAATATTGCACATGTTTCAGTGTTTGCTAGTACTAATGTCAGTTTTCAGATGTGAACTGTACATGTTTTTTGGTTTTTCTATTTATATACATTAGCAGCGCTGTTTTTTCACTGCATGGGAATTTTTTTGATGTGGTTGCTGTTAGAGATGAGCGCACTCGGATTTCCTGAATCCGAGCCCACCCGAACGTTGCCGATCCGAGTCGGATCCGAGACAGATCCGGGTATTGGCGCCAAATGAAAACTTGAAACCGAGGCTCGGAGTCATAATCCCGCTGTCGGATCTCGCGATACTCGGAACCTATAAATTCCCCGCTAGTCGCCGCCATCTTCACTCGGGCATTGATCAGGGTAGAGGGAGGGTGTGTTAGGTGGTCCTCTGTCCTGGTAGATCTCGTGCTGTGCTGTTTAGTTCTGTGCTGTGCTGTTTAGTTCTGTGCTGTGCTGTGCTGTGCTGTGTTCTGCAGTATCAGTCCAGTGGTGCTGTGTGCTGTGCTCTGTCAATTTTGAGTTCAGTGGTGCTGCTGGGTCCTGTGCTGTGTCCTGTTCAGTCTAGTGGTGCTGTGTCCTGTGCTCTGTGCTTCTAAGGGCATAGTTATTTCCCCATTATTCCCAAGTGTTTAAAAAATTTAATAAAAAAGTTATAAAAAAAATTTTAAAAAATAATTTTAAAAAAAAATTAATTACAACAAAATTTGCAAAACCAATCCTGCAGTATAAGCCCATTGGTACTGCAATATTACCAAGTTCACTGATTCAGCAGTATAAGTCCAGTGGTACTGATATATTACAAAGTTCACTGATTCAGTAGTATAAGTCCAGTGGTACTGCTATATTACAAAGTTCACTGATTCAGCAGTATAAGTCCAGTGGTACTGATATATTACAAAGTTCACTGATTCAGCAGTATAAGTCCAGTGGTACTGCTATTACAAAGTTCACTGATTCAGCAGTATAAGTCCAGTGGTACTGCTATTACAAAGTTCACTGATTCAGCAGTATAAGTCCAGTGGTACTGCTATTACAAAGTTCACTGATTCAGCAGTATAAGTCCAGTGGTACTGATATATTACCAAGTTCACTGATTCAGCAGTATAAGTCCAGTGGTACTGATATATTACAAAGTTCACTGATTCAGCAGTATAAGTCCAGTGGTACTCTCCTGTGCCGCATATAATTTTTAAAGGCTTTGCCGAGTATGTGTGGCTTAGGGGTACGCTCTCTTGTGCTACATATAATGGAAAACCAAAATTTGGAGTATAAAGTAGGGAAAGATCAAGACCCACTTCCTCCTAATGCTGAAGCTGCTGCCACTAGTCATGACATAGACGATGAAATGCCATCAACGTCGTCTGGCAAGTCCGATGCCCAATCTCCTAGTACAGGGCATGTAAAATCCAAAAAGCCCAAGTTCTCAAAAAATAGCAAAAAGAGAAACTTAAAATCATCTGAGGAGAAACGTAAAGTTGGCAATATGCCATTTACAACACGTAGTGGCAAGGAACGGCTTAGGCCTTGGCCCATGTTCATGATTAGTGGTCCAGCTTCACCCAAGGATCTAAGCCCTCCTCCTCCCCCCCCTACAAAAAATTTAAGAGAGTTATGCTGTCAGCAACAACAACAAAACAGCAAAGAACTCTGCCTTCTAAACAGATGACATCACAAATCCCCAAGGCGAGTCCAAGGGTGTTGGTGGTTGTGAAGCCTGACCTTCCCATCACTGTACGGGAAGAGGTGACTCCATCCAGCATTTGCAGCACGCCCTCTGTATATGCTGGAAGGATCACCCACAGTCCAGTTACAGATTTGGCTAATGAAGGTGTGAATGTTGTACACCGGGAGGAGGATATTGATGTAGCTGGCGCTGAGAAGGATGTTGATGATTATGATGCAGACAGATATCAAATTGCCTTTCTCAATTTCTATTTATATTCTAGATTATATAACGGCTAAATAGTTTTCTAATTTACTCCTAGTGGAGAGGGGATCTGATGCAGACAGATACCAAACAGCCTTTGTCCATTTCTCTGTATATTTGAATTTCTAGTTCTACAGTCTATGCAGGCTGCTTTTTTTATATTCAACTACAAGTGTAGGGCGGGGGGGGGGGGGGGGCATAGATAGCCACCAAAGTAACGTGGTCCATTTAATTTCACTTTCTAGCTCCACAGTCTGTGCAGCCTGCTTTTTTTATCTTCAAAGTATTTACAAGCCTTGCAATCTAAATTAACTAGAGGTAGTGACGTGCTAGAACTCCACCCTCTATATGCTGCAGAGGATGGAGGAGCATCAAAAGGCCATTCAAGCCTACACAGCCACCTACGACATAGGAAAAGGAGTGGGGATGCGCCTGAGTCAAGCGCACTGGAGAATGATTTCCGTGTTGTGCAAGGTTCTGCAGCCATTTGAACTTGCCACACGAGAAGTCAGTTCCGACACTGCCAGCTTGAGTCAGGTGATTCCCCTGATCAGGCTTTTGCAGAAGCAGCTGGAGAAAGTGAGGGAGGAGCTGGTAAACCATTGCGATTCCACCAAGCATGTAGCTCTTGTGGATGAAGCCCTTCGTACGTTTTGCCAGGATCCGAGGGTGGTCAGTCTTTTAAAGTCAAAGGAATACATTCTGCCCACCGTTCTCGATCCTCGTTTTAAAGCGTATGTTGTGTCTCTGTTTCCGGCGGACACAAGTCTACAGCGGTGCAAAGACCTGCTGGTCAGGAGATTGTCCTCTGAAGAGGACCGTGACATGCCACCAGCTCCACCTTCATTTTCATCACTGTTTGTGCAGTTCCAAAAAAGAGGAACTGCCATTTCTATTGCTACCTTCTTTCTTTCTCTATTAAAAAAAATAAAAATAACTGCCATTACTAGTACTCCATTCTTTCTTTCTATATTTAAAAAAAAAAAAAACCTGACATTTCTAGTACTACCTTCTTTCTTTCTCTATTTAAAAGAAACTAAAGAACTGCCATTTCTAATACTACCTTCTTTCTTTCTATATTTAAAACAAAAACAAAACTGCCATTTCTAGTACTACCTTCTTTCTTTCTCTATTTAAAACAAAAACAAAAACTGTCATTTCTATTACTACGTTAATTGTTTGTGCAGTCACAAAAAAGAGGAACTGCGCCCTTAACTGCTATATTGGTTTTAGACGTCCATCCGGTGTCCGCCATCTGTTCCCTGGAATTCTGACCAGTTGAGGGTGTATTTATTATATTGTGGCCCCAGTATCAAATTGGGTACCGGGGCCACCCCACTACGCAGTCCAGATACTTGTTTGGTGGAATTCTGACCAGTTGAGGGTGTATTAATTATATTGTGGCCCCGGTATCAAATTGGGTACCGGGACCACCCCACTACGCAGTCCAGATACTTGTTTGGTGGAATTCTGACCAGTTGAGGGTGTATTAATTTTATTGTGGCTCCGGTATCAAATTGGGTACCGGGGCCACCCCACTACGCAGTCCAAAATTTTTTGGGGAGGAATTCAGACCCGTGGAGGGTTTTTTATTAATTATATTGTGGTGACCACTCCTCTACGCAGTCCAGGTACATTTTTTGGTGCTATTCATACCAGTTGATGGTTTTCTTATTATATTGTGGTGACCACTCCTCTACGCAGTCCAGATACATTTATTGGTGCGAATCATACAAGTTCAGGGTTTTTAAATTATATTGTGGTGACCACTCCTCTACGCAGTCCAGGTACATTTTTTGGTGCGATTCATACAAGTTCAGGGTTTTTAAATTATATTGTGGTGACCACTCCTCTACGCAGTCCAGGTAAATTTTTTGGTGCGATTCAGACCAGTTGATGGTTTTCTTATTATATTGTGGTGACCACTCCTCTACGCCGTCCAGATACATTTATTGGTGCGAATCATACAAGTTCAGGGTTTTTAAATTATATTGTGGTGACCACTCCTCTACGCAGTCCAGGTAAATTTTTTGGTGCGATTCATACCAGTTGATGGTTTTCTTATTATATTGTGGTGACCACTCCTCTACGCAGTCCAGATACATTTATTGGTGCGAATCATACAAGTTCAGGGTTTTTAAATTATATTGTGGTGACCACTCCTCTACGCAGTCCAGGTACATTTTTTGGTGCGATTCATACAAGTTCAGGGTTTTTAAATTATATTGTGGTGACCACTCCTCTACGCAGTCCAGGTACATTTTTTGGTGCGATTCATACAAGTTCAGGGTTTTTAAATTATATTGTGGTGACCACTCCTCTACGCAGTCCAGGTAAATTTTTTGGTGCGATTCAGACCAGTTGATTGTTTTCTTATTATATTGTGGTGACCACTCCTCTACGCCGTCCAGATACATTTATTGGTGCGAATCATACAAGTTCAGGGTTTTTAAATTATATTGTGGTGACCACTCCTCTACGCAGTCCAGGTACATTTTTTGGTGCGATTCATACCAGTTGATGGTTTTCTTATTATATTGTGGTGACCACTCCTCTAAGCAGTCCAGATACATTTATTGGTGCGAATCATACAAGTTCAGGGTTTTTAAATTATATTGTGGTGACCACTCCTCTACGCAGTCCAGGTACATTTTTTGGTGCGATTAAGACCAGTTGATGGTTTTCTTATTATATTGTGGGGACCACTCCACTACGCAGTCCAGAAAGCTACCTCGTTGCAACGTTTTGGACTAATAACAATATTGTGAGGTGTTCAGAATACACTGTAAATTAGTGGAAATGATTGTTATTGAATGTTATTGAGGTTAATAATAGCGTAGGAGTGAAAATAAGCCCAAAAACTTGATTTTTGAACTTTTTATGCTTTTTTCAAAAAAAATCCGAATCCAAAACCTTAAATCCAAACCAAAACCTTTCGGCAGGTGTTTTGCGAAACAAATCCGAACCCAAAACATCGAGAAAATCCGAATCCAAAACACAAAACACGAGACACCAAAAGTCGCCGGTGCACATCCCTAGTTGCTGTGCAACCAATTTACTTTACCATTTATCAAGATTGGTAGTATGATAGTGCAGTGCAAGCAAAGTATTATTTTATTTAATTATTATGGTGCTGGCAGTGTTTCTACAAGAGATGCTCACTGACCCCCGTGTTTTGGTTTTGGATCTGGATTACCTTCATGTTTTGGTTTTGGTTTTGGCAAAACCGCCCTTGCCTGTTTTGGTTTTGTTTGGTTTTGTTTTGCAATTTGTTAAAAAATTAAATTTTGTGGGCTAGAATAACATAATTTAGTGCTCCACCTGTTTCTTGGATAAGTGAGGTTATTCTACAGCTAATAAATGTCAATGAGCGCTGACCCCCCCGGGATGTGTGCTTTTTTCAGACACACACCAATCCACGGTGCCAGACAACGCAATAAAAAGAGCTATTGAAATCCATAGCAAAAAAGGCAGTTGGGTGTCTAACTGTATATTACACCCTACACTTATAGTTAAATTGAAAAAAAATCAGCCTGCAAAGACTGGACGATCAATTGAAATGGCCAAAGTAGACTTTCTGTTTGGGGCTAGATTATTCCCAGACATTAAAATTGAAATAGAAAAAGAAGCAGCCAGCAAAGACTGTACAATAAAATAGAAATGCCTAAAGCAAATGTTCTGTTTGGGTGTATATTACTGGAAAACCTTATTAGTGCAAATTATGAAGAATACTGTTTAATCCCTGCTAGGCCCTCCTTAATTCTACAGCTACACACACCAATCCAGGGTGGCAGTCAACATTCTAAAAAGAGCTATTGACATTCATAGCAAAAAAGGCAGTGGGTGTCTGTCTGTATTTTACACCCTACATTTATAGTTAAATAGAGAAAGAAGCAGCCTGCAAAGACTGTACCATAAATAGAAAATGTCCACAGCAGATTTTCTGTTTGGGTCTAGATTACACCCTACACTTATAGTGAAATTGACAAAACAGCAGCCTGCAAAGACTGTACGTTAAATAGAAATGCCCCAGTATGGAAAGGGACAGTCTGACATTTCCATATCAATTAACTCTTTAAAATAATCCTCCAACATCCTTTGCATTTTAATAGTAGGATTGGTTGGAGTTATGGGCAAGGTCACACATTTTTGGGTAAAATCTTTCAAACCAGCCCAGATGTCAAACTGTTCTTGTCTGCCACCTGCGTCATCCCTGCTTCTCTTTGGAAAGTGCAATTTGGTGCCAGAACCTCACGTACCAGAACTGCTGCCACTAGTGCAGGACTTACAGAAACAACCTCATCCTCATCAACATCCTCATTAGCGCCCTCGTCGGCTACACAAATATCCCCCTCATCCTCTTCTAATTCCAAAGTGTTATGCTCAATTGGTGTATCACCGGCTACACTCGGGCTGTTCAGCACACATCAGCAGAACTGCTGAAAGGACCCTTCTTTATGGGTACACTAACAGAATGCTCACGATTACAGATACCACTCGTGGATGTACTCTCCTCCAGGATTGGTGTTATTTCTGATTCTGAGCATACATTATCCTCTAATGCCTTACTGTTTTCTTGCAGTTTGGCTTTCACACGTAACAGTAGTTGTGCACCACTTTTAGACTCCAAATTACTTTGTTTTGCTTGGTCACGAGTGACCGTACAAGAAGAAGGCTCTGCTCATATGTGGACTGCTGGGAATCCATTTTAATGAAACCCAAAACACTTGTAGTGCAAATTCAGAAATATATAGTGCTGGTATATAATAATTTCAACACCAGAAAATAGATTTTTTTGAACAGGGAAATATGTCACACCCCAAGCACTTGTAGTGCAAATACAGAAATATATAGTGCTGGGTCATTCCACATCAGATCACCCAAAAAAACATGATTTGTCCACCACCCGTCTCAGATTTTTTTGAACATTTTTTAGTTAAGAGAGGATGTCAAAAAAACTATTTCTGCCAAATATCTCGACTGTCTGACAATTAGTTGATTATATATTGATTTTTCAATTTATTAAATAATTTACGAATCACTGCTTCTTTATCCAGTTTATTTGAAGTATTACGGGTGTTTATTAAGGAATCGACACAAAATTTGGACCCCTAAGATAACTCTTCCTCCCGAATCCAAAAATCCAAACCAAACTACTGTATCTGCCTCATGTTTTGCGTTACGGCAAAAACGCACGTTTTTCGAATATCATTAAAAACGCTAGATTCAATTGACATTAGGGATCCCATTTTTTGGGGTGTTTAAAAAAAGGTATAAATTACTACCACAAAAATAAAATCAGCCGGGTACTCTGTTTCATAGTGGAGAAACAAAATAATGAAGTTGATGCTCGATTACTGCTGTACAGCATACATAATTTACACATTGTTAAAAACCATACCAAAAAAGTGAACTAAACTGAGGCAATGGGATAAAACTCCCATACAAGGAAATGAAACAAACAGAAACTGATGGGAAGGGGATTCCCTTTAGAGAGACCAAAACTGAAACTTTCCAGAGAAAGAGAGAGGGAGACACAGATAGAGTCAATCATGGCAGCTGCTCATTTGGTAGTCTTTTACATACAGATTGCCATATTAATATTTACTCAAAAACCATTGGATTACATAGCTGAGACCACTTTACATTTGACATTAGGGATCCCATTTTTGGGGGGTGTTTAAAAAAGGTATATATTACTACCACAAAAAAAATCAGCAGGGTACTCTGTTTCATAGTGGAGAAAAAAAATAATGAAGTTGATGCTGATGTTCGATTACTGTTGTACTGCATACATAATTAACACAAGAAATCATGAAATTTAAAACCTTTAACATAACTTAACTGAAGTTGAGTCAACAATCTCATTATTTTTCCCTTGTTTGTAACGGTCTGTAATTTTCCTTAAAGTGTCAGCAGAAAGTGTATACGGCCTTCCAGTACTTCCTTGGATAGTAGGTACTTCCGTTACACAGAGGACATGAATAAAAGGAACAAAACACTTATCTCTTGAAGGCCAGGATAGCACATTTGTTGATTGGTTTCATTAAGTGTATCAGCACATCTTGGGCCTGATTCATTAAGGATCTTAACTTGAGAAACTTCTTATTTCAGTCTCCTGGACAAAACCATGTTACAATGCAAGGGGTGCAAATTAGTTTTCTGTTTTGCACATAAGTTAAATACTGACTGTTTTTTCCTGTAGCACACAAATACTTGATAGCTTATTTGTACACTGAAATTTAAAGTTGATATTTGTGTGCTACATGAAAAAACAGTCAGGCTTGAAAATGCTACAGAGCGAAACGCACGTTGGCGTTTTGTCTCGCTATCCTCATCATCCAGCCTGCACCTTTCTCCCTATGATCGCTCCCCAGTTACCTACTTAGGCAGGGATTTTCACATATACCCGCGATCATAGGGGACTTAATAATACTTTGTCTCTTCATTCATTTTTTGATGCCAATGCTATTGGGCTATATTACCTAATACTACTAGAAATACCTTGGGTTTTTCAAACTTTATATGGCAACCATCCTAATTTTTTGAGTATCTACTCGATTTTTGTACTTATTATGGGGCAGTTTGATAGGTAGTATAATATCTCTCCCTGATCGCTCTAAGTTACCTATTCAGGCAGGGATTTCCCTTATATTTGCGATCGTAGGGAACTTATTTATGCCACTACTATTGGGCTACATTACCTAATAATATTATTAGAATCACCTTTTGGCCCTTGTGACCTCATATGGTAATAATTATTATTATTATTATTATTATTATTATCGTTTATTTATAAGGCGCCACAAGGTTTCCGTAGCGCCGTACACAGTACAAACAATGGACCGTACAGGGAATAACAGTACAAAACAATAAACGAGTAGTACCAAGACTTCAGAGGCTCCAGGCAAGGCAAATATATTGAAGTGGAGCAGAAGATAAGGTAGCGAGACAGGAGGGAGGAAGGCCCTGCTCATACGAACTTACATCCTATAGGGAGGGTAGACAGACGGCAGGCACAAAGGGAGTCGGAGGAGGGGAGCAAGTGCTCCCCACTACTGAGGAGGAGCGAAGTGAAGAGAGTGAGGGTGGAGAGAGGGTTAGGTGGAAGGCTGGTAAGCTTTGAGGAAGAGATAAGTTTCGAGTGCCCGTTTGAAAGAGCACAGGTTAGGGGACAAACGGACGGAGCGTGGGAGGTCATTCCAGTGCAGAGGGGCAGCTCGGGAGAAGTCTTGAATTCTGGAATGGGATGAGGTGATCAGAGAGGAGGAGAGGCGACGGTCATTGGCCGATCGCAGGGACCGGGCGGGAGTGTGGATGGAGAGGAGATTGGAGATATAAGGGGCAGTGGAATGGGAGAGAGCCTTGTAGGTGAGGGTAAGAAGTTTGAAGAGGATTCTGTAAGGGAAGGGGGGCCAGTGTAGGGCAAGGCAGAGAGGGGAGGCAGAAGAGGAGCGGCGAGAAAGGAAGATAAGCCTCGCAGCCGCATTAAGTATAGAACGAAGGGGGGCAAGGCGAGAGCGGGGGAGGCCGGTGAGGAGAAGGTTACAGTAGTCCAGCCGGGAAATGATAAGCGCGTGGACAATAGTTTTGGTTGCTTCATGAGAAAGGAAGGGCCGGATGCGGGCGATGTTGCGAAGTTGGAAATGACAGGATTGGGCGAGGGATTGAATGTGGGGGGCAAAAGAGAGCGAGGAGTCGAGGATGACTCCCAGGCAGCGGAGTTGGGGGACAGAAGAGATAGTGGAGTTGTTGACAGTGATGGAGAGATCCAGATGGGATGGGGACTTAGATGGAGGGAAAACAATGAGTTCGGTTTTAGCAATGTTAATTTTGAGAAAGCGTGAGGACATCCAAGAGGAGATGGCAGAGAGGCAGTCAGATACACGAGAGAGGAGGGGGGGAAAGATCAGGAGAAGAGATGTAAAGTTGAATATCATCGGCGTATAGGTGATACTGAATGCCGAATGAGGTGATGAGAGCACCTAGGGAGGTAGTATAGAGTGAGAATAGTAGAGGGCCAAGAACAGAGCCCTGAGGGACTCCTACAGGGAGGGCGGAAGGGGGGGAGGATGATCCGGACATGGAAACCGAGAAAGAGCGGTTGGCGAGGTAAGAGGTGAACCAAGTGAGGACAGAGCCAGAGAGACCGAGAGAGTGAAGGGTCTGCAAGAGGAGGGGGTGGTCTACGGTGTCAAAGGCTGCGGATAGGTCCAGGAGGATGAGGAGGGAGAAGTGACCCCTGGATTTAGCAGAGAGGAGATCGTTAGTTACAGTGGTGAGGGCGGTTTCAGTGGAGTGGAGGGGGTGGAAGCCAGATTGGAGAGGGTCAAGGAGGGAATTGTCTGAGAGGTGACAGGTGAGGCGGTTGTAGACAATTCGCTCGAGAAGTTTAGAAGCATAGGGGAGAAGTGAAATGGGACGGTAGTTGGCGAGTGAGGTGGGATCAAGATTGGGTTTTTTTAGAATAGGAGTGATAAGGGCATGTTTGAAGGAGGAGGGGACAGTGCCAGCGGAGAGAGACAAGTTGAAGAGGTGAGCTAAGTAAGCACAGACAGTGGGGGAGAGGGAGCGGAGAAGGTGAGAGGGGATGGGATCCAGATGGCAGGTGGACGGGGGAGAGGAAAGAATGAGGGAGTAGATTTCATCGCCCGTAGTAGGGCGGAAGGAGCACCAGGGTGGGATGCGCGAAGAGGGAGGAGTGAAGAGAGAAGCAGGAGAGGGAAGGGAGGAGGAGATATCAAGTCTGATGGCCTCAATTTTAGAGGAGAAAAGGGATGCAAAATCAGTAGCAGAGAGGGAGAGTGGGATGGGAGGAGGTGGAGGGGCAAGGAGAGAGTTGAACGTGGCAAAGAGGCGGCGGGGATTAGAGGACTGAGAAGAAATGAGGGACTTAAAGAAGGATTGTTTAGCAAGGGAGAGGGCGGAGCAGTAGGAGGAGAGAATAAACTTGAAGTGAAGGAAGTCAGCCAGGGAGCGAGATTTCCTCCAGAGGCGTTCAGCAGCACGAGTGCACTACTGGAGGAAGCGGGTGAAAGTGGAGTGCCAGGGTTGGGGAATTAAGCGGCGGCGGCAGACTGAGGTGGCAGGGGCGACGGCATCCAAGGCAGTGGTGAGAGAGTGGTTATAGAGAGAGGTGGCTTGGTCAGGGCAGACCAGGGAGGGAAGAGGGGAGAGTAGGGTTTCAAGAGTGGAGGAAAAGGAAGTAGAGTCAATAGCGTCAAGATTGCGCCTAGTGAGGGTAGATTTAGGGAGGGGTGGGGCAGGGGAAGAGGAAAGATTGAAGGAGAGTAGGTGGTGGTCAGAGAGAGGGAAGGAAGAGTTGGAGAAGTCAGAGAGATCACATCGATGAGAGAAAACAAGATCAAGGGAGTGACCAAGGCAGTGGGTGGGGGAGGAGGTCCACTGAGTGAGGCCAAGGGAAGAGGAAAGGGCAAGAAGTTTGGTGGAGGCAGGGTCAGAGGGGAGATCAATAGGGATGTTAAAGTCGCCAAGTATGATAGAGGGGAGATCAGAGGACAGGTAGTGGGGAAGCCAGGATGCGAAGTTGTCGAGAAAGAGGGAAGAGGGGCTGGGGGGGCGGTATAGGACTGAGACACGAAGGTGAATGGGGGAGAAGAGGCGGATGGAATGGACTTCGAAGGAGAAGGAGAGGGACGGTTCGGAGGGAATGACCCGAAAAGTGCAATTGGGGGATAGGAGGAGTCCCACTCCCCCACCTGGACGGTCATCCGGTCTGGTGGAGTGGGTGAAGGTGAGACCACCATGGGAGAGAGCGGCGGGGGAAGCAGTGTCAGCAGAGGAGAGCCAGGTTTCGGTGATAGCAAGGAGGTTAGGAGAGTTGGAGATGAAGAGGTCATGGATAGCCGGCAGTTTGTTGCGTATAGATCTGGAGTTCCAGAGGGCACAGGAGAAGGGGAGGGAGGGAAGGGGAGTTATGTGGAGGAGAGTGGCAGGGTTAGTGGAGCGAGGGGGAGCGTTAATGTAGGGGCGGAGGTTAGGGGAGAGGATGGGAATAGGGCAGGAGCGTGGAGGCATGGTGCTAGAAAGGAGATAAGGGTGGAGGAGGGGTGAGAGAGCCAAGGTGGAAGAGGCAGGGGAGGAGTCAGAAAGGTCAATAGTAGGTAGCAACAAAGAAATAGAGCCAAAGAAAAAGTAAAATACCAGCAGAGGTGTGGACAACAATGGCAAACAATAAAGCTAAACAATAGTGCAGTAGGCAGGTAATAAAAAAAATAAAAGTGATAAAAGTAAAAGAAATAGACTGTTAATAAGAAGAACAAAAGTAATAAAAATAAAGAAAATAGAATTTCAGGCGAAACAATTAGGTAACAATGAAGAAATAAGACAAAGTAAAGTATCTGCAGAGGTGTGGACCACAATAGGCAAACAATGGTGCAAAACAATAATGCAGTATGCTGGTAATAAAATAAATAAAAGTGATAAAAATAAAAGTAATAAAAGTAATAGACTGGTAATAATAAGAGCAAAAGTAATAAAAGTAAAGAGAGAATTACAAGGCAAAACAATTAGGTAACATTAAAGAAATAAGGACAGAATAAAATACCAGGCAAAGACAGTGGGAGATGCAAAAAGAGCAAAAAAAAGAGCAAATTAGCAATGCTGAGGGAACAATACCAGGCAGGGAGGACAGGGAACACTAGATGGAGGTGGTGTGTGATCGCGGGTAGTCCAGAACAGGAGAGTCCACAAAAGCGGTGCCTTCAGGGTGGTGAGCAGGAGCACCGGCAAGTCCAGGGGGAAGGATTCGGTGGGTCCAAGGAATGGGGCAGAAGAAGCGACGGGTGCAAGTAGGTCCAGGAGAGTGTCCAGGGGAACAGGGAGAGTCCTGGGTTGGTGGGAGAGAGTTCAATGAGGACCAGAGAGAGGAATGGGGCAGTAGGAGAGATGGAGGGGGTTCACTGAGCATCCGTGGGGACTGGCAGCGGCATCAGAGAGAGACACAGGGCCAGGGAGTGGAGGGCAGCAGGCCCAAGCCGCAGCCTGTCGTGACTGATTCCGGCTGGGCGGGGGAGGTGCAGAAAGTGGAAGGCAGCATCAGGAGCTTGGTCGACGAGAAGCAGTGGCAGGAGGCAGCAGGACATCGGAGCAGGAGACAGGAGGAAGAAGGCCGGATCCACGTCCTGGAGTGGCAGCCTTGTCGGGAGGCCCAGACCGCGTCCTGGAGTGGCAGCGCCGACGGGATTACAGCAGGAGGCAGCAGCAGCAGGGCAGTGGGTTGCAGGAAGTCATCAGGCCACGGACAGCAGGCAACAGGAGTACAGGTGAGTAGAACGCCCGGAGAGAAGGCCCGAGCCGGGGGTTGCGGTAAGTGACGGCCGATGGACGGAGCACTCAGGAGGACCACAATAACCGCCTATGGATGGGTAGGCTAGCAACAGAGGCAGGCAGCACGGAAGGCGGCATCTCCATGTGCATAATGCGGGCCCAGAATAGAAAGCAGGCTGGGCTCCAGCGGAGAGCTCGCAGGGCACGTCTGCCCTATGCAGGAACAGGAAGTGATGTGTGTTCCAACTTAGGGGTCTAATAAGAGTTACCTTAGGGGTCTAATAATTCCAACTTTGGAGCATTTATTCAGGCTGGGATCTTTGCACTTATAAAGGCGCATTCTGATAGATAGCAGAGGCAATGCAAATTGTATTTGCATTTTTATTCACCTCCACACTTGTTTGTCCTATATGTGTATTTTTAAATATTTCGCTCCTGTTTAACCAGAACATTTTTTAATGCATATCCAATAAAGATTTATTTTATTATAGACCTAATCGGAGTGCCCCTTCTATACACTTCTTTTCTTTCCTTCTTGTCCAAAAAAGGATTACAGCATGTTTTCTGAAATTCTTCATATCTTAGCAGCAGAAGCTTTTCATGATGGTAGCAGACTGAGGTTTCAGGATCATTGGTTACTGCATTTGAAACTTCAGTTCTAAGAATCAAAAGTTCTTTTTCTTCATCTGTAGAGTGGTCCCAGCTATGTAATACAATGGTTTTTGAGTAGATAGTAATATGGCAGTCTGTATTTAAAAGACTACCAAATGAGCAGCTGCCATGATTGACTCTTTCTGTGTCTCCCTCTCTCTTTCTCTGGAAAGTTTCAGTTTTGGTCTCTCTAAAGGGAATCCCCTTCCCATCAGTTTGTTTGTTTCATTTCCTGTATGGGAGGTTTATCCCATTGCCTCAGTTTAGTTCCCTTTTTTTTGTATGGTTGTTAACAATGTGTAAATTATGTATGCTGTACAGCAGTAATCGAGCATCAACTTCATTATGTTATTTCTCCACTATGAAACAGAGTACCTAGCTGATTTTTTTTCTGGTAGTAATTTATACCTTTTTTAAACACCCCCCAAAAAATGGGATCCCTACTGTCAATTGAATCTAGCGTTTTTAATGATATTTGAAAAACGTGCGTTTTTGCCGTAACGCAAAACATGAGGCAGATACAGTAATTTGGTTTGGATTCGGGAGGAAGAGTTACCTTAGGGGTCTAAATTTTGTGTCGATTCCTTAATAAACACCCATAATACTTCAAATAAACTGGATAAAGAAACCGCGATTCGTAAATTATTTAATAAATTGAAAAATCAATATATAATCGACTAATTGTCAGACAGTTGAGATATTTGGCAGAAATAGTTGTTTTGACATCCTCTCTTAACTAAAAACATTTTGTAGAAATCTGAGACGGGTGGTGGACAACCCTGGTTGAACTGACATGGAATGACCCAGCTGGTATATAATAATTTCAACACCAGAAAATAGATTTTTTTGAACAAGTGAATCTGTCACACCCCAAGCAATTGTAGTGCAAATTCAGAAATATATAGTGCTGGTATATAATAATTTCAGCACCAGAAAATGGATTTTTTGGAACAGGGGAATATGTCACACCCCAAGAATATACTGTAAGAAGACCAATAAGCGCCAGTTGGCAGTTTTTACATACTCTTAGCTGCAGTGTTCAGCAATTATTGAGATTTGTTTGTGAAGTGACCATCTGATGCATCAATATATATGTATATATATATTAGAGATGGTCACTGACCCCCGTGTTTTGGTTTTGGATTCGGTTTTGGATCTGGATTACTGTCGTGTTTTGGTTTTGGTTTTGGTTTTGCAAAACCGCAATTGCGTGTTTTGGTTTTGGTTTTGTTTGGTTTTGTTTTGCTATTTTGTTGGAAAATACATGTTTTTGTGCCTAAAATAACCCAATTTAGTGCTCCAACTGTTTTAGAGATAAGTAATTTAATTGTTGAGGTAATAAATCATCCAAAAAAACTGTTTAATTCTTCGTTGGTAGGCCTTCATTTATTCTACACACAAAACAGATTGTCTTCCTCTCCATCTATGCATATTGGCAATGCAGCCATCGTCTTTGAATGTATATTACACCCTACACTTATAGTTAAATATGTAAAGAAATGGAAAAAGACAGTTTGCTTTCTGTCTCTATAGGCCCCCCTCCACTTTTTTAAAAAAACAAAAAATTCAGCCATTATAGACTGTACAATATTAATTGACATGGAGAAAGCCAGTTTGGTTTCTGTCTCTCTAGGCCCCCCTCCACTTGTATAAAATACCAAAAAATCCAGCCGTTATAGACTGTACAATATTAATTGACATGGAGAAAGCCAGTTTGGTTTTTGTCTCTCTAGGCCACCCTCCACTTGTATAAAATACTAATAAATTCAGCCGTTATATACTGTACAATATAAATTGAAATGGACAAAGGCAGTTTGGTATCTGTCTGCATCAGATCCTCTCTCCACTAGGAGTAAAATAGAAAACTATTCAGCCGTTATATAATCTAGAATATAAATAGAAATTGAGAAAGGCAATTTGGTATCTGTCTGCATCATAATCATCAACATCATCATTAGCGCCCTCGTCGCCTACACAAATCTCCCCCTCATCCTCTTCTAATTCCAAAGTGGCATCCTCAATTTGGGTATCACCGGCTACACTCGGGCTATTAAGGCACACATCAGCAGAATGCTCACGATTAGACATCCCACTGTTGGATGGACTCTCCACAGGGATTGTTGTCATTTGTGAATCAGAGCAAATATTCTCCTGTAATGCCTCACTGTTATCTTGCAGCTCGGCTTTGACGCGTAACAGTAGTTGTGCACCAATTGTAGGCTGGGTAACTTTTTGGGATCTGCCACTAATACCCAAAGGTGAAGGCCTCATTCTCTCTTTGCCACTGCGTGTGTAGAATGGCATGCTTGCAATTTTTTTTTTATCGTCACTTAACTTTTGCTCAGTTACACTTCTTTTTCGCTTCAATACAGTAAATTTTTTTTTGGTTTTTGTTTTTTGCACTAATTTGGAAACACTCTGTTGTTTGACATCGCCTTGGCCAGATGACGTACTGGGAACACTAACATCAGGACTGGTGACAGAACCTGGTTGCTCATTCAGATCATATGTGGACTGCTTTGAATCCATTCTGAGCGCAAACCACTGGGGAGTGCTAAAAATTATTTAGTAGATACTGCTGACAGATATGACTTTTGACAGCCAGAAATATTAATGCACAATTAGGGAGGACACCCCAAAAGCACTGAGGAGTGCTAAAAATTATTTAGTAGATACTGCTGACAGTTATGACTTTTGACAGCCATAAATATTAATGCACAATTAGGGAGGACACCCCAAAAGTACTGAGGAATGCTAAAAATTATTTAGTAGATACTGCTGACAGATATGACTTTTGACAGCCAGAAATATTAATGCACAATTAGGGAGGACACCCCAAAAGCACTGAGGAGTGCTAAAAATTATTTAGTAGATACTGCTGACAGATATGACTTTTGACAGCCAGAAATATTAATGCACAATTAGGGAGGACACCCCAAAAGCACTGAGGAGTGCTAAAAATTATTTAGTAGATACTGCTGACAGATATGACTTTTGACAGCCAGAAATATTAATGCACAATTAGGGAGGACACCCCAAAAGCACTGAGGAGTGCTAAAAATTATTTAGTAGATACTGCTGACAGATATGACTTTTGACAGCCAGAAATATTAATGCACAATTAGGGAGGACACCCCAAAAACACTGAGGAGTGCTAAAAATTATTGAGTAGATACTGCTGACAGATATGACTTTTGACAGCCAGAAATATTAATGCACAATTAGGGAGGACACCCCAAAAACACTGAGGAGTGCTAAAAATTATTGAGTAGATACTGCTGACAGATATGACTTTTGACAGCCAGAAATATTAATGCACAATTAGGGAGGACACCCCAAAAACACTGAGGAGTGCTAAAAATTATTGAGTAGATACTGCTGACAGATATGACTTTTGACAGCCAGAAATATTAATGCACAATTAGGGAGGACACCCCAAAAACACTGAGGAGTGCTAAAAATTATTGAGTAGATACTGCTGACAGATATGACTTTTGACAGCCAGAAATATTAATGCACAATTAGGGAGGACACCCCAAAAACACTGAGGAGTGCTAAAAATTATTGAGTAGATACTGCTGACAGATATGACTTTTGACAGCCAGAAATATTAATGCACAATTAGGGAGGACACCCCAAAAACACTGAGGAGTGCTAAAAATTATTGAGTAGATACTGCTGACAGATATGACTTTTGACAGCCAGAAATATTAATGCACAATTAGGGAGGACACCCCAAAAACACTGAGGAGTGCTAAAAATTATTGAGTAGATACTGCTGACAGATATGACTTTTGACAGCCAGAAATATTAATGCACAATTAGGGAGGACACCCCAAAAACACTGAGGAGTGCTAAAAATTATTGAGTAGATACTGCTGACAGATATGACTTTTGACAGCCAGAAATATTAATGCACAATTAGGGAGGACACCCCAAAAACACTGAGGTGTGCTACAAATTATTTAGTAGATACTGCTGACAGATATGACTTTTGACAGCCAGAAATATTAATGCACAATTATGGGGGACACCCCAAAAGCGCTGGGGAGTGCCAAATATGAAGAAAAAATAATAAACCTCTATCCTCCTCTCTGCACTAGCGATTTTGGTTAGAGCAATTGCAAGAACAATATGGTATTCTCTGTCCCTGCTCTAATTAGCCTATGACTACACCCTGCTCTCTCCCTCTGTCAAATGGCGATGGATTGCTGTGGAGGCGTGTATTTATAAAGTTGAAGTATCGCGAGAACCGAGTCCCGAGATCCGACGACGTCACAATGACGTTCGGCCTCGATTTGGATTCGGAATGGGCGGGAGAGTACCGAGCTGCTCAGCTCGGTACTCGGATACCCAAAGTTCGGGTGGGTTCGGTTCTCGGAGAACCGGACCCGCCCATCTCTAATATATATATATATATATATATATATGTATATATATATATATATATATATATACACATATATATATATATATATATATATATATATATATATATATATATATATTGCTTAGAACGTACTGGAGCTGAGTTCTGGCACTTTTTTTTTACAGATTTTCCACGTTTTAAAAGTAACTTTTGACCATCTGATGTTTGGTCCATGTGGACTTGAATCGCCCTGTCGAGCGTAGCAGGTCAGCGACAAAATCCTTAAAACGATGCTTGCAGGCTGCTTGTGTGTCGAGTCCGATGCAGGCGTACTTGGTCTGCGCTGTGATGGCACTGCTCGGCTTGTGGTGCTGCTCAGCTTGTGATTGTGTGGTCGCGCGCTGAGTGCTTACTGCGGGCGGCGACCGTTGTGTTTCGTTACACAACTGACGTGTGTGTGTGTGTACACTGATTGACTACGTGTGAAAGGTAAATAATGTTTTTATTTTAAAAAAATCGTTGATGAATTGAAAATCATTTTTTAAATTTTAGGATAAACGTGTGACCCAAATTTAAAAATGAAAAAAATTACTAATTACTTCTCAACCACCGGTCCTGCTAATAAAATATTAACAAACACAACAACAGAGCACACGAAAAAAGGGACGCAAGTTGATTGTTCTGAATCTGATCTTAAGAAGCACAGCCAAACTACAAATGACTGGCCAGTCTGCTGTACCTATGATCAAAAAAATGATTTTTGCTTGAAAAATGAATGGCTCGGTGTTTGCAAAATGAAACTTGTACACCTTGTAGAAAACATGGAACTCTTGGAGACGAAACGAGTTCCGCCACATTTTTTCTTACAAAAAATGCACTGTAAATATATATATATATATCATACTTGCCTAGAGGGCGGGAGGAGGCGAGGTGCTGCCAATTGCGTCATTTTGGTCCTGTCATTTCTGTGTGTGTGTGTGTGCATATATATATATATATATTAGGGATGTGCACCGGCGACTTTTGAGGTCTCGTGTTTTGTGTTTTGGATCCGGATTTTCTCGATGTTTTGGGTTCGGATTTGTTTCGCAAAACACCTGCCGAAAGGTTTTGATTCGGATTTAAGGTTTTGGATTCGGATTTTTTTTGAAAAAAAACTAAAAAGTGTAAAAATCTCACAATATTTTTTTTTTTTAGTACAAAACGTTGCAACGAGGTATCTTTCTGGACTGCGTAGAGGAGTGTAATAATATAATTAAAAACCCATCAACTGGTCTGAATTACACCCAAAAATAGTATCTGCACTGCGTAGAGGACTGGCCACTGGCCACCACAATATAATATATAGAAAACCTTCAACAGGTCTGAATTACACCCAAAAATAGTATCTGGACTGCGTAGAGGACTGGCCACTGGCCACCACAATATAATATATAGAAAACCTTCAACAGGTCTGAATTACACCCAAAAATAGTATCTGGACTGCGTAGAGGACTGGCCACCACAATATAATATATAGAAAACCTTCAACAGGTCTGAATTACACCCAAAAATAGTATCTGGACTGCGTAGAGTAGTGGGCACCACAATAAAAAATATATAGAAAACCTTCAACAGATCTGCATTACACCCAAAAATAGTATCTGGACTGCGTAGAGGACTGGCCACTGGTCACCACAATATAATATATAGAAAACCTTCAACAGGTCTGCGTAACACCTGAAAATAGTATCTGGACTGCGTAGAGGACTGGCCACTGGCCACCACAATATAATATATAGAAAACCTTCAATAGGTCTGCATTACACCCAAAAATAGTATCTGGACTGCGTAGAGTAGTGGGCACTGGGCACCACAATAAAAAATATAGAAAACCTTCAACAGGTCTGCATTACACCCAAAAATAGTATCTGGACTGCGTAGAGTAGTGGGCACTGGGCACCACAATAAATAATATAGAAAACCTTCAACAGGTCTGCATTACACCCAAAAATAGTATCTGGACTGCGTAGAGTAGTGGGCACTGGGCACCACAATAAAATATATAGAAAACCTTCAACAGGTCTGAATTACACCCAAAAATAGTATCTGGACTGCGTAGAGGACTGGCCACTGGTCACCACAATATAATATATAGAAAACCTTCAACAGATCTGCATTACACCCAAAAATAGTATCTGGACTGCGTAGAGTAGTGGGCACTGGGCACCACAATAAAAAATATATAGAAAACCTTCAACAGGTCTGAATTACACCCAAAAATAGTATCTGGACTGCGTAGAGTAGTGGGCACTGGGCACCACAATAAAAAATATATAGAAAACCTTCAACAGGTCTGAATTACACCCAAAAATAGTATCTGGACTGCGTAGAGGACTGGCCACTGGCCACCACAATATAATATATAGAAAACCTTCAACAGGTCTGAATTACACCCAAAAATAGTATCTGGACTGCGTAGAGTAGTGGGCACTGGGCACCACAATAAAAAATATATAGAAAACCTTCAACAGGTCTGAATTACACCCAAAAATAGTATCTGGACTGCGTAGAGTAGTGGGCACTGGGCACCACAATAAAATATATAGAAAACCTTCAACAGGTCTGCATTACACTGCACATACGACTGCTCCTCCATCCTCTCCATCATATACATGTTGGAGTTTCAGCGTGTGAAAACCTCTTGTTTTTGATAATGTCAGTGCATTTTGAATATTTATCAATTTGCCCCACAACACTGAATGTACTTTATCTATGATACGCATCTATCTTTCTTGACTGCGTAGTGTGGTGGCCCCGGTACACAATTTGGTACCGAGGCCACAATATAATTAAAAAACCCTCCACGGGTCAGAGTTCCACCAAAAAAGGGTATGGACTGCGTAGTGTGGTGTGCCCGGAACACAATTTTTTACAGCGCCAACAATATAATTAAAAAATTGGGCATCAACTGTCACCGTTGTTTAATATCTGATACACCTAAATATGGACTGCACGGTGGAGTGGCCCTGGTAGTAAATTTGGTGCCGGGGCCACAATACCTCCTTCAACTTCCAAGTGTAGTGTTTATAAAGACAGACAGCGTCTAAGTGTTATTAGTTGACTTTCTTAACCCTAAAATTGTCCCTGTTGCAAATATTCGTGCAATGGAGAGTTACTTTTTCATTGAAAGACTCAAGCTTTCAAGTGTAGTGTTTATAAAATATAAACAACAATACAGTAGTTTTAGAGCACGTCAATACCTCTTGTTTTAAATTATGACAGGGCATTTTACTTTTGGTTTAATTTCTTGAATTTGTTTAAATTTGGTTTTACTTTTTGAACATGGCAAACGACTGTTGATTGGTCATATAATGCAAAAAAAAAGTTCCAAGATGGAATTGTCCTTGGGCCCTCACACCCACCCTTATGTTGTTGAAATAGGACATGCACACTTTAACAAACCAATCATTTCAGCGACAGGGCCTACCAAACAACTTTGGCTGAAATGATTGGTTTGTTTGGGCCCCCACACCAAAAAAGCTATTCATCTCTCCCTGTACAGACTAAACAGGCTCTACTGAGGCAAGATGTCGTCCTCATCCTCAACCTCTGATTCCTCTCCCCCTACAGTGTGTACTTCCTCCTCATCACACATTATCAATTCGTCCCCGCTGGACTCCACAACCACAGGTCCCTCTGTACTATCTGGAGGGCAGGGCAGTGCTGTACTTCATTGAGGAATTGATTATTCATTTTTATAAACATAATTTTTTCAACGTTATGAGGAAGCAACCTCCTTCGCAGCTCACTGACCAGGTTCCCCGCTGCACTAAAAACTCTTTCCGAGTACACACTGGAGGGGGGACAACTCAGGTAAAATAGAGCCAGTTTGTACAGGGGCTTCCAAACTGCCTTTTTTTCCTGCCAGTCACAATATGGACTGTCTGACATGTCTACTTGGATGGTGTCAGCAAAGTAATCATCCACAATTTTTTCTATTGTGACAGCATCCAATGCAGCGAGAGTAGACATGTCTGCAATGGTTGGCAGGTCCTTTAGTCCGGACCAGATGTTATCAGCACCCCCGCCAGCGCCTCTTTTATGAAAACTGAGCTTTTTCCTCGCAGCCATAGATGTGGAAGAAAATTATGGTGGAGCTGCTGTCACGGTCCTCTTCAGAGGACAATCTCCTGACCAGCAGGTCTTTGCACCGCTGTACACTTGTGTCCGCCGGAAACAGAGACACAACATACGCTTTAAACCGAGGATCGAGCACGGTGGCCAGATCCTGGCAAAGCGTACGAAGGGCTACATCACAAGAGCTACATGCTTGGTGTAATCGCAATGGCTTACCAGCTCCTCCCTCACTTTGTCCAGCTGCTTCTGCAACAGCCTGATCAGGGGAATCACCTGACTCAAGCTGGCAGTGTCGGAACTGACTTCTCGTGTGGCAAGTTTAAATGGCTGCAGAACCTTGCACAACACGGAAATCAGTCTCCACTGCGCTTGACTGAGGCGCATCCCCACTCCTTTGCCTATGTCGTAGGTGGCTGTGTAGGCCTGAATGGCCTTTTGCTGCTCCTCCATCCTCTGCAGCATATAGAGGGTGGAGTTCCAGCGCGTCACAACCTCTTGTTTGAGGTGATGGCAGAGCAGGTTCATGGTTTTTTGATGTGCCTCTAGTCTGCGGTAGGCACTGGCTGAATGCCGAAAGTGTCCAGCAATTTTGCGCGCCACCGCAAGCATCTCCTGCACACCCCTGTCACTCTTGAGGTAATGCTGCACCACCAAATTAATGTTGTGGGCAAAACATGGGACGTGCTGGAAATTGCCCATATTTAATGCCCGCACAATGTTACTGGCATTGTCTGACACCACAAATCCCCATGAGAGTCTAAGTGGGGTAAGCCACTGGGAGATAATTTCCCTCAGTTTCTCTAATATGTTGTCAGCGTTGTGCCTCTTATTAAAGCCTGTAATACACAATGTTGCCTGCCTTTGCACGAGCAGCCATTTTGTAGATGCTGCTACTGATGCAGCTGTTGCTGTTGCTGCGGAAGGGGATGTATCTACCCAGTGGGCTGTCACAGTCATATAGTCCTTCGTTTGCCCAGAACCACTTGTCCACATGTCCGTGGTTAAGTGGACAGTGGGTAAAACCGTATTTTTTAGAGCACTGAGGACACTTGATCGTACTTCTCTGTACATTTTTGTTATCGCCTGCCTAGTGAAGCGGAATCTCGACGGGATTTGGTACCGGGGACACAATACCTCCATCAACCCTCTAAATCCCACTCCACTGATGGCGGACACCAGGCGCACGTCTAACACCAACATTGCAGTTACACCCGCAGTTATACGCTTTGCAATAGGGTGACTACTATCGTATTTTGTGGTCATGGCAAACGACTGTTGGACGGTCAATTGTTTTGTGAAAGACTTAGCGGTCTTACGACTTCCCCTCTGGGAAGATGACCGACTAACAGCAGCAACAGCAGCAGTGGCAGTAGTAGGCGTACCGCTGCAGGATTCCTCGGATGAATCCCGTATTGAGGAGGACTCAGTCTGGCTGCTGACTTGGGCTGCAGGACTGAATCTGATGGAGATTGTGGAGGAAGTTGACGAGGAGGGTGTTGCTGGTGTGTATCCAACTGGACCACGGGATTTAGGTGTCCCTGTACCGATGAGGGTCCTAGCCCCAGTTCCTGAACTAACCACTGAACTATGAAGGTTATTCAGGTGACATATAAGGGAGGATGTTCTTAGGTGGGCAAGATCCTTACCCCTGCTTATTTGAGCTTTACATAAGCTACATATGGCCATACATTGGTTGCCTGGATTTGGAAAAAAATAACTCCAGACCGAAGAGGTGCATTTTTTGGTCTTCTGACCAGGCATGACGATGGGCTTTTTCATCCCATGGACATCAGCTGTTTACCCCCCCTGGTGCCTCATTTACAATAACCACATCACCATCCTCATCATCAAGTTCCTCCACAGCGCCAGCTACACAGAGCTGGATTAAGGCTTTGGGGGGCCCGGGGCACTTAAAACAGGGGGGCCCCTAAGATCTGAAATTAAGATCATAGGGGCATATTCAATTGAGCCGTTTCCGCGGCGCGTTAAAACTACTACCGTAAAAGCTGGATTTCAGCTCGCGGCTCAGGGAGTTTCCGCCGACAACTGAATATGCCCCATAGTGTCATCATGCACAAGAGAGCGTTACAAGTAGGTGGTGAATATTAAAAAGACAATCTGACCAATTCTATCATAAAAGGAATATTTATTTAACATGTATCCAAAAATAATAGTGAAAAAATAAAATGTTTTATATATTATATGTATCTATACATACACACACATATATACAATACCACAAATACATATGTATACATACATATATATATATATACACACACATATATATATATATATATATATATATATATATATATATAACAACTACTTACAGCTACCTCTACTGCTTCTGGAAAGCTGGCTAGGTCCACAAAGATGTGAAGGTATGATGGCTAGATGTAATATATGTAATATATATTAATATTAGTACAGGTACTTGTAAATTATACAGGCACCTCCGTATAAAACGCATGTAATATAACGCCATTGGGTATAAGGCTATTAGCATTGACACATCCTGCATTACGACACCTACAGCCCACAATATGACATAGCTCATCCAGAGGGCTCGCCTAGGTTGTCTGCACAAGAAAAATCGTTGTTTCCACAAGCTAAAATACTGTACATTAAAACAATCATAAAAACCCCACATTAAAATGGGTATTGAAAGCGCACATTAAAACTAGCAATGATAGGGAGATCCAATGATTAGCATTAATTTAATAGTAGTTGGATCTCCCACCATTTCAAAAGTCTCCCTAACGGTATAATAAAAAAAAAAACCTTGCCTCTGCCTACCTATATGCAAACCTTTAGGGTGTCCCAACCATGGTGGTGTGTGCCCTAACCCTCAAGAACAGGTTCTACCCTCCCAATGCCCTCTATGCCTTTTTATAGGGTTAGTAGTTGGATTTCAAAGAAAAAACCTACATACTTTTATGTAAAACTGTGATTACTTGTAAAACACACTAGCATGAACAATTCAAAAAAAAAAAAAAGCTTTTTTTTTAAATTAAATGAAAAAAGTCCCATGAATGCACCATAAAAAATGTATGCAATGTTTCTGTTCTGTGTCATAATTTGTCCAGTATTAGTGATACTTATGCATTACAAAGAGCATCCTAGTGACCGTCATACAATATAACGAGCAACCTAGTGACCACCATGCAACGCAAAGAGCATTATTTTGCCCACCATGCAATGCAAAGAGCATTCCTATGACCGTCATAAAATACAGAGAGCATTCCTATGACCACCATACAATACAGAGAGCATTCCTATGACCACCATACAATACAGAGAGCATTCCAATGACCACCAAACAGAGAGCATCCTAGTGACCCCATATAATAACATGTGCTTTTGTGACTGCCACACATACCACCCTCAAGATCATTAATTAACACCCTTTCAAAATGATTAACTCCAGCCTCATTATAAAAATCCCTTCATAATCATTAACTCCTTCAGGCAGTTTAATTATTAATCCTGATGTCATCAATTAAGTATATATATATATATATATATATATATATATATATATATATATTCATTAATCCCCTTCATTACCTCCCTCAATTGCATCAAAAGACTATAATGCATGCCAAGGGTGTCTGCACCAGTGTTTGTGTGCCCAGTGTCTGTAATAGTGTATGTGTGCCCCGTGTCAGCGTGCCAAGTGTCTGTCCCTGTGTATGTGTGCCCAGGGTGTCTCTCCCAGTGTAAGTGTGCCCAGGGTGTCAGTTCCAGTGTAAGTGTGCGCCTAATGTATATATCAGTGTGTGTGTCCCTGTAGTTCTTCTGTGTGTGCCCAGTGTCAGCATGCCAAGTGTCTATACCTATGTATGTGTGCCCAGTGTCAGCGTGCCAAGTGTCTGTACCTATTTATGTGTGCCCCGTGTCAGCATGCCAAGTGTCTGTACCTATGTATGTGTGCCCAGTGTCAGCGTGCCAAGTGTCTATACCTATGTATGTGTGCCCAGTGTCAGCGTGCCAAGTGTCTGTACCTATTTATTTGTGCCCCGTGTCAGCATGCCAAGTGTCTGTACCTATGTATGTGTGCCCTGTGTCAGCGTGCCAAGTGTCTGTACCTATGTATGTGTGCCCAGTGTCAGCGTGCCAAGTGTCTGTACCTATGTATGTGTGCCCAGTGTGTGTGTGGCTATTGTATATATCAGTGTATGTGTGTCCCTGTAGTTCTTGAAAATTACTCACCTTAAGATTCCCAGATGTTGTCCAGGATGGCAGGGCGCAGCCACAGGGCAGAAGAAGTGGGCCCCACCGCTGAGTTTGAACAGGAGTGACCATCAGACGTGAGATAGGGGCCGTGCACTGTATCAATAGACTGCACAGTCCCCACTTTGAAAAAGGAGCAAGGAGAGACTAGTAGGGCCAGCTGCACATTCATTACTTAGTCAGCCTCCGCGTCCATCCTCCCGCGTAGTGCCCCGAACCAAGCGCTCACGTGCGCGCTGTGTGTACTTGGGGGGAAAAATAATTAATTCATAACTGAGACTGCCTCTGGGCGGCGCTGCAGGGTACCCTCCCTCCCCCTGGCGCCGACTGTCGGCACACACGCCGGGTGTATTTGAAAAAAAAAAAAAAAAAAGACATCCCTCGTTACTAAGGCAGCCTCCGGGCAGCCTCGTTAGGGTACCGGCTGCTGACAGGTTAGATGATGCGGGCGGCGGACGGCGGGGGGCCCTTAGAGAGAGGGGGGCCCGGGGCACGTGCCCCCTGTGCCCCCCCCTTAATCCGGCCATGCAGCTACATCATCAATAGGCTCCTCCCGAGCCACCTCTTCCCGTACAGTGATGGGAAGGTCAGGCTTGACAACCACCAACACCCTTGGACTCGCCTTGGGGATTTGTGATAATTTCTCTTTAGAAGGCAGAGTTGTTTGCTGTTCTGTTGCTGACAGCATAACTCTCTTCAATTTTTTGTAGGGGGGGGGAGGAGGAGGAGGGCTAAGATCCGTGGGTGAAGCTGAACCACTAGTCATGAACACGGGCCAGGGCCTAAGCCGTTCCTTGCCACTCCGTGTCGTAAATGGCATATTGGCAACTTTACGTTTCTCCTCAGATGATTTTAAGTTTCTCTTTTTGCTACTTTTTCTTAACTTGGGCTTTTTAGATTTTACATGCCCAGTACTACGAGATTGGGCATCGGGCTTGGAAGACGACGTTGATGGCATTTCATCGTCTATGTCATGACTAGTGGCAGCAGCTTCAGCAATAGGAGGAAGTGGGTCTTGATCTTTCCCTACTTTATCCTCCAAATTTTTGGTCTCCATTATATGTAGCACAAGATACTGCAGAATGTGTGAACGTGGTAATATTGCAGTACCAATGGACTTATACTGCTGGATTGGTTTTGCAAATTTGGTTATAATTACTTTTTTTTATTTTAATTTTTTTTATAACTTTTTTTTTATTTTTTAAAAACTTGGGAATAATGGGGAAATAATTATGCCCTTAGAAGCACAGAGCACAGGACACAGCACCACTGGACTGAACAGGACACAGCACAGGACCCAGCAGCACTACTGAACTCAGCAGGACAGAGCACAGGACACAGCACCACTGGACTGATACTGCAGAATGTGTGAACTTTGTAATATTGCAGTACCACTGGACTTTTACTGCTGAATGTGTGAACTTGGTAATATTGCAGTACCAATGTGCTTATACTGCTGGATTGGTTTTGCAAATTTGGTTATAATTATTTATTTTTTAAATTTTTTATTTACATTTTTTTTTATAACTTTTTTTTTATTTTTTAAAAACTTGGGAATAATGGGGAAATAACTATGCCCTTAGAAGCACAGAGCACAGGACACAGCACCACTGGACTGAACAGGACACAGCACAGGACCCAGCAGCACTACTGAACTCAGCAGGACAGAGCACAGGACACAGCACCACTGGACTGATACTGCAGAATGTGTGAACTTTGTAATATTGCAGTACCACTGGACTTTTACTGCTGAATGTGTGAACTTGGTAATATTGCAGTACCAATGGGCTTATACTGCAGGATTGGTTGTGCAAATTTTGTGGTAATTAAAAAAAAATGTAATTAGTTTTTGGTATTTTTTTAAATAATTTTTTTTTATTTTTTTAAACACAGGGGAATATTGGGAAAATAACTATGCCCTTAGAAGCACAGAGCACAGAACACAGCACCACTGGACTGAACAGGACACAGCACAGGACCCAGCAGCACCACTGACCTCAGAAGGACAGAGCACAGGACACAGCACCACTGGACTGAGCACAGCACAGCACAGCACAGCACTGAACTGAACAGCACGAGATATAGCAGGACAGAGGACCACCTAACACACCCTCCCTCTACCCTGATCAATGCCCGAGTGAAGATGGCGGCGACTAGCGGGGAATTTATAGGATCCGAGTATCGCGAGATCCGACAACGGGATTATGAGTCAGAGCCTCAGTTTCAGATTTGAATTTGGCGCCAATACCCGGATCTGTCTCGGATCGGCAACGTTCGGGTGGGCTTGGATTTCATAAATCCGACTGTGCTCATCTCTAATATATATATATATTTCTGTGTAAGGGCTGTTTCCTTTAGATTCAACTTCCATAATGTACAGTTGCCTGCGAATGCCACTAGATGGCAATTTAGAATCACCAAAAATGTTCTGGGTTTTTTTTTCCCACTCCTCATGTTATATCAGGTATTAACATAAAGCTGTGATGATAAATAATGATAAATAATCTGAAAGTTGCAGACAATCATTTTAAAATCTGCATACATGCAGGGACTTGGAACATAAGGTGGCAAGGCGCCCTCTTGCGTTCCGCCAGCCCTGCCCTGGTGTGTCAATTATGTTGAGGTTGCCTAAAACAATGGTTCACTACAACTTTGGATATTATTATTAGCGTTAATTTATAGGGTCCCACAAAGTTCTGCAGCTCCGAACATGGAGGTTGTACAAACATAGTTCACATAAACAAAGTTACTCCTTTTTTATGTTTTTGCTCTCCTTAATGACTCAGACCCTTAACCTGTAAAACTAGCTCCTTATTTACTCACAGGGAGGAGTGAATGAACACAAAATTTGCATGATAAAATCTAGTTCCTCTTCCTGGTTCTATTCACACGTCTGAGTCCTGGCATATGCAGAATCAGCAGTGATTGTAAATTGTGCTAGATTTGGGGATTATTCTGAAAGAGGTTAGTACTTAAGTATACATGTCATAGCTGTGAATGGTCTAGTATGTATGTGTTTCTAATTTATGTGCCCAGATCAGCTGTAAAGGACAAGTGTCTCACTATTAGCTCTCTGCTCTACTCAAAGTGAAAGCAACACAGAAAATACACTGTGTGGGTAGGAGGCAGTCACATCAAATACGGATGTGTATTTTTCCAACAGGGATTACAAGAAATTGTTAGATTGGAATATACAGGGACAATGAGCAAAGCCTGAACCAGATCAAGTGGCAGAGATAGAAAAGGGTTAATTATGCCTGTATAAAGACTTATACCATGTGACCTGGTGTGACGTTGTGTTTCTGCAGAGTTTCATTTTCACCACTTTGCTCCTGAAACATGTATTTTAGCTAAATCTGCTATATGAGAGGGGACACATATTAAATACATATGCTTAGTGTTTTCAGTAACTATCTGTTCATATGTCTCGGTACTAACATCCAAATAGGCCTTGCACCCAGTTACTGGACTTACATGGCCAGTTAGGTAGCCTGACATACACAGATTTAGGGTTGCTCTTTTGCTTGTTTTTAGAAGGACCGGTTTTGCAATACCTATTTTTATGGACTTTGAATAGGAAAAATAATATTTAAAAACAACCCCCAAAAATTATTCAATAGTTACTTTTGCATAGATAATGCAACTTAGAAACCAGTGCAGCATTGTTAGACAAGCAAAACACAATGTGCTAAATTGCACAAAAAATGTAGTTTAACACAAAGAATAAAGAGACATAATAATACCATACTTGCCTACTTTCAGTAGGCAACGTCTGGGAGAGGGGCGTGACTAATGGGCTGGAGGGGGCGGGGTGCCTTGAATAACGTCATTTTGGCCCCACCTCCACGAGTAAAATGACGGTTTGTTTGCGGAGGCGGGGCCAAAATGACGCGATTCTCTGTGAATCGCGTCATTTTAACAACGGAATTTCGGGATGTGGGAGAAATGCCAGCTCTCGCGTGAGTCCGGGAGCCTGACCCGAATTTCGGGAGTCTCCCGGACTTTCCAGGAGAGTCGGCAAGTATGATTAATACAATACCACAAAAACCGCAGTTCTAAATCACTTAAAGAATCAGTACAGACCAAGTTGCAATGTTTTACCGCAGGAGATCTGTAGAAACATAAATTAAAACAAAACACTTAGGGCCAGTGGCGGAACAACCATTAGTGCATGTGCAATGCATTGGGGCTCATGTAGATAATGGTGCCTTCTGCACGGCGAATGCAGAGGGTCAGAACAAGCAAACTGTGGCCCTGGTTCCCTTCTCCCTGCTTCCTGCATTGGAGCCCACACCTCGCTAATTCTACCTATGCTTAGGGCATTAATGTTTATAAAACATATGAAACTTGATCAAGTAGCTAAAATAGACATTCATTATACTCATAAATATAATTATGTATAAAAAAAACTAAACGAAATTCAGGAGAATTTGTGAGTCCTGCTTTCTAATAACTACTGCTAGAGTTTGTGCGTCACACTTACCTCTGCATTCGCTCCACTGGAATTCTGGTTCTGATCATGGTTCATTCAGAAATCTGGGTGCAGTTTTGCCTTTGGGAGGAAAGAGGGGGAGGAAAAAATTCTCTGATGCTGATTACAGCTCTTATTAAAGAACATTCTGTTGTGAATACAATGGTTATGGATTGTAGATCCTTGCTACATTTTCATACAGTTTTATAAATATTATTGCTCAATGAGTTTTGTTTTCATTCAGGTTTCGACAGATCTGCTATAGTAAAATATTACAATTTTCAACGGTATCTGTACTGATTTTCTAAGTGACGTGACGGATGTACTCACAATTTTAAGTAATGCAACCTCAGATATTTACCCCAAAATGTAATTATCTAATTCTGCTAAGTACATGTATTTTAGTCAAGCTCTGATACATTTGCAGACCAGGAAAAAAAATGTATACAGTCTAAATGTAAAGCTTTTTTTTTTTTTTTTTTTAGGAGGGGGGGGGGGGTGAAGGGTAGTGATGGCCTCAGCAATTGGGTGCAGAGCACTGCTGTGCAAACGTCATTTGACTTGGTTAGTTGTCTAGTGCAGAGGTTGGGTCACCAATAGTTGGGTTAGCAGTAGCCGGATGACGCAGCTCCTGCTCCTCTTAGTAAGCTCTGTTTTCCTGTTATATGAGAGGGCTGTGTGCAAACTATATCGACACGGCAATTCCTCCCATGAGACGTGGTGAGATTTTTGTCTCATGCAGTACAATCCTGGGGTGGCAGACGCAAGGTTCTAACGTCTCCAGCGTGCCTCTTCCCACCTCTCCAATACTTTGGTCACTTTGCTCTGCAATGATTGATTGCGGGATCCCTGGCCAGGGACTGAAGCGACCGGTGGGAGAGGGGGCAGAACACCCCTCATCGTGATGTGCTCTTGTGTAACAAGGGAACATATTTTTTCCAATGAATTTCTCTGTCACTGTAATATTGCTATGCTTTTTAATACATTTATAAAACATGTCTACTAAACAGAGAAGTCTTTCTATTTTGGAACACAGGGTTATGATGAACAGAAGTATGCCAGAGGAGGACGATGAGTCCATGTATTCACAAGATTGTCAACAACCTAGTTCTGAACCAAATTCAGAAGCCAGCCTGGGACTTGCAGCTAGAGGGTCAAGTCTCTCTCTCAGTAATGGGCAAATGGCATACCTTACAAGTAAAGATACTGGCTATGTATCCAATATATCCGAAATACTGGGGGTGGAGTATCTGGAGCAACCTGAATCCCTTAAATCTTACTACCTTGCACACAGGAACCCTTGCATGGTCATACATCCAAACCAAGGTGAATACCAACAGCATAACAGACAAACCTTTATATGCTCATTTATAACCCATTAGTACTGTTTGTGTCCAGAGCAGAGTTTATAAGTACAGGCATGATAAATTAATTTTAAAGGAAATATACATATGTTTTTTTTTAGGAATCTAAATAATTGCAGGTGCACCTCTTTTGTGACATTATCCACCTATTATATGGGTCCATATGTACAGGATGACTTAATACAACAGGATGGAAGCGGCTGTGGGAAGGCATCATTATGGGAGGATCTGGGTAGATGTTTTCTAAATGCAGTCTAACCACAACAATGTACCTCATACTGCACCTAAATTCAAAAACTGGATTCCATGTTGCGTCATGAGAGATTTAAAAAAGGTTCAAGGAGCAGAGACTGCATTTTTGTTGCAAATGGTTTAGCGACTGTCCACAGAGCCTTTTTACCATGCAAAACAACTCGATATGTATTTGATGTAAGAAGTGCTAGAGATTCCTTCCAATGGGGCACTCAATGGTCACACTATATACAGAAAATGCATTTATCGGTGCGCGATTACCAGTTTAATAAAAATATACATAAAATAAAGACTGCCCTAATGTCGCTTTACGCTCATGACTTTTTTAATGTATTCTTCCTAATAAATACTTAATATCTTCTTCCGTTCTTGGTCCGACATAATATGGATTATACATCTTCATATTGGATTACATCGGACTAAAAAAGGAAGAAGATTTTAGGTAATTACCATATTTCCCCATGTATAAGGCGCTCCCATGTGTAAGACGCACCTTAATTTTGGCCCCGAAATGTTTTTAAAAAAATATTACGGTAGCTGTCAAAAAAGGCAGGGAGAGTGTAATGGCCGGCTGCTCTGATTGTGATCAGAGCAGGACAGCACACTCTCCCTGCAATCGCCCAACCCCCCCCCCCCCCCCCCCCGCTGCCACTATGCTTCTGTCCCCCTCCTCCTGGATCCCCACTGCCACTCTGCCTGTCCCCTTCCTCCTGGATCTCCGCTGCCACTGTGCCTCTGTCCCCCTCCTCCTGGATCCCCGCTGACACTCTGCCTGTCCTCCGCCTCTGGGATCCCCGCTGCCACTCTGCCTGTCCCCTTCCTCCTGGATCCCCGCTGCCACTTTGCCTCTGTTCCCCTCCCCCAGGATCCCCGCTGCCACTCTGCCTGTCCCCTTCCTCCTGGATCCCCGCTGCCACTCTGCCTGTCCCCCGCCTCCTGGATCCCCCCCCCCGTTCCCCCTGTAACGCTGCCCCACTCCCCCTCGATCCCCCCCGCTTCCCCGCTCCCCCTCGATTCCCCCCCCCGCTGCCCCTGTAACATTGCCCCCCCCCCTCTGCATCCCTGCTGCCCCTGTATAAGACGCACCCAGATTTTTGACCCAACATTTTTTGGAAAAAGGTGCGTCTTATACATGGGGAAATACGGTATTTATTAGGGATGCTACATTTAATTTTAAATTATGGAGGATATAACAATTTCTTGATGAAGGTCACAATGTCCATTTGTTATTTTATACCAGGGGCACTTTTTTCATATTACAGGGGCACTATTATTTATTTATTGGAAGTCAGAGGCAGTATTATGTACTGATCTGAATATAGGGGTACCATTATGTATTAATTTGAATAAGGGGGCATTATTATTTATATTATTTAAGACATGGGGTAACACTTGTTGTGTATACTCTTGTGGCACTACATATGCACGTATGCACTTGCGCCCATGTGCATAGTGGCACAAGATTGTGCACTATATTTTAAGAGTATTACCTTGGTAAACACAGGTCAGGGGTTAACAGGAGTGCCCCAGTTCTACTCAGCATTTGGATGGTACTCTCTAGGTACAGGAGCCCAATCCTCTTATAGCACTGGGCTTGATGCAGAGTAGGCTGCAGTTTGGCCTGAACCACATTGTATTTAGGGTTTTGCAAACGGAAACACATCGGATACGGTTCGGATAGTAAATACTGCTGTTTGGATCAGAAAAACGCATCCGATGTTTGGCTGTTTCTAAACCGCACAATAAACCAGAGCTTAGTAAATTTACCTCTAAAACTTTAAAATAACTACAGTGCAACAAATCATCATTAACAGAGCGGCAATAAAGATGATAATAATGCATTCTATGTCACTATTGTTTTATTGTGTCAGACAGAGGACTCTTCCAGCAATATGAACCCTGTATACGTGATCCCCCGCAACAGCCGCTCCTGTGCCAGCCTTACCTGCAAGAAAACCGGTAGTGTGTAGAACATGATGCTGTTCTTTTGTATTATCCTCATGATAAAGTGCATTGTTCCTCTTCATCCAGAGACCCACACCCCTAAAATTATATACAAATATAAAGATGATGAAACCATAATACTCTCATTTTAAGTTAACTGCACTGGAGAAATGAAAAATTAAACGCTTAATAAGATTAGAATAAGACCAGTGGTATTCTTCCATATATATCTTAGATGCAGATGTGAATTTATAAATATATTTTATGATCAACTCAAATTCCTTACATTAGAATACATAATACACTGCATATTAATATACGTTTTAAATGTCTACATTTGTCATTTGCACATGATGGCAAAAAAAACCCTGTTCAACTGTTTGTACAAAACAGTAAAGTAAACATTAGCTATCTGTTGTTCCATATAAGTTTACTATTTATTTATTGACTTCAGTCAGCTTTGTCCCTGGTATTTCATGTGAATTGAGGAGACAAAATCATTAATCCATCATCTTAGCAGCGTCTAAGTAAAAATTGTCCATAACAATGTAGCACTGGGATAAAATCTTTTAATACACAGACAAACAGACATACTTATTGCATGTTTCAAGACAGAAGTATGATTTTATGTGGGGATGATGACACTGTCAGATGCCTTTTACTATTTCTCTAGGGTAATCTGCTGCAACAGCCCAGGGATGTTGGGCAATTTGTGCGATATTGCACTGTATGTGGTCACAAAATGAGTATGATGCCCGATAATCATATAGAAAATGATTGAGTCATTATCAAGCATGTGATCAATGTGATGGCAGAATGTCCATCATTGGCCTGCTTGCGCTGTCATCATCCAGCCCCCTCACCCTGAGCATGGAACAGTCGGAAACACGTGCATGGCCAAAACTTGATAGTGTTCCTGTCTCTCTTCAGTTGGGCTGAGCAGCGCTATTAGCCATTGTCCGCCTAAGGGTTTATAATTGTGGGTGTCTTGGAAAAGATAACAACAGAGGGCCTGATTCATTAAGTATTTTAACTTAAGAAACTTCTTATTTACGTCTCCTGGACAAAACCATGTTACAATGCAAGGGGTGCAAATTAGTATTCTGTTTTGCACCTAACTTAAATACTGACTGTTTTGTAATGTAGCACACAAATACTTGATAGCTTATTTGTACACTGAGATTTAAAGTTGATATTTGTGTGCTACATGAAAAAAACAGTCAGTATTTAACTTATGTGCAAAACAGAATACTAATTTTCACCCCTTGCATTGTAACATGGTTTTGTCCAGGAGACTGAAATAAGAAACTTCTTAAGTTAAGATCCTTAATGAATCAAAACCCAGAAATATTTGATGTCGAAGCTGTCATAACATTTCTTTCTTTCTCTTCAGTGGTCCACCACAAGATGTTTTATTATCCAATTTGCCTGGTAAAGAAAGACAAGCATATTTCCAACAACCTTACATAAACCCCCCACTTCGCCATCCTCTACCAGAAGAATTTGGAACCGGAATGAGGACAAGCAATTTGCCATCTGACCAGCGTAAGGCCATTACTATTAATTGAGCTGGTCAAAAAATACGCATTTTCTGGTTCAATCCTACTGTTTTAAATAGGATTGAACAATTATATCTGTGTTTGTGGGCATTGATAGAATGCAATGCAATCAGAATGCAAACATCATATACAAAGTAAATCAGCTGAGTTCAATATCTAAGGCCAATCATCATTTTTTTGCTAAACGTTAAATTTAGTAAAAACATCTCTGAATTGGGCATGTCAGACTAAAGTCATATAGCTTGTGTGACAATTGTATCCGAGGAAACGATCTGGTCAAAATTTGACTGTAACGTGTATGATGGGCAGCACAGTTGCCTAGTGGTTAGCACTTCTGCCTCACAGCAGTGGGGTCATGAGTTCAATTCCTGACCATGGCCTTATCTGTGTGGAGTTTGTATGTTCTCCCTGTGTTTGCGTTGGTTTCCTCCGGGTGCTCGGGTTTCCTCCCACACTCCAAAAACATACTGGTAGGTTAATTTTCTGCTATCAAAATTGACCCTAGTCTCTGTCTGTCTGTCTGTGTGTGTGTCTATGTTAGGGAATTTAGACTGTAAGCTCAAATGGGGCATGGACTAATGTGAATGCGTTCTCTGTACAGCGCTGCGGAATTAGTGGCGCTATATAAATAACTGATGATGATGATGGAATCATGGAAAGATCTGATCATCGTACTATCAGAACATTTATACATAAATAAAAGGTGTGTCTGTGTAGCCACGTTTATTTTATATCTTGACTAAGCGAGGCAGCAGGAAGTTTCTGCTTTAAGATGAAACATAGCATGATTTTGTGAATTTTTTTTTTTTTAATAAATTCACTATTAGTAAGTTTAACTGTTTGAATTTGACATACAAAACACAGGAAAGAAAGTAAAGAAATTATTTCATATTCTTCCTCTTTAGATACCGTGCTTTACAAAAGCTATTTAAGCAAATCACAGTATCTTGTTTCCAAGCAGCCTAGCAAATGAAATAAATGCATATAGTTGTTATATTGTTTGCTTTGTCTTGCAGGGAGAGTTTTCATAACATATTCCATGGATGCTGCAAACTCTGTTATACAGCTTGCAAATCTTCTATGCTCCAACGGGTTCAAGGCAACAGTGAGTTCTACTACAGTTCCCAAGTATTGTCACTTTATAATGTCACATCATTATAATTCACTTATTTCATACAGTGAAAATAGTTTCTTATATCAGGTACTTTTTATAACTAGGTGTGTTTCATTGTTTTGTTTTTTTATTTTAACATTTTTATTTATGAGATTGACAACAAAAATAAGCACATTAATTACAATGAGCACAATAAACATACAAAGTGTTTATAAACATAGAAATATATTGGTATAGTTAACCGACTGTCTCTATGTTCCAAAGACTAGGGTTAAAGACTTTTTTGGATTGCTAACATTTAAGGAACAGGTAAGTACATAGATGAGCACAAGGACACAGGCCAGAACCCCTCCCTCCTCCTCAAAAACTAGCTACTCTGAGGACGTGTGTTTCATTGTTAATTAACATACATTGCATCATGGGAAAATGAATAATGTTTTAATGCTCATCCCTATTAGTAACTTTCACTTTTAAGAATATCATTTACTCTTTAAAGTGCTGTAATTTTGTTGGCTTAATTAATGAAGCTTATTGGGTCACTTGGAACCATTGCCTCGTGAATATTTGACAGTTAGTGGTCTCTGGGATATTGCTAGTTCCTAGAAAGCTGTATTCTCATGACATCATACTCCAAAGAATATGACAGGTGTACTTTTAAGGAAACGTCCTTCTTCAAATATTTGCATCTAAGCACAAGGGGCCTGATTCATTAAGGATCTTAACTTGAGAAACTTCTTATTTCAGTCTCCTGGACAAAACCATGTTACAATGCAAGGGGTGCAAATTAGTATTCTGTTTTGTCATAAGTTAAATACTGCCTGTTTTTTCATGTAGCACACAAATATCAACTTTAAATTTCAGTGTACAAATAAGCTATCAAGTATTTGTGTGCTACATGGAAAAACAGTCAGTATTTAACTTATGTGCAAAACAGAATACTAATTTGCACCCCTTGCATTGTAACATGGTTTTGTTCAGGATACTGAAATAAAAAGTTTCTCAAGTTAAGATCCTTAATGAATTAGGCCCAAGATGCCTAACAGTGAAGACCCACCTGACTGTTACATAAGAGAGGCTACATACAGTGATGTTATTCCTGAAGGTGGACATCCCATTTTAGACAATAGTTTACCTACTGGGTATTCCAAGAATGACAGGTAAGTACAGAGACAAAATTATATTTAAGCCCAGTTTTCAGAACTCCTCAGTATAGATTATTTCCTGCTGGCACCACAGCCCTGTCACCTTGCACAGAGCTTTTACATTAAATACTGGAGATATAGCAATGAAAATGGTACCGTGAGAGTCATTAGTGGGATTGTACCTTCATCAAATAGTTTTGGGACTTATTTCTGAATATGCTACATAGCTTGACAGGGTAGCCAATTGCTAAAAAGTGTTAGAACCTCTTTTTTCCAGACTCATATTTACAAAAAAAAACCTGTCTTCTAGGCTTCCTGATAGCTGCTAAAGTCATGATTCCAGTCTGTTATACAGACCTGTATAACATACCTGTTGGAGCTATTCAAAATTATGAGAATTAATTATTGTAACATAAAGATTGTAACTGCAGACTACCAGCAGCTTGTAAAAACCATCTATAACCAAAAGAGAATCAGGACTAAGAACCATAAATCGGCACTGATGTAGACTGTCAAGGTGTCCTAGGATACATATTCATAGTCAGCAAAGTGAATATAGGTCTCCAAGATTGTGTAAGTATTGTCCCTAAAGTTCCAAAGATGCCAGAAATCAATTACTCCAACACCTTGCTTGCCTTTCAATGAACACGGGTTGTTTTTCAGAATATAAATCTGTGAAAGACCCCATACATTCTGGAAAGCTGTCTGTGGGTCACTGCGTGAAAAAAAATCACAACTAAAACCTACATCAGCCATAATTAGGTGCATTTGGGTAGAGTGAAATCAATCACTCCTCAAAACCTGAGAAACACGGAATAGCAGGTGACAAAGGGCGGTACACGGTATCGTCAGATCTCATAGCAAAATTTGGGGATGGACCAGTGATGCCTGTCCACACTCCCAAGACCCTCGTTCTGCTCTTCTGCAGTGAAGCCCACGCACGCTCAGAACAGGCTCCACTCTTCTGAAGACTAGTAGTGCTGCTATTAGCGGGAAATGAAGATGGCCTGGGCTAGAAGAACACATTGTGAATCAGGGAATTGGAATAATAGCAGCAGCACAGAGTATTGTGCCTCAGAAATTAGTCCATGATAGTCCATGTGAAGGAAATTATAAAGATGGAGTGACTAGGCCAGCATTTTGCCGGTCTGATCATCTGACTATTAACTACAGTCATGGCCAAAAGTTTTGAGAATGGCACAAATATTATTTTTCACAAAGTCTACTGCCTCAGTTTTTATGATGACAATTTGCATATACTACAGAATGTCATGAAGAGTGATCAGATGTATTGCAATTCCCTCTTTGCCATGACAATGAACTTTACCCCAAAAACAACATTTCCACTGCATTTTAGCCCTGCCACAAAAGGACCAGCTGAAATCATGTCAGTGATTCTCTTGTTAACACAGGTGAGAGTGCTGACAAGGACAAGACTGGAGATCACTCTGTCATGCTGATTGAGTTAGAATAACAGACTGGAAGCTTTAAAAGGAGGGTGGTGCTTGAAATCATTCTTCCTCTCTTAACCATGGTTATCTGAAAGGAAACATGTGCAGTCATCATTGCTTTGCACAAAAAGGGCTTCACAGGCAAGGATATTGCTGCTTGTAAGATTGCACCTAAATCAACCATTTATCGGATGATCAAGAACTTCCAAGGAGAGAGGTTCAATAGTTGTGAAGAAGGCTTCAGGGTGCCCAGGAACGTCCAACAAGCGCTTGGACCGTCTCCTAAAGTTGATTCAACTGCAGGATCAGGCACCACCAGTGCACAGCTTGCTCAGGAATGGCAGCCGGCAGGTGTGTGTCTATCTGCAGGCAGTAAGGCGAAGACCTTTGGAGGATGGCCTGGTGTCAAGAAGGCCAGCAAAGAAGCCACTTCTCTCCAGCAAACACATCAGGGACAGACTGATATTCTGCAAAAGTTACAAGGATTGGACTGCAGAGGACTGGGGTAAAGTCATTTTCTCTGATGAATCCCCATTCAAATTGTTTGGGGCATCTGGAAAAACGCTTGTCAGGAGAAGGAAAGGTGAGTGCAACCAACAGTCCTGTGTTATGCCAACAGTAAAGCATCCTGAGACCATTCATGTGTGGGGCTGCTTCTCAGCCAACGGAGTGGGCTCACTCACAATTTTGCCTAAGAACACAACCATGAATAAAGAATGGTACCAAAACATCCTCCAAGAGCAACTTCTCCCAACCATTCAAGAACAGTTTGGTGATGAACAATGCCTTTTCCAGTAGATGGAGCACCTTGCCATAAGACAAAAGTGATAACAAAGTGGCTCGAGGATGAAAACATTGAAATTTTGGGTCCATGGCCAGGAAACTCCCCAAACCTTAATCCCATTGAGAACTTGTGGTCAATACTCAAGAGGCGGGTGGACAAACAAAGACCCAAAAATTCTGACAAACTCCAAGCATTGATTAGGCAAGACTGGGCGACCATCAGTCAGTATGTTACCCAGAAGTTGATTGACAGCATGCCAGGGCGAATTGCAGAGGTCTTCAAAAAGAAGGGTCAACACTGCAAATAATGACTCTTTGCATAAACCTAATGTAATTGTCAATAAAAGCCTTTGACACTTATGAAATGCTTGTAATTTTACTTCAGTAAACCATAGCAACATCTGACAAAAAGGTCTAAAAAACACTGAAGCAGCAAACTTTGTGAAAACCAATACTTGTGTCATTCTCAAAACTTTTGGCCATGACTGTACAGCACAACTTAGTGACATGAGCTCCTGTGAAGCTGGTAGGGGAATACTGTGGTGACATACGCATCTCTGTATGAAACGAAGCACAAACCAACAGCATATTTCTTCCATGGCTTGGTAATTACAGTTGACGTCATGAAGTGTTTTGATGTCCTTCTGGTATTAAGTTGAAGGTTTCATCTCCATTTACAATGTATTGTTATGATTTTTAATGCCAATTCATATAGTAATTCATTAAATACCCCTAACATAAATGGTAGTTTTACAAAGCAGAAAAAATGCAGTCCTCCGGCACAGATTATGTCTTTGAAATGTCTGTCATCATTTTTTTGCACAAACGAGTCCGCAGAGGGCATTTATAAGGGTCTTTCCGGATTAGTGTTCATCATCACCATTTATTTATATAGCGCCACTAATTCCGCAGTGCTTTACAGGGAACTCACTCACATCAGTCCCTGCCCCATTGGAGCTTAGAGTCTATATTCCCTAACACACATACACAGGCAGGCAGACAAACACACACAGACTAGGGTCAATTTGTTAGCAGCCAATTAACCTATCAGTATGTTTTTGGAGTGTGGGAGGAAACCGGAGCACCCGGAGGAAACCCACGCGAACACAATAGAACATACAAACTCCTCACAGATAAGGCCATGGTCGGGAATTGAACGCATGACCCCAGTGCTGTAAGGCAGAAGTGCTAACCACTACGCTACTGTGCTGCCTTTTTCTTCCTGCTAAAGGACTTGATTCTCACAAATTCTTGATCAGGACACACACTTTGCTTTTATGGGTTATCATTTGTACCTTTAAGCTGCACTTGGTACGGGAAAGTGTATTTCTAATTAGATTTCTCCCAATGCAAAAAAAACATACAGTTGTATAAAGACAGTTCTGATGTCCACCCACTTTCATGAGTTATTTAATATCTAAACTGGTTTCACTGAACACTATTTTAAGGAGGACAAAAAAGTTGAAAAAGATGGTCCTACAGCGGTAGTAGGCAGGACTTTGAAGTGACATTTTTACTCTTAGATCTCCATGTGAACTATGTGGTTTTTATGGGACAGTATTCAAAAGCTGAATGGGGGTTTGCACCTATGTATACGTTAGACAAACGGCTACTTTGGTGCATAATTAAATGCACTGCTGGGCTGCATTTTCCCCCATAGTATGAAATTATACTAATTACGTGGATGACTAATAACTAAATATGGTATATCCTACATTCATTAGCATAAATATGTAAAATACATTTGGAAAACTGAAAAGAACTGCACAATGCAGACACATGCCTTTCAGATCGTTATCCATGCGTTGTGCTATTTCCTGTTTACACCGTGTATTAATTGCAGTGGGGCTGTGGGCCAGTCCCTTAGTAGAAGTGAGCACTGCAGGTAAAAGTAGAGGCAGTGTAAGCCTGTGAGACAGGTGCTACCTAATTATGTTAAATAAATTATTATTAATGACAGGTTACAGCCTTAAATTACTGTATGTAGCACCAATCATCAATCTGACATGACACTATAATAATAATAATATACGATAGTAATACCTGTGGCAATATTTATACTATGTATTTTTTATCTGTCTGCAGTGTCTGACTAATGTCTCTGTTTTTCTTTACACTAGATTGACATATTTGAGGGATCACTTCGGGGGATTGACATCATTAGGTGGATGGAAAGATATCTCAGTGATGTAAGTGAAAAGGTCTTTAAATAGACAAAATCGCTTTCTTCTACAGTTTAGTCAGTACTATCTTTTTGGAGTTGATCCGGTCTTTGAGAAGTAACATTACACAGAAATATTGTGTGCACCTAACTGGAATCATACTGTGAGTTAGTTACATTGTAAATTAATCTGAAAACTAGTGTTCTGTATACACATCTCTATTTCAATGTTTCCTGTCTGGATAGAGAGGTGTAATGATCATCATAGCGATCACTCCACAGTACAAGAAGGATGTGGGAGAGGATATGATTAACAACAGAGATGATCACGGTCTGCACACACGATACATCCACAGAATGGTGAGTACCCACCACCCTCCCTTTCTCTTAACCTTATGGTACCCACACACAATTGTTCTATAACATTTATTCAAACGAGCATTTCAAACATGATGTTTTCATTGAACGATTTGTACACACAGAGAATTACCTAAGTCTGATCAGTTGGATTAAGGAGAATATGCATAAGAGAGGTTGCTTAATTATGATCATTCCACTTGCCCACAAACAAAGCCACACCATTGTTTTGAATTACCGGGCAATAATATGATCAAAGTTGAACAATTCATGTTTCTTAAAGATTTTTTTTATTAAGATGTTTCTTTTAAGATCTTTTGTGTGCCACATACATAAGTCATTGTAAAATGTAACTGAATATGATCACAAAATGAAAAAAAAAACCAGTGTGTGTGTGTGTGTGTACCTTTACAAACAAGACTATATGAATGCTCATTATTTCAAGGGGAGCTATTATGTAATTACTTATTCTTTCATTTTTTTTATAGGGGACTAAACTTTCAAAAAAAGTTTGGTTATGCAGAGTGCATTGTATTGTATTTACTTTAAATAAATGAACAAATCAGGTTAATCTAAATGTACTGTAGCATTAAGAGTACATATCACTGGATCATTGCTGGTCAATCAATACAGTTTGTTGATTTACCAGTCTATGCATTGCACAAAAAATAAACAATAAGTACAGACCATTTTAATTATTGTAGCCTTTTTCACTCCGTATTAATAGCACAGTAATGTTCACTCTCATCTTTGTCCATCTGTGACTTGGTTGCCATGAGGCAAGGTAAATATTTTTCCGCAAGAAGAGCTCTTCCTAGAGCGCATTGCTTCCTCTCCCTGCAGAACATGTACCCCAGTGACGGGAAATAGACTGTAGGTGTCCTTATCGCACTGACGGGCATCCTCAAGGCTGTTAGCTGAATGCTGTTATCCTACCTCCCAGAACATTCATAACAGCCATGATTTATTATCAGGGAGGGGCTGTCACTGAGGATCCAGGAGGAGGGCTGGGAGTGCTCAGGTTTCATAGATGAGCTGAGAATGTCTGGGCTGTCAATGTTCAGTAACAGAATGAGACATTGTGAGCAGTGTTACCACTTTCAAATACCAGATTTCCTGGTCTTGACCAGGAAAAAACTCATGTAAGTGCAAATACAGCAGGAACCCAGACAACCAGGGGAAAAAGCCTGTAAGTGGAAACACTGATTCTGAGGGAGGGACATCCGAGGAGGGGGTGCTGGGTCTAGGCTAAATAGTACCTTTCCACCAGCCCTGTCCAGAAAATCAATTATATTTCAATAGGAACTTAAGAACGTGTGGAATTTATACAGTATAATGTTGTGATTGTAAGTTTTTTATATATTATTTTAGATGCAGATGGAGTTCATAAATCAAGGGAGTATGAACTTCAGATTCATTCCTGTACTTTTCCCAAATGCTACAGAGGTAAGTTGCAAACAGTAGACAGCAAAAAAAAAAAGGAACAGCATATTTGTATTTTTTCATAACTAAAAAAAGTGTCACCAGATAATTGAACACACTCATATCTAGGAATCCAAGCTTTAGACTTATCCCAGTAACTGCAATCAATTACTATCTCTCCTGCCATATATCTTGCTTATTTATGTCAACTGTCCTGAATAGAGCAGCAGTGAAACGGTAGTGTGTGCACCTGCCAGGCAATTCATGGGTGTTTTGGTGGGGAAGAGGGGTGTAATGGGCCATCTAGCGCTTCAGAAAGTCTTGGCACACCCCTATTGTGAAAGATTATACTCCTATTGTGATGTGGCCATACTGCCTTCCACCATCACTTTACCGATTCAAGGACTGATAATTTGGGTGTTATGGTTATGTGCATTTAGATTGATTGCCAACCTATTATCTGTTGTACCAATGTCTGATAGACCACCTTCTGCTTTAATTAACTTATCATTTAGAGATCCTAAACCAAAGCCAGAATTTGTTCAGGTGGCCTCTAAGCCTTGCACCTTTTTTTTACCTTGCTACCAGGTGGTCATTCCTGGTGTAAGTGTTGGGAGCTGTACTTGTTAATGAAAGATCCTGGGGCTCTTTTATTATACTAATCCAGTGGCCCACTCATTTCTAGAGTCAGGAGCTCCATAGTAAACTAAAAGGGCACTGGAAGCTGCCAACAACAGCTAGCAGACAGCTCCAAAAACATAACTTAGCTAACAGCAGTATGTGGTCACATGTGCAGTAGAATCTACCAGACATTCAGAGTCTGCTGTACAAGCAGAGCACCAGACTGAAGCTGCATATTAATCTCCTTATCCTACCCCTAGTAAAAAAAAACAAGGGAAGGCCAGAGGTGTTGAGTACATAGTGGTTTACAGTATACTAGGGAGCCTGCATTAATAACATTCCACCACAAACAGGGTCTGTATTTTATACTAGTTACCAGAACTGAGGTCCACAATGTACAATAGCTACCAGATTTAGTGTCTGGATTTTATACCAGTCATATGATGTGAGTATTTTATTGTAGACTAGCCACCAGAATTGGGATTCAGTGAACTCTAGCCACCAGAACTGGAATCAGCATTGTATACTAGCTACTACAGTTGGGCTTGCAATGCACATTACTCACTAGACACTAATCGTGACCTGTATTCTGCAATAACCAACTGTTTAATAGCCGTCACAATTGAGTTTTGCATTGTATGCTACTAACCACTATTTGCTTTATATAAAAATGCCTACATGAATGGGGTCAGTATTGTATACAAGTAAGCGGAGGGGTTTGATGGGTTTCCATTGTGTACTGACCATTAGAATAAGTGTCTGCTCTGTAAAAAGAGAATGGGGTTGGCTTTGTACATTTTCCACCATAATCGGAGTCTGTGTTGTATACTGGTCTGTATTGTATACTACTGGTCTGTATTGTATACTGTGTATTCTTTCAGTACTGTAGCTTTACAGAACCATTGCTTTTTCTATATTATGAGTTTACTTATCTGCATCTGCTTCTATTCTGTATGCATAGGTGTACTGTTTTAATATTAGGAGGTCCAAACATTGGTTTCTGCCCTGGGCCCATTCTTGTATAAAACTGACCTTTAGGCAGCCTTAATTTTCCAGGGATTGCTATAGGCCATTCTGAGGCTGTTTGTAGCACAGTATGTGCTAATGTTTGCATCATTTTGTATTTCCCTTGTATGCTATGAAATTTGGTTACATGGGATGATATGCCAATCAACCTTGTATGCTTTTTTCCCCTTTTAATATTTTGGGGCAAAAATAAGTAAAAGATACATTAACTTAATGTGGACCCACCGATGCTAGAAATGTACAGTTAGAGTGTTCTAGTTCTGTGCACTGTGCATATAGCAAAATAGGCAACATTTTGCTTTTTTTCACATAATCAATTCCGATACTAATTAAAATGTGGCTTCTCAAGTAATTCGAGAATAGAACGATGCGCACAAAAGTCATTGGTCTGACACTGTATCTTGTGTGGACCAGATATGATCATTCTACCCAACTAAAACCTAGTCCAATGACTGGAAAATATGATGATAACAGACAACGTAGGATCTGTATGCTTTGGCCAAAAATCTGGTCACTGGTAAAGCAATACAACTGGAATATATTATATGTGGCCACTTCTGGACAGTAGAACCATTAGACTAATGAGATTTTCATCATAAACGGTGTAAGTACATTGAAAATTATAAACTGCAGATTGTTTCTATGACTTGAAATCTTTATATTTGCGTGTTTTGGTTCTCCAGGAACATGTGCCTAACTGGCTGAAAAATACCAATATTTATCGATGGCCAGATGATATCCGGAGGCTATTTCTGCGTCTCCTGCGAGAGGAGGAATATATAATTTCCCCTATTGGAGAACTACCTGTGCTCCAAGTGAAAACTATCTGATAGTGTGTCCCCTGCATGTTTACTTATTGCCCCTATTATTGAATGTAAGGGCATTGCATCATTCCACAGACAGGCCCTGCCGTCATAAATACCAATTAAAATTCAAGTTCAGAGGCATTACACTTTATATTTAAATTTGCATCATTCAAACAAGAAAATGTATTTAAGTAAATAATTTTTCTGCAATGGTGAAAAAGAGGAATCAGAAATAATTTACTAATTTTGATCATATTTCCTGCCTCTAATTCCGTGTAAACAAAGGAGGAATAAAAATTGTTCATTTAAGCCTGAAATGGCATTTCCCCCGCTTCCTTCTGACAAATGAAACTCACAATTGTAGGAATCTGTATGCTATTTGCAGAAATAATGTTGCAATACTCTCCTTACATTCTGTGTACTGATCTCTGAGCTATTGTGAAAGCCTGTGCAACACAACACATCAGGAATGCTATTTACAATTAAACTTAAGTACAGTATATACAAACATAACATGGAACATCTTGGTGTATATTTACTAAACTGCGGGTTTAAAAAAGCTGAGATGTTGCCTATAGCAACCAATCAGATTCTAGCTGTCATTTTGTAGAATGCACTAAATAAATTATAACTAGAATCTGATTGGTTACTATAGGCAACATCTCCACTTTTTCAAACCCACAGTTTAGTAACTATACCCCCTTAAATTCAATCTGTTTGCCTCACATAGAATAAGGATGTGTCTACATATTAAATAAGAATTTGTTTACATTAATGTGTAGACAACAGAGACTGCATGCCAGTACCTAAAAATTACATTACCTTGAATATTTAAATACAACACTTAGTCTATAAATGCGAATATATAGTAATCTTTTACATTATCAGAATCGTTAGATCGGTTATGGCACTCCCACAAAATAAAATACTACATCTAAAACATGAATTTTCTGTATGTTGTCAGCAGAGGGCGCTACCAGTTAAGTTTTCAATGTAGTTTTGTATTATTATATTTTCCATGGTGATTTTTAATTGTGCCTGCAAATATCATCTTGTGAGTCATGCACATGATCCCACATATGCAGCGCTTTTATTTTCTGTCCACCCTTTCCTTTTAAGAACTGCATGGTATTTTCTGAAATATTGTAACCAGAATGAAGTAATAATATAGTCAAATGTTTTCATTGTGGAGCTATTCTTTACGCAAGTTGTAATGTTCATTACCTATAGTGCATAATCTGTAAAATTAATTTAGTATTTTTATTTCCTTAACCTGTTGTAGTGGTGTTTAATATAATCCATACTCTATATTACAGTGAGCAGATTATAATATGTTAACTGTTTTACAAGTTCTCTCCATAATAAATATCATATGAAACCTTTAATCAATCATCAGTAGTCCAGTAAATCCTGATGCTATGACATGAATAGATCTGTAAAACATTTTGTGCGGAGCAGAGCTGCATTCTAGTGATATGTTCTATTGTCACGTGTGAGACGGACCCTTCCTTACAAGGCTACAGAGTATGCACACCAGTCAGTGAAGCAGTACATAGGCAGGCTGAATCTACAACCACATTTGGTGTTCAAAATCTCACAAGGGCAACACCTGGAATTCAGATGTTTTTCCTTCCATTATTCACGTGATTCCTTCACAATATTTTTGGAACAGATCCAGGACATGTCTTATGGACTATGGGAATTACAGTCCCAGCTGTGCACTAACATCAATGAAGCATGTGGGAGTCAGATATTAAATGCTTTCTGACATTTTAGCATTGCAGATGTCTTTTGGTATTGGCAGAACACAGCCGAGGAGTATTGTGGAGTTCCAAGTCTCCAGTACAGCAATCGGAGTAGATATGCTTTGGCTTATCTTTTCGAAATTTGACTTTGCTGCTTTATAGGGTCTCCCAAGAAAGTTGTCCTGATATATTCTGTGCGTTAACCAGGTACTAAAGTTTATTGCTTGCCAAGGGGACCTCTCACAATATCCCCTTTTCTTAAAGGTTTCAGGAAGATCAGAAACCTCATAGCATAGGTCTTCCATCACAGACACAATTTCAAAACATCACCTGATTGAACCAAATGGTTTATTTTAGTCTCCAGTAGCTTGTCAAAGCAGTGGTGTATGTTGCAAATGATTTATTGTGGGCCACTGATACCTACATGCCAACCTCTATTGTTAAGAGTTTTTCGGAGTCATGGCTTCCTCTGGTATCCAGCATATAGGGGAAGATGGATGATGCTGAGAGATAATAGTATAACATAATTTCAACATCAACTAGCAAAATACTAAGCAATAGAAGATTGCGAATGGCTCTATTAGACATTCATGTATATAAGTATTTATTTGATTATTCTTTGCATAATGCAGTATCGCAGGTATTTATATCCTGTTTCGTGGCTTGTGGTGCAAAGGAGTCCTATACCCTTCCACAGGAGAAGACATGGACTGTATCCCGGCAACATGGATGACCTGCTCCACCAGTCCTAGGACAGAAATATAGAATATTGGTTAAAACATGTACTCCTAAAGCACAACACTTCTATGCAACTAAACAGATAGAAATAGACAGAGATAATGTCAGAACGTTATAATTTAAAGGGTAGATGGAACTGGAAAAATGTACAAAGGCAGAGATAGATATATATATATATATATATATATATATATATACACAAGTTAACCCGTGCATGATACTCATGCATTCTAGTTAAATCAAGCTACTTAAGGTCTTAAAAGGGTTCTTGTCATGCATTTGGGCCTAGCCCAGGCCTCCTCAGGGGAAGAGCGTTACTTCCCGACGCAAGCGCCCTTTTTAATGTGTGTTCATGAGGTAAAATTACCTCCCGAAAATGAGTTTGACCCCTCAACTCGTAAATTTAGCCTTTACTACCCCTCCCACGGGGGGAAGGGGGGATGATGGAAGTTAACTGACTTCACTATTCTAATTTTTTTGTCAAATAATGTCAGTATACCAAATTTCAGGTCAATTGGATGAGCCCTTTCTGAGAAAATAGTTTTTTCCACACACACACTAACACACGCCGCTAGGCTTTTACTTTTATATATTAGATAATGCTAAGAATTTAGTAGGTCAGTGTATAACTCTGCCCAGCAGGTGGCGCTGCAGCTTGTTTGTTTGTTTTTTCACACACAGACTAACACACGCCGCTAGGCTTATATATATTACAAGTTAACCCGTGCATGATACTCATGCATTCTAGTCAAATCAAGCTACTTAAGGTGTTAAAAAGGTTCTTGTCATGCATTTGGGCCATAGCCCAGGCCTCCTCAGGGGAAGAGCGTTACTTCCTGACGTAAGCGCCCTTTTTTTAACGTGGTTTTGTCCACATGTCACCACCTCATCATTCTTCTCCATCACCTCATCCTTCCTTTTCATCGCCACATCTATCCAGATGTCTATCCAGACACAGGGATCTCTCTCAGCGGTCCTGAGTATCACACTCCTCTCACTCTGTCACCCCCGGCAACCACCAACCACTCCCAACTGTCACTTCTCCTTCAAGAAATATATTTTTTTTTTAAATCTTTATAAACACTTTTAACAATTAAAAAATTAAATTAACAAATTAAAAACATCTTAGTATACCAAATTTCAGCCCTTTCTGAATTTTTTTTTCCACACACTAAGAATTTAGTAGGTCAGTGTATAACTCCGCCCAGCAGGTGGCGCTGCAGCTTGGTTTTATTTTTTCCACACACAGACAAACTAACACACGCCACTAAGCATTTATATTATAGATGTGTATATAATATATATATATATATATATATATATATATATATATATATATATGTATATAAACTCTTCACTGGCAACATATTAAAATGCGTTACTTACCAAACAACACTAATTAAATACTAAAACACAGTTATTACAAGCAGCTTACACATATTTAATAAAAACTACAGCAAACACAAACAACCATGCCCATATCTAATTAAAGACAGAGATAATACAGATATTTAAATACACGGATATTACATATCTTAAAAATAGAAAATATGCAACTTCCACATATTTATTGAAATATATTGATAAAATATTTTATTTTATATTTTTATACACACATAAATGAACAGAAAATCTACCAAAAGGACATGCAATTAACATAATTAATCATCATCACCATTTATTTATATAGCGCCACTGATTCTGCAGCACTGTACAGAGAACTCATTCACATCAGTCCCTGCCCCATTGGAGCTTACAGTCTAAATTTCCTAACACACACACACACAGACAGAGATAGAGAGACTAGGGTCAATTTTGATAGCAGCCAATTAACCTACCAGTATGTTTTTGGAGTGTGGGAAGAAACCGGAGCACCCGGAGGAAACCCACACAAACACAGGGAGAACATACAAACTCCACACAGATAAGGCCATGGTCGGGAATTGAACTCATGACCCCAGTGCTGTGAGACAGAAGTGCTAACCACTAAGCCACTGTGCGAATATACAGCCTCTGGGCACACTTCATTCCCTCCTTCACTCTCCAAAGTGCAAGTCATCCTTTTAGCCACCTCTGATTTGAAGGACAGTGGAATGTGCACCTGATTATGTTGAATGGTATTTTCCTGCATCTGGACCTATCAAGCAGTATTGGACGCTCAAAGAAGACAAACTGCAAAAACATGAATATCGAGATGAGAGAGAAGGAGGCAGATAACATCAGTTTGGTTTTCCCAATTATAACTCTGAGAACTGAAGACTCATTAGTGGGATCTAATGATCCAGGGCCTACTTTGTCCAACAGGGGACGTATGAGGCTGTAAAAACTAGTGTGGAAAGCATGATTTGCAAAAAAACAAACAAAATGATAACAATGGTTCAGTGAGTGATAGGCTAGTGCTATCAATATCACTATGTCATGCCTCCCATGTGACACTCATTTCAAGTGAATGTTAGTTTCAAAAAATATTTGTAAACTTTGTGGATAAATGATCCCTTACCCCTAATTAATTTTGTCATGTTGGCAAGTCTGCTTACTGACAAAACACCCAAATTCTTTAATTCATGGACACTGCCAGAATGCTTTAGTGTTTATCACTCATTCATCAACCAATATCTTTAGTTTTAACAAGTCGCTGGCAAAATTTATATCTTTGTTAAATGTTGGCAGCTGTTTTTTAAGGCTCATTCAAACTGCTCTGAGAATTGTGTAGGCATCAGATCCATTTTTCATGATGTCTGCACACTTCAGACATTCAAATTATCAGCAGTATAAACCGTAAATGCCAGAGAATCATGCATGTTTTCTCTGACCTGCTGATTACACTGCTGCTGTATAAATGTCAGAGGCATGCAGGCATGCCTGTACTGAGATCAATGATTTCAATACATGCATTATTTTCAAAGTGGTTCGTCCACATCGCATTCCAACTGTAACAATGTAGACCTCATTTAGGGGCCTATTTATGAATGGCCACATATGCCCAATAGATACCATAACTTACTGCAATGATAAGGGATGATATTATATGGACATTTATTAATAAATGAGCCCAGGATAGTGTGTCTGATAAGAGGCTGTCCCGGGTATATCTTTGCTTCATTATAGCACTGAAGGTCATAACAAGAGAGCAAAAAATCGGCCAAGACTGTAGTCTCCATTGACAAGTGCTTAGCCCATACTTGTCAACTTTGGCAAGATTGAATCCGGGAGATCCGGGTGAGGTGGATGTGTGGGGGCAGGGCTCAGTGAATCATGTCTCTTAGCCCCACCCCATAAATGGACATAATGGCAGGGGGCGGGACTAAGATGACGCGTGAATCGCGTCCTAAGTCCCACCCCCACCACTTAACTAATGAAAGGCCAGAATCCAGGAGGTTGCCCTGCTCTCACAAGAGTCCGGGAGGACTCTCAGAAATTCGGAAGTCTCACAGACATTCCGGGAGAGTAGGCAACTATGACTTAGCCTAATGCAGGAGATGCGGTAGGCTTTTGTTAAATACATTAGTTACTTTAAAGTGCTTAAACCATGAGGAAAAAGCCGTTTCCGCGTGGTTTATGGCTTAATAAATAGGCCCCATAGTGTTAGTAAATCCAGGTAGAAGGTGCAATTTTGTACCTTGGCAAAACCAGGTTGCATCCCTTGCATCACAACATGATTTGTCCAGGTGCACATTTACAGCCTTTAGTTGGATTTACCACCAACTCTAAATGGGGCTCAGTGTTTGCAAACTCTGACTTTCTCTGACACTCATCTGAAAAAGCCCTTATACACAGCATCTGGTACTATAGGTTCAACTGCCCAGTAAACGAAGCCTCATTTTGAACTGTAATCATTAAAACCCTTGGATTTGCTTGTACTTGTATTATATAAGCAGCAGTGAAGCCCTGCTTGGTAAACTTATTAATTCATTTCTATTATTGATTTAAAGCAACAAATTTCAATTTCACCTACTGTTGTCATATAGAGTTATTATGCAAGTAGAGAGAGCTGAAGTTAATTACAAACAGGCTCCTGCAGTAGGATTGCTTCATGCACACAGACACATCAGGAGGGAATCACATGAAAAGCCTGATCTGCATTAAAACCCAGGCATACAAATTCATCTCTGTGTAGTAGAAGCTTGTGAGAGAATCTACCTGTCACAAGAGACCCTCTCTTGTTTTCTAGCTGATTCAGACTGTACCAAGACATGTGACCAACTAGTCTGCTAAGCACCACCTTCTCCTCTGTGCTCATGATCACAAATCGCCTGTGTTATTCCTTGCTCCAAAACCTGTCTGTGAGCTTATTATCCATTAATTACACAGTTGTTCAAACAGTTATATAAGAGCTGTAGGGCTTGATAAAGTTTAAGGTCCCTCTCGATTAACTAATTTTACTGTTCAAGGATTGTGTTTAATAAAACACATGATTAAAATGACAGGAGGAACAAACTGTGTTTGTTGATATGAATAATCAAACAGTGAAAAGGAGGTGTGCTCCAGTGTTTGTTCTCAGTGGGAACAATTTGCACATTTATTTATAGAAAAAGCGGGATGTTGTCGATCTGTCGACAATGAACCTGTCGACATTCAGATTGTCGACACAAAATGTTGTCGACAGAATGTCAACATGTTCATTATGTCTACATGGTTAAAATAGTGACATTGTGTCTGTCGATAGGTTGTAATATTGAGTCACAATGTCGACATTAAAAAAGGTAATGTCACCCGCATTGATGTTCCAGGGCATCCAATGGTGCCTGTGCATAGGGGTAGTCCCAAAAGATGTTCTGAGATGTTTCCCTGCTGACAATGCACCAGGGGCAGTAAACATATCTGCACAGGTTCCAGGAGAGCATGACTGTCCTGAGACGCAATCCCCCCCTGAATAGCAATCCAGGCAGGCGCGGGCTGGCAATTTCCCGCCCCGGGGGGGGCGCAGAGGCGTCCGCATCACATGACACGGGATGCAGTCGCGTCATTGATGACGCGGTCACATCCCGTGTCATGTGATGCGGCCGCCTGTGCGATGACGCGGCCGCATCTCGTGTCATGAGATGCGGCCGCCGGTAAAAATCTGCGATTTTGAATCTGGGTGCGGCCGGCCAGCCTACCCCCCGGCCCTAACATCGGTGATTCTGAGCCCCCCTGCCCCTGAATCCATGCCAAGTCTTTATGTCTATTTGTCAGCCTCTTAGAGGCCATATTCTCCCAAACATGTTTTACAGTTGCTGCAGGGAGCCCTGGAAAAGACTCCATCACGTCCTTAGCTCTTGTGGATAGTTTTGTGCTTCCACAATACTGGTTTAACTACCTCACAAATTGTCCAACATCCAGGGAGAACCAGGGAGTGGTCCCACTTGTCCCAGCCAAGGCCCCACCAAAGGGGCAGGAGGAAAATGTGAGACATTGAGTTCCCAGCAGGGCTGATATGCTGATGCAGTTACAAACAAAGAAGGCTTGCAGCATGGTGGGGATATCTTGCCTTTGAGGGGCCCCTTATACTTAACTGACTGCTTTAGTCTTTCCATTTTTGAGCCCAAGATGAAGTGGATGACTGCCCTTGTGATGGTCTTGCAGATCACAGCAATGGGTGGCCATGCTAGGTCCGAGTACTGCAGAACAGGAAGGATCTTGTTGCGCTGCACCAGTGCTTTCCCTTCAGTGATGAGGTCTCTTGGGCTCCACAGTCCAATTTTCTGTCTTACTGTCGCAAGTCTCTCCTCTCCACCAAACCAGACTTTATTGTAAAGAGAAATAAAGCGGGGGATGGAAGACGCCACTGCCCGAAGAGCATTGGCTCTGACTTCCCACAGATGACCTTTGCCTGAAGCTCACCCCAAAGTTCTTGCATGTCTGGATGAATGCTGGTCAGCGCAGAAAACAGTGACGTCATGAGAACGAGCACTTGGCCTCTTATGAGTTGGAACAACAAACAAAAAAAAGAGGTGAAAAAGGGCAGCTTTGTCTGATCCCAGACAGATGTGGGAAGGGGTCAGTCTTCCAGTCGTTCACCAACACTAAGCTGTAAGTGTGAACATATAAACAAAACATTCCTCCCAAACAAAACCTATGCAGTGCCCTATGCATAAACTCATGATCAAAGACTGACTAGGGGCGCATGTGCATGGTGATCTTTAATGTAATGGACCTTGTCCCTGAGCAGGGCAAGGCTATCTGCAATCCTGCAGCCAGGAATGCTACAGGTCTGCTCTGGGTGAACTATCTGTCTAATGACAGCTTTTAGCCTGTTGGCTAGTATCTTGGCGGGGAACCTATAGTCCACGTTCAGGAGAGAGATGGGACGCCAATTTTTAAGATCACATCTCTACACTTTAAACAGGATCTTAATCATTCCCTTCCACAGTGTAGGAGGCATTCAGCCCTCTAGCACCATCTCCTCATACAGCTCTAGCAGGTCCGGGCCAATGAGATCCCACAGTGCTAAATAGTTTTGCTGAGAGACCACCACTGCTCTGGGTCCTACCTGGCCTAAAAGATCTAGAGGAAGAGAATATATCTTCCAGCGCCTGGGGAGCATTCATGGTTGCTTTACCTGCTAGATCAATAGTGTTAGTGATACCTGACAGCAATTTATCAGCCATGTTGCTGTCAGTGGTCTTAGGCGAGTAGAGGTTGCCATAGTAGTCTGACGACTCCCATGGCCCTCTTTCCTCTTAATGGGAATATTGGTCTCTTCTCACAGTTCAGACAGGGGCGTGTGGCCAGAGTAGAGATTCCTGAAAAAGAAAGAGTTATATTTCTTACATTTCTCACCCTTCTCCAAATCCTCCTTTTCAGGCTCCCCTTGGTGTCCTCCAGGTCCAGCATTGACTGCAGTTGTCTTTGCAGCCTCCTGAAGTCACTCTTCCTTTCACATGTCTTTAGCCTGAAATAAACTGCAAATTGTGAACTTAACACATTCCCACCATTTAGACATACAATCAAAATTTTACATTCTTCCATGTGTATACATAAAGAGAGAAAACTGTTGTTATAGAATAAGTGTGTTTTTAAAATTGTTGATATGTGACTTTTCTAATAAACTAGAAATTATTTTTCTCCTGTTACTTTAAGAGGAGTTGCAACTGTGGGCCCGATTCACTTTCAGATGTACGTCTATTTGTGTAGCGCATCTTGCAATACAAGTCCGAGTGCAAATGACCTGTCTGTATATCTGACTATATAACTGAACCCTGTGGTATAGAAGACTATACATCACCTGTGACTACATAAATGACCCCCTGCGTGTGTGTGTGTATGTGTATAATTGTTAGGAACCCCTCAAACCGGTATGGCAAAACCCGGAGTCTGCTCTGAGAGTCTGGTATTCACTGTTGCCTCTAGTGGTGGGGACAGACTTGGCTGCAGACTAACAAAGGGTCGCGAGATGCGTACCAGCTGGGGGGAACCCAGGAAGGCAGAATGAAGTCCAGGCAAGGGTCGAGGGCGGGCAGCAGACAGAGTATCCAATAGACAAGCCGTGGTCAGAGGTCACAGGCAGAACAGCAGCGTAAGAGTCCAGGCAGAAGGTCAAGGGGCACAGGCAATCAATCGTAGTCAGTTAACAAGGCAAGGGTCGGCAACAATTATCAGAATCGAATTTAAACAGAGAGCGAGGGACACAGCAGGCTTAGTATGCTGCAAGCAGGAACTATAACCGGCAGGAAGGCTTTGCCCCTTCCTGCCTTAAATAGCAGCATGGCCCAGTGGGAGAGAGGCAGTCCCAGGGGAGGTAATTATCCAGCTGGCCACTTTACTATTTGCGCGCGCGCCTGGCTGTCCTAAATTCCGGAGTGCAGCGCTGCACAATGAAAGCGTCGGCTGGGACAACCCGGAAGTGACGTCCCGGTCGTCATGACGACGGCCAGGACGCGAAGGCAGAGAGTCGCGGCGGCGCCCGGAGCCGCATCGGCTCATGACAATAATATATATATATATGGTGGCTTAGTGGTTAGCACTTCTGCCTTACAGCACTGGGGCCATGAGTTCAATTCCCGACCATGGCCTTATCTGTGAGGAGTTTATGTGTTCTCCCTGTGTTTGTGTGGGTTTCCTCCGGGAGCTCCGGTTTCCTCCCACACTCCAAAAACATACTGGTAGGTTAATTGGCTGCTAGCAAATTGACCATAGTCTCTCTCTGTCTGTCTGTGTGTGTGTGTTAGGGAATTTAGACTGTAAGCCCCAATGGGGCAGGGACTGATGTGAGTGAGTTCTCTGTACAGCGCTGCGGAATTAGTGGCGCTATATAAATAAATGGTGATAAGGATGATAATGATATATATATATAAACATCTCAAGTCTCTGGGCTAGATTTACTAAGCTGCGGGTTTGAAAAAGTGGGGATGTTGCCTATAGCAACCAATCAGATTCTAGCTGTCATTTTGTAGAAGGTACTAAATAAATGAAAGCTAGAATGTGATTGGTTGCTATAGGCAACATCCCCACTTTTTCAAACATGCAGCTTAGTAAATCTAGCCCTCTGTCTTCTAGCATTGCACCATATAGGCATCTCCGTTTTTATCCCAGACAATCACATTTGAGCAAATTCACAGTGTGACCAGAAATGTATTTTTAAACATGTTAATGTGCCTAATCAGCTTTTTTGGCATTCTTTCTCTGATAAATTTATTAAACTGTTTTGCATTTTAAGTGTCTCATACTTGTGAAAATAGCAATGAAGCAATGAAAAATATTAGCATATTTTGATAAATGTAGGAAATTCATAATATGTAGGAGCAGAGTACAGTGCTGTGATAAATGTACTAGGAGGAGGTAGAGTTAAAGCTGCACAATTGCACAGCCTTCATGTGTAATGAATTTGCCATGGAAACAGACAGAAATTAGACCGATTGATGCTGTAACTCCTCACTGTTGATCTGATGTTCATTGGATGGAGAAAGCTAGGCTGTACCTTATCTTACTAAACAAACACACTGTCATTACTCTGTAGGACTAATGTCACAGTGCACCAGAGGAAAATGATTTATAGATATATTTGTTATAGTTGAGTTGATATAGTTGATTTTGGAAACAGTTATGTAGGAAATGTTATGCCCTTCCCTCAATTGCCCTTCCCTCAATACTAAATTTCATGAGAGTGTGATACCTATTACATAATAACATTCCTAGTAGATATAATCACTAAAATACATAGTGAATAACAAAAAATAAGAAAAAAGGCCCTTTGTTACATATTTCTTTAATGGTTTTCAATTAAATGTGTGGCTACAGAACACTACATATGGTATAATTTATAACAGGATGCATGTGGTATTATGAAAATCGCCAAGAAATCATGCTCATTAATCAAATAACCTACTTATTGCAGCTCTTTGTTGTCTTCTATTTATAATAATATAACTCTTGGTAGTATTATTATAGTTTATTTATGAAGCATAAACATAGGGAGAGTCTGCTCTTGAGAAAATGTTTGGTTGGGCAACATTCAAGTCACTTGCATTTATTTGGAAGTCACATTTAATGCTGCTCTATCAACCATTTCTTGCAATTTGCTGTAGAATATTATATAGTATATTGTAGTATATAGTATATTGTAGTTTTTGGAAAGTATAAAAACTCTGTCGCACGCCGGTCTCCTGCAGCTGCCACCCGGGATCCAGAGCACTTACCCATCTCCTGACTCTCCGCTCATCCCCTCCGGCTGTTATGTCGGCGGCGACTCTGCGTATGTGCAGAACCGCCTCACCTTTCAAGCCTTCCCTGCTCTCCTATTCGTTGTCAGTTATTGCCAGCTCCGTATAAGGCTCCTCCCCTCACTCTTCAGCGCTGGTTCTGTCAGTCAGATTCCTGGCCTGGAAGCAGCTCCCAATGCTCTCTGTGCTACCTCCACTCCTGAGTGGTAAACTACCGCAGATCTTCGCTCACCAATCTCCACTCCTTAGTGGTAACTGCTGCAAATCATCACTATTTCTCCAGTGTACTGCCGCAGATCATCTTTCTCTATTTCTCCAGTGTACTGCCGCAGATCATCTTTCTCTATTTCTCCAGTGTACTGCCGCAGTTCATCGCTCACCAATCTGCACTCCTTAGTGGTAACTGCTGCAAATCATCACTATTTCTCCAGTGTACTGCCGCAGATCATCTTTCTCTATTTCTCCAGTGTACTGCCGCAGTTCATCGCTCACCAATCTCCACTCCTTAGTGGTAACTGCCGCACCTCCTTGTTTCCTGTGCTCCTCTCCTGTATCAACCTTCGCTTTCTGTGCTTTGTTCTCTAACACTACTCACTGGAAACTTCCTTAGAGGGCCGCAACCTGCAGGGTGGAAGCCGTTAAGCCTAAATTCCCTTGCGGGAATCCCTATCGAAAACCTTCCGCTTTGTCAGACTCTGTGCCTCTGGGAGAAGTACAGCCAAACCCAGCTGAGACTCAGAAGGATCATATCCATCTTAGTGGAACGTGAAGCTCTAATAAGTCAATATGTATTTTGCTTACGTAAAATACATAGCAATAAGAACAAGACTGAATAATTTATTTCTCATTACGTTTAACAGTCTCACAGTAGTAGTCAGTAATCCACCAAACCGCAAAATGCACCAAAGACCACCCAACATATTTCAAACCCACCTCAATAGGAAAATATTGCTGATATTAGTATAACTGAATAGTTATAACTGAATAGCTTTAGGTGTTGTGTGAATGTTACTTTGAGTTCTACCACTATTTTGTGCAGAGAATCCAATTCAGACACACATCACAGACAATTAGGCCAATGTCCAATAGCAGCACAAGTAAATCAGGTACCTATCAGGTACCTATATAACCAAATATTGAAAGCATAGAGGCTGCCCACTAGCTATTGGTCTGAAGATGTTTTGGTTGAGAAAAGTGAAGTGGACTGGTGTAAAAACAAACCCAATTTGGATAAGAGAACAGAAAATATGTTATATTTGTTTTTAGAACGTAAGTTGGCAGGGATTTTCAAAAGACAAGCAAAATGTCTTGTAAACAAACCAATACAATGCTGTAATATGATAAAACAGTTCATGCTTATCCATCTTTAATAATTATTTTTTTGTGCCATTAAGTGACACAGTGCTTTTTAGGTCATATAGCTGAACACAAAGCAGCAAACATTTTATAATAATGAATTAAAAACATATATGATACGGGCAGGGCCACCTGTTGTGGGATTCATGCACTATATTGTTGCGTACTGATGCTGGGGCAGTGTGCGTTGCTGGTGCAGTACAACATGATGTAGTATGAGTATGTGTGTGTGTGTGGGGGGGGGGGGTATTTATTTCTCCTAATGACCCGCAAACTTACATTATTAGTACCCCAATTACAACAATAAATACCATAACAATACATTATTTGTGCCAAAATTACAGCAGTAAAAAAAAAAACACACACACTCATACTACATCAATACCCGCCCACATTACAGCAACCAAAATTACCCCCCCACATTACAGCAACCGTCGTCACCTCCCACATTACAGCAACCAGCATCACCCCCCACATTACAGCAACCAGCATCACCCCCCACATTACAGCAACCAGCATCACCCCCCACATTACAGCAACCAGCATCACTCCCACATTACAGCAACCGTCGTCACCCCCCACATTACAGCAACCAGCATCACACCCCACATTACAGCAACCAGCATCACCCCCCACATTACAGCAACCAGCATCACTCCCCACATTACAGCAACCGTCGTCACCCCCCACAATACAGCAATACCCTCTCCTACTTATTAACAATACTAAGCCCCAAACACACTACAACATGGCCACCACTACGTCACCCCATACTACAGCAATGCCACCAATTATACAGGCGCCACTGTAGGAAACCAATGTTTTGCTATTTTCAAATCTCCCACAAAATAGCAACAACAGAATACTTACACACATATAATTAACAGGTACCCTTTTCCCTCAATTAAATAGTAATGGCAGAATTTTCATGAATCATTCCACATGAAATAAAACTCTAACAAATATATCAGAAAAAACATAACTATTGAACGATCATTTGAACCCACACGGCCGCATTAAAAGTATTTCCATCTACAGCAAAATGTCAGAGAAAAATATTTTTTTTACTACAGTAACTGGATATGCGTCTTTTCTAGTCATTTTAAATAACACAGTATATAAATTAAGGGGGGTAAAGGAGGTGGGTGAGAGATAATTGGATGTGATCCATCAGTTTGATTAGATAGGAAACATTTAGATTATTTACCTGGAGACGTCTACCCCCTTGACTCACAGGCAGGGCCGACAAGAGGAATTTTGGGCCCCGGTACAGCAACTTCTTTGGGCTCCCGTCATATTCAACAATGAGAGACTTGCCTTTGGCAGAAATTCATATTATGCCACACCATAGTGCCCCCAGCTCATAATATGTCACATCGCAGTGCCCTCAGGTCATATTATGCCACATAATATTACCCTCAATTCATATTTGGCCATGCAGTAGTGCCCACAAATCATATTATGGCATAGTAGTGCCCCCAAATCATATACCATACAGTAGTGCTCCCAAATAACAGTATGCCATACAGTAGTGCCCCCAAATAACAGTATGCCATAGTAGTGCCCCAAATCAATAGTAGTGACCAGACAAAAACTCATTCACAAATAAAAATTGATACATATCAGAGATACTGAGAGTGTGAGTCCCAGGAGCAGCTTAATACCCCATTTACAATGCAAAGAAAAATAGATATATTGACACAATCACAGATAAAATGTATGACAAGCAGCGTTTTTTCCTCTTAATTAAAAATCTCCGTACAGATAAATATGCAAGAAACATTACAGCGCAATAATGAGCAATACATAGTGTTTTAAACATCATTGGATACACAGTAGTGCAGAAAGGATGGTGAAAAACACCTTGGACACGAGAAAATATATGAACTTACCCGATTATGGCATCCTGTGTTGTGTTTATCTACTGGGCGCGCTGGGCGTGGAGTGATCAGTAGCTGTCAGCTCATACAGGCAGTTGGGAGCACGGGCCGAGGGCAGTGGTCGAAGTGGAAATTTAGAAGTGGGGGTATAGAACATATACCTGAATGGAGTATGAAGGCTTGATTTTTTTTTTAACACTTGTCCCCTCTGTGCATTCCCATTCTTCATTACTACTTGTGTTTTATGATGGCTGCATCGCTGACATTCCCATTCTTAAGATGTCTCTCCCTTTACACTTTCTTTTAGCTATGCCCCTGCACCATCTTACCCTTTGTCCCTCTCACCCCTCTTCCTGCACCCCCTTCCCCCTGGCTCTCACCCCTCTTCAAGCACCACCTTCCCCTGGCTCTCTCATCCCTCTTCCAGCACCCCTTTTCCCCCTGGCTCCCACCCCTCTTCCAGCACCCCTTTCCCCCTGGCTGTCACCCCTCATCCAGCACCCCCTTTTCCCCCTGGCTCTCACCTCACTTCCAGCACCCCTTTTCCCCCTGGCTCTCATCCCTCTTCCAGCACCCCTTTTCCCCCTGGCTCTCACCTCTCTTCCTGCACCCCCTTTTCCCCCTGGCTCTCACCCCTCTTCCAGCACCCCCTTTTCCCCCTGGCTCTCACCCCTCTTCCAGCACCCCTTTTCCCCCTGGCTCTCACCCCTCTTCCAGCACCCCTTTTCCCCCTGGCTCTCACCCCTTTTCCCCCTGGTTCTCACCCCACTTCCAGCACCCCTTTTCCCCCTGGCTCTCACCCCTCTTCCAGCACCCCCCTTTCCCCCTGGCTCTCTGTTCTCTTCCTGCACTCATTCCACCCTGGCTATCTCACACTCCTGACAACTCCCCCCCCTTTGCAAAAATCGCGGCACCCCCCGTGACCAACCACGAAAATCGCGGCCCCCCCGTGCGATCCCCTCCCTCATTCACAAAAATAAAAATCTGCAAACTGTGTCCACATTACAGGGCACAGTGCAGAGTGATCCAGCGCAACGGAGGTGGCTGGTTCCTGGGGAGGAGCCAGCCATCAGAAAGCCTGGGAAAGTGTCGGGCCAGCCCATCTAGCCACCGGCCCTTCTGGCATTTGCCAGAAGTGCCAGATGGCCAGTCCGGCCCTGGATACGGGTACAAAAAAAAGAGGGCTAATGACACCAAATATATAGAAATTGGGCCAATTTGTCTTCGCTCCCATTTCCAGAGCGCACATGGAGAGTACACCACAATAGACCATTAATCAAAACAAAGCAAGAGTGTAAATGGACATGTATCACTGCATTTGTTCACCTGAGCTGTGTCCACTGAAAGTTCAATGATCAGTGTTTGTAAAAAAGTATAGCATCACTATTTTGTTAAATAGTAATGCAGTGTTTACCACAAGATGAACACATTTGCAAGGCAACACACTGCAGGCAGATGTACAGCTGCCCATGTGTACGCACTCTAAAGGGCTGATTTACATTTCACTTTCTAGCAATTTGGCAATTCCATGATCACCGCTATTTGCCGAATTAGGAGAAGATTTATTTTTTTTTAAAATGCATTTGGTAATGTCCTCCAACCTAGCTGAGTAGAGGACGTGATTATGGATCTGGTAAGCTTCTGCTAAGTGACTTGCTAAATCAGCCACAATAGTGTCCATAGGACGCCAGTGCTCAGTTTTAGGAGCAGAGCTGTGCCATATATAATATTTAGTTATTACACGCAAAAATGGAGCAGAGCTGACTTCCACCACCTTACTTGATATAGGAATCTGGCACCCCATTAACAGTCATGCTGGCCATTGTTCCACCCAAGGGAGACAGCTGTGCAAAGTGGGCAAGAGGAAGCAAATGTGGAGTGAAGTGAGATTTTGAAATATGCACACAGCAAGGCTACTCTGGTCCTAGTACACTTAACCAGGTATTTTAATGTTATAAAATAATTTATCTGGCAATCTGAACTCAGTCAATTATGAACATTTTTTTTCCACAGACAAGGCTCTGCAGAACAATTATCTATTGCAATGAATCTTAATTAATTTTGAAGCCAAACCTGCAACCCAAACAAAAGCACAGCTTTGCCATATCAAGAATCAACATGTCTAGATTCAACCATTATGTTGCTGCTATGGTGATTTTTGCCTTTGAAATCATCCTTGGGAAATGTTAATTTTCTATTAAGGTATACGTTACCATGCTATTACACTAAAATATACAGAATGTCCTTATATGTGTCATATCCTGAATTCTTTCTGTATGCTATGAAATTAGGTGTGTTATTTGCACCCACACATTTATTATTCTGCTTATCTGTGCCCATGTATTCTTACTGTTCTCATGTATCTCTTTTGTTTTCTTTTTGCATGCTTTTGCCGTTTCTGCGTATGTTAATCGGTAGCTGTTTGTTGATTATATAACTATGTATCGTGTATTCAATATTTAATTTGTAGATGTGTGCTCTGTTCATCCCCCTATATATGTCAGTGTGAAAATTTTGTGGCATATTATAAATAATAGATAATAATAAATTTATTTCCATTACATCACAGAATTTTATTTCATTTTGCAAGTGTTTACAATTGTATAAATCGACACAAAATACTAGAAACTAAATGCAAATCTTCTTGTAACAAACCACCCAACTGTCCCGATTCCAGCAGGACATTCCCAATTTTAGGGCTCTGTCTTGCCCAGGGACATGTTTCTCTCTCAGGTGGGAATGTTGGTGAGTATATTTCGTTCATAGCTGCTCTGCATCTACTACTGGAGCACAGGGCTGCCAAGAGAAATTTGGGCCCCGATACAGCAACTTTCTAGGCCCCCCCTCCACAAATAGTAGGAGAAGGGATGTTTGCTGCCGCTGTCGAATGGGGTGTGGCCAACATGGACTGGCTGCGCCTCTTTACACATGACATTATGGGGGAAATTCAATTAGCCACAAAGTGTCTCTGGAAAGTCTGTGAGACACTTTGCGGCTGAGATTTTGTCAGAAATGTCCGCGTGCCACATCACCAGTAATTTAATTCCCCCCCATTGTGTATTAAAATGGTGTTGCTCTCACCTACCTGTTATTGCAGCTTTCACAGCTTTTGTACTGGATTCTTGTATGGATCCTGGAATGTTGGGACCTGTTTGGAAAATGCATAGGTACGTGAAATACAGAAAATGATTAGTGAACACAGTACACAGCACAAGTCACGCAGTATATAATTATATAACTAGCAAAATATGTATGCTAAAAATAATCACAGATACCTATATGTTTGGAAATGGTCAGATAATGAAACACAATTGTAAGTGTATAAGAGAAATGGCTGCCTCTTGGGGTTCTGCAACCCCAGAGAAAGATAAACGCACAATAAAAATTAAGAGGCGCTCAAAAACAATTAAACATAAATTCAATAATGAGAGAAAATGACATGACTGCGCACATTGCTGGCAATTACAGTTGGAATATCCGCTGTGAGGTGTCCCGTGGACTTTCCCATATATATATAAAATTATGTTTTATTATGTGTGTTTTATATAAAAAATTAACAGGCGCTCAAAAACCCTTAAACACACACACACATATATATATGTTTAAGGGTTTTTGAGCGCCTCCTAATTTTTAGCATGCAATATATAAGACATACATTATAATAAAACATAACATTTAACAGGCCACCCCCCCATCCACATCATCCCACCCCCCCAGCCACATTACGCCATCCCCCCAAAAAACATTACGCCATGACCACATTACAACCCCCCCTAGACACATTCTAAGCCCCCAGACACATCATAACCCCCCCCAGACACATCCTAACCCCCCCCCAGATGACACATCATAACACCACCCCAGGGGCGCACGGATCATTTTTAAGGGGGGGTTCCCCCTCCACCGGAAAAAAAAAAAGCGCAGCAGCTCAGTTTAGGCAGCACTGTACTATACAGCAGCCGCGGCACTGTCAAAGAAGTGTATTGTATACAGCACCGCCACGACTGCTGTATAGTACAGTGCCGCTATACAGGGCACTTTTTTAGAGGAGGGGAGGGGGTCCTGGAGACCCAGAAACCTCCCCTGCGTGTGCCACTGCACCCACAACCTCAGCCCAGCTCACTTTCTTAAGTTGAGCAGAAACTCCTCCATCTTGCTGCTGGGACAGTGTGTGATGTCACACACTGTCCGGGGACCGGGAGCTGCTGAAAGCTGTCAGCTCACTCCTTCCCACTTAACATTACCCACACCTCCAATTCGTGAGTGCGCGCTAGCACCACCTGCAGGTAGAAATGTCTTTTTTTAATAAAAAAAAACTAGACTGCCCCCGGTAATTTGTACCCCCCCCCCCTCTTGGAGCCCCTGCTGGAGCATGCTGCAGTGTTTAGTGAGAAATGGTATCTAAGGACAGCCTAGTGCTTTACAGTGCTACACAGCCCTCTGGACCAGTGGCCATGCCCCCATCACGATGTGACCACTCCCCATTTAAGAGTGTTCATGTGTAGCACGCCCACATTTGCACTTTCAAGTACTCCTGGAAACACTGACATGTTCATACTGCTTACTTGCATGTATCCATGCAGATGCACAAGTCATATAGAACCACAACCAAGCAGATGCTTGAATGGAAATGTAATATGTAATATTCCTTACATCCCACTCATATAAAAAAAAAAATCATATGAATCAGTAATAATAAAAATGTTCACCTAGTTTCAGATACTCACATCAGTAAAGATTAAAGTAATTTTCAAAAGGAGAAAAACATTTTTATTTGCCTGGTGTGAAAAAGTTGGCAGGGTTTTACAGTACAATATATTTTACAGGTTTTTGTGCTTTTCCTACTAAACCCAAAACATGTGATTAAAGTGCTTTAGGTACACTGGTTCCCCGTTCCTTGCAGATTCCAATTTAAACTCCTCACCCTCTCCTAGAAAGCCCTAGGACACTCGCCCTCCCCTACATCTTCAACACCTTCTCACTCCACACTCCTTTCAGCCCTCTCCACTCTGCCAAATACTGATGCCTCAACATCCCACTGTTAACCATATCACAGTCCTGCCTCCAAGTTGTGAGGATTCGTTATAATACCAGCTACAAATGACAGGTGACAAATGCACTTTCCCCTTCACTTACTGCAATCAACACTTTCCTAAAGGTAAGTCCATTAGGACTAGTATGCAACCTCTATAAGGCCCTCACTTCTACCAATATTTGCACAAGCAAAGTTGGAATTTGTTTTCTCTGTTGGTACTTCAAAGTCATGTTTTGTTTTCCTTTTTATTTACTTAGGTTTTGTACCTCACAATTTTACATTCTTCAACCCATCGACTTCAGCTTTGTCCCTCGTGATTCTACCTTCTCCAATCTATCGATTTCTACTTTGTCCATCACGACCCATCCTCTCAGGACTTGGCCAATTGTGGTATGTCCTTTATAACTACCCCTATAGTGTCAATGGAGAAAATCACACTATAATGCAGACTTTACCCTACTTTAAATCCATAGTATACACCTAGTCGACCAACCCCTGGAACTTTTGCCAGATTACTTCTCTGCACATCCCCATCACCCTCCCCTTATTTGCTCACTGCTTATGGATTTATTACCTACTTCAAAAGCAAAATCAACACCACCTGTCGTGAAATCTCATCTTGTCATATCCATCACCCCATAAACACCTCCCTATCCACTCACCTGCTCACCCTCAGTACTTTCTCTTCTTATATTGAAGAAAAGATTTTTACACTCCTCTCATCTTCACCCTCAACCTCTACTCCTTGATCCTGTCTCATCTCAACTCCTAAACACCATTCTACCCAATGTGTTTTAACTGGCAACTTTCCTTTCAACTTCAAACATTTGCTCATCTCTCCTATGCTCAAGAAACTATCTCTCAGTCCTCCCTCTCTCTTCGAATACTGCCCCATATCTCTCTTGCCCCTTGTTCTAAACTACTTGAGCGACTTTTCTACAACCTCTCTTCTCTACCCTCTGCAATCAGGCTTATGCTCTCTTACCTCATTGACATGACCAATGATCTACTCATGACTAAGTTGAAGGTTCACTTCCCATACTCATCCTCCTTGACCTCTCTGCCACTTTTAGACAACCACCATCTACTCCTCGACACACTTTACTCCCTTGAAGGAGTGCTGTTCTCTCCTGTTTCACCTTCTCTTTTGAAAGCTCCTTCAGTGCAGTACTATTGATACATCTTTTCAAATCCATTTATTTATTAAGGTTCCTCAAGGCTGTTCTTGGCCCTCTGCATTTGTCTCTTTATAGATCTTCTCTCTGAGAATTCATATACACTATCTCCAATACCAGCTCTATGCTAAAGACACACATATCTACCTCTCCTGACCTCTCTCCTTGTCTTTTATCCCATGTGTCCAACTGCCTCTCTTCAATCTCCACCTGGATGTCCCAAAGCTACCTAAAGTTTAATATGTCCAAAACAAAGCACATCATCTTCCTCAACCTCTCTCATTGTCACGGTCATCTGAATTTCTTGATCCGATTCGGGACCCTTGGGCATAGCTGGAGCAGGACTGAAACAGAAACTAGCAGCCTGGATGATCTTCTTGCTCATGTTCTTGCTGAATGTAGAATATAGCAGGGGAATGAGCAGTTCGGAAATGCTGACAGGAACAGTGCACTTTGTAATGCAGACAGGAACACTGCACTTAGTGATGCAGACAGAAACATTGCACTTTGCGATGCAGACAGGAACACTGCACTTTGCGATGCAGACAGGAACACTGCACTTTGCGATGCAGACAGGAACACTGCACGTTGCGATGCAGACAGAAACACTGCACTTTGCGATGCAGACAGGAACACTGCACTTTACTTTGTAATGCAGACAGAAACACTGGAACCCGGAGCCAATAACTATCCTCTGGAGAGAAGTGTGTTGTTCTGGCAATGAACAGGTCACAGCAGCAGGTTTAAATAGGGTGTCCCAAACAACTATTGGGTGATCAGTTCATGTGTTTACAGCTACTGAATCTGATTGGTCTGGAATGATCACCTGACTGTATCCAAGATGGCCGTGCCGATGCAGCAGAACAAACAGTATGTGTTTGTTTACAAACGGAGGTGTGGAGGACGGGAATGCTGCAGACGACCAGAAGGGACCCAGGTAGCCATGATATGACAGCGGCGGATGAGGTAAGTGCGGCTAAGATCTCGATTTGTGACAGTGTCCCCTCCCTTACGAGTGCCCACTGGACACTTAAATTGGGGCTTAGTTGGAAACTTGCGGTGAAATTTTCTGATGAGAGATGGAGCGTGAACATCAGAAGCTTTGATCCAGGCTCTCTCTTCTGGACCATAGCCCTTCCAGTGGACTAGATATTGTAATGTCTTATGTCGAAACCGAGAGTCCAAGATCTATTTAATTTCATATTCAGTCTGTACTTCAGGAGAAACCAGTTTGGGTGTATAAAATCGATTTAGCACCAGTGGTTTCAAGAGAGAACTATGGAAGGAGTTGGGTACCTTGAGGTAAGATGGTAAATGTAATTTGTAGGACACTGGATTGATGACCCGGGAGATGTTAAACGGTCCAATAAAGTGAGGAGCGAATTTCATAGATGGAACTCTGAGGCGTAGATTGTGAGTACACAGCCAGACTCTGTCTCCAGGTTTCAAGCTTGGAATGGCTCGTTGCTTTTTGTCGGCCTGAATTTTGTAGCGTTGGGACGCTTTAAGTAGAGATTCCCGTACCTGGCAAAATGCCTTAGGAAAACTTCAGAGGCAGGTACCAAGGCTGTAGGAAGTGGAGTAAACAAGGGTACCCTGGAGTGTAGGCCATAGACCGTATGAAAACACAAACTGAACTCCTCTATCTGAGACGATTTCTTCAGGACACCCATGCAAACGGAAGATCTCCTTTATAAATTGCTGAGCCAGTATAGGTGCTGATGGGAGGCCACGGAGAGGAACAAAATGCGCCATTTTAGAGAATCGGTCAACGATGACCCAGATGCTATTGAAATTATTAGAATTGGGCAAATCGAAAAACAAAGTCCATAGAAATATGGGTCCAGGGTTTGGTGGGAATAGGCAGAGGAAAAAGTTGACCAGCTGAAGATTGTCTTGAACTTTTATGTTGGGCACAGCTGCCACATGCGGAAACAAATTGATGAACATCCTGATGAAGCGTAGGCCACCAGTAGCTTCTCGATATGAAAAATTGAGTTATGCGGCTGCCCGCATGACCGGCAAATCTGGAACAATGTGCCCATTGGAGCAATTTTTTACGTAGATTCTCAGGAACAAAAGTTTTCCCCTGGGGAGGTGGTTTGTCAGGTCTACTGACTGCGATACTGAGTGGACTGATAATAGGCCGCAGATTCACAGTGATGGAATCTTCCTCTTTCACCATAGAACGTGACAGAGCCTCGGCCTTGCGATTTTTGGAACCGGGACGGAAGGTGACATGGATACGAGAAAAGAATAGTGCCCATCGGGCCTGACGTGGATTCATGCACTGTGCAGTTTTAAGGTAGAGCAGATTATTGTGATCCGTGTATATTGTGACAGGATATCGAGCTCCCTCAAGTAAATGCCTCCACTCTTCAACTGCCAATTTGATGGCAAGCAGTTCTTTGTCCCCTATGACATAATTTTGTTCAGCTGGTAAAAAATTTCGGGAGAAGAACCCGCAGGGATGCCATTGCTCATCAGCAGGTTTTTGGGAAAGAACTGCCCCTACTCCGACAGATGAGGCATCAACTTCCAAGTAGAATGGACAGGTTAAATCTGGTTGTCTGAGTATGGGAGCAGAAATAAATACTTGTTTCAGAAGTTGAAAAGCAGTTTGGGCTTCTTCAGACCACTTGGCAGGATTAACTCCTTTCCTGGTGAGGGCGGTGAGTGGTGCTACCACAGTAGAGTAGCCACGAATAAAATTTCGACAATAGTTAGCGAATCCCAGAAATCGCTGTACTGCCTTTAGTAGATGGTTGTGGCCAGTTAAGAATAGCTTGCACCTTCTCTGGGTCCATACAAAGACCAATCCCCGAGATGATATACCCCAAGAATGGAAAGCATTCAACTTCGAAGGTGCATTTTTCAAGCTTGCAATACAGTTTATTCCTTCTGAGACGCTAAGGACCTTTTTAACATGTCTGCGATGGGACTGGATATCAGAGGAGAAAACGAGGATATCATCCAAATATACCACAATAGTATGGCACAGTAAGTCCCGAAAGATTTCGTTTACGAAATTCTGAAAAACCGCTGGGGCATTGCTCAGACCGAATGGCATGACTAGATATTCGTAGTGCCCATCCCTGGTGTTAAAGGCGGTTTTCCATTCGTCGCCACGCCTGATGCGAATCAAATTGTAGGCCCCGCGGAGATCCAACTTCGTGAATATTTGGGCACCTTTGACTGTCAAATAACTCTGTGATGAGGGGCAGAGGATACCGGTTCTTGATGGTAATGTCGTTGAGACCTCGGTAATCGATGCAGGGACGTAATCCACCATCCCTTTTCTTTACAAAAAAGAACCCGGCTCCTGCCAGTAAAGAGGATGGGCGAATGAAGCCCCTTTCCAAGTTCTCTTTTATATATTCAGACATAGATTTTGTCTCAGGGATAGAAAAAGGGTAGACTCTGCCACGCGGTGGGGTTTTACCTGGAACAAGATCAATGGGACAGTCCCAATCCCGATGAGGTGGTAGAGTTTCAGCGGCCTGCTTACTGAAAACGTCTGTGAACTCTTGGTAGGCAGAAGAAACTGGCAAAGTATAAGCAAAGTTTCTCTCTAACTTGCCGTTCTCGCTCGGTGGGCGAAAGACGTGCTTTGCCTAGTTGCATGGGTCCTTCAGGGAAAGGAGACAGTGCACGGACCCGTTGAATAGGGAGGAACTTGGGGTGTTTCAGCCTCCTCTTTTCTAGAGCTCTCTCTCTGAACTGAAGATCAACCCGATTGCAGATGGTAATCAATTGGTCTAGCGTTGTAGGTAAGTCCCGGGACACTAATACATCTTTAATGTGGTCAGACAGGCCCTGCCAGAAGACGGCAACAAGAGCATCGTTATTCCAAGGCAGCTCAGAGGAAACTGTTTGAAATTGAACGGCATATTGGCCCACGGACTACTGCCCTTGCCGAAGACGCAGAATATCTAAAGCGGCTGACGTTGTTCTTCCAGGCTCGTCGAATATTCTGCGGAAGGTAGACAAGAAGCTATCAATATCATATAAAATTGGGTCAGATTTTTCCCAGAGCGGTGATGCCCATGCGAAACACAATAAGCAGTTTTGGTAAGTGCAGTAGGGAAATTCCCGGGTTGTAATTCAAAGTGTATACTACACTGGTTGAGAAACCCGTGGCAATTCTTCGGATCGCCATTGTATTCAGCTGGCATGGGAAGATGGAGTCCGGATGAAGTAGGTAGTGAAGCAGGTCTTACTGGCTCAGGCGGAGTATGGGATGGTTGACTGCGGAATACCTGCAAGGTATCCATACGCGTAGAAACATCCTGCAGCAATCTCAAAATTTGCCTCTGGTTAGTTTCTTGTCTCTCAATGCGTTCAGCTAATATTTGGACAGAGTCCTCCCTCGGGGTATGTTCCCCTAGCGGATCCATTGGGCCAGAACAAACTGTCACAGTCGTCTGAATTTCTTGATCCGATTCGGGACCCTTGGGCCTAGCTGGAGCAGGACTGAAACAGAAACTAGCAGCCTGGATGATCTTCCTGCTCATGTTCTTGCTGAATGTAGAATATAGAAGGGGAATGAGCAGTCCGGAAATGCTGACAGGAACAGTGCACTTTGTAATGCAGACAGGAACACTGGAACCTGGAGCCAAGAACTATCCTCTGGAGACAAGTGTGTTTTTCTGGCAATGAACAGGTCACAGCAGCAGGTTTAAATAGGGTGTCCCAAACAACTATTGGGTGATCAGTTCATGTGATCACAGCTACTGAATGTGATTTGTCTGGAATGATCACCTGACTGTATCAAAGATGGCCACGCCCATGCAGCAGAACAAACAGTATGTGTTTGTTTACAAACGGAGGTGTGGAGGACGGGAATGCTGCAGACGACCAGAAGGGACCCAGGTAGCCATATGACAGCAGCGGATGAGGTAAGTGCGGCTAAGATCCCGATTTGTGACACTCATGCTTGATATTACTATGTCCCCTGTTCCCCAAGCATCGTGTCAACATTGACTCTACCCTCAGCTTCATCACACATCCAGTTTTGCACAGCCCGATCACCTCCACCTTGGAAACATTGCCAAAATGTGCCCCTTTCTGAGGACCTTACGAAAACCCTTATCCATTCTTTCATTATTTCCTGCCTAAATGCTGCAATAAGACTGAACTTCTTTTTCTAATCAGTCCATGCGTGCTGGGCCACCTGCAAAGCCTTTCACTGGCTCCCCATTTCCTCAACAAATCAATTCAATGTTCCCATCCTTAGCTTCATAGCCCTCACCAAATCTTCCCATTCATACATCTCTGACCTTGCCATGACCTAAGTCTATCCTCCTCTCTGATAACCACCCCTCTTCCACCTTGAAGACTCTGCTCATGCTGCTCCCAACCCCGGTGTTGCACTCAGGATACACTCAGTCTAGATTTGTGCAGACCTAGCAAGGCGCTGAGTCTAACAGCCCCCTGGTTTTCACCAAGAACCACCGCAAGGTGGGATGGACTTAACTGCTAGGGAACTGCAGGTCGCGGCCCTTGGTTTGGCCCCTAGACATGAGCGGAATAGGTGAAGCTGACAATACAAAGGAGTAGAAGTAGATACCTTGAGGGTGCTGTGGTATTCACTGGAGGATAGTTGAGGACAACCTGGACTGAGCAGGCGGAGAGCTGGATGCGACCCGATTAGGTGCACAGGATAGTTGACAGCAGCACTCTGGAGTAGATAGTGAGTAGTCTGGTATACAGGCCGGTTCGATACAAAGGTCAGATGACAATGGTACTCGGGAGTAGGAAAGAGCGTGGTCTGGTATTCAAGCCGGTTCGGTACACAGGTCAGATGGCAGCAGTACTCTGGATTAGACAGGAGAGTGGTCTGGTATACAAGCCGCAGAATGTTGAGGCAGCAGAATGTTGGTATTTACAATTATCCTTGATTTATTTCTTCAGTCTGCAATTTCTACCATGGCATCCACAATCACATGGCATGTGATGTAGTGAGCAGAAAGGCTTTGGAGCACGCCTCTGCCTGCTCTGAGTCCTGTAAAATCCTCTGCTTTCAAATGACATGCTGAGAGCTGTAAGCCTGTGTCTGTGTAACTGGTAGCAATATTTTGCAACCGCCAAAGAGATTTTGAATAGGAGATAATGATTTATAGAAGGAAAACAAAGACAAATGATTAGCAAAAGCATTTAACTTGTGATGTAAAGAAACAAAAACGTATATATGGGATTGCTACTTTAAGTTAAATGTTCCTCTTTGGGGTAAAATCAAATACAGATGAGTAAACATACGATACCCTTCAGACAGACATTCATTATTAATAATTATTCTCCTCCAGGCCCACGATTCTCAACGTTATCTTCAGGTATCATTGCAATTGCTCAAAAGGAGCATATTTCAGTGTATTACATTGGTTGAATTATCATCTTGTCAGAAAAGCAGTACAACATGCAGTGTTGGTAGATACTGCACAGGCACAGCAATCTTGTTGAAAGGAATGACATCCCTTTCAACAAGATTGAAAGTGCCAATGGCACTTCCTCCGTGTTCTGTAATGTCGCCATGTGGCAGGGTTGTACGTTATGTGTTATGAAACGAAGGGTAAACCCCACCCCATCCCACCAACGATGCACCTCATTTCTCACAAAATGTGGAGTTTGGTCTGGAATGCTTTTTAATGCTTTTGTTCCCCAGATCCTAAGATTGAGGATGAAGCAGATAATGGGCAACTATAATAAAGATTAAGCCTGTCGGGACCCACTCCTAAGTTATCCCCTTTAGGCTGCCTGTATACTTATGTAGGTTGAATGTATGGTTTAAATGTATTTCATGCTTGTATTAATACTAGGTCTCAAAAGAGCTACAGCCCCCCTGTGTAAGAACAATCCTGTCACAATCAAGTTCAGCACAGTCTGCTCCATTGGTGCTCTAAGCATAGGGTCGTGTACATCCGTTAGCCAGGCTATGCATCCAGAAGAGTAGCCATAGTCTTTGGAAAGTACTAGACAGTCAGGTAAAGATCACCTGCAGACAAGCAACAAAAGGGGTTAAATCTGGAACAATGCCTTGCTAATTACATCACCAATGATTAGGCTCCTTTGTTTGAGATCCAGGAAAAATAAAGTTGCCAATTACACTTCCTGTGATTAGGCTCCTTTGCTGGAGATCCTGGAACAATACCCTTGCCATTCAGAACTCCAGAGATTAGACTCCTTCCTTTGAGATCAAGGCCCAAGGCATAAACACCTATAATCCAGTAGGCAAAGATTAATGATGCCCTGAAGGATGGGGACCAAAGATTGGATAAAAGGCTGTGTTTGGAAAGCGGAAGGGAGATTTGGTGATCCTGAAGCTGGATGTCACATCTGGAAAAGGGTAACAACTTATGCTAAACTGTCTGAAGAATTGGGAGTTACAACAAAGGACTGCGAGAATCGTCAGTCTTCTTTCTTTGTACTGAATCCCTGTAGGTCTGTGAATATGTGTGCCTGCTAAAATCAGGGTGACAATGAAGTGGAACTGCTGCCTTGCTGGCAATAATGGGACAGGAACGTTGCTACCACATATCAAGGCTGAAGCGCATACCAGTGGGTTGGCTACTAGGAGATGGGTATTGTATCTGTATGTATATGTGTTGTTACAACCACTTAAGTGTTATTAAAAGTGCTATATTGCTATTGGTGTTTTCATAATAATAAAGTATTCTTTATACGGACCTTTGCCTGGATGTGAAAAAATATGTTCCCAATACTGGAAGTGAGTGATAGGCTTAAGGTAGCTCAGAAAGCATTTAATTAGTGCGTAATTCTTTGCCACTTAACCCCAGGTACACTCGCCAGTTGGCCAGGGTACATAGCATGAGCGTTCCAAAATCATGACATTATCTTTCAGTTATATTGAAAAGTGTTCTTATTCAATAAAGGAGCTAGTCACTCTAGGAACTTTGAACTTTCATTTAACCCGCGTAGTCTGAGATTCTTTAAATTCTAACCATATAAACCAAATTACTGTAAAATCTGAACAACTGTGTGAACCTGAACCATTTCTGGTCAGCCACGCCTTCAGGATTGGGGAAGAAGGGGACCTCCAATGAACAGAAGTTATGGCTTTAGCAGCATTATTTAAATACCTGATAAGCAATTTCTTATAATGGAATTGAACTTCACAAGTATTTTAACACCCCAAACCAGAATTTTGCTGAGAGCTCCTTTACCTTTAGCAAGAATAAGGCTAATCTATGGCAGATCCCAACCCCTGAACCGCACCACCAGCAAATTCCCAAGACCCCAGGGTGCATCTTAAACAGTTAAGAATAGCATCTGTACCATCTAGAGAGGACATTTCCAGTACTAGATGTTAGTTCAGCAGCAGAAATTATAAGAGGTGCGACTTAAAATGACAGTCTTTATAACACAAATGATCAACAAACAATATATGCAGAGTATCAGATGAAGTTCAATCAGGTTCTGAATCATATGCAGATGGTTCTCTTGTCAACAGGCAGAAATGCAGGATAAAAATATTCCCAATATCAGAGCATGAGAGCAGGAGATTAACCCAAATCAGCAGATGTGGTACAGTGGAATATTACATTCCAGAGTATCCAAACTCTAGAGTCTCCAAAGACCAGAGACCAGAGTATCCAAAGTATTCCGAGACCGCCCCAGAGTCCCTCCGAACAGCCAGCCACAATAGCACTTGAAGCAGTACAAAAGTCAATGCAAATTCTTACCACTCCATTTGGACGGAGTGGAGATGCACAATTAATGATCAGGGTGCAGGTCAGAATGAATGTGGAGTAGCTGAACACTAGTGAAATGTACCACCAGACATCAGCAAAAACACCAGGTTGTATCAATGGTAATGGTACCACTGTTGCGTCTTTCTCAGAAACCCACTACCTCAGCCAGGAATGGAGCACTGAGTAATTGACAGCCAGGCAGGTAACAGGAACACAAATGGTCTGAAAGAGCCAGGAATTAGAACCAGAATCATAGTCAAACGTAGCCAGGAAACAGAACCATAGTCATAGTCATACGTAACCAGGGATCAGAACCAGATCAAGGTTAATACAGCCCAGAAACAAGGCAGCTACCACTAGAAACAAACACGATCACTGGCCGAGATGGGGTGTCAGAACATATGTGCCCTCCATACTGCTTTAGCTGCCCATTACCTGTCTCCCGTTTCACACTGTGCCCTCCTCGTCACTTTTGCTCTTCACCTGTCTCTCGTTTCACACTGTGCCCACCTTGTCGCTTTTGCTCCCCTTCACCTGTCTCCCGTTTTGCACTGCACCCTCCATGCTGCTTTTGCTCCCCTCCACCTGTCTCCCGTTTCACACTGCGCCCTCCATACTGCTTTTGCTCCCCTTCACCTGTCTCCCGTTTCACACTTCGCCCTCCATACTGCTTTTGCTCCCCTTCACCTGTCTCCCTTCACCACTAGAAACAAACACTATCACTGGCCGAGTTGGGGTGTCAGAACATATGTGCCCTCCATACTGCTTTAGCTGCCCATTACCTGTCTCCCGTTTCACACTGTGCCATCCTTGTCGCTTTTGCTCCCCTTCACCTGTCTCCCGTTTCACACTGTGCCCTCCTTATCGCTTTTGCTCCCCTTCACCTGTCTCCCGTTTCACACTGTGCCCTCCTTGTTGCTTTTGCTCCCCTTCACCTGTCTCCCGTTTCACACTGTGCCCTCCTTGTCGCTTTTGCTCCCCTTCACCTGTCTCCCGTTTCACACTGTGCCCTCCTTGTTGCTTTTGCTCCCCTTCACCTGTCTCCCGTTTCACACTGTGCCCTCCTTGTTGCTTTTGCTCTCCTTCATCTGTCTCCCGTTTCACACTGCGTCCTCCATGCTGCTTTTGCTCCCTTTCACCTGACTCCCATTTCACACTGCGTCCTCCATACTGCTTTTGCTCTCATTCACTTACCTTTCTATTGACTTCCTTCTTCTCTTTTGTTTTCTTCTCTTCTTGTGGCTGTTCTCAGTGCGCTCCTTACTGCAAGTGTCAGGCGTGATGACGTCACGCCCTACATTCAGTGCGAATGGAAGAGGGGGCAAGACGCCTCCGTGTCAGAGAAGTATTTTTTATTTTATTTTTTCTGACCCCTTTCGGACAGCAAAATCTGTGCGTTTGAGCCACATGACGCCCGGGGGATGCAGGTTTGACATGTCTAGTATAGCCCAGAGCCGTAATTAGGGCTGTGCGGCAGGGGCGACCGCCCAGGGCGCAACGCTGAAGGGGGGCGCAATTTGGGAATATTTTAGGTTAATTTGATTAAAATTGAGGGCTAGGGGGGCAGCATTTGTCTTTCTCGCCCAGGGCGCTAGAATTCTAAGTTACGGCTCTGGTATAGCCTCTCATTAATTCAATTTTGCTTACTTAATAAAATCAGACAGACTTATTAAATGATATTTACCATAATGTTCTAAAACCTCTTTCAAATTCACTGTTTTAACAAGTAGTACATTGCAGATTATAACAGCCTAAGAAATGACCTTCTTCTTTCAGGCGTTTTCATTATTGTACTTCTTAGAATTATGTTTCAATGAATTCCAATTGCTGCAAACTAGTGAAGATTGGTGCCATATAAGCCACGTCCCTGTGTAAAGCATTGGTCGCTATTTACATACAGTACAATTATAATGACGATAGTTACTTTTTTGCGCGACATTGTTAAATTGTTTTATTTTTTACTACATAAGCTATTTATTTTCTTCCACGAACAGCTCTGCATATAATTTGTGCTTTATAAATAATAGACGCTGATAATAAGTATACTAAAAACAATAATAAAACTATTTAACGCCCTCTGATTGTAGAAACATCCGAGCACAGGTCACACACTGCTTCCTGCCCCGGCTTCCGCTGCGGCCTCTTCCCATTGTGTGTGTGACATCTGGCACACCAAGGGTTACTACTATTACTTACAACAAGCGTACGACTCGGGGCGTGGCTGAATCTATCACCCCGCCCATTCAGTGTACTGTGGCCACGCCCACCATCGTCCCTACCAGCTTGTCACTCTCCCTCCCCGTGACGTCACCATCATGGCAACAACAGCTGCGGCCGCCGCAGCAAGAGCCGTGCTCGGAGGGATTGCAAGCCACAAACCGGGGAGAGCGTGACATGGAGCGCAAGGACCGGTGCCGGGGCGCGCTCGCCATATGAAGGTCCCCGGGGCAAGCCGCTTGTGACCGGTACCCTTGCACGTGACACGGAGCACTGGAAACACGTACAGAGAGAGACAGATAGAGGCCCATCTATAGGAATACCCACACCAATATACCCATATATATAATACACCTATATATGCAGCACAACTAGATGTGTACATAGCTATACTAATAGAGGACAAAAGCTCAAATATATTATTGAATATACGTATTATAATGCAGAATGTCTATTACTGTGTGTGGAGAATTATAAACAGAAGCCCTCTATTTAGAACCTGTACATATAACCACACATATTTATAGCTCACACGTCCATGTACCTTCCTGTACACTGTCTAGGGAAGCGAGTGCAGGAAGAAGGCTGCCCTGGGGAAGGGGCTCAGCCTCAGGAAGATGTTTTCCCTGCGCTTGGTGACCGCGGATTATTACTTGGCCACCCCTTTGCCAGGCCTTGATGTCACCAAATCCCACTTCAGAGACTGTGATGTGCGAAGAGTGCCAGTGGTTAGAGTTTTCGGGGCCACACCTGCAGGTGAGTTACTCTGTTCCTTCCACAGGCCGTGGCGCATGGATTGGCGGATTATGTTGGTCATGGGCATGGATGGACAGATTATGTTGGTCAAGGGCATGGATGGACAGATTATGTTGGTCAAGGGCATGTATTGACAGATTAGGTTGGTCAAGGGCATGGATTGGCAGATTATGCTGGTCAAGGGCATGGATTGGGAGAGAAAAATGTGCAGTGGCATGTGTTGGTTGAAAGTAATATACACTGATGTGCTTCCTGGGGGATGTCTTGACTGAAATAGATGTCTTCAGCTGTAGGAGTTGTCCTAGAGTTAAGTCCAGTAGCCAGTCTGGTAGAATTCTTCATAGGAATCTCTGTAGACACATTCAGTCAAGGGAGCAGGGTACAAGTAAGAGTCGTTTGGTATTTGAGCCAAGTCACTGATTCCTTGGCGTGATATTGCCAAGGAATCAGTGTTGACATGAATGGATAAGTGGCCAGAGGCTCTAAGTATGGTTGAGTGTGCATACCTTTGGGTTTCATAATGGAAAAGTACAGAAGGGATTGAACAAGTAAAGGTGGATATACATGGTTATAAAATGTGTTCTATAAGCAGTACAATTGCATTATATGACTTGATGCATTGCTTCTGTATGTACCCAAATGGATGTTAACCTATGAATTTAGTTAATGCAGGTAGTTCTAATGTGTAGTGTTGGATGAAAGACCACCAGGCCTTCAAAGCTGTTTGTGTCCTTCTGATGTACAGAATGTGAATAGAGATGTACATTGTAATAATTTGAAGCAATATTGTACTACCAGACACAATGGGTCTATGGCTGTTTACAATATGAGACACACAGAGGCTGTCATAATCTGCCAGACATGCACAGTAAAAGAGCACGTGACTAGCCGACAGACTATGAGAAGGTTACTGTGTGACTGTAACTTATGTGCTTCATGCAGTGGCTGCCCTATTAAATTCTAGCAGTGCTTTCTCTGCAAGGTCTGAGGGTCCAGAGATTTATTTCTTGTTTACGAAGCTCACTGTTTTGAACTGCTTTATTAAACTGTTGTTACATTTCAATAATCTGTAAGGTGAAATGTATGCTCCTTGGCACACACTATGTCGGCAACATCCTGTTTGTATGTCTGTGACCAACAGAGATGGATATCTATGTGTAATTCTTTGATAATGGCACACAGGAGGAAAGAACATTTTGTATATTTACATCAAGACTTCTCAAAAGCAATGTAGAAAGGTTTAGGGAAACCTCGCATGACCTGCTGGGGAATTAGACAGGAGCTGCCTCTCTTTCATAGACGTGTTACCCAGAGGACAAACAGGGATGTACCTCCCACACAGTCATCACACTGCTAATGAACATAGTGTATGCTTGTGATCACCTGCAAGCAGTGCTGTCTCTCCTTGTCATTTGCTTCAGGACAGTGTACACTTGTTTCATTGTATTATATGTTGCAATTCATAGCCTGCTAATAAGAAACCCACAGTCATCTCTAAGCTGCAGAGTCTGTTATTATTTTGATTCATTACGATACTGTAATTGGTGACAAAGGAGCAGGTTTTATTTATACAATATGATGAGGAATCCTGGTACATCTTATGGTAGTAGAAAAACAGTTCTGTTGACTATTTATTTAAAACGTGATATTATGTTATATCACCCGAATGCAAATAATGTGTTCTATTTCAATACATACATTGAGCAGGGCTATCGGAGTTCTTTCTAAACTTAAATAATTACAATCTATACACACTGTAGACATCGAGGTGCTCTATTTTGTTTACTTTCCCACAGAGGATGCAGCCAATCAACATGCATTCCTATTTATCCACCTATTCTTATCAATCTTACAGGGTGCAAATCTCATGTGTTTTTTTTGTTTTTTTTTATTTTATTATTATTTATTTTTTTGTATTAAATCCCATTCTAAAACTTTGAATGTGGATCAGTATTAAACACAATAATGTCCACTTTTTTTCTGAGGATTAAACATGCCTTTCCCCAGTAGTATAGCCATCTAGCTAGAATAGTGGTGGACCCTTGTCATTGATGTGAATTGCCTCCTTTGGAGCCCATAGACAACCACAAAATCCATCACACTGTATGAAAGGTATCCATTAATATACATTATGCATTATAAATTACAGTTGCATATGTACCTTGTTTCAGCCTGTAGTGTCACATAATCCTGATTAGATACTTGTCAGTAATGGTTTTAATAGTGTTATGTTGTTCTTAAAGATATGACTGTATGAACATGTGTCACATATATATTTTATGTAAATATTGTGCACATGTCCTAAAAAGTAGCACATGTATTATTACTTGTTAGGTTTGTGATCTTTATTCAAAGAGATAATGCATGTAATTATCAGTAAGTAACATTTACGTTTCCTTTATTTTTCTATTTGTGTTTTTAAATGATTATACTATTTTCATTGTTGAAGGGGGAGGTATTCAACATGTATGCTTAATTAGTTGGCGCTGTGGTTAGCATTGCTGCCTCAGAGCACTGGGGCCATAGGTCCAATTCTGACCATGGAACCATCTAATCTGTGTGGAGGTGTTAAACTTAATGGTGCAACATCTTAGAGCAGCAGTTCAGATGTCTGAAGACTTATGAAGAGCAAGAATTTAAAGAGGCTGTGTACTTATCTTGCACAAATGCCAATAGCTGGTTTTAGCAATAATCGAGTAGAAAAGGTTCGAAAAGGGACGGAGCATTCCGTGCAATGGACAATGGCATCTAAATGGTTGTGAGCCAAGCACAACCAATTGGACGTTGCCCTCTGTGGCATTGAGTACTTCCTCGCTCTGTAAACCACTATTGAAATCAGCAATTTGCTCCTATGAAATGTGTGCAGCCATTTTAAACAAAAAAGGACACTCCTAATCATACAACGTGGTGGGAGGTAACCATGACGTTTTATATTATCTTTTACAAGAGTATTAGTATATGTTCTGTACCATGTTTCTAACTGGTAGAATGTTTCTTACTGGTAGCATAGATGTAAATTGCTGTTATTTTGTTCAGGCAGGGAGATGCAGAGTTTTGTAGTTGATCTGCATAACCGTGACATATTTAAAGATTAATAGCCCAGGATATTTAAAGAGTACTGTGATTTCAAATGTGTTAATGATTGAATATGGTGCATCTAAGGATTCAATATGTGGAGTTAAATCACTGTAATTGGGCAATAAGGAATTCTCTATTTTAAATTTGTTTATTATCTAGTAAATTAATAAACTCCATTGGTCATTGTTGAATATTTTTTGTAGTTTGCTTTTAAATACACATCCATAAAGACATTTATATAACCATGGCTTTGAATATTGCCATGGTAACCTCCCTGGGAAGATGTTGAGAGAGCAAATATTCTTTATATAGGCAGTTCAGAATTATGGGATCATAAAAGAAAATCTAGCTGCATTAGGAGATATGAGGCAGCATCCAAAATTAGGCTTTACTACCTTTTGGGAAAAAATATTGCAAACCAAAAGTGTTAATTCTACGTGTTGTTGGTAAGGAATTTTTTGATTCTGTGCTTTTCACATGAGTTTAACACGCTTGCGCCCACAGTGTGAAAGATCCCTAAAGGCTATTCTTATCACAGGTGCATGCTGTTTTTTTTTTTGTAATTTTTCGTGTAGTTTATCCCTGTCGGAGATTGCGTTAAGCATGTGCAAATGTTTGACTCCTTACCATTCCTTGACACTCATCACGGTCAGTCTCATGCATCTTTGTGTTCATGAGACTTATTATCTAAAATATTAGCAATGTGCCCAGGAGCACGTTGCTATATAAGATCAGAGTGCATCAGCGGCTCTCGCCACTGCTTTGCTAAGGACATTGATGGTCCCCCTGCTACTCAGAAGAAGCACCACATTTGCTTTAACCTGATTGCCTCTTTTTACTCTGTCTCCATGCTCTGCAATGACCATCACTCCACCTACTACCTGTTTGACATAACCAAAACAAGAACCGCTGTCTGTAAACAAACCATGGAGTAATTTTGCACCAGATCTGGCAGGTAGTATGTGATAGTGTTGGGTGCAATATAATGCAGCGTAATTTATACAGTGTGGTTTCGTGACATAGATTAATGTGTACTGCGGGGCCGTAACTAGGGCTGTGCGATAGGGGCAACCGCCCAGGGCGCAACGCTGAAGGGGGGCGCAGTTTAGGAATATTTTAGGTTCATTTGGTTAAACTTGAGGGCTAGGGGGCGGCATTTGTCTTTCTCGCCCCAGGCGCTAGAATTATAAGTTACGGCTCTGGTGTACTGAATGCAGTTACATCTTCTTAATATTTCCTAGGAGAAGGCATTAGCTAATACGTGATTTTATGAAGGTTCTAATTGTAGTGTAGGTCATAACATAGAATGTGGTAAGTTGCAATGTAGGACATCATTATACAGTAATCATTGCCATGTAAAGTATGATGTAATTATTGATGTGTTATGTATGATACCAATATAGGTTTAATATTGCCGTGTAATATATGACCATAAAGGATTGTGTAAATACACATACGTGCATCATTTTATGCATGAGACTGGTTGTCTTTCAGAGGAAATAAAAAAGCGTGTGATCAACAACTTAATTTCCAAACAGGTTCTGCAGCCGTATCCCTGTCTACTCTGCGCACATCTGGTGTTATATTTACTAAACTGCGGGTTTGAAAAAGCGGAGATGTTTCCTATAGCAACCAATCAGATTCTAGCTGTCATTTTGTAGAATGTTCTAAATGATAACTAGAATCTGATTGGTTGCTGTTGGCAACATCTCCACTTTTTCATACACGCATTTTAGTAAATTTAGGCACTGGTGTATGTTATCACAGTGCAGGATAAGAAGACTAGAGTAGGCCTCTGCATGTCTGTTAGGAGGGGCAGGAGCCGCTCCTTTACTAACGGTGCCATTTAAAAGAAGCTCAATTGGGCTTTGTAAGAAAAGCATTCCTTAGTCTCTCCTGGGCGGGAATGAGCTGTTGCCCATCTTGCAGTTCTTTCTGCTTTTGGCTTTGCTACAGTGAGGTCACCCTGCCTTAACTGCTTAGCTTGCGCTAGGGCTACCTACAGCAAATCTGCACATAGTAAAGGTCTCAGTGAATAGGGACTCTGCTGCAGAGCCTCTATGGAAAACCTGTTGTTGATCACCATGGTTTAGGTTGGTCTCTGCTACGGGCCTTATACACAGGTGATGTCAGTTGTGGAGAGGTATGGAAGCGTGTGTCTGTGTTGGGAAAGGGACCAGCTAAATCTGTAGCCTAAGAGAGAGGTGAGAGTGAGATTTAGGCTGGAATCCTGTGTGTTCTCTTACAGTAAGCTTCCAAGTTACGTGTGCGCAGTGTGATTTGTGACTGACAAAGGTAGTTCGGAGAGGTTTTCTGTCAAAATATAGGTTATATATTGTTTGACTTTGGGAATATATGATAAGATATTAAATCATGGAGTGCCTAGAGTTAGATATCCCTTACACTAGCTATAAAAAAGTTAAGAAGATTAATTTTACTCCATAGAAAAAATTTAATGTGACCACCTTTCAAATTCATGTGAAATGGACTGTACTAAAAACAGTCAAGAATTTTGCACCGTATTCACATAAAAATAACAGTGTTTGCTAGGCACCAGAGCCCTGCATTCACAAGAGTGGTCTCATGATGAGGTTAATTATGATGTCCTGGTCACTTATTGATGGGCTTTTTAAATCGCGTTGGGTGAGTAAAGTCACACCTACAGCTTGGCATACCACACCCCCAAATGTATAAGTTTTATTTTGGAGTGGCAAAATGGGCCCATTATATATTTAAGTATTTTAAATAGGAATCTTCACATCCATCAAATCGGTTGTTTGACAATAGCTGCCTTCATATCAAAGGAGTGAACTGTCATGAAACTAAAAAAATTACAAAAACTGAATGCTTAAAGTATGAGTCTTTGTTTTACAATTTGTAGCCATGTAGTTCAATAGCCATACATTTTAAAAATTGTTAATCTTTTATGTTTACTATGGAACATTCAGGAATATCCGTCTACCCACTAATTATGTGTGGAGGAAACCCGTTTGAGTGAGTAGATATTAAAATGGATGTAAGCTAATGTGACCTGCCGTTTTGTAGGCTTAAGGGAACTTGTATATTTAGGAATGTGGAGAGAGCTAGGATTTTGTGTTGATTGATGTGTAATGTCATGTGTTCCTTATCCTTCAAGAGGCTGTAAGAACATGACATGAGTAATGGGACATATGTTTCCAAACATTTTTAATGTGATGTTCGTGCAATTCCCTCATTATTAAATACTACATATAGTCACATTTTAATATAGTAGTAAGTTAGCAGACTTAGGGCTAGATTTACTAAGCTGCGGGTTTGAAAAAGTGGGGATGTTGCCTATAGCAACCAATCAGATTCTAGCTTTCATTTATTTAGTACCTTCTACAAAATGACAGCTAGAATCTGATTGGTTGCTATAGGCAACATCCCCACTTTTTCAAACCCGCAGCTTAGTAAATCTAGCTCCCAGAGTATTAGCTGATATATCTTGTTTACCTTGGCTAATAGAACAAGGGCAACTAAAAAATTAAAAACATGCAGCAGCAACCTAATCAGCTTAATTTTCAACTTTTCAATAAATACGGGTTACTTTCAAACTTCTTGCTGCTGCCATACCCTAGGGATACAGGCACTGGTGGGTGTTTAGTAATTCCTGTGTTGTTTTTTTTAATGGGGCCCTTGTGACTCTATTAGTATGGGGAAAGGGATATTTGGAAATTTTTAATTTTGTGTGAAATTCTTCCTATTCATTGAATTTTGTGTAAATTTATTGTGACAACCATGATCAATTCATTGAGCAATTTGGTATCCTTGTTTATTTGTGGTTCCTGACAACCAATTTGGCACTGAACCAAACCTTCTGAGAATGTTTTATCCAGTTGACAAGTCACTTAGACTCACCCAGTACTTCTAGTTTCAATCTCCGGCCTCACTGTGTACTTACTCTCCTTTGCCCAAAAAGTGCCATGGCCAAGCTGTTTGCTGCTTGACCGTGTTGCATGGGACGTGTCCCAACAATGCTATTTGATAGAAATCATCTTGCCACTGTTTCATTAAGGCTGGAGGTCATCCAAGAGGTTTCATAAACTCTGTAGGTGTTAGGAGTTGCTTAATAATTGGCTTATTCCTCTTTGGAGGTCTTTAATCAGACTTTAAATGTGTCAAGAAGGCTATCTAATTTCCAACACTTGCACCATGGGCAGACACACTTTTGGAAGTATGCAAGGGTTTCTGTTGCAAATGGATACTTGGTATTTGAGATGCGCACTGTCTATAGAAAATTTGGAGAGAAGGCAAATCTTCCAAAGAACACCCTGGGTTTATTACATTTACTTGACTCTCAGAACAGCTCTCATTGTTCTGAAAATCATTCAGAAGTTCCTGGACACACAGGTCAAACATCTATGAATCTGTCTCATGATTGAGGCAGGATAGAAGCTGCTGCATGGCTAAATATTCTGGTGGTGACCCTGCTCTTTAAAAGAACAGCGCTCTCTTTAACCTGACCACTGGTTATCACCCTCAGGTCCCCACAGTTTGTAATGTCCGTCCCCCGGCCTACTCCCATCTTGGTGTCACTACTAAAACTAGAAATACCGGCTGAAACGGCCCATGGAATAACTACAGAATATAGTGTGCTACAATTTGGGTTGTGGAAAACATTGTGACATTGTTAGGTGCAGTATAATGCAGGATGCTATTACATAGTGTGGTAATGTGATGTGACACTCTTTAATGGGTTGCACCTTTGAAATATTTACCATGATAAAGACATTGAGTACTGGATCATATATGACTGAATGGTAATTAAATCCGTGAAATAGATTATTTCACCAAGGCTCTACTTGAATAATATATAATGTCGGGTAATTATAGCAGTTTAATATGTGGCATGCAGTGATTGCGTTAATGCATGTACAGTCTTCCCTGATGTCATACGACACTCTGATATTCGTCTTGAGTGTCGCTGTACCCCTAAGACTCATCATCTTCCAGAGAGGGGGAAAAAATGGTCATAAAACAACCTAATTTACAAACTAGTCCTGCAGCAACATCATTAGTTACTCTGATCTGGAGTTGACTTCCCCAATGCAGACAAAGGAATCCTGCAGTGTCTGCTGCGAGGGGCAGAAAAATGCTGTGATGTGATTGTCCTGCTCATTAAAAAGAGCACATTAGCAACCTTAAAAAGAAACAAAAAAAACCATCAGTCTCTCATGGAGCTTGGTAGCCCGCTGACACCCATCTTGCAGTCAATATAGCGGGACTATATATGGATTCCTTTTGGAGATATATCCTCCCTATCGGTTCATTATCGGGCATATATATGTTATTGACTGTTTATTTTCAGAGGTTACACATTCATACAGAGGTCTTCATAAGTAAGTATTAAGTGAAGTATTGCTTTCATTTTTATATTTTCTATAAGGATTATACACTTAGTGGCCACTTTATTAGGTACACCCTTCTACTACTTGGTAGTTGCCCCTTTTTTCCCTCAGAACAGCTTGATTTTTTTTTTGTTGCAAGGATTCAACAAGGTGCTGCAATATTCCATATAGATTCTGGTCCATGTTGAGATGATAGCATTGCGCAGTTGCTGCATATTTGTCAGCTGCACATTCATTCACATATATTGTTGTCCTGCTGGAAGTATGCATTAGTAGATGGGTAGACTGGGGCCACAAAGGACTACACATGGTCAGCAGCAATACTCAGGCTGTAGCATTTAAACAATGCTCAATTGGGATTAAGGGACCTAATGTTTGAAAACATTCCTCAATCCATTACACCGCCAGCCTGCACAATTGACCAAAGGCAGAATAGATCCATGGATTCATGTTGTTTGCACCAAATTCTGACCCTACCATCTGCATCGCAGCAGATATTGAGCTTCGTCGGATCAGGTGACATTTTTACAATGTTAGTGTCCAGTTTTGGTGAGCCTGTGCCTACTGTAGCCTCAGTTTCCTGTTCTTATGAGACAAGTGGAAGCTGGTGTGGCTTTCTGCTGCTGTAGCTCATCCACTTTAAGGTTTGATGTGCTGTGTGTTCAGGGATACTCCTCTGCATACCACTGTTGTAACGCATGTTTTTTTGAGTTGCTGTCTGTCAGCTTGAACCTGTCTTGCCATTCAACTTTTTGTTTAGCACACCAATCCCTGTAAACTCCAGAGAATGTTGTATGTGTGACAATCCCAGGAGATCAGCAGTTTCTGAGATACCTAAACTACCCTTCTGGCACCATCATTCCACAGTCAAAGTCGCTTACATCACATCTCTGGTGTTTGATCTGTACAACAACTGACCATTTGACCATGTCTGCATGCCTTTATTCATTGAGTAGCTGCCAATGATTGGGTGATTAGATTTTTGCATTAACAAGGAGGTGTACTTAATGAAGTCGTCACAGTGTATAATGAACTTGGGTTGACCTAAAAAAATTACCCAATAGTGAATTTCTTAGTAAATTATCATTGTCTTATTCAACCTATTCTGCAGCGCTATACAGAGGATTTTTTTGTAATTCAAATCAATTCCCCTACCTCTTTGGTGCTTACAGTCTAAATTCCCTAAGACACATAGACAGACACACACAGCAGGGTTTTTGTAAGCTGCCACTACTAGTATATTTTTGAAGTGTGGAAGGAAACCGGAGTACCCAGAGGAAACCCACGCAAACACGGGAGAACATACAAACTCCACATAGATGATGCTCATGATCCCAGTGCTGTGAGGCAGAAGTGCTAACTACTCAGCCACAGTGCTGCTCTAACAAGGTAATATGATGGAAAACAAGCCCCTGAATTATATCTGTTTTCTTCATAACAATAGATTAATTTATTGTTTTGCTTATACACTGATTTGGGAGAAATCATTTTGAGTAAAGTAACTTCAGATTTTAGGATTTAGATTGTAAGACCATTACCATATTATTTAATGTTTTTCCTTATTAGGCTATAATCATGACACAAAGATGTTTTTTTAAATCACATTTAATAATGCTATGTCTTTAAGTTCTTGAATAATTCATTTTAGGCTTTGTTTTGATTTACATTTTTCTACCCAAAGATACCAAACCAAGAAGATGTGGGGTTTTGTGTAGGGAATGTTTCAAAGCCTCTCTACTCACTACTTTGTATGTCATGTGACTGTGGTTGTCCTGGTAATTACATGACACTTTGCAAACTGTAACTGCTTAAATTAAAATAAAAATGATTTATGTTAAAGGATCACACTTTATTTTTAGAGGCCAATAGCATCTTTACATTGATGTGGGAATGTCTGGTATATCACAGCATCAGAAAGATTTGTAACCACTGGTCTGAGGATGCTCACACCCATACCTGGCATGATAAAGTTACAGCATGCTTATTCGTTACATTTGTGTTTTATAGTATTTGTGCTATTACACATATTTTTAATCCCCCTATAGCATATTCAAGAAATGCTAATCCTGTCTGGTGTACGTTTTGCTTTTTTTTCTCTCTAATGATAAAATTAAAGCAAAAGTAATTGGGTGCTATCAAATAAGTTTTGGGTTAATGTATTGGCGACTGAAATAAGAAGTGTTTTGAATGATTGCCAACGCGTTTTACGTACGTTTCTGGCTTATTTAGTGAGCAGCTTTTGAGATGTTGCGTTGCATTGTATTCATGCATGCCATACTGTTTCAGATTGGGCTTGAAGTAACAGAATATCACAGGGAGTCTTTTAGTAACCCTGTGTACAACACGCTACTCTCCTATCATTAGCTGTGATTCGCAAAGGAGATATTATTAAATGTGTGTGGTATGTGGTACTCGCAAGTCACATGAAAGCTTCCACTTCATCTATGTGATGATCTGTAGCAGGGAGATCAGGACAAAACAGTGAATCTCTTTGATAAAGAAGAGTTCTGTATGATCAAAATGAGGAAATTGGGGGCAGATATCCCAGCATCACCAAATAAATGCTTCCTAAAAAATAAAATCCTGTCACAATCAGCAAGTGCTAATGCAACCACTTAATGTACTTCATGTACGCCTTCAGATGTCTATAAAACATTAAAGCATGATGAACATGCATCCATTTCAAACAAATCGAAGTTTTCTGTTTTGTAGACTGTCACTGCTTCTAAAGAAGTCTTATACGACAATCAGAATTCAGAAGGCATTTGTATAAGTGGAGATTATGATGAGGAAACCGTAGTGCACACAGATGTAGCTACAATTGAGCAATTACATGAAAAAAAAATACTGAGATTACGTGTCTGCCTCATCAATGGATAAGTGATATTTGCACTTGTAACAAAATTTTAATGGTATTTTATTTTTAATCATGAATTTCAAGAAAAGTAAAAATGCATTATTTGCTTTTGGTATCCCCAGGTATTTGCTTACACACGTACAATATCCAGGAAACGCTATGTATGTTCTGATTTGTGATTGAGTCTAGTAGCCACTATAGAATGTTTTCGCTTCAAACAAAGGAATCTCCTTCTGCTGCACTGTGCTGATTAGAGCAAAATGCAGCATGTCAAACTATAGGAAACAAAGTGTCATCCAATATGCTAGTTGGCTGTGGTTTACCGCATCAATGCATAGAATAGGAAAGCTATCAATCTCTAATGGCTCTGCCATCATGAATAATATCAAATTATAGTAGGCTGTACAATGTACAGTAGCTGACATTGCTCAAGTCCGTGCTTCATTCACCGAATGATGCTGGCATTTTAACATGCAGTGGCAAGGCTTATGGCTCCTTTAACCTACTCAGTTGGCACATTGTATCAGTTGTAAGAGGCCTTGAATATGAAAAAATCTGCTGTAGTAGATCAGCTATCTATTTTATGTTATTTTTATGTTCTATTTGCAGTATTTTGCCTTTGCAATGTATAGTAATATTGTATAGTATTCCTTGTTTGGTGTGTGTTTTATACTGGCCATTAGCTTGAGTGCTTACTGACATGTCCTGTGCAGGTTATGGACTGCAGTGGATATATATAGGTACTTCTAATTTGCTCGCTTGATAAGTTATTGTTTGTGAAATAGAAGATAGATAATATATTCAAGTTATGCAATTTAGCAGACCTGTGTTTCTGCTATCAGCAGTTATTGTTAAATTCAGGTAAATGTGTGTTCCTGCGCATATCCGAGCGGCGCACATTTACAGAGGCTATGGTACCTCAACATCACAGATTTCTTCTCGCACCTCTTTTGAGGGGGGGGGGGGTCTGCAATGTTACATCGCCGCGGATTGCCCTTGCGACTGTTACGGAGGTGTTCCGTTGCTAATTGAATATGCTCCTAATTGTGTGTGTGTGTGTGTGTGTGTGTGTGTGTGTGTGTACAAGTTCAATGCAATTGTTCTAAATTTGTGAGGCTTGCCTTCATTTTAGGCGAGGCTAATGTATTTCATTTACTTAAATTAGAGTGTTAATTATAAGGAAAACTATTGTCACCACAAAGGAATTGGCGCCTGTATTTCACATCCACAGGCTCAATAATTATACAAAAGTAAGACGCATCATACCGCATATCAATAAAAACCATAGAAATGTATTACAATACAATACATTTACAACAATGAAACTATATATATATATATATATATATATATATATATATATATACACATTCATGATGTAAAGTAATGAAGAACTTATGCTTTTCTGTATTAAAATGAGACCGTGAAAATATGGCATATGTGCTTAAATCAATTTATATGCAAACCTTTTTGAATAGTTACGGTAAAAATTTAAACAGCAAATCCTGGTTTTGGACAATTCAAAGCAACAAACTTCAACCTTGGAAACAACTGCCATTGAGTAGATACCCAGCACCTGCTGAATTTAAACATGTTTCTTTACTTTCCGGAGACCTCGCATCACGCCCTTAACATCTATTATGGAAATGTTTGGATCCTAAAGGACTTTGTGGCATGTGAAAAAAATTTGGAGGCTTGTCATTTAATACATCGCGGGACTTTTTTTTTTTCATTTCCAGAATGTGATCATCAAGTTGAAAATATTCTTATCCATTAATGGATGTCATCTGGTTTTCTAATCGAAGCTGCTGAAAGTTATATTTGAAAGAGGCTATATATTTATTATGCTCTGGTTTTGCTGTTTACACCTTAATTTGTATATATACTTATGGCTTCATTGTTGTAGTAGATGTATTTTAATGTGGCATGCCATGTCCCCCACTATGAATCCACTACCTTCCACTTCTCCTCTTAAAAAAAAAACAAACCCCACCCTAGAGTGGTTGTGCGTGTCCCATCAGTCGGGACAAATTTGCTGTCAGGTGGGGAAGTTGAGAGTTTGGAAGTATTCCGATGAATGATCCAATTCAAAAAGCTGTTAATTAAGTCATATGCGTTACTGTGCCATCACTGGCCCTGCCTATGTGTATGAATGAACCAATCACAACAGTGCATTTCTGCACAGCATGTCTGTATACAGCTGTCTGTTTCGTCCTAACATATAGCCTGCTGCAAAGTAGGGACAGAGAGCATGATTAATTATTTTTTTATTTTTTTTATGCAGACACTTCAATTATGTAATGTATATTATTCAGCTCCATAATACACATGCTTTGACCTATATTAATACTAAATAATGGCATTCATTGTTTTGAAGTAACTTCAAATGGATAATTCTCAGATGAATCCTGTCTTTTTGAACTGGTTCGAGACTTGAAAAAACATTTGTGCGTGAACTTAATTGGTTCCATCTCTGTTTTGTGTTGAATGTATCATATTTTCCATAATACATTTTAGAATGTAATGCCATACATGGAGCTTTTTAAATACATTTCAGAATTGTTTGGTAGTAAAACAATTCAATAAGAATGACTGATTACGTGTTTTTTGGTGTAGTTACCCACAGACTTACTGTTCCTTGTGCAAAAATTGTGTCCATTCTTTTAGTGCATTTACTTCTTTTCATTTTACTGTAGAATACAATTTATCGGGAAACAAGAAGCCTAAAACGAATATCCTTTTATGTTGTATGAAACCTGTGTGCCCAATTGAAAAACCAATACCAGTCGGTTGTCTCTAATTTCTGTTTATGAGCTTTTGCTGTGTGAGTTAACAATATCTATGGATATGCTAAATTTTACAGTGTCCTAGTTTTTGGCATGCCTGATTTCGCTACTAAAGTTGATATATAGGACTTTATATAGGTCTAATAAAAATGGGCAGAAGAAGAAAGTTTCATCCAAATGTTCTGCCACTTAAGGCTGCAATACCACGCAGTAAAATATTTTCCTAAAGTGCCCCCTCTTCTCATGCAGCCAGTTTTCCCAGGGTCCTCCAAAAGTGGCAGCGGGTGTGTGTGTGTTTTTGGGGGGGGATGGAAGCCACTCACACCCCTGGGTCTCCTGCTAGGGGTTGAAAATATTTTCCTAGGAGATAATGTAGCTTTAAAACTAACTTAGGGATACCAAGCACATGTATCAAAGGCTTGGTTTTGCGTGTGTGGGTCATAACAAAGGAGGTAAATGTTTTGTGTTGGGAAGGGGGGGGGTTAAACATTTTTAAGATGGCATGTTTTGATATACTATAAATTAGCTATGAATGCTTTGATGGATATCCAAACTCTTAGAGTATGTTATGCTAACGCTGTGTGCACTGTGGGAGAGGTGCTCTGGCCCTTGTCTCTCCTTCCTGCAATGAGATGCCAGTGATGTCAGAAATCAGCAGTCTTCTAGAACCGTGCCTCTGGTTGCAAAGGACAGAGGTCTCTGAGATTTAGAGACTTGTGCTCTTTCTGCATGTGAGCTGTGCCCTTCGTAATGCTGTTACAAACGCTGTCCTGGAAATTCGTTGGCAAGGTTTGGAACAGATAAGGATGCTGATCCTTATCAATAGTCCACCAGAGAGATGTAGATTTGTAATTTTAATTATTGGAAACTAAATGTTTTACCTGGAGAATTCAGTTTTAAGTAGTTTCTCTAAAATGCGGTGGCATATCTTTCATTTATTTAACTGTTGTATATAGTATACTAATTAGTATGATTTCTGTTATAATGGTGGTTAATAACATAGTTAATTTACCTTATTTTTGATATTTGGGGATTGATATGATTATATAAAAACATTTTCAATAAACGTATCATATATCACCACGCTATCCCTTGTTTCCTTTATTTCTTTTTTCCCTTTGTATGGCTGCAGTGTTCAGTTTATTAGATGTTTAGATATTACTGTTGCTCACTTTGTTTGTTATGCACTTGACAAAAGGGATCTTCCTGAAACCTTGGGCTGGTGTTTGTTTTTTGCTATCCACTATAGATACGGGATGCTTTCCCATGGATTCAAGGTGATCCTCAATAAGTTTAGTTATTCACTTCATAACAGCCAATGAGAAAAGAGAGACGAGGCTTACATTATATCCACATTATATGCTGTACCCATGTATAAATTCTCAGCTTTATAATCTGTATCCATTTACTGTGACTCCCTTTATATCCCTGCGGCCTTTCTCGCACACCAGCTTGTCCTCCTCTCCCTACAAGTAGCCACTCTCTTCTCCTTTCCCATGTCTCCCGCTCCCTGGCTTGTTCTTTTCTCTCTTGCCTACACCCCCTCATGTTTCTTCCAGTGTATTTTTCTCTCCCACCTTACTTTTCAGACATTCCTGGGGATTATGCCTGATCCTCTAAGCAAGTCGACCTGTAGAAACGGTGGCCAAAGTTCAAACATTTTATTTTATATATTATTACGCTAGTAAATTGCAGTCTAAACACACATTTCCCCTTCATGCGAGCCAAGATCGCATTGGCATTAGTACTTAAACCTACTTTACGATCACTCAAATATTGATCACAGCGTATCTGTGTTCAGCAATTATTACTTCAGTGATAAATTCACATATCACTTTGGCTACGACTGTTTTGCTTTCCTCCTGTGCCTTTATGGTGGTCATGTCATGTTGGAGTTGTTATACATTAAGCATCTGGTACACATCTTGCATAGCACTCTTGTGTTTAAGAACGTGTTATTTTGGTGTTCTACCCTGTTTTGCAATCAGAGCTTCACCAGGATGCAACAAAAACCTAAGACCTTTTTTAGAGTATCCCATTTACTACTTCTCTGCTCATCTGTTTTAAAATACCTGCATGTAACCCTGCTGTGTGACAGACTACTGTAAAGTATGACCATTACTGATTGTGTAACTTTCTCACACACACGAGGTGAGAATAGTGATGGGTTTCTATGGCCGTTTATCGCAACAATAGAAAACCTGTTATCGTGATGATTTACTAATAGAATTATGCCAGGGTAGCTAAGTAATATTCAGTTACCCAGCATTCCTTGCTGGGAGTATTGCGTAGACTTACTGCTTCACCGGGCAAGTGTCCATGGGTATGCCAATTCACAAATGCGCAGTGGAACTGAAAGCCCTGACTTGGGCTTTCTGTTTAACTTGTTTTAAAAATGATGTAAAAAATATTTTAATATTCATGTTGAAAAAATGCTTTATTTACATAACCACGCATATTTTCATTGAATATCTCCTGCTTTCACCATCCTGTGATGGCAATAGAAGAATTGTGGTGGTACACAGACCACAGCAATCCTTGTGAAGTAGACTTCTCCATGTTTCTGATGTGGAAGGCTATCGCCGGAGAATGCCGGCGAATGTTATCACGAGTGGAAATGTTATTGCCTGTGTTAACCCTTTAAAAGATGCGTAGGAGCCATATCTTTGGGAAAACACTACATTTTTGCGTGGATGGGGCTTTTCTCTCTGATAGAGATCACAGTGTTAAATGTGTTATTCCTGTTACAAACAGATGTACACCTGAGATGCTGATAGCGTGAAAAACACACAGACTTAGCTCTAAGGGTGATACAGTGTTTGCAAGTTGTTGGTAAATGCTGTGACTTTTATGGCCCATTAAGCCATTTAAGAACACACATAGCAACCAACATATGTCATTCAATCACTCTAATTGTGGTCCACTGGATCTGATTGACCCAAGCCACCTGATCTGTCCAATTTGGCCAAATAAGTCTGCTGATTGGGCACAGATCTGTCTGGTTGAGTTGCTGGATCAGTCTACAGCCTTGTCATATATGGAGACAAGCATCTGTTTATGCTACATCTGAACATGGCTTGTCAGTGATGTTTATCACCTCAAAAAGGGCATAAATTAACATATGTTTATGGTTACTGACTCTGGGTACGCTGTCAAGACATCCGTAGTTGAGCCAGCGATGATGTAAACTTTACTCTGTTCATATTTCTATCAATCATTTAAAGGCTATGTCATTAAAATTGTTACTCAAGGGGGATAATGTGTCCTCTATAAATTTCCAAGAGGGCCTGAGTGTGTGCACTTGCCAAGAACCCTGGAAATAGCTTGCTTCCTTGTTTTGCAGGATGTCTGGGTTTTGTTAGGCTTTTTTTTTTTTTGTTTGTTTGTTATCCCCCTAATGCGATTATTATAATTATTTTTTTTAGCACGTCACCAAACAGTACTTGATCTTGTAATGATTAAATGAAAACCTGCAGCAAGAACACAAGCAACTAGAAAAGGCAAAATAACATCTAAGCGCTATGTACCTGTGCTGTGCATATATTTCAGCAACTATATATAACTATATTCAACATTTCTACTGCTTATTTCCCATCACTTATTTGCTGTGAGGAAGATAATTGGGTTGAAATTTTGAAGATAATTTAGAAAACTTGTATATAGAAGTAGGTTTGGTCAAATGTTTCCAACTGGTATGTCTCTACATATCTGTGTGTTACTGTAGATGATGTGTCAAAAGACCTTTTTTTGGGGATTCATAGTGAAGCTATGTATTGTAAAGAAGCAGGCTGAAAGCATGAAAATATTTTCTTGTATTTTTTTCATTATTGCATTGTTTGCTTATTGCAATTACTGTATTGTAATCACAAAACTAGTATGGCGGTCACTTGTTACTAGCCTCACAGCTAGTGCCCTATCTTCTTTTCCTCCTCCTCTTCTGGCCAGCCTGTTGATATGCATGATAGCAACACTCGGAGGCAAGTGCTAAACCATTGGCTTCTGATTGGATACCACCAGCAACATATTCAAGTGATTGTCTGTAGAGTATCACTACTATAGGCTTGTGCTCCCCCATTTAGGAGTTTAATTTGTATGTACCTCTCCCTCTTAGTGGGTGAGGAGAGGGGAATATGTATAATTTATGAAATGTGTTCATCTTAAGCTAAGCACATGACTCTGGCATCTCAGGGTACACGTATGAGCTGCTGTTTGTGGGCAGCATTTCCTCCTCACAGCACAGGGGTCTTGAGTTTCCTTTCTTGTCCATGGCCTAATCTGTGTGGAGTTTGTATGTTCTCCTCCCCTTGTTTGTGTGGGCTTCCTCCGGGTGATCTAGTTTTCTTCCACACTCCAAAAACATATTCTGTTTTCCCCAGAAAATTTTGCCAAGCAAGTGGCATTAAGAAGTAACCAGGTGGATGCAGTTGTAATACTTTGCAATAATAATGAAAAATGTTGGAGGTTATTGCCCACACCTGCCAGGACTGGTGGTCAGTGGTCTAACACAAAATGCTGACTGCAGTGCTCACATAGTGCCTGTTATAATAGGATAAGCAATGGTTTATTCTGTTATAATAGGACTCTGCTGGGCTCAAAGAACCGGGTGCAGGGCTGCCTAGAGGAATTCAGGGCCCTGGTACAACAACTTCATGGGGCCCCCATGGCGGCACCAGTGTCCTCTGATGTGGGGGTGGTCATACTATTTGGGGCGTGCTTAGCAGGTGAAAAGTGCTAGGCCATCCTCCTACACAAAAAACCCCCTGCATTGTTGTGTACACCATTGACACAAGGGTGCAGTGCCCGTTTGCCGGAACGTGACATATGTCCCAGCACTCCTGACTTGCAGGACATCTACCACCATAGTGTAGTATAGAAAGAATGCAGTGTGTATATAAACAGTTCACAGTCTTGGCCTGCCCCTTAAATTGGCCAGAACAGTCACCAAAAATAAGGATTGTCCCACTAGAATCACAACATTTCACACACTGTCCTACCTGTTTTTCTCACTTTCACCACCTGTGGCTGCTGCTTTCTTTAAATGCAGCTTGTCTGGATCCTGGAATGTTGGGGGCCCTATTTTTTTAAAAAAAAATAAAAAATGGGTACATTTACAAAATTACAACCAGCCCCAGCATTAAATCAATAGCACCCATGAGTAATAATAAGGCCTTCCTCCAGCCCCATTAAAATAATAGTATTCCAGTTTAATAAATAAACCTATTTCCCTCCCTGCAAACAGCCCCAGCAATAAATTAATAGTATTTACATTTCAGAAATATACCTAATTCCCGCAACCATCACTGCCATTAAATAATTCATACTCACATTTAATAAAGAGACCTCATTATCCACAAACTCACCCCCACATTCAATAGCCCCCAAACCATGCTTTCTTAAATTAATAGTCCCCACTATTAAATTACCCCACCATCACCCCAGAAACAAAATTGCACCCATTAATTAGCCACCACCTACCTCGCATACATTACATTGCCATAAGCCCCTTGTGCCATCACACACACATTACTGTGCCCCTTCATCACAACCACGCTGTGCCCCCTTATGATTACACTGCACCCTCCATGCTGCCTCCCTCCCTTTCTTTTATCACTGTGCCTCTCTCACCCCTTTCTTTTATCACGCTGTGCCTCTCTCTCACCCCTTTCTTTTATCACGCTGTGCCTCTCTCTCACCCCTTTCTTTTATCACTCTGTGCCTCTCCGCTCCTTTACTTACCTTAAATTAGCTTCTTTCATCTCTTCTCTTCTTTCTTCCTGCTTGGTCCTTTCTGCTCAGGTCACGCCCGACATTCAGTGTGAACTGAGCAGAGAGGAGGGACGGCGGTGCCGCAATCACACGAGTGTGTTTTCTTTTTTCCTTTTTTTTTTTTTTTAAAAACTATCCAGCCTCCCTCACCGACGAACGAGTCTGCGCTCAAATCCCACCAGTGAGGGCCTGGGCCCCCTGGCATGTCCGGGCCTGGGTAATTAGTATCTGCCCCCCCCCCCCCCTCTCTGCGGCACTGACCCGGTGGCAAGTAAAACCAGCTGGGTAGAGCACCAGGGAAATAGGTGCTGGGGAGAACACTGCATACTAATAGATTAATTGGCTGCTCACAAAATTAACATGCATGTGTGTGTGTTAGGATATTTAGACTGTAAGCTCCAGTGGGGCAGGAACTGGTGTGAATGACAAATATTCTATGTACAACGTTCCAGAATTGGTGGTGCTATGTAAATAAATGGTGTTAATGGTTGGGCACCATTTATTTATTTACTAATAAAGTGATGTTTGTAGAAGCTTTTTGTTTTAACTGGTATGGCATAGGTGGTTGAAATTTAACAGTTAAAATAACAAAAAATAATATGCCTAGAAATCAAAACGTGTTAATAGATAAAAGTCATGTATTGGGATTGTGTTGGGATATCTCCCATCCTGACAATTGGTGTTTTGTTGTTTTTTGGTTTTTTTTTAATTAAACGACTGCTTTTTTTTCATTGGAATGTATATGTCTATCTGTGCTGGTTTCTGTCTGCCTGGTTTCCGTTCAGTATTCTTTAAAGCTCAGTACTTACAGCTGGTGTTCACAAATTTTTATATTTAGTTTGGGCCTCACTGTGTTTAGAGTACTCTCTGCCAGCTTGTACTCTTTCCATTCTAACTTCCTTCATTGTCATTGCTATCCTGCCATTACCTTTTATCACTGCTCTGTGCAGTACAGTACAGCTTTTGTATTTGCATTGATTTTCCCCTCCCCCTCTCCATTCTAAATTAGAGTTTGAATTTCTCATTTGATCTGACGGAGAAAGGGAAGTTCCTCATTTTGCTGTACACCTATCTGAGGGGTATTTCTTGTGCCTTTATAGAGCAATGATTGGATGGTATAAAAATGTTGGCTTTTGTCAATCCTTTATCTTCAATCAACAAAGAGGAGTGACCACCAGATAGCATGATTGGGGAACGGGGACTACACAGTCATGGACAAAAGTTTTTGGAGAATGACACAAATATAATTTTTCACAAAGTCTGTTTCCACAGTTTTTATGGTGGCAATTTGCTTATACTCCAGAATGTCATGAAGAATGATGACATGAATTGCAATTAATTTCAAAGTCCCTCTTTGCCATGACAATGAACTTTATCCCCAAAACATTTCCACTGCATTTCAGCCCTGCCAAAAAAGGACCAGCTGACATCAGGTTAGTGATTCTCTCCTTAACACAGGTGAGTGTTGACGAGGACAAGGCTGGAGGATCACTCTGTCATGCTGATTGAGTTATAATAACACACTGGAAGCTTTAAAAGGAGTGTGGTATTTGAAATCATTTATATTGCACATATGTATACTGCAGTGTATTGTGTCTGTCAGAGCAGAGCTCACCTAGACCCCTATTCAACATAAACGTTTTATTCAGATCTATTTGTATTTGAATACGGACGTGTGTGTGTCCAAATTACGTGCGTTTAAAAAAAAACAAAGCCATAAATGCAATTTACATTCGTTTTGCGTGCCTTAATGAATAGGGCCCTCTTTTTTTGGAAAAGAGGACAAGCTGTTAAAGGAATGTAGGAAGTCTAGTAACTAATGTAAAATGAATTGTTGCCTCTAATGTAATTGTAAAAGTGGGAATACAGCTCCCCTTTTCCCACACACAGTGGGTCTGATTCATCAAGGCACTCGTACTAAACACAACGTGTGTTTGTTTTAAAATGCACTTAATCAGCTATATGTAGTCCCGAATTAATGAAGACACGGATCTGAAGATATGTGTGCTGATGAATTCATGTGTAGGGCTGCTCAGCTCTACTACACAAGACACGGCAGGATACGTCCAATACCTATGTGGATTATAAATTTGCCAAAGAACGTGCAGGAAAAAGTGTGTGTATATGTATATATAATAATATGATAAAACAGTAAAAAACATCCCCCAAGAGATGCATTACGATGTCCTTAATGTCTACTGAAGATAGTCATTTTTAGAGTTGCTCCTGATTGCAGACACATGTTATAGTATGCATACGATACTGTCATCACCAGTACTCGGGACTTGGACTAACCCTGTAGCTGGAGAAGAGGTACGGCAGAAAAACAAGTAACTTTGCTATGTCCAGAGCTTGATTAGGACGAGGCTGCGTGCACTTCAGTTTGGCACGCCCATACTATAAATTGACCACGACCAAATGCCCCTTCTCTGCCCTGTTCAATCCCTGAAAATTGTAGGCTGTAGTAAGTGTCCTTTGCACTCGACGACAGAGTAGATAGAGTTTTGTTTACTGGCATATGGTTCTGTTCTGTGCAGAGTGATTATGCGGACGATATGCTCAAAATCGACAGATGTGCTTTGATGTATGTTTGTTTGTTTTTTTTGTTGTTGTTTTTTTTTTAAAACAAATGTTTGACGGTCAGGTAACATACACAGTGATAATCAAGTAGATTTTACATCATGTAGAGTACATTTGTTGAAGAGCTCTCCCTATGCCGGAGAGGACAGAAGTCAGATTCTATTCGAGATATGGAAAAATGACGACCGGTAGTTTCTATTTAGATTAAGAAAGAAACAGAGTAAGACCAAGAAAAGAAGAGATAAATAGAAGATAGGAAAGAAAAAACGATAGGTAGAAGTGTGGTGTGGCAGGAACCACCCCAGGTTTAGAGGGGTAGAAAGTATAAATGGGGAGAGGGGGTGAATGGGAGCAGGGTGTGACGAAAGTTAAGGTAGAGTGGTACTGGAAGTAGGACATCCAGGGATCCCACACTTTATTAAAGGTTTTGGAGGGGTTATGTATAATGCTGGTCATGTACTCCATGCGGTGAGTTTGCCAGGTCCTGTTAGTCACAGCAATGATGGAAGGGGGAGTGACCTGCCTTCATTCAATGTCCATTTGACATGTGGCAGCAGAAGTAATGTGGCAAGCTAGTTTATTTTGGTGTCTGGTGGCCGAGGGAAACCCAAGGGGTATATGGAAACATTTTGAATCAAGCGGTAGGGAAATTGGAATCACAGTTTCTATCAGGGATTTAACTTCATGCCAAAAGGGGATCAGTTTTGGGCAGTCCCACCATATGTGTAGAAATGAGCCTACATCGGAGCTTAAACGCCAACATCAGTCGGGGAAGTCAGGTAATATTGTATGGAGGCATGTAGGAACGTAATACCTTTGGTAGAGCAGTTTATATGTGTTTTTCTTTTATTCGGACACAAATTGAACTAGAGGCGGCATTGTCCCGTATTTCAGACCATTCTTCGTCATCAAGTGGGTAGCATAGGTCCCGCTCCTATGCCGCCTCATAAGATTTACAAGGAGAAACAGAAGGGGAGGCTAATTCGGAAGAGATAGTGGAGATGAGACCTGACGTTGCTGCTCGGCGCAGACACAGTGCCTCGATGGTAGTGAGTGGACATGAGCTAAGGCGAGATTTGATGGTAGAGTGGAGGTTGCAAATTTGTAAGTATTGATAAAAGTTCTGTGTAGGCAGATCAGCCTGGAAGATGAGTCCCATACTCAAGAGTTACCCAGGCCCTAGCAGGTGTATGACCATTCCATAGGTCCATGCCCTGTATGTGTTGTATGTTATTTCTTGCTGAAAAATGGGGTACTCCCATGGCTTGGAAGTGCATTGTCCAATAGCTGTTGGTAATCGGGTATCTCTTAATTTCTATGATAATTCAGCTACTACCTGTATTGTATATTGGTAGCTATGAATCTGTAGAGCAATCTATGTGTAGTAAAAAGAAAAATAAAGAAACCATATTTGTAAAAGTCTTATTTATGGTGTTAAAATGATTTTCAAATTCAGCATTTCATTAAACAAGGTTTTGGCAAACATACACAAATATGAATGTATATACATCTTTTTTTTTTTTTTTTTTTTACACCTCTGCATTATTAGTTAAAAGAAACACCCTTAGCAGACCACAAACATTAAAAATATATAGCTTCTTGCTTGTTAATTGCATACTCCTCGATCTCGCACACACACACACACACACACACACCCTCTCCTCCCTCCCCTCTATTTTTTTTTTTTTTTAAGGTACACTCCCTCATACCTCGTAGTAGTCAGGATTCTCTTACAGATATGGATGTAACCTTTTTTTTCTTTTTCTTTTTTTGTTTTTATAAAAAGTTTGTGTTCATCTGAATCGTGCACTATTAAATCACAGTTAAGATGCAAGTGGTTTTGTAATTTCCATGTTTGCACAATTTAAGGCTTGTCAAACAGTGCATTAAGACCCATACTGGTTGGTCGATAAGTCTCCTCCTCACTAATGGGGGAGTTCAATTCAGAGCTAGGTCTTGCAGGATTCTTGCGCAATGTGTCTCCGTGGGATGTGTCTCGGTACCTGCCAGCAAAAATCAGCAATGCTTTAAGTAGAGTAATAACCGCAAGTGTGCGCAGCCACATGTCTCACAAGACTCCTTCAGGACATCACCTTGAAGTGAATTCTCCGCTAGAGATAAGTAATGTGGTTGGTGAGAAACCATTCCCTTCATATGATGCTCACAGTCACACATCTTGAGACTGCTGCTGCTCTGTAACCACAAAACACAGATGGCTTGCACAGCATTAAAACTCTGCTGACACGTAATATCTAAACTGCTATTTACTCAATGACTATGTAATAATGTAACTTTTATTTTGGGTGGACATCCCATTTAATGTTTTTCAGAGAGGTCTGGAAATTATGTTTATGCAGACACAATAAGAAAACACTGCAAATAAACACTGTTTTATTTGGGAGCAATCTCCATGACACACAGAGAGAAACTGGTAGAGATATTGCATGAAACACAGGCAGACATTGCTTATTTATCAAGACATGCAAATATCCCATTAGGAAAAATGTAGTAAGGTCTGAGATTTAAACAATGAAAACACCTGTAAGTCATTTTATTTCCCTTGGCTCCTTCATATCCTGTTATGCTGCCATGTGAGAGCTGGTGTTGCCAATTAGAGAGTGCGTGTGCCAGAAGAGGACAATGTCCTTCCTGTGCTCTTCTATTGATAAAGAATGGGGGTGGGTGGTCTCCAGAATCTGATTAAATGGGAAATGTTGTGTAAACCTACGTGCGAGGTATTCTTAGTGACTTAAATCGCTACTTACCAGAAATGTTATGTAGAAATTTAGCTAGCTCTCCAAACAAGAAGAGAGCAAAGCTAAGCTTGCCATTTAGAGCTCATGCTTGCTGGACCAGCACTTTCAATACTCCAATGTTGCGTGACTCTATAATCTATTTTGCTGCAGATACACCCCAAGTGGAAGTAATATGTGACCACTGCCATTGCAGTGGCATATTAGTGCAGACTATTAGAACATTTAATTCTTCAGACTAAAATTACTTGGCAGGAATAATACTTTATTGGTAGTACAATGGTTTAGTTAAAAGTTGATCGTGATGGTGGGGGGGTAATGTAAGCCATAGAGACTTAATTTTTGGGATCCTGGCCAGTTAAAAAAACAAAACAAAAAATAAACAAACATGGTTTTATTTGAAATGTTTGAAATGTTTTTTTTCTGTTTACTGTGAATTCAGTTTCCAGTTAATTCTTTTCCCCCCGTCCTTTCCTGAAATGTCTGTTTGCATACTGCATGTTCTCAAAAACAAATGGCATGTTTTTTTTTTTTTTTAAATAAATCTTTTTATTGTTTATAAAGGCAAAAAAACAGCAGTATCAAACATATAAAGCATCCAATATGCCTGTAGATAGTAACATAAAGAAGGGTGTGTGTGTGTATATGTGTATGTGTGTGTGTGTGTATATATATATATATATATATATATATATATATATATATATATATATATATATATATATATATATATATATATATCACACACATACCGTGTTTCCCCGATAATAAGACCTAGTCACTTTATAAGCCCTACCCTAAATTCCCTTCCTACAGCTAAAATAAGCCCTACCCCGAAATTAAGCCCTATCACGAGCGCCATTTTCCCGACGCTCCGATACGGTACACACTGGTACCCTATACTCCCACCTTTCCTGACATGGATGCCGCGATTTTGCGCCGGCATCCAATCACAGGCTGCAGCAGTGAGCTTGCGCCTCTTCCTTCCCCCTGACGTGCCAGCGCCATTGTTGAGAGCCGCGGAGGAGAGCTGAGACGCGAGGCAGGACACAGAAAAAGAACAGATATGCAGCACTGAGGGGGGCATGATGGGGATAAAAGGAGCACTGAGGAGGCATGATGGGGATAAAAGGAGCACTGAGGGGGCATGATGGGGTTAAAGCAGCACTGAGGGGGCATGATGGGGATAAAAGGAGCAATGTCAATGTTAATTATAATAAGCCCTACCCTGAAAATAAGCCCTATGCTGTGTTTTTGACCAAAAAATAAATAAATAAGACAGTGTCTTATTACCGGGGAAACACCACACACACACACACACCCCCACCCCCCACCCCCCACACCCCCCACACACACACACCAGGCCAACAGGAATATACACTCTGTATAGAAAAGGATGTACAGTTATAACAAAGGACAGAAGATATATATATATATAAACATATAATTACACATATATCTACTAAAGTGCCTGTAGAAACAATAGCAGCAAAGAACAGAGACTAGACAAAAAAAGAAAAGGTAAAAGAATAAAGTGAAGGGGGGACAAAGGGAATACTAAGAGTAATAGGACAAAGTGGTCTAAGCCGTAAATGTTTGCAGAGGTGATCTAAATTTTCTGTGTTGGGGAGTAGCCAGAGAGTGAAGATGATAGTGAATCCCGGGGGGAGAGGGTGCGCGGGGGGAAGGGATGAGAGGACAATGGATAAGAAGGGTCAAGGCAGATCCGCCCAGGGGAATAGGAGGTTAACAGATGGAGCGAAATGATTTGTCAAATTTCAGCCTGAAAAATTGCTACTTGGTAGACCCAAAAATCTTCATGATATTTTGGACAGGAACGTCTATAGAGTCAATATATAATCGCCATTTTTGGTTGAATTGTTCAACTCCCTTTTCAACGGTGGCTTTCAATGTACCTACGAGTGGTGGGACTGGGGATGTCCATTGCCTTAAGATTAACTGTTTAGCGGTGGTAGCTATCATTGTTAAGACAGGAAACAGCCCAGAAGAGGGTAAGGCGTCCTTCCAATCATCAAAATTGGTGAGAAGATGGGATTCCATTGTCTTGGTCACATGTTTGTTAAAGCTCTTATTATTCTGCAACCCCAGAAATTGTGTAACTTATCGTTTATTTGCGTTTTACATTTCAGGTATATCCCCTGTCTTCCTCCTCAAGCAAAAACGCGTGTCTTAAAACGAAAAAAATAAGTCACAATATCACAGTATAATACTACTTCATCACAATCGCCATTTATTTATATAGAAACACTAATTCCGTAGCGCTGTACAGAACATATTTGTCACTCACATCAGTCCCCGCTCCTCTGGAGCTAACACACACACACACACACACTCAGATACAGACTAGGATCAATTTGATAGCAACCAATTAATCTCCCAGTATGTTTCTAGAGTGTAGGAGTAAACCGGAGCACCTGAAGGAAATCCCTGCAAACCCAAGGAGAACATACAAACTCCACACAGATAAGGCTTTGGTTGCCAATCAAACTCGTGACCCCAGTGCTGTCAGGCAGAAGTGCTATTCACTAAGCCACCGTGCTGTCTACAATGCTATCAACCATTTACCTTCTTGCATAAAATAGTAGTAAAGGCAAAGTGCAGTGTGAAACGTTTATAAACTTTAATTTTTTTGTACAAGTTCTGTGTCAATACTAAAGATTGTTGATCTCTAAGTAGATCACATCCACAGTACACGCAAGCATTTTTAGTGAATGGTGTGGCATGTCCTTTTATCTTGGTAACCTGGTCTGTCCAGCGTGTTTACTGTGGACATGTTCCCCACAGGGATCAATAATACATGCCACCCAGTTTATGCTTTGTTCACCATGTGGCAGAATGAACACATAGGCACAAGGAATGTGCCTGTGAATATGAGTCCTAAGAGCATTGGCACCAGGCAGAGAAGCTTTGTATTATTGGCAGGTATCCTGTTGCTATTAATGTATGCTGCGCAATGGCTGTTTCATTTTGTAGAGAACCTGTTCTTGCACACAGTTTTGTATGTAACTATCTGCTAGCTCTTGAGTGTGTGCGCCATATGGGGTGGATGTATTTGGAAGCTGAGTGCAAGCCTATGCAGCTGAAGAGACTAAACATTTTCCAGATATGTCATTATACCTTTTAAACAAAATACAGTCACTGAAAGGAAAAGCTTAAGACAATATAGCAGTATACATAATTGCATTATATTTTTCTATAGCAGATACAAAAGTAGCACAAATACCTTCTAAAGGGAATAAACTACTTTTATAACAGTCTCAAAACCACCGTTCTGTCACAGCTTAAAACTAGTTCAGCTTTAAAGAATTAACATCTTTATCTTTCTTAACTATGAAAATTGTGCTCTTAAATTAATGTTTTTGTTTTTGACAAGCTAGTGCTATTTATGTCTTCTTTCAAATGTAGGATAAGTGGTAACTGCCCTTCACTCTGGATTGGTTTATACATTTCCACTGTATTTTTCCATTACTTTCCAGGCTGACATACGATATCTGTTTTTCTAAATTTTGTGAAGTCCAATTTCTTGTCTTTTATTTGTCTGCCATTTGCCACGGTTGACTTCACAATTGTTTATTACTGCTGTTTATTTTTCTGGTTCAAAAAGTATATTTTACACTTTTGTCAAGTAATGTTTTTGTGTCGGTGGGAGACTCCAAACAATCACACTTCATCATCAGCATCATCAGCAGCTATTTATATAGAGCTGTAGAAAGAACTCACTCACATCAGTCCCTGCTCCATTGGAGCTTAGTCTAAATTCTCTAACATGCACATAGACAACTAGGGTCAGTTTGATAGTAGCCAATTAACCTACCAGTATGTTTTTGAGTGTGGGAGGAAACCAGAGCACCCGGAGGAAACCTGCGCAAACACATGGAGATCAAATCCCCTCACTTATTGCTATCTAGTTACCTATTGTTCTTGAAGAGAACCCTTTCTTTAAAATTCTAGACCTATTTTAACTATCAATTTTCTTTTATATTTTTTTTGTACAGTATGCTCAGTATTATGTTGTTCTCTATGTCACAAGGTAAGATAAGACCTGACATTGTTCCAGTGACTCCAGAAACATGATGATAACTTCAGCTTAAAGCAGCATTCCCAGGTAGAGTGATCATTTATACCCCTTTCATACTGCACCAAAATCCCAGGTTTTTCCTGGGTCGAGCTGAAACGACCCGGGTCTTGGTGCAGTATGAATGGTACAAGTCCAAAATCCCGGGTCTAAAAACCCGGGTCTTCAACCCGGGATTTATCGAGGGGTAATTCCCGGGTCGGACCCGGGTTGCCTGCATTGTAAATGGTGCAACCCGGGTTTTTCAACCCGGGTTGCACAGAAAACATGCTGATTGGCTGTCTGTCTCTGGAGGATGATGTCATCGTTGGAAGCCCGTGGAACATTGTAGAAGCTTTCTAGGAGAGATGGTGGATGGTGGTATCAAGCTGAAGCAGAAGCGTTTTTGTACTGAGAAAATTGCTTTTATTACAGTGTTTATTTACAGCAATAATGACACACTGGATGGAGGAAGAGGTGCGTGAGCTGCTGAATGTCAGAGGGGAGGAAGAAATTAGAAGGCAAGTGACTGGGACTGTGAAGGATGCCACAGTGTACTACAACATCGCCAAAATACTCACTCAACGTGGCATAAAGAGGACACAGCAACAAGTCCTGAACAAATTGAAGTCCCTGAAGAAGCAGTACACTAAAGTCCATGACCACAACAGGCGCAAAAGTGGCGCTGAAAGAATGGACTGGCCCTTTTATGACCAGTGCAATATGGTCTTTGGACATTCTCCTCTGACAAATCCAATTGCACTGTCATCTTCTAGCAATGTGGATGCGGCTATACCAACACCACCAGAGAGCAGACAGACAAGCGAGACCGCAACGATAATAATAGAAGATTCTATTGAAGACACCCCAGAACAGGAGTGCTCTGCCACAACAGATGATACCAACATGTCTTGGGAGGAATTAAACGATTCACAGCCATTCCCTGCTGCGCAAGTCGTTACAGAGACTTCGCAAGAAACGCAGCCAGAACCAGTGCCGGTGTCAAAGTCTACGCCAGGTCCCAGTTTACGCTCCAACAGTAAGTATCTTTAATAATCTCACATAATAACCAACCATATATACATACATATATATCTACATAATTGAAAAAAAAAAAATGAACTGTATAAACAAAAGTCCCAAAAACAGAGAACTATATCAACCGAAATGCAAGCCAAATACCAATAAATATATCTACATAACTAAAAAAAAAAAAAAAAATGTTTGAACATATCTGTCAAAAAAATAGAAGTATATCAACATAAATGAAAACCAAACACCAATGTTTCTACATAACTTTAAAAAGAGAACTATATCGACAAAAAGCCCAAAAGACAAATATAATACACTACAAAGTATTAAAACATTAACACGCATATGTTGCAGTGCAAAACTACTGAGCAAGAGGGAGGAGGCCTCAAGCACATATCCGCTTACAACACTGCTTTTTTGTTCTGCCACATTATATATTCTAATGTATGTTTTACTGTGTTTTTCTACGTACAGTTTACAACGTTCCAAAAAAACGCAAAAGGCTCAACAAAATGGACCAAGCAACTAAAACAATGACAACTGTCATGATGGATCAACTGCGGGAGATGGACTGCACCACGAGGGAACACGAGAATACACAACTGCAGCGTTACATGGACAATGAGCGGGAACTGCAGGACTCTTTCCTCATGCAAATCATGAACATGCAGGAACGCGTGTTACGCGAAAATCGTGAGTGTATTATGGGATTCATGGACAGACTCCTCTCACGGGTGCAGGCACCTCCTCCAAGTCCTTACTATTATGACGGACATTATCCTATGTACCAGCAGGGGCAACCCATGTTAGGCAACAATAACCCTCCAAACCCGGTACACAATACACAACATGCTCAACCTATGGGTAACCCCAACATAGAATACCCACCAGGTTATCCACTCCAAACCACTCCACCACCAGAAATGCCACAATATAGGCAATTGTAATAATCATGTTTTATGGTCAAATGTTGCACAGTTAATTGTTATCATGTATGTTACGTGTGATCTGGAATCACACCGTTAGCTTCTCATATAACGTGAAAAGCAAATTTGCACTTACTGTTTGGGCACATTTGTGTCTTCGGTTTACTACTTATGTATATATTTTATTTTTTCCTACATGCAAGTAAGCACTTTTATATTGTGTCATTTTATATTTTTTTGTGAAGAGACATATGAGGAAATATGTACACAACAAAATACAATATGTGAAATAAACATATATTTTTTATTTACATTTGTGTGGTACATTCAAACAAGTGATGTTGTTTGAGTGAACCCCTTCATCACCCAGCGCCTCAAAGGGTAAGCAGCATCCCCAATGATGTGTACCGGTATCTCCACACCATCAACAAACGTAGATTTCTGTAAATAAAAACATGCAGTTTCACGTCACCATGTTTAAAATATTGGTCAAATAACGCAGTACACTTGGTACTATATGGTGAAAATGCATTTTGCAAGTGTTACATCTGTATATAAAAAGGGGCAGTAAATACATACAATATTGATAGCAAACAATAGTATATAAGCTTCAGTTACAAATACATCATACAACATTACACCGATATTTACCTCTCTAGGGAACAGCCAGCCATCTTGTCTTTCCTCAGCAATTTGGTAAAGGTCCGAATTTGCTAGAACTCTGGCGTCATGGGAACGTCCAGGCCACCCAATGAAAACATCTGTGAAACTAACATATTTCAGCGTATTGTAAATATGTTTTACAATACGCATTACACATGGCACAGTCACATACAAAAAACCCATAAAAAATGCTTACCAATAGTTGTGGTCAACCACAGCCTGCAGAATGATGGAATGCCAGCCTTTGCGGTTGTAGTAATCTGCATGGTTGTCTGTGGGGGCAATGATGGGGATGTGTGTCCCGTCTATGGCTCCAGCACACTGGAAACCCACGCTTCAGGAATCCTGCAATTGTATCATCCAGGCGCTGACCTTGCGGTAAGGAGATGAAGCGATGATACAGGGCTTCCAGCAATGCCGTGGTGACTTCATGCACTAGAGTGCACACCGTGGATATCCCCACTCCAAACAAGCAGGAGATTGTCCGGTATTCTCCAGGGGTAGCATACCACCACAACACAATAGAAAGGCGCCTACATGGTGGAATAGGTTTCCCAAAGTTAGTGGCCTTCCTGGAAAGTGCTGGGGTAATAAGGTCCAGCACATAGTTAAATGTCCCACGTGACATTCTGAAGTGTTGCATCCACTGCTGTTCCTCAACGCTTCCACAGTAGACCAGAATGCTTCTCCGTGGCTACGCTCTCTGGCACGCATGGTTCGGTTACTGGCAGCACTGAATCTCAAAATTGAGGCGATGCTGGCCCTGAGAAACGCTCTCCTCCTGCGCATATACCGACACCGAGTTTTCTTTTGTTGTGCCATAAACTTCGCCTTCCTCCTCCTGAACTGGGACTGTGCAAGAGTGCACAGTGTCAGCAGCTGCAGCAAACTCTCATTTGCTGCATAAAACATCAAAGAAATACTAGTAAACATGAACTCTGGGCTACACAAAAGTGAGTCGTCGGCCATGATGAAAAGTAATGTGGTAAACAATCACCACCCACTTTAGCATCATCTATGCGTCAACAAACCAGTCACCTTTCAATGACATCACCGTTTTTCAGCCAATGAAAACTGCTCTGGTGATGACTCCCACAAATTGCCAGGGCACAGACTTGTGCAGTATGAATGGGGTCAACCCGGTAAATTCCCGGGTCCGAGGGGGGCCGAGGTGCAGTATGAATGGTGTTTCTGAGCTGGGACGCTCCGAGACCCTGCAAAAATCCGGCTTCAAAAACCCGGGCTATTGCAGGGGCGGCAGTATGAAAGTGGTATTACTCAGCACTTCTCTCACCAGAGCCTTGTTCATGCGGTTGTTTTTTCCTAGGCCTCCATGAGTCGTTACACTTCTTCAGACGAAAACTAGCTCTCTGAAGTTACGGAAGGATTGTATGACAATGCGAACCAATAAGAAAGTCGCGATTGCAGCTTCTTTTTATACATCCACTTGCACACTGCATCCTTAGCCATTTTAAAGTGGTAGGCAAAAGCTGTGACTATCTAGAAGTATAGCTTTCCAGTGGGCTCTTCAGTCATCTGTTCTCCATTTAATTGAGCATCTTTGGGATGAACTGGAACAAGCTATTCAGAATGGAAGGTCACCACCAACTTCCAACAATTTGCAGTATCAAGTCCATGTCCAGATGAATTCAGGAAAAAATGGGGAATCCACTCACTATTAGGTAGATGTTGATGATTAAGCCAGAAAAGTGCAATTACTTCACTGGCTAACTTACAGAAAAGAGCTTGTATGAAAGAAAAAGTTCTATGCAGTTTATGATGCTTGCACACTACAACAATGAGTAAATAAAGAGCTCTCATAATCGTAGCTTGATTACTGAGGAGACCAAGCACCGTTCTGTTCCAGAATATTGTTGGATAAAAATAAAATGTTCCAGAGTAGTACACGGCCCTTGATCACATTGTAGAAAGGTAGCCTCATAAACACACAGTTATTTAAAAAGTGATGGTTTTAACCCAATGTATTGATGAGCTTTCCATCAAGCAATATACTGAAGTGGTGGGGGCATTGTGTTGAAAAGTTTGGGCAATATGGTCATTTTGGTGTATGCTGCTTTAGTGTGTCTTTTGTGAGTGCCATTTTATTGGGGAGGTTGCATGCAATATACTAAACAAAAACACAGCAACTTGTTAATAAGTGTCTCTTTAATTTCACAACAAACGTCAAATATTATTTGACTACCTATTACTGTCCACTTCTCATTTGTCATTCCTGCTGCCTGTGACAAATTCAGGTAGTTAATTGGTAAAGATTTGTATGAAAATGAATTGATCTAGTTTCTTGTGTGTGTGTGTATATGTGCCCCCCTCTGCTAGGGAAACCATGCCACCGTTTAGCACTGTACATTGATGTATGCCTCCAGCTATTCACATGTCCGACAATCCTCTTCTTAATTTACTTCCTTCTGTAATTGTTTCAAAAAAACTGCCAATTATGCAAAAATTTGTGAGCACCACTTTTTATCATATTACCTGACACTTGGCTTATATTAATAAAGGTGTGTGGAGTTTTGTAACAAATCTATATCGTGATCTTGTTTTAGGTGTTCTAAATAAGTGTAAATTGTGTTTTAACTGCTGAATGTAAAGTCTAATGTTCTAAAATGGAGTATGTCAAAGAGCTGTGTATAATAATACCTCAATATTTTAATGTTTTTTTCTTGGATCAACACTCTGCAGATGTACGACCTTAATCTGGCAGGAACTAATAGGTGGGAATCACTCCTAGAGTTAAGGTTGGGCAGCATTCTTGTAAAGCAGCCAATTGCAGAAAAATAACTTGGCATTTGTCAGAAATCCCAGCATGGTAAAGAACCAGACCTCATAGTGCTGTTTTATTTTCATTTTTTCCCTTGTGAACCTTGTAAGCTTTAGATGCATACATTCAGCATAGTTATCTTTTCGAAAGCTAGCTTTGCTACAATTACGAAATAATTCAGTTTGATGAGTTTTTATATCTGCCATGTGTCTTTCAAAACGTTTTCTTTTGTAATTTTTTTTTGGGGGGGAAGTTTAGTGAATCCATGTAAAACGTACATCGGCAGTAAAATACGCGTTTTACATGGGGTGGAGAAAAGACGACACATCAATAACATGGTATTTCCGGGTTAAGTGTATGACCTTTGTTACTTTTTCAATTAAATCCATATGGAGAATTTGAAACACAGATGTGAACATAGCTTGAGTCTAAGAAAGCGCCATTAATTGAGGGACATACCGACCACAACCACACTGTCTGGGTCAGCTGCTACTCTGTAACCACTCGGTGCATTGATAGATTTAGTGATGGCTGGAATGGCACGAATACACAGCCAACACAGTGATTGCAGAACTGATCGTCTCTATGTAGAAATGGTTGGACATGAAGAAGTAAAGACTGTCGCACCTTGTCTGTATGCAGTAGAAATGTGTGGTTGGTTGGACTACCACTCTTTACTGTTACAATGTCTGTAATATATATTACTTAAAATATAAGGATAAGGTATTAAGTTCCATTATTACCCATTCATAAGACAAAATGTGGTATACTGACCTGTTCTGGCTACGTTTACAGTATAGCTTTGGAAGAGATACCTCTAAGGCTTAGGTGCCGGTCTGCCCACATGAATGGTTATAGAAACACTTAGTTGTATTTCAAGCTGCAGTAATGCTGAATCATGCCATGACACTTATACAAACCCTTACCACTTGTGGGCAGGAAAATGATGTAAAGTAGCTTGTTGGGTGGCTGCAGGTGGTGGAATCCCAGGGAACAGAGCAACATATGGCAGATTAATTTAACCCATGTAGCATGTACTGTTTGCAGCCAGTGAATGACAAGTGTAATGTGTGGGCTGCTTGTCTGTCAGTGATATATCTACTTTACTCTGCTTTTCTAATAACTATTCTGCAGGATTACACCTTTCTCCCATTCATGCCAGCATTGTTTTCTGCAAAGAAAATCATATTTTTCAGGCAAATTTCCAATGCGCTATATGTATCCATGTCTCCTGCTAGTTTTCATCCATTACAATTTATATGGAAACATTTCCAAAATAATACACCACAAAGATGCCGTTTTTAATTTGGTGTTAATGATATAGTAGCAAATTGGATTTTAGCGTCTAATTTATCTTACAAAATGTGTGTCGTTTATCACACACAAAATACAAAACAAATATACAGCAAGACCATATCATATTGTGTATTCTGGAATAATAATTTGAGTCAGAGAGGGTCTAAATGGTGCTACATGTCTTCATTGTTTAAAATTTGCAATCATGATTTTATGTTTTAAAATACAGAAATTATTCTATTTGTTTGCTTTAATTAGTAAATAATTTGGCTAGACTCTTCTGACGCTCAGAACCGTGTTTAATGAGGTCAGTGGAATAACAAAATGTCCTTTTTTCTGAAGTAATTGCTACAGTCAGTTCTGTCTGCAATCAATGCAAACAGCCTCATTCTGCAGTCCTGTTTCATCATATTGAATCTGAGACATGCTGGTTTATTCTTTTCCCGTTTCATCTCGTCTAGTCCTCTGCTGTAGTGCAGTGCGTGCCAATCTGTAGATAAGCTTCCTTGTGACAAACTACATCACCATGCATAACCAGTGGGATCTGTACATGATCTGCTCCGCTTCTCTCTAACAATGCAAACCACAAATAAAACCCTCTTTGTGCTTATGAAATATACAGTCTGGCAGAACATTGTAGTGGTTTATTTACAGTAATCAGCTTTAGTGAAACTTGAAGACTTATTATTGCCAGTTTATTCATATTTCTTTAGAACGTGCATGTTTAGGTTTTCCATTTTTTTTTTTACGGTGTGCTTTGTAATCCTGAATCAGATCTTCTTTGTTTGCAGTAAGAGGAGAAATATTGAGTTTCCCAGCAGTCTTCTCATCTGAAAGCTTTTCATTGGCACAACCCTGGCTTAGAGCAACTCCCCTGTTCAGGAATGTTACTAGGCTGGAGGTCTTTCTGTCTGTACACATTTTAAGGAGTTTTATTCCCTTTCTTTTTTAGCTCACATTTAACCTTATCTGGCAAAATAGTTTCAAACAGCTTCTAAGTTTTTACACTTTATTCATTATGCTGACAAGCGTTTTATTTTTAGGGAAAGCTGTGTATTGTGTTTGGTATTTAAAAAATGTGTCCTTACATGATATGCTGTGGAGATTGTGCTCTGCTTTCCCTTTCCGGTATAATCTTCTGTTTCTTGGCAGTGGTGATTACATCGTGGATGCTGGCCCATTCTCCACCCTTCCCTCCACCCCTTTTAAGAATGCTACTTTTTACTGCATCTGAATGTGAATAATTGACTGTTATTGATTTTAAGTGCAGCCATACCTAAACCACATACCGTTTCTTAGTAAAGTCTATTGTGAAAGAGCTGTTTCTATTTTGGCTTAAAATGTTAGTTATTTGAAAGCCCTTTTGGTGAAATATCAATGCATGATAGGACTCAGGTGATCATTTCCAATGACTCCTGGAAACTTTTCAAACCTTGGAAAAGGAAAAAGAGTGACCATATTAGGGACGGATCTTTATGTCCTTTTTAATTGTAATGGCATGATTTTATTTATTTTTTAAGGGAAGAAAAAAAACAAGCCTACAGACTTAACATTTCTTGAGGTTCACACTATGTGGGATTGGGCACATGGTGAAGGTTGCTGCGGCAGACCTGTCATGTGCAGTAGTAACAGCGTGAGCAAATTGGTGGTTCTGTTCTATTGGTTCATTTATATGTGTGGGCAACTCCAACTATTAAATCAAAATCTTGTGGCTGTACAAATTTGATGATGTGTTCATGGTTGTGTTTGTGTTCATGTGGAATGACATAATATAGATGAACACTGGGCAAAAGATGCATATTTGCACTAAACAATAGCAATCAATCATACATTTACTTTCATTGTTTAACTTGCATTAGACAGAGAGAAGTTCATTCTACTGGCTCTAATCCAATTAATATCTGGTACGAAAAATACCTATCTGTGGAGAGTGTCACGAACAGCACTCACCTGAGTCTGCGTGACATATGCATATGCATATGTGACACAGGGTTAACCAAAAAACAACCACCTGGTCTGTCTAAAATGATTAAATCCTTCCCTATCTATGCCACCCACTTGCTTTGCGATACTAATGCCACAACCAAGGTTTTTTCGGACAAGAGCTGACACTCTTATTTAGGAAGCCTTCGGTTCTCCCTAGCATTAATCTAACACAATTTACTTTTAATCAGAGTTCACATAAACCACAAGGTTTGCACAGTTTCAATTATGTAGCATCTGGACCAAACTGTCGCGTGAATTCGTAAGAACACAGAGACTAGAACTTATTAAGTGTAATTTAATATGGAAAATACATCCACAATACTTAAGATAAAACAGATAATAAAAGACATACAAATATTAGGTCTGACACTTGCAGACAGGTGTTGAATGATTGGGGTGCTGCCTATTACATATAAGTATTTTTTCACTACATTTTATTGTACTTTATTAAGCGCTTTGTGCTTAAAGAATATCTGGGTGATACATGCATGTAAATTTAAGCTTTCTGTAGGTTCCTGGGCCTTAGGCCATCCATGCGTCTGATTCAATTTAGCTAATTTTGTTTTTTAAATCAAACGCATATTTTGGGAAACAATGGCACATTAGTCTCATCTGTTCCTTAACTTATAAACAGACAGACTCATTACATTTTGTTTTTTTCTAATTGACTTTTCCAAAAGCAAAAATACATTTCCGAAATATTGGCTCTGAGAGTAAAGTCTTTCAGCTGTACTTAATAGTGCTGATGCAGCAAGACTAAAAACCTGTAACTGGATTGCTTGAAGTAAGCTGTTGAGGCTGCAGTATTTTCAGCAATAATTGACTTTGCAATAGATTTATAAGCCTAATGTTTATTGCCATCCATTTGTTGTGTTTAGCAGAGTGCGGATACCTCTTCTCATCACTTTCAGCGTTGTTTGGCTTTCTGTACCATTGGAGAGCCGACAGAGTGACTTTAAGTCTTTCAGTTTTTGACACTGCATCAATTCTATCCTGCTATGGTGAGCTGAGCAGTGCTGAAGCTAATTGGCAGATCTCTTGGCTATAGGTCCATGTTGGGGCCCTGCTAAATACAGATAATGGGGAGTTCTATAGAAATAGAAACATCCACAGGGCTGCTCACTCTCCCCCTTGCTGTTCGCTCTCGCGATGGAACCACTGGCGTCGCGTATACGCAGGAACCCGACAATTTCTGGAATTCAAATGGGGATGACTGATTATAAGATATCTATGTACGCAGATGATATTCTTCTTACAGTTACCAATCCCCTCGCCTCCATCCCATCTCTTCAAAAAGAACTCGATGAGTAGGGCGCAGTGTCTAACTTCAAGATCAACATGGACAAATCAGAAATTCTCCCTCTTAATCTACTTCCCCACCTATTAGATACCCTGAAGAACCAAACAAATTTCCGATGGCAGCGAGATAAACTTAAATACTTGGGAATTTACTTAACGACCCATTATAATCAGATATATGCAGCCAACTTCCCTAGGCTTTTAGACTCACTTAAGCGTGACCTTGAAAAATGGGATAAACTTTATATCTCTTGGCTCGGCCGCATGGCGGCGGTAAAAATGAACCTCTTGCCACGAATTCTTTATTTGTTTCAAACCCTACCTGTTCGAGTACCCTCTCTTGCGCTACAGACCCTCCAGAAGCAAATTACTAGATTTGTTTGGGCAGGCAAGCGACCCCGAGTAAGGGCCTGCACGCTCTTCCGACGAAATTCAGAAGGAGGAGTCGGCCTCCCAAACATCTCCAAATACTATAATGCTGCACACTTTACCCAGCTAGTCTTATTTCACTCTCCATCTTCCACAAGGCACTGGGTAGACATTGAGGCTACCTTTTTGCAATTACTCTCACCCTATACCAGGGGTGGGCAAACCAGTCCTCAAGGGCCATATAACAGTTCATGTTTTTAGGATTTCTGTCTGTAGAAACAGCTGGGATAATTACTGACCCAGCCAAATAGATTAACTCAGCTGTGCATGATTAAAGAAATCCTAAAAACATGAACTGTTATATGGCCCTTGAGGACTGGTTTGCCCACCCCTGCCCTATACACTACTTTTATGTATCAATCAAACATAGACCACCACTCCCGTTACTCTTATCCACCACCCGTTTCTCCCTCCAGATGTGGGACTACAGTACCCGCACGTTTCAGCTAATAAAAAATTCGGAAGCTATGTTCCCACTGTGGAACAATCCAGCTTTTCCACCAGGTCAACAACACTCCTCTTTTCACCACTGGTCCCGACAAGGTCTAAGATTTATTACTGACATAGCGCCCATGCGGATATTCCCCAAATTTGCTGACTTACAACGACGATATGGCATTCCCCATGACCGTTTCTATCAATACCTTCAGTTGAGACACTTATATCAATTGATCCCAACGCTTAAGCTTATATACCAACGTACACCTTTAGAAACTTTTTGCAGACGTAAATCCCTTCCTACTGGGTTAATCTCTACTTTTTACAGTATCATGGTGGCATTTCGTCAACCTGCCAAAGATCGTTATGAGCTGAAGTGGGAAGAAGACCTTGGCGTCGAGCTAGAGATAGAGGAATGGGCTAAGATCAGGTCACGAGTTGCTATGAGCTCTATCTGTGTCCGTACCAAGGAGAACTCGTATAAGCTCTTATATAGATGGTATTTGGTCCCAACCCGCTTGAAAGCCATATATCCTGACTCCTCTAGTCAATGTTGGAGACTATGTGGGCAGGAAGGCTCATTCCAACATGTTTGGTGGTCCTGTCCGAGACTTGTGGAATTCTGGCGGAAAATTCACAATTTAATTAAGTCACCTCAGTAAAACTCCCTCCCCCTGCCCCTCATATTCACTATTGCATAGGCCTATACCGGATGTTAACAAATATACAATGGCGCTCATAGGCCATATACTTAATGCGGCTAAATGCGCAATAGCAGCAAATTGGAAACATCCAGAATCCCCATCGCTGCCTGAAATTATAAATAGAATATGGCAGACATATAGCTGTGAACACATTACAAGCATTCTCAATGATCGTCCCAATAAATTTCGTGCGATTTGGGATCCTTGGCCCGCCTCCTATGGTTCAGAACAACCAAGGCCTGATTAGAATGGAAACTATTGAATATAGCGTTAGAAGACGTTCAATATATGGTATATACATGTAATACATCTAGATGCCAGGTCAGGTGCCCCTTTTCCTTCCCCCTCTTACCACACTAACATTTCTTCCTTTCCCCCCTGTTCCCTGCTTTCTCTCTTTTCTTTCCCTTTCTATGTTTTTACTTTGATTGATAACGTTCACATTGTTCTTCTCATTTGCAAGGTACTTGTTGTTTGATCAATGTAACTTAACCTTTACACTGTTTTGAAAATTGAAAAATCTCCTTAATAAAATATGTTTAAAAAAAAATAAAAAAATAGAAACACCCATTGTTTTGTGTTATGCAGATGTTGTTTGATAGTTAACCATATGCTGAGCATCATGGGAAATGTGTACTTTATTAACAGCTTGAGTGCCAAAGACTGCCCTTTCTGACATTTTATTACAATAAATCGTGTCCACTTACTTCAAAGTTATTCTCTGTCTGTTTCCTTTTGATAAAGCATCCAGCGTGCTCTGAGAATCCCAGCTCCCACACAGGAGTGTCCTGCAGCAATGTTTCACATTAAGCACAGTGCTCAAAAGTATTTGTGATCTTTCTACAATTTATGCTTTCCATTCACCTCCTGCACATACACAGCTATAATAATTTGGCATTGTTGAGGCGGACAGGCAGATAAGACCATAGTGGGAAATGTCCAGGCTCAATGCCAAGGAGGCTGTATGAGTACTGTAAATAAAACAGTAGATGGCTTTGGGAGTTTTACTAATGATAGGCAAGCACATGCCCAGTGGGAACAAGAACAAACACATTTGGACCCTTGCAGGTTTTTGCTTTTTTTTTTCTCCTTTTTTAAACCATGTAGTTTTAGGACCAGTTGTAATGGCTTATTTCATTGACACAGAGCAATGCAGTATGGAGAAGATAAGGGAAAGGATAACTTGCTAGAATATTTGTAGCTTATTTGCTGATACTCTTTATTGCCTAATGTGGAACTTAAAGCAATATCTATTGTCCCTTCTTTCCTGGTTTAGTCCCTATAGGTCAGTTGTAAAAGTGCAGCTCAAATGCCTATTTTTTTTTTTTTTAGCACATATCTGTCTATTTTATGGGGATGTGTGTGGAATTGTTGGCCGAGATGGAGATGGAGTTCAAAAGCTTAGTATCTTCTAATATCAGGAACTGGATGGATCATACCTACCAGCATTTTGGTAGGCGGCATTGTGGTGTAGCCATGTCACGATGGGGTCTGCAGGGTGGCAGTGAACAGAGAGAATACTCCCAAACTTTTCCACCCACATGACAAAGTTGTCCCCATCGAGATGACGAGACAGCTCCCTCATATCGATACTGTCCTGTCCTTGGTAAATATGGTGGATATTGGGCATTATTTGTATAGTGCTGGTTAGGTGCTTATATGCCCATACCTATGCCTCCACATACAACAAAATTATTTTGATGATATGCAGGAAGTAGAGAAGGCACATTTAGTGGGCGCTGTAGATCATTACATTTTTTGCTAAAGTACTTAAACATTACAGGTACTTTTGATACAAATACTCAAAAGTAGTCCTATACTTACAAAGGGATGCTTTTTGCTTCTTCAAAGTGCATAGTAGTAATAGTATTGTGACGCCCAAAGTGAAATGTAATACAGGCAGTCCCAATTTTTTTTTCTGGTTGCCGCCCCAAAACTATGATGTGGGTGTGTACCATGAAAGTGTTCGGCAGTCAGTTTAGCACACTTTGCACAAAAGGAAAATCTGTGTTCCTGAATGCTTTGTGTTTTCATAAATTACCTTTTCTGAGTATATTATATTAGCCTACAGATAGGACTGTTCGTTTCCAATTAATGACCTATCAGTATATTTTTTGACTCTGGGGTGAATCTGCAGTACTCAGAAGAAATTCACGGAAACAAGGGGAAAACATACAAAGTCCACACAGATAGTAGTACACTGGTCAAAATTGAACCTATGAGACTAAAGCTGTGAGACAGCAATACTAACCTCTGTGTTATCCATCTCTAGTAGCATGTGTTTTAGTACATTTATGTTTTCTGTGCTGTGTATAGTGAGATTTGTTTTATGGGTAATTTGTATGTGAATGTATGTCTGATGTCTGCAAGGTTTTTGAACCTATGAAGAAGCGTGTCTTTAAAAGTATCCTTACCTTAACATTAGGGGAGGTGTCATGTTCTGTGGAATCTGTGCACAGTAACTTTTTTAAGCCTTTTAAAGCTTATACTGATCATAGTTTTAGCACTAATGATCACCCCTTCTGTCTTGGCGATACTCGCCAGCCACATGAAGAGAATTTGCTTATAGAGCGGCACCAAAGGGTAGTGGCAAGTATAACCTCAATGGAGGGTTCACGGTCATTGGACACCTGGGGGTAAATGTATCAAGCTGAGAGTTTTCTGGCGGGTTTGAAAAGCCAATCAGATTATAGCTTTCATTTATTTAGTACATTCTACAAAATGACAGCTAGAATCTGATTGGTTGCTGTAGGCAACATCTCCACTTTTCAAACCCGCCGGAAAACTCTCAGTTTGATACATTTACTCCCTGGTGTTTTAGTCGCAAAAACCATAACTTCATCCATGTTATACTTTGAACTCATTAGATTTCAAATCGGGAGCATTATGTCTAAAGGCTCAAACTGCTATCATGAGCAAGTGCACAAAACAGAAAGGAAGTTGCTCAATTAATTTATAGGTTCATAGCAGGTGCTTGAAAGAGTGGGGTTATCCTGAAAGGAACAAACATACTAGTAGGTTAATTGGCTGCTATCAAAATTAACAATAGTCTCTCTTACTCTCTCTCTGTGTGTGTGTGCATGTTAGGGAATTTAGACTGTAATCTCCAATGGGGCAGGGACTGATGTGAATGAGTTGTCTGTACAGCGCTGCGGAATCAGTGGCGCTATATAAATAAATGGTTATGATGATAGTGTGTGTATGCAGAGAAGTTAGACTCAGGCAGGCAGAAAGAGCAGGGGTGAGACTTCAAGGGCCTCTGGACATTCTGATCTCGGCTCACTTCGTAAGGCCTGTGACATTTGGGAAATTAATTTGTCTTTATTGACCGCTAAATTCCTAAGGCTGGGGTGAAGAGCCAACAAGAAATGGTTTAAAACCTTCTGCCTTAGACATCAGAATGTGCATTTCATGAGGGGGTCTATCAAGACTGAAAAGATTCATTCTTTTCAATTGTGTTCCCTCACACACAGCAAGTCTACCTCATAAGTAGTACTCTGTATGTCTTTGTTATTAATTTTTGTAAATAAGCCTTGGAAATATTTTTCAGATTAAACATATTTAATCTAGTGTATTTCTCTGTGATTCTTTGTGAACTTACAAAGCCCAGGGAGGTTCATGCTACATATGTATGTGATTTAAGTGTGAAACTTTTAAGTGGTTTTGGTGAACGTAAGGACACCATAATAAATCCTTTGTGGTGGCAGAAAAGGTATATTCATTAACTAACTAAAGTAACGCCAGTCACGGCCAGCTGTTCAGATTGCTGTATCTGAGACAGGCTTGGGCGTTCATGACACTAACTCTAAACAGCAATAGTCCCTATTTGTGGGCCATACATATATGTTTTTAAATTGTGAGCTAACTTACCAAGAAGTACCCCAAACTCCTCCATATGGCAATACGGCAACAGCATTCCTCATCCGCTACTGATGCCAAACATGCCTCTCAAACACACAAAACAGAAGTGGAAGTTGCTCAATCAATTTATAGGTTCATAGCAGGTGCTTGAAAGGGCGGGGTTATCCTGAAGCAATCATTATCATTAATAAGTGGGCAGGATTTGAAAATGGGATTGTGTGTAAAAGAAAACTTCGCAATTGACAATACAGCCAATGCCTATTTATGGAAAACTTTTATGGTAGGTGTGCTTTCATGATGGACTTGAATTTTACATTTGGGGCACTACTTAAACTAAAAAAAAACATCTTTCTCTGTGTGTGATAGGATATGTAAAAATGGGGGTTTATATGCTTAATATTGTCTTGCCACAATACCCTTATTTCCTAATGCATTTCAGTGGGCCCATTTTCCCTATTGTCATATTTCTGCTTTAAAATGTGGGAAGTGACAGCAAACAAAGGAAACTATTTTTTACTGTTAGGTATAAGTAGATTTTTTATTGTGCATCATAGCAAATGTTACTTACGGAATAGTAATATTTATATTTTACTGATGCAAAAGTTACAACTTACAGTTCAGACTTGTTTTCTCAAGTTAACATGTTACTGTACAGCTGTAATTTTAGATGGAAAATACACAATGTAGATGTTTTATAATAGGCCCAAACTTTAAAAAGAAATAAATACATCCAATGTGGTCCATATCAAGCTGCCTTGTGTCATTGTCCTCAGATTTCGGGGTTTTCAGACTTTTCTCTAATTTTCCAATTGCATGTATTTTATACCACCTCTTATTGTCCCTTAAATAAATAATGTTAAAGGAACAATAATACTATTTGAAATTCTTTTTTTTTTTTTTTATACCTGTATACTAATCAGCCATAAGCAACCAATGACTCCACTGCTTTTTGATAAATTTTCACAAAGTTTTGCTTTCTCTCGGCATTTTAAATAGTTCAGCTAGTGCTAGCTATCAGAAGATTTGCAGTCAGTGCACTCATGTTTTACCATATTTAGTTGTGAGCCTTGCAGCAGATGCTATTGAAAGCAGTGTTACTCTGTGTTCATTTGTCTTTTGTTTCTGGCATTTTGGTACTCGGTGAATGCATCTGCTAAAATACACATTCTAGACTCTACAAAGCATTTTGACTTCTTTTTCTTTTCCTAATCCATGTAGGCTATCTCTGTAGGAAGATATTGTTCGAGTGCACCAGATCTGTCTGACCATGTGCATGTAGGGGCAAATCAGACATAATGGTTGTTGTTATTTATTATTGTGGCGCAAGGTTTCCGCAGTGCTGTTCAAATGCAAAGTATAATACAAACAGTGGATCATACAGGGTACAACAAAACAGAACGAGACGAGTAAAAACAAAACTCCAATAGCTCCAAGCACAGAAAGTACAATGGCTAAGTAGAAGAGGAATGGACTCCATACAGAAGGGAAGAGGGCCCTGTTTGTAATGCTGGGTACACACTACACTGTTTTCGTCCAATAATCGGCTCAAACAGCCGACATACGACCGCTCGTTCAAAAGTCGGGTCAGTGTGTGCAGTGACACGATGGTCGAAAGTCTGCCCAAATGGATGATTCTCGCCTCATTTGGTTGGTCGTATCGTTTAATATTTTCGTTCCAATCTCGTTTCCGCTGTGTAGTGTGTATAAACTTCCGACAGATCCACGACAATCCTCCGATAATTCCTCGACCTTGGGGGGGGGGGGGGGGCGCGCGTGTGTGTAAATTATTATGTCAATCCCAGTCCCACGTGGCGCGGAATCCGCACATCACTGTGTTTTGTATCGATGTATATTGCACCTGTCTGGCTGCAGACCATTACACTTGTGTAAAGCACGTGTGTTATTACCCTTTGCGTCTATGATGGCAATGTATTCATATTTACTCTTTATACCTTTATAACCTATTAAAGCTATATTAACCTTTATTAACTTATATTTGCGAAGTACCCAGAATAAACCACAGTGTTCAAGCAACATTTTTATTGCAAGAAAAAGGTACAAAAATTTTAACACACACACAGCTGTCAGAAAGATCCGCATGAGAAGTGAGCGCGCCCATACCAATCAGAGAGCTGAATACTGCAGAGTATTATTTTTAAGGTATTTTTAAAGGTGCGACTGGTTTGTGGTAGAACAGGTCTTGATGTCGTTTCTATTCCCTTTGATTTCTTTATCTACGAAACAAGGAAATAAAAAAATGTTTATCATTTAACGTCTATATCTGTAATTTATATTCTACGACATAAATACTCTCATTTTCTCACCTTTCCCACTGCTCGAGATCAGTTTATATTTATATTTTGGTCCCTGTGGCGAAATCGCAATAATAGCGGGCTTAACCTCCGAACATTTTGGAAAACGGGCGCCATTTTGGTTATTATAACGGTACAGGTATGTGCCCAAAGCATTTACATGTCTACACATGTTCACTGAAATACCTTCGTATAGAACTTCTTTAGTATATTTTTCTTGTTCAATTTTTCCTTGTTTGCTAACATTAGTGGTATCAGTGGTATCTAAACAGGCCTTCTCACCGTTAAATCTTCGTTCTGACATAAAAAAATTAGGTTATAAATTAGCATTTTACATTGCTTTATGTGACACTACATCTACACTACAGGTACACTACATCTGCTACTGACCTTTTTTAATGTCGTTGTCGTCCTGATCCAGTACTTTGACCATCATCTCCACCTCTCTTGGGCTCATTGGATTTGCTCTTTCCTCTTCTTGAGTATCTCCATTCCCCACCTTAACTTTTCCAACATTTTTTGGCCTTTCCAGCACCATCTCTGACTCTATCTCCGTCTCCATAGCTGCAACCCCCACTGACATCTTATCCTCACCCGCAACCCCCACTGTCACTTTCTCACTCGCCATCGTCTGACGCTCCTCGGCGCCAAACAGGTTCCTCTGTCATTTTATACACACAGACATGGGCGTTTGTTTCTGCTGTGGACCAATCAGCGATGATGCACGCCGAGAATGGAGCATTCCATTACATACGATGGGATTTTATTATTAGCTGTTGAAGTCAGCATATTGGATAAAGTCATTTCAATTAAAATCGAGCAAACTTGGTTGTCTTTGTTTGAAAAGATGCGTACGGTACGCTACGGCGTGGAAGGGCATACGCAGCTGCAACACGCGGCAACAGTATTTAGTCTTTTACATACATTCACACAAACACGCACACTTGTAAAATAGTACACATTAATGGTAGTAGCAACACATAGTCATTTATGTCGAAATATAGTAGTATTTATATGTAATATTATAAGTTTATAGGCATATCAGTAATACATGGTACACGTTGAAGGAATCTAGTCATGTGTGGTATCATACTAATCCTCTTCGCATTTGCAACTGTCCGGTTCACTCTGCGAAGGAATCGCAGAGTGCATACGCAAGTTATTAATGTTAAGGAATTATGGTACTATTATGATGAATAATCTTGGCGGGAAGATCAGAGCTCATCCCCTGGAGAGATGATCCCCTGGAGAGATGACCCCCTCCTTTGGATTCCTGAGCTTAAACTAGCCTATGATCTGCAACCCCCTGGACCCTCCTGATGCCTGGACCAATAGAAGCAAGCCACACCTTTGCATTGTTTTACTGTATCTCTGTTTGCATACAAGCAGCAGCTCCTCATCCAGAGTTCAGTCACCTAGACCACAGACTTCAGGACTGAATGACTGTTCACTGGATCCAGAGCGCCTGCGATAAGTAACGGCTGTACTTATTATTATTTTGCTAAGATATATCTACTGCTACTTTTTGAGAATAAATCTTTGTGCGTTGGAAACACAAATCGAGATTCGACAGTCGTTATTGGATAGCGACAAAACACTCATAACATAGGGAATATTCATTGCATTCCATTTTAGCAGTTAAATGTTAAATGTTTTTCTAAATTTAATGTATATTACTAAACTTCTATTTCAAAGAAATTAAGGGAGTTAACTATAGCTAAAGCTCTACCCCTTTATGCTAATGTCTTTGGTATCTCGTACATTTCCTGCAAATGAGGGGTTAAATTACTGGCGCTAAGCATGCATGTGTAAAATTATGTTTAAAAGTGTAATTTATAAAAAAAAAATGTATTTTATATGTGCGCATGAAGAGTAATACCCGTTGCCACAGCATTCAATGAGTTAAACCTATGCACCTGAGAGTGTAAAATTGTCGAGATGTGTAAAGTATAGTATGTGTATTGTTAATGTATGGGCGCTGCAGCACTGGTAAGTAACCAGGGCTAACTCCCAGTGTGTCTTTATTTTTTTAAATATTTTGAAATGACAATAAAAACCTGAAAAATAAAAGAACACTGTGGTCCTCAATACAACAAAAAATACAGCAGTAAATTAATACAACGCTGAGAAGGATTACATACCTATAATATGTTGTTGCACGAAATTTTGTATATATAAATGGAGAAAGGAAAAATGGGGAGGAGGAACAAAAAGGGGGAAGAAGAGTAGGAGAGCAAGAGCACCTGTTTGGGAGAAAATCGGAGTTATGAAAAGAATTGCCTGATAAATAGAAGAAGGTCTTGGACAGTGATGTAATGGGTATAACCATGCCAGTTTGAGGGTATTGCACAAGGTAGGGCAGATCAGGGGCACGCAACAGGTATTAAGTTCCAGCTGTGTTTGTGTATAAAAATGTGTATTTAATTGTGTTATAATGTTGTGATATAGTTGAGTTTGGGGTCCTTCCAGGGGGCTATGGAGGAACTGGTGCCTCAGTCCATTGGAGTCAGAGAACTGGGGGTTCCTAGGGAAGTTCCTCCACTCTCTGGCAGGCTAGTTGGGGGCTGTAGGAGCAGCTCAAGTCCAGCGGTGGCCAAGGGTGGCACTGCAGAGTGGATCTCTGCCCGGCAGCCAGCTTGCAGTGACTTCCGGATGGGCTTGCAGGGTACCCTCCTGGATTCAAATGAATCTAGGAGATGCAGCGTCTCCTGGTTGACCCAGCAGGCTGAGTCCCTGAAAGCTCCATCAGCAGCAGACAAGGTCCCTATAAGTATTTTTAGGTAGGAGATTTAAAAGATTTTTATTTCCTGTACTAGACTCACTGGCACCAGTGGTGGAGAGAAGGCTGAGCCCCCCCCCCCCCCTCCATGGCAGCTCGTGGACAGGGGGTGGGGGTACATTCCCTCTGCCACTAACAGCAATGTTAAGTGCGAAACATGAGTCTGCCTGGATTGGTTAAAGGGTTATGTCCTTTAAACTGTATAAAATGAGCCCTGTTGACCATGTAAAGTGGTATACCATTTATACTTTTGGATGATCATTAGTACCTCCAGCTAGTGTGTAACAGTCCTTAAATAAGGACCCTTGAGCAATAAATATTACTGCTTCAAGATTCTGTCTGACGTCTAGTGCCTACTGTATCCTGTGACCAACAGATAAGAGCTTACATTCTAATCCGTCCCTTGAATGTCCTGTGTTGAATCCAGCATCTCTGTGTCAACGCTCTGCCTGCTACCCAGCAGTCCTGTTCCATAGTAAGTGGCCAGGAGATACCAGCCAGCCCACAGAAACGAAGTCTACAGCACATACCCAGAAGTAAGTGGTTTCAGGTGGCAGTGAAGAAGCCTGTGGTGGCAACCCAATCTTCCCACAACTATTGTGTGGTTGGCATTCGCAGTCGCCGAGTGCTGGCAGGACGACACCAGTAGGAGTGGGCAGTAATGTTTGTTTGTTGACATGAGAAAGCAACACAGAAAAACTGTCTAAGATCTTCCCCCACACTGGGTGGCAAAGTAAGCCCATCCGGTCAAATCCTAAACCTTCCAGAGATATTACTGCCTTTCCCTCCAATATGTCTTCCCCAACCTCCCACTAAATTTCACTATCAAAGCTTGTCTCTTTTGGATTACATGATTCAGATGCTGTAGGAATTTAACCAAAATTAGTATGTAATGCTGTAAGTGACTTACACATGATCTTTTTGAAACATAATTTTACCTCATCAACTGTGGTGACGTTGATCCATTTTAAACCTTTTTTCTTCAATACAAATAAATTTCATAAGAAAGAACTGTTCCACATCACTATGGGATAGTAATGAGATAACAGCATGAAATACTGAAATATACACCTAAAGCTAGGTACACCTTACAGGCTTTTCATCCAATTATCTTGCTAGTCGCAGAATAAATGACTGTTAGGTTTGATTTTGCACTAGTATGTAAGCTCCCACGATAATATTTTAGCATACCAAAGCACATCATATAGTTTGATTTAAATGGACTAAAAATCACTATCAATGATGGAACAATGTCAGGCAAATTCTGAAGTGTGTATGCAGATCTCCATCGAGTTTACAGTGTGGTTATAACAGATGAAGAGCACAGATCTGCAGGTAAATAGTGTAGATGTGTACATATGAACTGGCATGCTCATCAGGACTTTCAAAAGTAAACAGATATCTCATTTTGATACATTTTCTGTAGTTTGTACCCAGCTTTACATGGGCTTCGGTTTTGCCTTTTATACATCTAATGCACATAGGAGTTTGGCAGGGGGTAATCCTGCACATCTAACAAATTTAGGTTGATTTACATATCTTACATGTTTTCACACCTGGTAACATTGTTCTCGGTGGTAGAGGATGTGTTCTTCCCCTCTGTCCATGTACTACCAGGGTGAGGCATGGGTGTGTCTCAGCCCCTCTTTCCCTGGAGTGACAAAGCATGGACTGGAAGATTTAATCTTTAAATCTCCCATCCAAAATACTTTCACAAGGCGTACTCCAAGGTCTGATTCCCCCCTGAAACCCACATACTTTTGCCTGTGTAGTGTATCTAGCTCTGTCTTCCATTTATTTCAGTTGCATTTCCAAGTGAAGCAACGTCTGTGGTACAAAAATTAATCATCTTTAAGCTTTGGTCTTTAGAGAAAAGGTGACTAGACACAACAATTAAATAACGCTACTGGTGATACTGTAACAAAGAATTGCTGATGTAGTTTAATAATACTAGCACTGTAGTAACATAAGTTCAGTTGGCTCTTGCTTATTGTGCATGTTACTCTGGGGTTATCATTTATTACAAAAAAGCAGCTGTGACTTAGGATTTATCTTCTTAATATGGCTGTCAAATTATTTATTTTTAATAAACTCTGTGCATGTGACTATAGTTGTTGATACAACTGCATGTACTGGTGATGATTTACAGAGGAAGGACTTGTATACATGTGCGTTACACGCACCTCAATAGATGCCAGGGCCCTAAAATAACTTCACTTCAAATTGTGTTGACTTAACTTTGCCATTCACAACCGCTAACTATATACATAGTTTTTGCCAGACATATAAAGTACATAATACATTTTTCTTCAGTGCAGCTTTGAGACGCCCCCAGAATTGGTCAAATTAACTCTGCTTCAACTAGTCTTTTTAGGTAGGCTTATAGTGTTATAGGTTTAAGCATAAAAAGTTGCTGTTCCATCAGCGTTTCATATGGCTGTAGCAAGTTGCTATATATTTTTTTTTAAAACCACCTGTGTTAGTACAGTAATTACGAAGCGACACCACACAGATATTAGAGATGAGCGGGCTCGGATTTCACTAATCCGAGCCCACCCGAACAGTGCGGATCCGACGGGATCCGAGCACTGTTCAGGAACTTCCGGCCGCCAAATGCATCCAAAACGAGGCTATGACATCCAAGTCTCGCGTCGGATCTCGCGAGACTCGGATCTCATAAATGCCCCGCTCGCGGCCGCCATCTTCATTCTCCCTGTGGTTACTGAAGAGGGAGGTTGATGTGCTCTGTCCTGCTGATAACTTTACAAAAGTGGTGCTTTGTCCTGCTGAGTGAATTAGTAGTTTGTCCAGTGCTCTGTCCTGCTGATTTATTTAGTCTAGTGGTGCTTTGTCCTGCTGAGTGCAGTAGTACTTTTTCCAGTGCTCTGTCCTGCTGATTCCAGTGGTGCTTTGGCCAGTGTCTGTGCTGCTGAGTCCAGTGGTGCTTTTGTCCTGTATTTGTTAATTAGCCAAAAATCTTTTAAAAAATGTAAAAAAATAATTGAAAAAGTATAAAAAATATTATAGAGCAATATATTCTTGCAGTCCCAAAATAGAAGAACTGCCATTTCTATTACTACGTTCATTATTTCTGTAGTTTCAAAAAATAGGAACTGCCAGTTCTATTACTACGGTCATTGTTTGTGTAGTTCCAAAAAATAGGAACTGCCAGTTCTATTACTACGGTCATTCTTTAAGCAGTTCCAGAGCATAGGTACTGCAATCTATATTACATTTAATACGTTCAATTTTTAAGCATTTCCAGAGAATAGGTACTGCAATCTATATTACATTTAATATGTTAAATTTTTAAGCAGTGCAAGAGAATAGGTACTGCAGTCTAGATTACATTTACTACGTTCATTCTTTAAGCAGTTCCAGAGAATAGGTACTGCAATCTATATTACATTTACTACGTTCTTTCTTTATGTAGTTCAAAAAAGGAGTAACTGCCGATTCTATTAATACTTTTTTTTATTTCAGTAGTTCCAAAAAATAGTAACTTCCATTTATATTACTACGTTAATTGTTTGTGCAGTCCCAAAAAAGAGGAACTGCGGTCTTAACATCTATGTTGGTTTTAGACGTCCATCCGGGGTCCGCCATCTGTGCAGTGGGATTCAGACCAGTTGCGGGTGATATATTGTGGCCCAGGTACCAAATTGGGTACCGGGGCCACTCCACTATGCAGTCCAGATAGATGCGTATCAGATATTTCACTACATTCAGTGTTGGGGGCAAATCCAAAAATAATTAAAATGCACTGTCATGATCGAAAACAAGAGGTATTGACACGCTAGAACTCCACCCTCTAAATGCTGCAGAGGATGGAGGAGCAGCCATATGTGCAGTGGAATTGAGACCAGTTGGAGGAGGTACCAAATTGGGCCACTCCACTACGCAGTCCAGAAAGCTACCGCGGTGCAACGTTTTGGACTAAAAAGAATATTGTGAGGTGTTCAGTGTTCAGAATAGACTGGAAATTAGTGGAAATGATTGTTATTGAATGTTATTGAGGTTAATAATAGCGTAGGAGTGTAAAAAAACCAAAATAATGTATTTTGGCGCTTTTTATGCTTTTTTTAAAAATAAATCCGAACCCAAAACCCTAAATCAGAACCAAAACCTTTCGTCGGGTGTTTTGGCAAAACAAATCAGAACCCAAAACACTAAAAGTGCCCGGTGCACACCCCTAACAGATATGCATCTCTATCCTTTTACTCTCTGAATATATTTTTACTTTTTAAAGTAGCGAACGTAAATGGTCTGCCACTTAGGTGGCAACTTTAAACACGTTTGTAGTGCTTACTAGGCTAGAATTTATAAGTTGTTTATTGGTGCAAGCAAATATTCTACAACTAGACATGATGGCTTGACTTCTGGCACACTACTTAATTGGAGTCTTTGGAACATGTTAAAAATAGAGCAAGGAAAGTATGGTAAATCAGATTGATTACCCAAAAGACATACCTGAAAAAATTCCTAAAATATTTTATTTGTTTTGAGTATTCTGTGCAGTAAAAAGTTATCTGTGGGATCTTAGGACTGAAAACAATGTATGAAGTTGTGATGAAAACAAAAAAATAGCTGCCTCAGTAAGGTGCAAGTCTCTTGTGTGAAGACTCATTACTCATTCCACTCATTTAAGTGGAAATTTGGCTGTCTCAACCCTCATAGGAGTAGATGCCTGAGCAAAGATCCAGATGTTATAGTACAGTTTGTGCTCCAAATTGCTTTAGAGTGTAGGGGAGGGGGTTGTAGAGCAGGATGCCTTGTTAGTCTATGATCAAACCGCCTGCACCTGTCTTTCTAAAGAGTGACTCATGTTCCTTTTTTTTACCATTGTAGTGAGAGCAAAAGTGGTAGTCAAACTCTTGCACTTAAAAGTAAAGTCAGTATTTAAGGGGGAAATTCAGTTGGTGGCGATGTGCTGTACGGATATCACTGCGATATCTGGCTACCGCCTTGGCCACCCTTGGAGCTGCTGTTGGCTCGGAAAGTGGTGTTTCTTTTTCTAAACCGGAAGACAGTGACTGACAGGCAATACTGAATGCAGTAAGACAGTGTGGATTCATACACTGGGGGCCGGGCAAGTATCACCGACAGGTTTAATCTGCCCAAATGGGTATCTCCGAGCACTCGTGCAAATATACAGAAGTGTAAGACTCTGTGTACAATGTCCCATGCCCAAAGTGGAAATATTCTGCAGTAAGAACTAGCCAACACTTAGAGATATTTAGCAATCTGTTGCTATTTGCTGAACTTGTGCTAATTTGAAAATGTATTTTTTGTTCTGAGAATTTTTGTAACATTTTTATAAATGATAATTGAAGCACAAATGTGGTAGCGGTTGTTCAATCACCTTTTTTTAATATGCATATTTATATGAGTATTCTTCACAGCAATATCTGGTGATTTTGTTTTCAGAGCAGTGCCAAAAATATACCTATTTTTCTTTGTAATGTTGAAGGGTCTTCCTGCGCAAATGCCATGTCCCCTTAGCTGCTGTCAAAACAATTTAAAGTGCTTTTAGGACACAACGTATAGCCAGTGGTGTATATTCAATATGTTTTAAGTATTTTTAAGCAGGAAACCATATCAAAAGGCGTAAGCTGAATGTGTCAACATGCAGTATTTGCAGCAAAATATTTTCAATGGCTTCTTGTATTTATTAAAATACCAAGTTTGTCATTTTCATAAAATCCCTGTTTTCTTTTGCGTTGATGGCTGGTAACAGTATATTCTGGGTGCACAGTTACACTAAAGCAGCCTGCCCAAGCGCAAGCTGGCGATGTTCATTATTTTGTGTGGAGTTGTTCCGTTTTTTTAAAAAAAGACTTTAGCATTCTTTTCTTGTGCAGAAGAAACACTGTATATGAACATGTAGGGAACCAAACCCACCCACCCTGGTGTGTTTCATGTCTAACAGGTGCTTATTCTTAGAATAAAAGGCATATATAAGGAAGGATTCTTCTAATATCAGTTGAAATTGGGAAAATATGTTCTCCTATAATCACATATCTTTATGCAATTGCATAAAATATTCAAACTTTATATAAAAGACTACAAACCTTCTTTTATTATAAAAAGAAAAATATACATATAATGTACAGTCTATTTGTTTGTCTAATCTGTAAAATTGTCAGCCCTGTAATTCCATGACCTTGTATTAATTTGTGTTTGAGTGTACAATTTTATTGACCCGTGTGGCTCACTCGCATAATAACAATGAGGACTGTCAACATATAAGCTTAGTCCATAGAACTTCAGCATTTATTATGATTTTTACAGAAGTAATGCTGAAAATGTTCGGACTCTTTTGGACCTGATCATATACTTTGTCACAATTTAGATGATGCTGTAATATCATTGTTTTGTTTTTTTGTATTGGGGCAAAATGATAAGGACATGATATTTTTTGCCTAATTTTAAAAAAAACAAAACAAAACCTTTTTTTTCTAGAAATAAAAAATATTTTGTGCACTGTAGAAGAATGTAGTAGTATGAACAATGTCGGGGTCTCCTTTGCAATTCTAAAGGTTTATTGAAATAATGTCTAGGGTTATTAAGGTTTTATATAGAATTAAGGACCTAACACATGAATATGAACAGTATATGTTTTGTGAGGGACATGTGCACTTCAACAAAGTAAGATTTAAGTTTTGACACTAATTTGAAAGTTATATACATCAAGATATAACTATATTTCATCTTGGTACTGTACACTATGAAGTGTTATAGATAAAGCAAACTGAAATTTATTGAGTGTCCTCTAATTACAATCATCTTGGGATGTATCCTAGCTGTCTCCTGAAGCATTTTGTGTTATCTTATTTGAGAGGGGTGGTGGTGGTTGACGGGTTATTTTCAGGCAGACGACTTATATTTTTCCCATAATCGACGGTTTAATAGTACTATATAATGCACTATTCATACAAATCATTTTCGATTTAATATTAATGTTGGAATATTGTGTTTTTAGGTCAGAAGACTTGTCTGCATCTTCATGGCATTTTTCCCTATTTATATGTGCCGTATGATGGGTTTGGTCAGCAGAATCCAGATCGCTACCTTCGCCAGGTAGCATTCAGCATTGATCGGGCACTAAACGTAGCCTTAGGAAATCCGTCCGCCAACGTTCAACATGTATTCAAGATCACACTGGTGTCTGGAGTGTAAGTATATATTTTCAGTAGTTCTCATATAACATTAATACAAGTGTGTGTGTGTGTGTGTGTGTGTGTGTGTGTGTGTGTGTAGGTAGGATATTGTAGAATTTCTAGGTTTATAGTTTGTTTTTTGTTTTTTTAATTGGATAGTCTCTATGTTTGCACAGATGTATAAACAATATAGTGCAAAACTGTATATGCAAGTTTAATTTTTTTTTCTTCTTTTGATTGTTAAAGCCGTAAATGTGGTGTTTGCAATGACATTTACTTTTTAATGTTACATTATTAAACTTTTTCCAAACAGCTGTTTTAAAAACCACCTGTCACAGATGCACTCACGCGCCTGTGACTTGGATGTTACTGCATCGGATTAAACAGGATTTCAGCACTTAATTTTACACTCTCCTATCACACAGGTTACTGATCTGGCTGAATCACACCCCAGAGCAGCTCCCTCACATCTATACACCACTTAATCGCTACCACCACCTATTGTATTATGACAATAGGACCTTATAAATCTCTATAATGCTCTTTCTTAGCCAAAGGGGTTAACACTTAATACTCTGACATTCAAAGGGTTAACATATACACGTGTGTGTGTGTGTGTGTGTGTGTGTGTGTGTGTAATCTCAATAACTAAGTAATGAGCATTCAGGACTTGCTGGAGTTTCTGGTTGAAATCCCAGCATCAGTTCGTTGTGGCCGTATACAACACTCTTTTCCCTTTTGACCCTGGCACCATATTTAGATTGTAAGTTTAGTTGAGTAGGGAAACTCTGCCTGAAATAGTCTATGTACAGCCAGGCAAAGTAATGATATAATGGGAGAAAAAAAAAAAAAACGCAGTTTAGTACTGTATAAGTTCCCAAAGCCAGTTGTGTGTTCTGAGCAGTACTTCTTTTTTCAGTATTCTGTTGTATGTAAAATAGCCAATAAGATTCCTGCATTACTACACCCATTTGTAACATAATGGAGCTTTTATAACTAAACAATTGTATAGGTAGACCACAGTACTTTTAATGCAGATTCAGTGTTCCTATTGAGAATCATCTGTTACATAAAACAGACTAAATGAGAAGGTGGTTGTAATGTAAGTTTTATAAAACAAAGGAAAATCTGTTAAAGACACTGTCATTTTATGAAGGTAAATTGCAAGAGAACAGAAAATGTTTTGTGTGAGCAGGTATGGTCCCGGGTCATCATGTCACTTGATGCAGCATTCTGATTTTGTCTTTGCAATTTCCTGATTCTGTTTGCAGTCTCCCTCCAGATAATCTCTCAGTGCCTGGACTTTGGGTGCCTTTCTGATCACTGCCTGTAGCAACCAGCAGGGTGTGAGAAGGAGTAACACCCAGTCTGTCTCTTCCCTTAAAAGACTCTGCTTGTTGAATAATTCTTTATATTGGAGTATACTTATCTCAGTTTAGAGATGGGCGGGCTTGGTTCCCGGAGATCCGAACCTGCCAGAATTGAAATCAAGGCAAAACGTCATTGGGACGTCGTCGGATGTCGAAGCTCGGTTCTCGCGATGTTTCAAATGCATAAATATCCTCCTCCACAGCAATCCAGCCATTTGACAGAGCGGGAGAGAAGGGTTAGCATTATAGCAGGGAGATAACAGTTATTGCAGCACTTATTAAAGCAGCAAGAGAGCAATTATTAGAGCAGGAAGAGAGGAGGATAGAGGAGGCATTTTTGCAAACATTACCAACTGTTTGGGGTGTCATATTCCCTCCTCAAGAAACTATTTTCTGCCTGCAGAAATAGTAATATACCAAATATATTTGGAATTTGCACTACAAATGCTTGGGGTGACATATTGCCCTGTTCCAAAAAATCTATTTTCTGGTGTTGAAATTACTATATACCAGCAGTATATATTTCTGAATTTGCACCACAAGTGTTTGGGGTGTCAGATATTCCCCAGTTCTAAAAAAGCCATTTTCTGGGGTTGAAATTACTGTATACCAGCACTATATATTTCTGAATTTGCACTACAAGTGCTTTGGGTCTCATTAAAATGGATTCACAGCAATTCACATATCAGCAGGATCAGCAAGCAGCTGCAGGCACCAGTCCTGATGGTAGTCTTCCCTGTACATCATCTGGTAAAGCCTATGTAAAAGTACTTTTTTTGTCATGGGAAAAAAGCACCAAAAAAACCCTTTTACCGTGTTGAAGAGAAAAAGTGGTGTAGCTGATGACAAGTTAACTGCAGAGAAAAAAAAAATTTCCAACATGCCATTCTGCAGACACAGTGGCAAAGAAAGAATGAGGCCTTCGCTTTTCTCTTAGTGCGAGATCTAAAAATGTTACTGAGCCTTCTTCTTGTAAGGTCACTCATGACCAAGCAAGACCAAGTAATTCGGAGTCCAAAAGTGGTGCACAACTACTGTTACGCGTCAAAGCCGAGCTGCAAGAAAACAGTAAGGTATTAGAGGAAAATGTATGCTCAGAATCAGAAATGACGCCAATCCCTGAGGAGAGTCCATCCACGAGTGGTATGTGTAATCTTGACCATTCTGATGGTGTACCCATAAGAAGGGCCCTTTCAGCCTTTCTGCTGATGTGTGCCTGAACAGCCCGAGTGTAGCCGGTGATACACCAATTGAGGATGCCACTTTTGAATTAGAAGAGGATGAGGTGGAGATTTGTGTATGCGACGAGGGCGCTAATGAGGATGAGGTTGTTTGTGTAAGTCCTGTACCAGTGGCAGCAGTTCTGGTACGTGACAAGAAAAATGCCACTGTCATGCCTGGGCATAAAACACAAAAAGCCATTTCTTATGTGTGGAATTATTTCTACCCAAATCCTGACAACAGTTGTATAGCCATTTGTAGTGTATGTCAAGCCACAGTCAGTCGAGGGAAGGACCTTAACCATCTTGGAACCTCATCCATGTTACGCCATTTGACGAGAGTTCATGGTGTCGAAGTCAGCAAATTGGATAAAGTCATTTCAATTAATATTGAGCAAACTTGGTTGTCTTTTGACTAAAATTATGCGTAGAGCACGCTACGGCGTGGAAGGGCGTATCCAGCCGCAACACGTGGCAATGACAAGGTTTTACACTTTTACTCACTTTTACACAAACACTTGTAAATAGTACACATTAATTGTAGATGCAACACATAGTTAGTTATTTATGTCAAAATATAGCGGTATTTATGTTTGATATTATAAGTTATATGCATGTTAGTAAAACTCAAGGTTCAGGTTGCAGGGACTGTCATGTTTAGTATCATTTTAATCCCCTGTTCATCAGCAGCTGTCCGGTTCATTCGCCGAAGAGATCGCACATTGCATACTCTAGTTATTGATGCTGGGGAATAAATGTTTAAAGTGATACTGACTATAAAATGCTAATAGACTAGATGAAACTGGAGTCTTGGCGGGAAAGTTGGAGCACATCCCCTGGTGAGATGACCCCCACCTTTGGATATTTTGGTTTGAACTGGCCTATCATCTGCAGTACACTGGACCTTCCTGAAGCCTGGACCAATAGAAGCAAGCCACACCATCTGCTTTGTTTTACTGTATTTCTGACTGCATATAAGCAGGAGCTTTGGGCTTAGTGACCAGTCTTCCTTGACCACAGCCTTCAGACCTGAATGACTGTTCACTGGATCCAGAGCGCCTGCTATAAGTAACGGCTGTACTTATTATTATTTCGCTTGAATTATTCTGCTACTTTTGGATAATAAATTACTTTGTGCTTTGGAACACATTCGTTATTGGATAGCGACAAAACGTGCATAACAATGGCAAGGTTTTGGTAAAAACTGAAAGTTATGGCAAAAAAATAACAAGCACTCTATCATCAGCTAGTACCCTTCTGTCACCTACAGCCCTATGGCTGCAATCTACACCCACAACACCGTCCTCATCAATATCCTCAGTAGCGATGGGAGTTAGCCCTGCATCCCACTTGTTAAGGCTCGATGACTCCTGCACTCTAATTTATTCCTCTGAAGAATGTTTAAGCGTTAGTCCCACTGCTGTTGCTGCTGCTGGGGGTGAATCATCCTCCCATAAGAAGGCCAAGAAAAAGAGCACTACTACATTACAACAATTAACTGTGAAACAATCTTTTGCTAGAGGAAGCAAATATGACAGCAGTCACCCAGTCGCCAAACGGATCACAGACGCCATGGCTACTATGCTAGTGTTAGATATGCGTCCAATATCCACAATAAATGCAGCTGGTTTTTCAGTTAATTGATGTTTTGTGTCCCTGTTACAAAATTCCATCGCGACACCATTTTTCCTGTAAAGCTATTCTGCTGCTATACCAAAAAGTTTGTAAAAATGTAGTAATTGCGCTCAAAAATTCCATTCTGTCCACTTAACCACAGATATGTGGACAAGTGGAAGTGGGCAAACTAAAGACTATATGACTGTGACAGCCCACTGGGTTGGTCATTCGCTTTCACCAGCAGGAACAGCAGCAACATGTACACCACTATGTAACATTTGTCACAGGCAGGCTACTCTTTGTATCACCGGCTTCACTAACAGGCATACAGCTGATAATTTGTTACAAAAACTAAGGGATGTCATTGATACATGGCTTATACCACTTGGACTCTCCCCAGGATATGTCATTTCTGATAACGCCAACAATATTGTGCGGGCATTACAGCTGGGTGAATTCCATCAAATTTCCTGTTTTGCTCACACAATAAACTTGGTGGTGCAGAGCTTCCTAAGAAATAACCGTGAGGTGCAGGAGATGCTTTCGGTGGCCTGTAAAATTTCCAGCATTCTGCCACAGCATGTAGGAGATTGCAGCAGCCACCAACTTAAGCAAGAAGTGTTAACAAGGTGGAATTCCACACTGTACATGCTTCAGAGGATGGAGGAAAATTGCAAAGCCATCCAAGCGTATTGCCCAAGCCATGACATTGGGAAAGGAGGGAGGGATATATTTCACTCTTGCACATTGGGGAATCCTTTCTGTGTTGTGCAAGGTGCTGAAACCATTTGAAGTTGTGAAGTGAGTTCAGACTCTGCTAGCTTGAGCCAAGTAATTCCCTTAATTCGACTATTGGAAAAGCAGCTTGACAAACTGAAGGAGGAGATGACAGAAAGCAATTCCGCAAAGTATGTTGGCCTTGTAGATCAAGTTCTTAATTCACTTCGCAATGATCCAAGAGTTTTTAAAATCTTGAACTTGGCTCACTAGGTTTTGGCGAATGTGCTTGATCCTAGGTTTAAGACCTACATTGATTCTTTTGCTTCAAAATGACCGAAATGTGAACATTTGCAAGGAGCTATTGGTCAGCAAGTTGTCTGCTGAACTGGGCCTTGGCTTCACCACGTCTCCTCCTCCAGTTTCTCAAGCAGCTGCTGCTCGTAAAAAATTGAACTTTCAAAAGCGAAGCAGGGATGACGCAGGGGGCAGACCACAACAGTTTGACATCTGGGCTGGTTTGAAAGATTTTACCAAAAAATGTGTGACCTTGCCCATAACTCCTTCAAATCCGAGTATTAACATGCAAGGAATGGTGGAGGATTATTTTCAAGAGGTAATTGATATGGAAATGTCACAGTCCCTTTCCTGACTGGGAAGAAAAACAAGCCATTTGGAAACCCATGTACAAACTTGCTTTGCAATACCTAAGCTTCCCACCCTCCAGTGTGTACTCAGAAAGAGTATTCAGCACAGCCGGGAACCTTGTCAGTGATCGACGTAGGAGGTTCCTTCCGAAAAATGTGGAAAGATGTTCATCAAAATGAACTACATCTTCCACGAGGAAGACCTTTACCTTCAAAGACATCCAAGTACTGACAGTTCTTCAATGGCGGATTCCAGCGGAGATGAACCAATAGTCTGTGATGATGACGTACACACTGATGAGGGTGAGGATGATGTTGAAGATGATGATAACATCTTTTTAAAACTTTCACGATAAGTGTAGGGTGTCGGATACAGACAGACACCAAACTGCCTTTGTCCATTTCTATTTTATTGTACAGTCTATGCAGGCTGCTTCTTCTATTTCAATTTTTAATCTCTAGGAATCATCTAGACCCGAACAGAACCTCTGCAATGGGCTTTTGAATTTATAAAATATTCTTTTCAGGCTGCTCCTTTTTCTATTTAACTATAAGTGTAGGGTGTAATATACACCCAAAGACGATGGCTACATTGCCAATAGGCAAAGATAGAGAGGAAGACAAGCAGGCTTGTCTGTTGAATTTACAGGCGAGTGTTAGAATTAAGGACGGCCTACCAGAGATTAAACTGTATTTTTCATAATTTGCACTAATAAGGTTTTGGTGTACACTACAGCCAAACGGAAAAGATGCTTTGGGCATTTCTATTGATCGTACAGTGTTTGCAGGCTGCTTTTTTCCTATTTAACTATAAGTGTAGGGTGTAATATACAGATACACACCAAACTGCCTTTTAGGCTATGAATTTAGATCGCTCTTTTTAGTGCGTTGTCTGGCACCCTGGATTGGGGTGTGTCTGATAAACAAAAGCACACATCTCGGGGGGAGGGGGAGCAGCACTCGTTGACATTTATTAGCTGTAGAATTACCTCACTTATCCAAGAAACAGGTGGAGCACTAAATTATGTAATTTTAGCCCAAAAAAATGTAATTGTTTAACAAATTGCAAAACAAAACCAAACAATACCAAAACACGAAGTTAATACAAAACCAAACCAAAACACTGGGGTCAGTGACCATCTCTATCTCAGTTAAAAGATAAAAAAAACTCTCTGGACATAAAAACGAGCATGTTTAGCCATTGTGTGTGAAATGTGACTGATGCTGACTATACTGTGTGTGTGTGTGTGTGTGTGTATATATGTGTATATAATTTTATATTAGTGTGTGTGTATATGTTTATTAACTATACACATAGTGGCACTGTTCTGGTTACAGCTGTACTTGTGTGTACAGTCTATTTTTTTCATTATTGTTGTATGCTATGTCACTAACACTGTATTCTGTTTCTTGTAGCCCTTTCTATGGATATCATGAAAAGGAAAGGCAATTCATGAAGATTTTTCTTTACAATCCATCCATGGTGAAAAGGTAAATGTCCATCTGTAATAAGATATTAAGGGGGAAAAAAAAACTTCATATCCGTTTATAAATTTGTTGGTCTTCATGATATATACAGGTTTGGATTATTCATTTGGGGATTAATATTCTAATGAATAGACACAAGCTTGTGTTGTCGCTACACAAACTCTTTTTAGTTGATGTTGTAATGGAAAACCTGCCATACTTTTATAATCCTCATTTTACTTTAATATCTATATATACATTTACGGTTTAAACTTCAATATATAATCATAGTAGTACAAATAATTTATGGATTAAATATCAAGTAAAACCACTATTTATCTCAAAGCCGTTATATTACTAAGCCAACTTATATACCTGAAATTCCACCGTTGCCCCATCCCTTAAATGATTGCAGACATATAACAGCATTGAATGTTAATACTTGACTTTTATAATCTCCTAGGTCACACTGCTTAGTAAATGTTTACTCACATGACCATGATCTGTTTGTCTAGTCCTTTAACATTGGTATTTCTACTTTTTATATTTGGTGGGTTATTTTGGTTGTATAGAATTTTTATGCTTGTGCTTGAATGTATAATGCTAGAGTGTTGGCATCCTTACCACTGCTGTTCAGTCAGTTATAACCAAACCCAGGATGAAATTCCCTGTGGTAATTAAAGAAGCTACACCTTGATTACAGGTACATGATTATAGTACTTTACTTGGAAATACATGTGCTGTTTTATTTAAGAAGCTCATTGGGATTATAACACAATTATTTCTCTATACTTATACCTCTCTCTGGAGCCGACATCTTTGCTTTTTAGTGGGGAATAGAAATTCTTGTGGGTATTTTTAAGTAACCTAGTTCTTGCCATTTATTTCTTGTTTAGAAGAAAGTAAATTATTTTTTAACATTTTGAGCTTCATTGCTTTTAAGGTTTTGTCATTGAGATAAAAATCACAATACTGGGTCATTTTATATCCCTTAAAATAACCATAAAGAGTTGAAAATGTTCATTCTGCATATGACAAAAGAAAGGGAACAGTAGGTATTGTGTTGTGCAATTGCACACTTATGGTATCAGAATAAGAATTACAGTTTTATGTTCAATACACTGATATCACAGCACACAAAGAGATGTGTGAATAATAGCCTCTGAAGTTAATGTGCAGTGTAGGGTACATAAAGAGGACCCTATAGAATCTAGGAAATCCAGATGAAAGCCGCTCAGTAGCTTTGTGGGAAGTTTCAGTCAGAAAGGGCTGTGAACATTGGGGCAGGTTGTAAGTTCACAAGCAGCGCCCTCTCGGATATTTGTACCAGTTTTTTGAAATGTACGTTTAGTTGTTTCTATTTGTAAGTTCCTCTATGAAATACATGGGATATGTCTTGAGTTTTATACACAGTGATGATAATAATCTGTGTAAATGGTCTTCAAGTCTTATTGCTACAGAAGCTAAAGTCCCTATCTTGTACTCATGAAACGTAAAGTTGAAACTGCTAAACATGTGTTGCCAATCTGGTTCTCCACTTCTGTCCTGTTTCTATCCATTGCAGTATAGTCAGCAGCAGTCACATTTCACACAATGGCTAAACGTGCTTGTTTTTATGGCCTACCCATTATTCCAAAGAGTTTTATCCTTGTGTGAGTTGACCGTAAATATAATACCTTCTTTTTATTTTATTATAAATAAAGTGTGCAGTGGGTATCTATTAGAGATGGGCGGGCTCGGTTCCCCGAGATCCGAATCCATCCGAATTTCGCCTATCAGAGTACCGAGCCGTGCGGCTCGGTACTCTCCCGCCCATTCGGAATCGAAATCGAGGCAAAACGTCATTGTGACGTATTCGCATTTCTGAGCTCGGTTCTCGCGAGATTTGAAAAGCATAAATACCAGCCTCCACAGTAATCCATCACCATTTGACAGAGGGAGAGAGCAGGATTAGGTCACAGGCTATATTAGCGCAGGGACAGAGCAGTAATTGTACACATAACTGTTTCTATTCTATTTTTATACAATTCTAATATAAATACCAATTGGATTTGCAATTGTTAGAGCAGTAATAGAGGAGGTTTCCAAGTGCTTTTGGGGTGTCCAATATTCCCCAGTGTTTTACAGTAATTTTTCTGGCTGTCAAAAAAAGTCATATTTGTCAGCAGTATCTATATAAGACAATTTTTGGCACTACAAGTGCTTTGGGCTCATTAAAATGGATTCAAAGCAGTCCACATATGAGCAGAATCAGCAACCAGGTTCTGTCACCAGTCCTGATGGTAGTGTTCCCAGTACGTCATCTGGGAAAGGCGATGTAAAAGTACATAGTGTTTTTAAATCTGGGAAAAAAACACACCAAAAAAAAATGTACAGTGTTGAAGCGAAAAAGAGGTGTAACTGAGGAAAAGTTATCTGCCGATTTTAAAAAAATAATGCCAACATGTCATTCTACACACGCAGTGGCAAAGAAAGAATGAGGCCTTCGCCTTTCTCTATTAGTGGCACATCCAAAAATGTTACCGAGCCTCCTTCTTGTACGGTCACTCGTGACCAAGCAAGACCAAGTCATTTGGAGTCTAAAAGTGGTGCACAACTATTGTTACGCGTCAAAGCCGAGCTGCAAGAAAACAGTAAGGCATTAGAGGATAATGTATGCTCTGAATCAGAAATGACAACAATCCCTGTGGAAAGTCCATCCAACAGTGGGATGTCTAATCGTGAGCATTCTGTTAGTGTACCCATAAAGAAGCAGGGGCGGATCTAGACTTTATGTTTAGGGGGGGGGGGGTTGCATAATCACGCCCCTCATTTGCTCTGATTGGCTGGCCTGCGTTAACCCCGCCTTCTGCCCGCGATTGGCCCCGCCCCCTCCCGTTGTGGTCTTTAAAAGAAGGGCCCTTTCAGCAGTTCTGCTGATGTGTGCCTGAACAGCCCGAGTGTAGCCGGTGATACACCAATTGAGGATGCCACTTTGGAATTAGAAGAGGATGAGGGGAAGATTTGTGTAGGCGACGAGGGCGCTAATGAGGATGTTGATGAGGATGAGGTTGTTTGTGTAAGTCCTGCACCAGTGGCAGCAGTTCTGGCACGTGACAAGAAAAAGGCCATTGTCATGCCTGGCCATAAAACAAAAAAATCCACTTCTGTGTGGAATTATTTTTACCCCAATCCAGATAACAACTGTATAGCCATTTGTAGTGTATGTCAAGCCACAGTCAGTCGAGGGAGGGACATCTTGGAACCTCGTCTATGTTACGCCATTTAATGAGAGTTCATGGCAAAGTGTTGGAAAAAGCTGAAAGTTCTTCCAAAAAAATTACAAGCACTCCATCATCAGCTAGGACCCTCCGCTCACCGACATCCCGACGGCTACAAAATACACCCACCACACCATCCTCATCAATATCCTCAGTAGCGCTTGGAGTTAGCCCTGAATCCCCCTTATTAAGGCTGGATGACTCCTGCCCTATAATTGATTCCTCTGAAGAAAGCGTTAGTCCCACTGCTGCTGCTGGGGGTGAATTGTCAGCCCAGAGGAAGGCCAAGAAAAAGAGCAGTCCTACATTTCAACAATTAACTGTGAAACAATCATTTGCTAGGGGAAGCAAATATGACAGCAGTTACCAAGCGAATCACAGACACCATGGCTGCCATGTTAGTGTTAGATCTGCGTCCAATATCCACAATAAACGCAGCTGGTTTTTCACAGTTAATTGAGGTTTTGTGTCCGCGTTACAGAATTCCATCGCGACACCATTCTTCCCGTAAAGCTATTCCACAACTATACCAAAAAGTGTGTGCAAATGTAGAGATTGCGCTGAAAAATGCCATTCTACCCACTGTCCACTTAACCACAGATATGTGGACAAGTGGAAGTGGTCAAACCAAAGACTATATGACTGTAACAGCCCACTGGGTTGGTCATTCGCCTTCACCAGCAGGAACAGCAGCAGCATGTACACCACTATGTAACATTTATCACAGGCAGGCCACTCTTTGCATCACTGGCTTCACTAACAGGCATACAGCTGACAATTTGTTACGCAAACTAAGAGATGTGATTGATAGATTCTGCTAGTTTTAGCCAAGTCATTCCTTTAATTAGACTATTGGAAAAGCAGCTTGAGAAACTGAAGGAGGAGATGAAAGCAAGCAATTCTGCAAAGTATGCTGGCCTTGTAGATCAAGCACTTAATTTGCTTAAGTTAAGATCTTGAACTCGGATCACTACGTTTTGGCCACTGTGCTTGATCCAAGGTTTAAGACCTACATTGAGTCTTTACTTCAAAATGAACGAGATGTGAACTTTTGCAAGGAGCTATTGCTCAGCAAGTTGTCCGCCGGAACTGGGCCTTGGCTTGACGACGTGTCCTCCTTCAGTTTCTCAAGAAGCTGCTGCTCGTAAAAATTAAATTTTTCCTAAAAGAAGCAGTGAAGACGCAGAGGGCAGACTAGAACAGTTGAACATCTGGGCTGGTTTGAAGGATTTTTCCAAAAAATGTGTCACTTTGCCCATAACTCCATCCAATATGAGTATTAACATGCAAAGGATGGGGGAGGATTATTTTCAAGAGGTAATTGATATGGAAATGTCAGACAGTCCCTTTCCTTACTGGGAAGAAAAGCAGGCCATTTGGAAACCCATGTACAAACTTGCTTTGCAATACCTAAGCTGCCCACCCTCCAGTGTGTACTCTGAAAGCGTGTTCAGCACAGCCGGGAACTTAGTCAGTGATCGCCGTAGAAGGTTACTTCCCAAAAATGTGGAGAAAATGATGTTTATAAAAATGAACTACATCTTCCACGAGGAAGGCCTTCACCATCAAAGACATCCAAGCACTGACTGTTCTCTAATGGCGGATTCAAGCGCCGATGAATTGATAGTCTGTGATGTTGACGTACACACTGATGAGGGTGAGGATGAAGCTCAAGATAATGACGATAACATGTTTTTAAAACTTTCTATTTAAGTGTAGGGTGCAATCTACCCCCAAAGAGGAAAGGGACTTGGGGCATTTCTATATCACGTACCGTCTTGAAAGGCTGCTGTTTTGGCAATTTCTCATTATGGGTAGGGTGTCATACACACAGTGACCCCAAACTGCCTTTCTCCATTTCAATTAATATTGTACAGTCTATAACGGCTGAATTTTTTTGTATTTTCTACAAGTGGAGGGGGGCCTATAGAGACAGAAACCACACTGCCTTTGTCCATTTCTTTACATATTTAAGTATAAGTGTAGGGTGTAATATACACTCAAAGACGATGGCTGCATTGCCAATATGCATAGATGGAGAGGAAGACAATCTGGTTTGTGTGTAGAATTAATGAAGGCCTACCAGGAATTAAACTGTCTTTTGGATAATTTATTAGCTTTACAATTACATTACTTATCCAAGAAACAGGTGGAGCACTAAATTTGGTTATTTTATACCTAAAAACATTGATTTTTAAACAAAATAGCAAAACAAAACCAAACAAAACCAAAACGCAATGGCGGTTTGGCAAAACCAAAACACAAGGGTAATCCATAGAGATGAGCGGGCTCGGATTCCGCTAATCCGAGCCCACCCGAACAGTGCGGATCCGAACAGGATCCGAGCACTGTTCGGATATTTCCGGCGGGCAAAAAATTGAAAACGAGGCTCTGTTGTCCAAGTCTTGCGTCGAATCTCGCGAGGGTGGGAGGGAGGGCCCAGAACAATTCCATCTTGTACCTCTTTTTTTTGGCATTATGTGCTCAAGCTACCTCGGTGCAACCTTTTGGCCTAAAAACAATATTGTGAGGTGTTCAGAATAGACTGGAAATTAGTGGAAATGATTGCTATTGAATGTTATTGAGGTTAATAATAGCGTAGGAGTGAAAACCACAAAACTGGTTTTTAGCACTTTTTATGTTTTTTTCAAAATAAATCCGAATCCAAAACCTTAAATCCGAACCAAAACCTTTTGTCAGGTGTTTTGAGAAACAAATCCGAACCCAAAACCTCAAGCAAATCCGAATCCAAAACACAAGACACCAAAAGTGGTCAGTTAGCATCTCTAGTATCTATGCACAGGCCACAACACATACTTTAATGTGTAGATCAGTGGTACCTAAACATTTAAATTTTTACACATTACCGTGTACATTTTAAAATGTTAATATTTTTCATAATATGACAATGTTGGAATATAAACCATAATCATGAACGATTCTCATTACATTTAACTGACATGTTTAGGATCGAACAAGTACGGTCTATCTTAACTCCTCCATATATGTAGCAGCTGGGGGGTCAGTGCCACGCAATCATTCTATTCTGCTCTGTTTAAATGACTTGGAAGGACTCCCTCTGCTGCATTTGGTTGGCAGTGGCCTGGGCTTTGAGTAATGAGGGGTGGGGCAGGTATGTAGCTGCAGGTGGGGAATAGGTAAGATAGACCTTGTACTTTAACAACATTCTTGGCTCAATAATTTTACATTCAAGAAAAAATGTAGTTCACATGTCATCCAATTGCATTTTTCTATTATCGTTTACCGAATTTCATCTATAACCGCTAAATTCTTGCGACACATCCACCCTCTGATAGGGGCAGATAAATGTGTCTAGACAACGTGGCTAAAAATCACTGCTATACATTATAGGTCAGCTTAGAGAGCCCCAGTTGGTTTATTATCAGGAGAATAGTATACATGTTGTCAAGGTTATTTTGTGTGTATGTATTATACACACACATATTTCGGTAATATTTAAACATACTGCTTCTCTAGATAATTGAAAAGCATTACAGTCTATAAGAAAGAACGCTTATAAAAGTTACATCTGCTCTCCATTTTATTTCCTAAAGCTTTAAGAACCTTGTTTTCCCTCTATCATTCCCAGAGTGAGTGAGCTGCTACAAGGTGGAGCTGTAATGAATAAGTGCTACCAGCCTCATGAGGCCCATATACCCTATCTTCTGCAGCTCTTCATTGACTACAACTTGTATGGGATGAATCTGATCAATCTTTCTGCTGTCAAATTCAGAAGGGCGCGTAGAAAAGGTGACATTTTGTATTTTTTTAAAATCATTTTTAACAAAAGTTAATTGCTTTATTTTTCATTCTTAAGAGAGAGATTTCTATACAATGCATTATAGTGCTGGACTTTTAACAATGGAAATTTCTCTTGCATTACTACAAGCTTATCCTACTCTGCTTATTGATTTTAGATGCTGCACTACAGCAGCTATTGAACTAAGAATGCTTTCAACCTAAGCCAGTCTGTCTGAGTATCATAGGAATTATAGCACTACAGCTGCAGTGTGTTATCAAAGATAGAGGTATTGTGAGTTTTTTGACCAAAAAGGGATTTTCTAGCTGTGACATGAACCCGCAGGTTAACCTACACACTATTGGTTATGCTATATCTTAAAATATACATGTTCCTACAAAACACTGATTCTACAGGCATGATTTACATGAAATACAATAACATTAAATAATAATTTTAAATTATTCTGTTTTCACTCAAGCATTTTTAATGTTTTTTTGCATCAAAAGCCAGTAGCTTCAACTTTTGTCATTTATAAAAAAAAAAAAAGTAATAAAAATGAATAAAAAATATTCCCTACCATGCACAGTGTCATTTGGGAATGTGTAGAACTAATAACTTGCTTTCTGTACAGCCGCAAACATTGTACTTATTAGAATGAGCAGTAGGAGAATGCAAAAGGTTAATAATGTTGTCATGGATATCTTTCAGACAGACAGAGGGAGACTAGGGTCAATTTAGATAGCAACTAATTAACCTACCAGTATGATTTTGGAGTGTGGGAGGAAACCGGAGCACCCGGAGGAAACCCACGCAAACACAGGGAGAACATACAAACTCCACACAGATAAATCCATGGTCAGGAATTTAATTCATGACCCCAGTGCTGTGAGGCAGAAGTGCTAACCGCTTAGCCACCATGCTATATTTTAATACATAATAGAATATAATAGATATATCGTAAGCTTGCGAGCAAGGCCTTCTCACCTCTGTCTTTCTGTCTGTGTATTACCAAGTATTGTTTTTTACTGTTTGTTCCCAATTCTAAAGCATTATATAAATTATGATGATATATTTTAATAGGTATTTTTATATTAAGTGTCCTTTTAATTTTGTTATGCACCAATGAAAGGCTTCTAGACATTCTTGTGGTAATAGGAATATTTGCCTCCTTAACATTCAGTAAAAGGCTACATCACTGATCTCGTGTGTGTGAATGCAGGCATGTCATGATCTTTTAATACGAGGTCACATTGCATCTGCTCCGCCTTCAGGCTGCTGCCTGTCAGTTAGTGCATCTGGAACTGATTTAGTGTACATTCTGGTCAAACAGTACTGAGTCATGCTAAGCTTGCTCTGAATTCTTGTTTCCATGGAGCTGTTTGTAGAACTTACAGCCTGCTAAGTATTCTTTAAAGGACAAGGATCCTGAGACATTTTTCCCATAACATGCACCCACCACTTGGAATTTATTGGCAGCTACAGTATAAGCACAGTAAGACTGTCCTTCAGGCCATTGCTTGTTCAAAAAATGTTTTGCTTTTGTATGAGAGGCAATATTTTATAAGAAAAAAATGCCACTGAACAAACATACATCTACTTATATATGCAGGTATCCATCACTTTCATGCCTATATAATTCATATGTATACACGAAAAGGATTGTCCTTGCTTCAACGAATCTGCCAACAGCAGCCTTTGTTCTGAATAGTTGTTCTAGTAAAAACCTTTGTGGGGTTTTTTTCTTCAGAAGAATAGAATCTTGGTACTTTGCCATTTTCTTAGCCTTAATCAGTTCAAAAGGAAGTAATAAATCTGAGGTCTTGAACATAATTTCCCCAACAAAAGAGATTTCGTTTTATGTGCATTTGTTTAGCTCTCCCCCCAGCTTAGAAAGTCAGCCCTGCAGGTGGCAGTGTTGGTCACTTTCTTGTTGCTCAGTGAGGCTCCTCTTTAGCACTTTACATGCTGCCCAGAAATCCCCCTTTAAATCCCAGTGAGCCCCAAGCAAGGCAAACATTCTGTCTAGAGGTGCATTTCTGTCTCCGCATCCACCCATGTTATTGTTTGCGTATAGTGGATAAAACTTTAAAATATATAGGGTTATCATCAGAATAAAAATAGATTGGAATAAGAAAAGAGCTGTTTCAGCTTATTTGGGCTATATTATGACTATCTTGGCAAGTCTGTGTGACAACAAAGCATTATGATTTTTGAAGCAGATCTTCATTGGTTCCCAGTGATTTGTTACCTTTGACAGTGCCGAAAGAACATTTAAACGATTTGCAGTAATGCACCAATTTGAAGAGGTGATCTACATCTTTTGAGTCATTGAGAATTACTTCACATACAATATTATTGCCCCTTCCATGCTGTGCAATCCTGAACTCAATTCTAAATAGTTAAACATGGTCATTTTTTTCTGTTCCAACCGCATTTTGCAAACTATTGTTTACAAGGTTCAGGAAACAAATGTAAGATTCATTCTAAAAGACACTGCTGCCGTGAATATTAAGCAAAACTTTTCCCTATGTCTCATCTCTTTGGTGTAGATGTATCAGAAATGAACGCACAATGATACACAATTGTTGGCCTGACTGTCTGAGTTTGTTCTTCTGTCCTCACAGTGTTCACGGAACTAATTGTTTAATTTCTTATTTGTCCTTTAGTGCCACACATTCTCAATCCTAGTCGGCAGCATCTAAACTACTAAATAAGATCATTGTGTGCCGTTTCAGATTGTCGGCAGATGTCTGAGCCCTGTACACTGTAATATCTCTCTTCCTTCTAATGGCTTTCTGACTTGTGGTGCAATAGATTCCTATTACAGTTTAAACAAACAGAACACTTAGAATGGTGCAGAATGGATCCTGTACAAGAAAAGTGACTTATTCAAGCCTACCATAATGCAACGCTGATCTTTTACTGTACCCCCTCTCCCTTTGTCACATCCTGGATTTCTGAGATCCCTGTGTTTTATTGTACAGTGTACTTAAAGAATATTTAAAGATGTAATTGGTGTTTGAAACACACAAAATACAAGGTCATACTAGGTTTTGGAAGTTTGCTGGCTTGATGTTACATACATCTTATTTCTTTCTTTTGTTTAGGAGATGGATCACAAGACATGAGAGTGAGGAAAGATACGATCCCAGGAAGCTCTTTTAATGCAAGCTTTATGCAGTGGGAGGAAGAGGAAATCCCAAGGTTTGCAAATATAAGCACTATATATTCCTTAGGCTACAATGGTAACATTTATATGTGGTGGAAAAACCTGTTTCTGCAAAATATACTATAAGACCTATTAGTTGTCCGTTTTTATTTATTTTTCAATCAAGACATTAATTGCTTCTAAGCGAGCTGTTATCTGTTAATTTTGATACTAAGGGGCAGATTCAATTGACCGAGTTACTCTCGAGAGTAACGCGGTCTGCGCACTGTCATCAAAGCTTGTCTTGAGGTCCAGTTTAACACCTATTTTTAGCCATAAAGACATTTTATTTGTATGCTGTTTTCCAGCCTTGGTGCCCCTATATACTTCTCAATGCTTTGCATTTGTTTGATATATAAATGATGACATTAAGAAAAGATGTATTGTGCTGACATGCTTACAAGATATGCCCTGTTAGTTTATGTAATTTAATGACATCAGATGTGAGTGCTTTCTTCACTCAAAGGTCACAGATAATGTTACTCCGGTGGTCAGCTGCACCCACGCTGTTCAGGCATTGCAAATTCACTCACTCTTCTGAGACGAAAATAAAACAGGAATGCCATGTGACCGTGGCATATCTAGGTTCACCCAGCTGCCGAGGAGGGGGGGAGATTTATTTTATTATTTTGTCCAAGTGTGAAAAAATGACCAGAAATGTCGGGTGACCTTTTTGTGAATTTTTATTTTAAGGAGCCCCTGGGCCCCCAGGGAAATGACAATGAAATCATACCTCTTGCAGTACTGAATTATATTACCATGACACCTTGAAATGGATTAAGAAATGTGGCAAATGAGTTCATTGTATTACTTTCATATAAACTATTAGTTTCAGCCTTATTAAACTACATTATTTTCAATTAAATTCTCAACTAGACCAATAATACATAATGACTCCATTATCTAAACCATACAGATAACAACATTTGTTGATCCTCAGAGGGCCATTGTATTTCACTAGTGAGCACCATATTGTCTGGGTATGTATAACCCCAGCGTACATATCTCTTGCAGTTCTTTATTGCTGGAGGGAGTAGAGCCACAGAGTACCTGTGAGTTGGAAGTGGATGCTGTTGCTGCTGATATCTTAAACCGTCAAGAAATTGAAGGTATGTTTATTTCATTTACCTTTATCAATTATTAAATCCTATATTTTTCTAATCTAATTCTACATTTGAAAATACATTAGTTGCAGAGCTTTGACATGGAGTTTTGATTTGGTATATCAGAAATAAGGAATTACTTTTTAATATCTGTACAAATTTGGAAGTGTAAAGATACTTGAAGGTCAATGATAATATAAATGCACACAGCTGCAGCCTATTCTATTTCTACAGTATTAAAGTTATTTTGTTTTCCAATAATCATTGTCTCTGCGATTTGTGTGGTTCCAAAGCACAAGCAATTTATTTAGCAAAAGAATAACAGTTCAATATATAAGTACAGCCGATACATACGCTGCGTGGTGCTGCACACTGCTGGATCCAGCATAGTGTCATTCAGTCCTGAAGTCTGTTGTCAAAGTGACTGAATGCTGGACCCAGAGCCCCTACTTATGTACAGTGAAAACAATACAGATGATTTGGCATGTTTCCATAGGTTCAGGCTTCAGGAAGGTTCAGTGTAATGCAGGTCATTGGCCAGTTCAAACAATGCCATTCATTGGTGGGGGGGGTCGGCTCTCCAGAAGATGCATATTTAATCTTCCTGCCAAGAACTAGTTCAAACTTGTCTATTAGCTTTACACAGACAATACCATTCTAATCATTTATTCCCTATCATCCATAACTAGCATACGCAAGGTGCGATCCTTTCGGCGATTGAACCGGACGTCTGTGGATAAATAGGGGATTTGAATGATACCTGACATATGTTTCCTGTGACCTGAACCTTAGATCTCACTAACGTGTACATATAACCTTATGATGTTTAACTCTAAACTAAATAACATCTGTCCATAAACGACTGTGGATTGGAGCTATTACACATTCACTTGTATATAGTTTATTTTTATAAATGTGAGTGTATGCGTGGGTTATTTATCGTGCGATTGCGCCATGACACGTGGCGTACTGATCGCAATCGCACGGTAAAACAATATTAATATACTTTCTTTCATCCAATTATTCGACTTTGACAACAGGTTAACGGTAGTCCAGGTAAGACTTCAGATTTCTTATGAATCCACTGTGGTGTTTTCTGGTACATTTTTTCTTCCGTTGTAGCCAAAGCCAAGTTCTGTTGGTCGTTTAGTAATTTAATCCAAAGTGCACACTTTTTTAAAGCAATTAACACACTTCAGTTTAACACATTGCAATTAACTCTAAATTGTTTTTAATTAGTATAAATACAAGACAAATCTGAAAATGCATCCTGTTCATAAAATTGTTCAGGACAGCATTCCTTTTTTAAGTTGGATAAGTATGTTTATTGCAAATTGACAGAAAAACACAGTGTCATTCGGCTGGGTACGCATGAACAGGGTTATTGGGCCAATCACCTGATAAACGACTGTTTGGTCTGATATTGCATTAGTGTGTACACTGCAACGATGAGTGATTATCATTCCAAAACACATCGTATCGTTTCATTGATTGCTAAACTGAAGTAAAATTCTCGTTCAAAGATGGAACGATGTCGTTCCGATCCTGCAGTGTGTATGCACTCACAATCAGGATCTCCATAGAGTTTACAGAGTAATGATCTTTTCAGCCGATGGTTATGACAGATGAAGAGAACAGATCTGATGGTAAATCTTGTAAAACATATATAGTGCATACAACTGAATTGGCATGCTGATCGGGACTTCTTTTTCTTTTTTTTTTAATCAGTTGGTAAAATCGTTGTATATAACACATTGGGTGAAAATTTTGTAGTGTATACCCAGCCTTACATTAGCAATTGTGAGTGTGCAGGCATGTACATAGCATATTTACACCATCAGCGGTGTCTGCCATTTTCTGGTAGCACATTTGCCAAGGAGGGGTTTCTATTAGTTCACATAACTAAAGATATATGAGCTAGTATAGAGAGCTAGATCATTCACAGCTGTGGGTGGTGAGTCATAGGAAGCGCAATCTACAAAAACTGGTTCTCCGGAAAAAGATGGAATACATGTTGAAAAACAATTGAATTCAAATGCTCTTTTATCGTAGTGTAGTTTAGAAAATGAAAGCACACATCTGATTTTTCATGTGGACCTGGTCTCATAAATGTCTCCCTTTTAGGAAAAGTCCTTGGGGTGCATTTCCAGTCTGGCATTTAAGAAGCCGGTGACCATTTAAGTATTGTCTGCTGACTCTAACACCTCTGCATTACATCTTTTGGAAATCATTAAAGGGGATTCCAGCTTCCAGGCATACTGTGATGTTGTGGCATATGTAGTAGCTGGCTCCTTTTAACGTCAGGCCTGGGAGCTCTGATCAGTGGGAACAACATATCACTGGAGAGTGACTGTTCTTAACCAGCTTCTAGTTCGGAAAGGGAAGTAGGAAGCACAGAAAGATAACCTGCTCCAGTCACTGGGGTGCATCTTTTAGCTGCCCTTGTGACCTGAATTTGTCCAGCCCTGATATTTGTACGAGAAGGTGAAATTAAAACTGGAAATCCAGTCTTGCGTTTTTTTTCATACTCTTTCTTGTATTTTGCCTTATGGCAGGGAAAAGAGTTTCTAGAGGAAAGGATTGTGTGTGTGTGTGTGGGGGGGGGATTGTTAAGGGCAGAAAGGATGCACAGTATCCAGTTTAACAGAGATGGCCTTACTGTCATTAAGGCATTAGGTTCCCTGTTCCTCACAACCAAATATTTTCCAGCAGGAAATATGCCATTTAGAGCTTCTTTTGTAATGCATCGTTTACAACATAAATACACTCATATGACCAGTAATGAGGATTACCTCATTCCACTGGTTGGATAAATATGGCATTGAGAACCAAAAGTGACACCAGTGCAGTCAGTATAAAACTCACATGTAGCATTATTCTCTAAAGTCATTAAATTCTAGGTTCTGTATAAATCTACTTCCATAGCCATGGAAGTTCATCCAGTACACACTGGCTGTCAGATATTTTGGGCAGGAAATAAAGGATCAGCTAAAGTGCCCTTATAGTAAATCTACATTCTAATGTACTGGGCCTCTGTGCTACCGGACATAGATCTACGTTCCAAACCATCAGTCGGCTACTCGCTCTCACTTCCAAACTGTACTGTATCTGGTTCCAATAGTGTGCCTGGGAGCCAATACAATCAATAACTCACTACTTGGTGCGAGCGCTGTGTCTCTGGAAGTTTGTTTGGAAACCTGGGAAAGTCATTACATCACTTTTTAGTCTTCCTCTATAAAGGGATTGAACGGCCTAGGTCTCCTCTACACATGAACCCTTATTTGTAATAATGTTCTGATGCCAGCTATCGTTGGCTCTCTATGACAAGTGATCTCACAATGCTGACATTTTAACAAAATATCAAAAAGGGAGCAGCTAAAAGATGTAGGTTGTTCTTTTCTGATGTAGACAGGAGTTCATCTATACATAAAGGATTTGTTGGCAAACTACATAATAAGAAATGCAGGCATTAGATCAAAATTTGTTTCATACTTCTACACATACAAAACTGTATAGGATGGAGCAAAACTGTAGTCAGGTCAGATATATTTACCAAAGATTCACTTGTTACCATTTGGATATGTTTGTTCACTTTTGTTTGTTTTGTTACTGTTTTTCATCTAGCATTTAACATTTTTATTTTTTTGTTAACAAAATAAACTTATGAGAACGGTCATATTTTGCTTTGTTTTTAACTACAGCTCAGATAGGAAAGAATCCAGGTCTGCAAGCAATATGGGAAGATGAGAAACAGCGTCGTAGAGAGAAGAAGCAATCTTCTCAGATCAGTCCACCAGATTCACAAGGTAAATAAACAAAAAGATCCATTAAAGTATAAACACAGTCTATATGTGCTGATCAAATACATTTACTAGGTTCAATAATTGACACCAATAGCATTTTTAGATTTAAGGAAACCTTGGTCTTCTGAACTTAAAATAGTCTCTCATCAGAGTTTAAGCCGTGATTCTTGTGTTATTTGAAGACCTGGGGGTAAATGTTTGAAGGTCCGAATTCTGCAAGTCGCCGGAAATCGGCGACTTTGCAGGGGAAATTGAAACCGCTGATGCCTTGTAAAGGCAAACTTGCCTTTACATTCTCCACGCCCTTACAGGGCTCGACTTACACGGGAATGCCCACGACATGACTCTCCAAGAGCAAGGGGACGGAAGTCTAAGATACGCTCAGATGTAAATACGCCTGCGATTTGGTACGCACTTGTGGTACGGCAATGCATATTTTTGCATGCCACAAATGGGCTTTCCTCCACTCTACCTGTAGTCAGAACAGCATACAGCTTGTTTTCCCTTAATTTCTGCTATGAAACATGGTGACATTACATTTTTATCTTTTAATGTTTCTAAATATTTCATTGATATAAAGTCTTTTATCTGTTCAGAAACCTTGTTTTGTGTTGAATCTTTTTACATGCTTTATTGTCTATAGATCGTGGATTTATAGCTGTGACAGAAAGTGAAAAAATCTTTCAGAAGAGACTAAAAGAAATCCTGAAACAAAATGACTTCTCTGTGTAAGTATGATCCATGTGCAAGACATGTGAAGTAAATGAAAACATAGTTCTCAGAACCTTGTCAAAATTGGTTTCCGTTTTAAATAAACTCTCCTTTTGTTCTCACATCGAAATCATAGTCGCCTCCAAAAGAGGAGGTGTACAGTCATGGCCAAAAGTTTTGAGAATGACACAAGTATTGGATTTCACAAAGTTTGCTGCGGCAGTGTTTTTAGACCTTTTTTGTCAGATGTTGCTATGGTATACTGAAGTAAAATTGCAAGCATTTCATAAGTGTCAAAGGCTTTTATTGTCAATTACGTTAAGTTTATGCAAAGAGTCAATATTTGCAGTGTTGACCCTTCTTTTGAAGACCTCTGCAATTCACCCTGGCATGCTATCAATCAACTTCTGAGCCACATACTGACTGATGGCCGCCCGTTCATGCCTTGGAGTTTGTCAGAATTTGTGGGGGTTTGTTTGTGCACCCGCCTCTTGAGGATTGACCACAAGTTCTCAATGGGATTAAGGTCTGGGGAGTTACCTGGCCATGGATCCAAAATTTTGAGGTTTTAATCCAGTGCCACTTAGTTATCACTTTTGCCTTATGGCAAGGTGCTCCATCATACTGGAAAAGGCATTGTTCGTCACCAAACTGTTCTTGGATGGTTGGGAGAAGTTGCTCTTGGAGGATGTTTTGGTACCATTCTTTATTCATGGCTTAGGCAAAATTGTGAGTGAGCCCATTCCCTTGGCTGAGAAGCAGCCCCACTAATGAATGGTCTCATGATACTTTACTGTTGGCATGACACAGGACTGATGGTGGCGCTCACCTTTCCTTCTCTGGACAAGCGTTTTTCCAGATGCCCCAAACAATTTGAAAGGGGATTCATCAGAGAAAATGACTTTACCCCAATCTTCAGCAGTCCAATCTCTGTACCTTTTGCATAATATCAGTCTGTCCCTGATGTTTTTGCTGTAGAGAAGTGGCTTCTTTGCTGACCTTCTTGACACCAGGCCATCCTCCAAAAGTCTTCGTCTCACTGTGTGTGCAGATGCACTCACATCTGTCTGCTGCCATTCCTGAGCAAACTGCACTGTTGGTGCCTCGATCCCGCAGCTGAATCAACTTCGGTTCTGGCGCTTGCTGGACGTTCTTGGGCGCCCTAAAGCAGCCTTCACAACTATTGAATCGCTCTCTCCTTGAAGTTTTTGATGATTCGATAAATGGTTGATTTAGATGCAATCTTACTAGCAGCAATATCCTTGCCTGTGAAGCCCTTTTTGTGCAAAGCAATGATGACTGCACGTGTTTCCTTGCAGATAACCATGTGCAACAGAGGAAGAACAACGATTTCAAGCACCACCCTCCTTTTAAAGCTATCAGTCTGTTATTCTAACTCAATCAGCATGACAGAGTGATCTCCAGATTTGTCCTCATCAACACTCTCACCTGTGTTAACAAGAAAATCACTGACCTGATGTCTGTTGGACCGTTTATGGCATGACTGAAATGCAGTGGAAATGTTGTTTTTGGGATAAAGTTCATTGTCATGGCAAAGAGGGACTTTGAAATGAATTGCAATACATCTGATCACTCTTCATGACATTCTGGAGTATATGCAAATTGCCATCATAAAAACTGAGGCAGCAGACTTTGTGAAAAATAATATTTGTGTCATTCTCAAAACTTTTGGCCATGAGTGTATCTTCATATTTAAGGACTACAGGTTAAACTCTGTACAAATCACTTTGCAACTTTTACACTCCAACATCAGATCCCTGGTGACAGCAGCATGATTCTGTCAACAAATATTCAGACTTGTTCTCATTTGAAGTAATTACTAAAAAATTATTGAACACAAAGCACCTATCTTGCATCAGATAAGCACCATATTTTCTACATCGGATTCTACTTACTTTGATCCAAATACCTTGTTTGTGATGTGAATCTGAAGCACAGTAACTTTACAAGTCGAACCACCGTTGATTGATTGTGGGCATTATATATATTGTGTGTGTGTGTATGTATGTTAGTATTTTCAACTTTCATAGGAAATAGCTTTTTTTTTTTACAATTAGTATATTTTCTAGATATTTTATCCTATCTTGGTTGCCTATTATTTCACTCTGTTCTCATACAGGACCCTATCGCACTCTCTGGACTACAGCAATATGTCAGATGATTTCTCTGCAGAGCTGACATTACATTCACAGCTAAACTCCCCGGAGGACATTCATTGTACACCGTCTAATTTGGTGGAGGTGCACAGAGACCAGCAAGAAAGTAAGGACACATCTCTCAATTTTTTTTTTCTTTTCTTTTGTCCTTTTGCTATGCAGAATGAGCAGACTATATAGTGCACTGCTCAACATGATATAGCATATATAGCAAATGCAGTTGTTAAGCTGAAAGCAATACAATTACTTGGGTTTAGTTTTGTACTCCTATAATCTATGTATCGTGCATTATACACACCAATTACTCACATTATGGCGGAAATTCTTCTTTTGCCCCAATGTGCCAAGATCTTCAAGCCTGCCCCAGTTGTAGTATTTAAATGTTTTTAATACAAGAGATACATCAATTTGTTTGTCCTAAGATGTACTTTGGTTTTCTGGTATAAGCAGAATAATGCCAGTTGTTTTATAAGTAAGAGCACATGGTGTAGATGGTATTAACATGCAGTCCACCAGCTATAGACCAGTAATTTGATTCGCTGGCCTGTAGTTCATTTCACCACAGCCTCTGCAATTCATTTCCCACTCTCCCCCTCTTAGGTAATTCATTACCCGATCCCCCCCCCTCCCCTCTCTCTCAGGTAATTCATTACTATCTCTCTGCCTCTCCCTCTCTCTCTCTCTCTCCTATTGCACTGAATTCTGCCACATATTAAGCTGTGATTATCTCAGCTTTACATGATTACTCTGCAGAGTATAAGGTGGGTTTTTACATTTTTTTTCAAACTTTTAAGAGGAAGCAGAAAACCTGTAGAAGCTTCTTACACAAAGATATAATCAGTAGAGAATGTAAAACGGGAATTTGCTTGGCAAAATGCAAAAGAACCCAGTAGATACATGTGTAGTATTTAGCATAACACTATGTATGAAAAGTGAGCTAAAGACAGCTTTTATACATACTTTTGAAGGCATGCTAGTTGGCAAATGCCTGTTATTTCCAGCAAGAACATCTGTGCATAAAGTAGGAATTTTAGTGTTTCCTTTTATCTAATTTCCGCATGTGTTAAGTACAATGTATTTGGCCACGAATGCCAATTTTTAGATTTTCGTTCCAAGCAGTTTATACATCTGTAGTAATTAGTAGAAAGCGCTCTGTGACCTGGTGGTGTGGAATCTCTACCTTCATCTTGGCAAAAAAAAAGTATTTAATTTAACAGAAAGCTTACCTCCAAACTGTCTTCATTATCAGACCTCGAAAGGGGTCTGGCTAATTATCTGGTGGGTGGAGCTTATTCAGAACATGGGCATGGTTAATCAGGAAGGGTGTGAGTTTGGGCTTGCTGGCATTGATCGGGGCTTATTATAGCCTGATTTTTCCTAGATTAATGTTGGAAGTGCAATTAAGATTTCTATTTGCTCATATTGGGGTACCATGGAGTATAGAGGTGCAAGAGCTGGGCCTTAAAGGGTTAGCACTAAACAAAATCTGAAGCTCATCCCCTCTATAGCCCCACACTGATGGTTAATAGCCAGTTTTTAACTGAGTGCCCAAGGAGTTGTGTGTTTGGGCTGCCTATGACAGCCACCATAGGATGTTTTTATCTCTTTTATTTCTAAGTTTAAAGCTACTACTGCAGCTTATATAAATTTCCATACAGGAGTGTCTCACTTGTTTTTGGAGGAGATGGTTCAGGCTCCGACAGGCACCTCTTTCATTTTTTGTGCTGTTTGGGGAGAATCTCCTTGCTCATTAGAGTTCAGGGAGGATGTTTTTAGTGGCCCCCCAGGTTCCACACAAGCTTCTTGGGGATGAAGTAATCGGCCAGGATCTTGAGATGGGTAGAACGTGGGAATGGTCACTTTATAAGAAAGTATTCTGGCAGATCCTGGAAAAGTGTGGTCTACCGAAGGTCAACATGATGTCCTCTCTGCTCAATCACAAAGTGGACTGGTTCTTTTCGAGCACCGTAGTTCTGCAGGCGTTCTTGTTGGTCCCCGTGACAATTCCATGGAACTATCGGCTAATATATTCTTTACTTCATTAGCCATGTTTCCACTGGTATTAATGAAGGCAAAAAGAGAACGTACACTAGGGATCTTGGTCGCTCCAAATTGGCCAAAATGGTCATGGCCTATCAATGTTCAAAGGATCTATCAATGTTCAAAGGATGGCAGCAGGTCTGTCGTTGAGACTTCCACTAAGGACTGATCATTTTAGTCAAAGCTTCTTCACTAACACTTAGTTCTTCTGGCTTTAACAGTGTGGCTGTTGAATCCACTGAGAGCAAAAAATCTTTTGGAAGAGGTTATCCAGACTATGCTTAGGGCCAAGAAACAAACATCTGCGAAGAGCTACCATAGAGTTTGGAAAGTGTACATTGCTTGGTGTGAAAGAAAGGGCTTCCATACTTCAGCCTTCAGGTTACCAATTCTTTTGTTTTTCCTACAGAACGGTCTCAACCATGGCCTGAGACTTAGTTCACTTAAGGTCCAGGTTTCAGCATTTTCTTCTTTCAGAAGAAATTGGCTCTGATTCCAAAGGTTCAGATATACTTGCAAGGATTACCCCATGTACACCCACTATATGTCCCACCAACTGCGCCTTGGGATCTGAATTTGGTCTTATCGGCTCTAATGTTCTTGCCATTTCAACCTTTGGGATGGTCAATCTTAAGTTTACTACATGGAAGACAGTATTCATATTGCCATATTCTCTGTGAGGAGAATTTCTGAGTTGAGTTCTTTATCCTGCAGGTCACACTAGTATTTTGTGATGACAAAGCTGTCCTACGTACAAAACCATCATTTCAGCCCAACATGGTGTCGGGAATCCACCTTAACCAGTATACTGTTATCCCTTCTCTGAAGTCTTGATCTGATGGTGATTTGGACTCACTTGCTATTTGTGATCAGATCATCGAAGATCTATTGGAGTAAAACTTCAAGTTTGCAGAGAACGGATTGTCTTCTTATCCCTTATGATGCTCAGAGGAGAGTTTGGCCAGCAACATAATAGACTATTGCCTGTATTCTATCTAAGCATTTTTTGCTTACAAACTGGTCACCACTTCACCTCCTGACCAAACATTCCCTAGCCCCCTCCCCCTCTCAACACTCTACCCTCAGGCAGTGCCCCCCCCCCTCCCCCATTTGTTCTCGGTTATCTTTTTTATTGACATATTCTATAATGTAATAGTGTTTTGTTTTATAGCTCATTCTTTCATGTGCTATGTTTATTTCTTAATCAAATAAGATAATTGTATATCCTCACCCCACCACCCTCTTCCCTTCTGTACCCCCATCCCCACTCCCTTACAGTTTCTCGCAAAAAAAATTAGTAAAATATGTTTAAAAAAACCAAAAAGAATGCACAGACTATTGCAAGGTGTATTAGAGCGGTTATTCATCAGGCCTACATCTGCTCTGCAAAGCAGGTCATCGAAAATATTACCTGCCACCCCTCAGGCCAGCTTCGAATGTTCCCATGATGAGCAGTGTCTCCCAATAGTATAAAAGAGAAAAGAGGAATTTTGTACTTGCATTAAATCCATTTCTCTTCCTTTTTGAGGAACACACTGGTCCTGCACTTATGCTTATTGGTTTGGTATTCCGGATGTTCTGTTATGGAGTGTGTTGGCTCCTTGTTTTCTCTATCTTTGTTTGCCCTATCTTTTGTAAGTTATATACTGATATGAACCATTGATGTGGGGCTATGGAAGAGAGGAGCTTTCAGACTATGTGTAGTGTTGACCCCTTAGTGCCCAGTTACTACACCAGCCTCTCTACACCATGGTGAGCAGTGTCCCCCAAAAGGAATCAGAGAATGGATTGAATTGTAAAAATCCTATTTTCTATGCTCTATTTTAATGTAGTTATTTTAATCTCCTCCTTTTACTGCTTAATGATGGTGACAACTGTAAGCAAACAATAGGAAAAATAAACTGCATATTTGATATCTAGATACTATTTTTAAAATTTACATTTGAATCAAATATTTTAAATCGTGGTGACCACAAATGTACTGCTTATCATTGATCAAAGTGTACCCATTGCCTATACAGAGAAGAGAAAGCCATTTGTGGGCTGCACCAATGCTCACAAGGTTGGAGCCTATCAATTCACTTGGAACCAGTGACAGCACTTAAACAATTTGTGCTTCCATAACTCTGTCAGGCATTCTTAGTGCATTGATAGCCTGCATTCTCCTTAATGTTTGCTCAAACAAAAGTAGGTTAACAATTGTAGCCGGCATATTAGTTGCCTTGATAAATGACAGCCTACTTGCTTAGACTTACCAGCACTAAATTGTGAAAAAAAAAAAAATGCCTCTCATACATGGGATTGCTATTGGTAGACAAGAATATTCCTACAAGTATGATATTTTGTAAAATATTTTTGTATAAGCCCTTATAATGTGTGGGCATATCACAAATAAAGTCTTTGTTATTTATAACATTGTTTCTCTCATCAGAATCTGAGGGGTGTGAAGAAGATGGTGTTACCGACGCTGTGATTGATGAAGAAGCCATTTTAAACATCATGGAAACTAGTCAATGCTTCCAGCCCATGTCTCAGAGGTTGAGTCAGTCTCCAGTTTTCTGTAAGTTATTTTATAACCGATCGATAATAATTTCCTAGGGGTTTAGTTTTTTGCACATATTTTGACCTTTTTTCTTGTTATGCTTCAGGAACAAAAAAGATGACGGAGGCTGATTCTAATAAACTGCTTGCTGTTCTGATGTGATTGGCAGCTGTATAGCTGACCATCCTTTTACTTCTAATACTCATCGCCAATTATTTAAACTTGGTCTAGTTAAAGGGCTGAAAAGAAATCTCAGTATTATATACTGTATACATGCAAGCAGGAAAAGCAATAAACTTTGTATTATTATTATCTTTTATTTAAAAGGCACCACAAGGTTTCCGCAGCACACAATACATCAAAATTTACATAAGTACACACAGAGAAGAACAATGGTTATAGATAACCAGAATAATAAATGCATGAATGAAATTAACAGAACAAACTGCATGGCATAGAAAAACAATACTGCACAAGTTAAAACATGGCTAGAGAGTGAGAAATAGATATTGGGACATAGAAGCAAAGGGGAAGAATAGGCTGAGTGGGGTTCACTATGGTGCAGAGGTCTACAAGATTCTGAGGCCTTCATGGTGCATGGGCCTAGTATGTGCAAAGTCCTGGAGAATCCAGATGGTGACAGTGTCTCTTTGTTCAGAATGGGGCAGGGGCCATGATGGTGTCTGGGCTGAGTCAGTGTAGAAGTTCAGGGAAGTATGACCGTGGCAATGTTGTCAGTAGTGCTTTCAATAAGTGGTAAACAAAAGCAAGGCAACATTGTGGTATTGTAGAGCATTACAAAGACAATGGTAATGGAGCACAATAATAGTAGCGTTAAGAGTCAGAGTGGAGAATTGAAATAAGAGAAAACAAAGATAGAACTAACAAGTGTCCAGGACATTGAAATAAGACGTGAAGTGAATGGCTACAGCAGGGTGAAGCTTGTAATGTGTCAATCAGCAGAACAACAAACCAGTGATACAACCACCACTAGGGAGACCTATCTACAACGCATTTTACCAGTTGAAGTTAATAAGTGTAATAATTAAAGAGGGCAGGAAAGGGATGTGGGTACTGGAGGAGTAGTAGTAGGGTAAAGCTATAGGCTGGAGGGCTTCCCTTGCTTAAAGGGTCGCGATCTCCCTCTCCTTTTTTCAGTGTATACTGGTGTTTCCATAAATACGTGGAGATAGCTGTGTGCATTGTTTGAGGAGATGCGGGTTAGGGGTAATGGGATCCAAGTATGTCTAAGTTGGGGGTGGATGTACGGGGAGGGGTGTTGTTTGGATAGGGTAGGGAGGGGTAGGTTTGTTAGAGTTCAATGCAGTGTCAAGTGTGATATTTTTTCTCTATGCAAATACTTTCAGATGGTGAGATTGATTATTCTGGTATATGCTAATGCGGTTGACTGGTGGCTGGGTGTCTGCCTGGGCTGGAGGGGACTGATTTCTATGTGGAAATGTCTCATGTGTATTCCCTTGTGTTATGGCGACTGGGAAGATGAATAGGGGTCTATTAAAATCCTGACTTGGAATGTTCGTGGTCTAAATGATAAAATTAAACGGTCTTTGGTCATATCCCAATTAAAAAAGTATGAGGCGGATGTTATATGTCTAACTGAAACACATTTAGTGGGAGGTAAGGTGTTGGCCCTTAAAAAACCGTGGGTTGGATGGGCGTATCATGCTACTCATACAGGTCATTCTAGAGGGGTATCTCTCCTTGTACGTAAAAAAGTAAACTCTATTTTGGAAATGGTGGAGTCGGACCCATTGGGTAGGTATGTTTTTGTAAGGGGCATTTTTGACTCCAAGCGTATAAAATTACCGTCAGTCTATGTTCCCCCCCCCCCCCCCTTATAGTGGTGAGGTTTTAAAAAAGTGTAGTGATTTTATCTCTCTCTCCCCGGATACTCCTGTGATTTGCTGTGGGGATTTCAATAATGTGTTGGATTCTAATGTTGATATGTGGAGGGAGGTGGGGGATACTACACATGCTAAAAAATCGAAATTCGCTGATCTGTTGGAAGAGATGGGCTTGGTGGATGTGTGGCGTCTGAAACATCCGGGGGAGGTCTGTTTCTCCTGCTATTTCACTTCATATAATGCTTTCTCCCGAATTGATTTAGGACTTGTATCAAAGGAGTTATTGCCGGCTGTTTCGGATGCTGCATATTTACCAAGGGGGATTTCAGATCATTCTCCGTTGGTATTAACAGTTAAATTTAATGTTTCTAGAGGTCAAGCATTTTGGAGGCTTAACCCCTTTTGGTTGACATTATTGCAGGATGGAAATACCTCAGAATCCCAATGGGAAGAGTATTTTGCTACCAATGTGGACACAGCAGCCCCACCTCTTGTCTGGGATTCATTCAAGGCTTTTTTAAGAGGCTCCTTAATTAGAAGTATTAATTGTTTCAAAAGAGAGTCTAGGTTGAGAGGTGATAAATTGGAAAAAGAGGTTGTGCGGTTAGAGGAGGTGTATCTCTCCTCTCGTGTGGCTTCAGATAGGATGGCTTGGCTAGCGGTACAGAGAGAATGGTCGGATTATTTGTTAGATAAATCAAGGCGTAAGCTGTTATTTGCTAAACATACTCAATACTTTGAAGCGGATAAATGTGGTAGGTTTCTAGCGTATCTAGCGAGGTCAGAAAGAGCGGCGGCTGTAGTGGCGGGAATTACAGATACTTTGGGTGTTGTGCATACCTTGACCGAAGAGATCAGTGATATTTTCTATGTATATTTTAAAGATGCTTATGCGTCAAGAGCGGAGTACTCAGACTTTGATTTAGACGTATCTGGCGGCTGTTTCCTTGCCCGAACTAAGCACAGACAGCAGAGAAAGTTTGGACCTGTCGATCACTGATGAGGAGATTGTAGCTGCGATATCCTCATTTCCTAATGGCAAGGCTCCGGGCATAGATGGGATACCCATAGAGTTGTATAAGAAGCATATGGGGTTCTTTGTACCTCGCTTGAAAGACATGTTTACAAACTTTAGAGAGCATGGGTGTGTAGCTCCGTTTATGTCTGAAGCCCTTATAGTTCTTATCCCTAAATTGGGAAAGGATCCCTTGTTTCCAGAATCATACAGGCCTATATCGTTATTGACAACGGATATTAAGATTTTGGCAAAAATTTTGGCGACACGTTTGAACAGGGTGATTAGTGAGATTGTGCATCCCGATCAAACTGGTTTTATGCCGGAAAAATCTACGGCTATAAATCTGCGTAGGCTTTATTGGCATCTGCAGTTGCCCCACCCTGCGGAGGAGGAGGCGGTGGTGGTGTCGTTAGATGCTGCTAGGGCCTTTGACTCTGTGGAGTGGAGGTACCTGTGGGTGGTGCTGTTGAAATTCGGGTTTGGACCGTTTTTTATTCAATGGGTTTGACTGCTGTACTCCTGCCCTACAGCTAGAGTCTGTGTAAATGGCTTTGTGTCCCATCAGTTTGTTATGGGCAGAAGTACCAGACAGGGGTGCCCTTTGTCCCCCACTCTGTTTGCCCTGGCCATAGAGCCGTTGGCATGTATGGTTAGAATGCAGTCAGATATTACTGGATTGAGGATGGGCTGCAGGACGGACAAGATTGCCCTTTATGCAGATGATATGCTGCTTTTTTTGTCATATCCTGATAAATCGTTGCCAATCTTACTCTGTGTGGTCTCGGTGTTCGGTAGGTACATGGGGCTTTTGATTAACTGGGATAAATCCAGTGTAACCCTGATTAAGGGTGCTTGCCCTACGGGTCAAGTTTTGCAGACTCCTCTTAAGTGGACCCCAGTATTTAAATATCTTGGTATCTGGATTTCTAGTGATATGGGTCAATATATTCAGCGTAATGTCCAGCCTCAGATTGATTATCTTAAGAGCCGGATTGGGGTGTGGAAGCAGCTGCCATTGACGGTCACAGGTAGAATTAATCTGGTCAAAATGATAATTCAACCAAAGTTTTTGTATGTTTTGTAGCAGTCGCCGGTCTATATCCCCCATAGTACATTCCGTTACATTGAACGTCTCATGGCTTCTTTGGTGTGGGCAGGCAAGAGAGCAAAAGTTAAGCTTACTACTTTATATCGTTCTCGAGGGTCAGGGGGCTTGGCTTTGCCGAATTTACGGCTTTACTATTTTGCTTCCCAGTTAACACATATTGAGGTATGGTTTAGGACGAAGCTGGGTCTAGACTTGCATGATTTTTTGGTCTCTGAGACAGGATCTAGTCATACACGTGTGCAGTTTCTTCTAGCTGGAAGAAAAGTTGGGAGGGACCCCCCTTTATTAATACAGGCCATGAAGATTTGGAGATTATCATCCCAGATTGGAGGTGGATTGGATCTGAATCCGTGCACTCCACTATGGGATAATTTGGATTTTGGAGAACTGATTAAGATGGAGGGAGCTGGAGCTTGGCGAAACTACAATATAACACATATTGGACAACTGTATGAAAATGGTATATTATATTCATTTGAACAACTTCAGAGATTACATGAACTACCTAGGGGTTACTTTTATAGATATTTGCAGTTAAGACATGCTCTGGCCTCGCAGTTTCGGGGAGCTACCCCGAGCTTTAGTGCAGATTCCTTAAGGGTGCAACTGTCAAGGTTGGGCCAAAGGCGACAAATTTCATTTTTGTATTCAATATTGGTGGAAGGATCTGGCGAAGGGGGCTTGCCGGAGCTGCGATGCAGGTGGGAGGGGGATCTGGGGCGTCTTAGTGATCAGGCATGGGATATAGTGATATGTAGCCCAAAGGAGGTAACTGCATCAGCTAGATTTCGCCAAGTTCAGTTTTTTCTGTTACACAGAGCATATCTCACCCCTCTTCGGCTTTCTAGGTTCAGTGGTGGTCAGAAGGTGTTCTGTCCCAATTGTAGGAGTGAGAAAGGAGACTTTTGGCATATGCTCTGGGAATGTCCATTGGTTTCATCCTTCTGGGGAGAGGTGGAGGATTGTATTAAAAAATTGGAGGTGGGAGTGGTGGCCTTGACTCCAAAACTCTGTATGTTCGGTTTAGGCTTGGGAAAAAAAACCCATAGACTTATTAGACTGCTTATCAACACGTTACTTATGTTGGCAAAGGTGATGATAGCTAGGAAATGGATGGCACCTGAAAGTCCGACTTTGTATCGTTAACAAGGTCAATCCAGCTACTCAGTCGGCCATGAAAGGTTCATGTACACCAGCAGGAACCTAGTGGATAAGTATGAAAGAGTATGGTACAGATGGAGAATATCCCCATATGTCACGGAGGGGTTGAGGGAGGTGGAGTTCTCCTGATGTAATGCTCGGGGCAGACATCCAGCCACCTATTACTGAGTTATTGAGGTCAACGATTATATTCGGTATTTACTATTATTTCATTGCATCATGAAATTGTGGAAGATGTGCATACCTTGGCTTGAATGTCTGAATGTCAATGGTTTTTTCTTTTGTGATCCTATTGTGTATGAATACTTTACAATATCTGTAACACTGTGTGGGTTATAGTTGGGGATTAAGCCCAATGTTATGGTTTTTTTTGTTGTTAAAGAAAAGAAAATTGCAATAAAATTTTACCTGATTTAAAAAAAAAAAAAGAGGGCAGGAAAGGATATGTGAAAGTAGGCAATTCTCCCCAAAAAATGTAATCTATATCGGTCTTTTTTTATTTTTATTTTTATTTTTATTTTTTTTTATTATTTTTACATAAGCCACTTCTGGAAATGCCCATCCTGTGGTTTACTAAAACTATGTTCACTTTTTGCTAACAAAGTCCTAAATAAAAAGTTTGTTAGACATTTCTTATTAATTACCTGAAATATATATTAATTAGTTCACCTTTTAGATGCCTCTCTTTCATTTAGATTTTTCACAGGTTGGATTCTGCGACTCCTGGAAGCTGGCTACATGCCCTTACAGTACCCCCTCTAAAGGGTGCAAGAGGAAACTATCCTGCAGAAGCAGATATGTATTAAAACAATAGGACATGCACTTAATCTGGAGGGCTATAAGAAATGGAACATTTGAGGATGAATTACTTTACTGAAGTGGTAGTGGATAGATGGAATAGCCTCCCTGTCGATGTGGTAGATGATAATAGAGTGGAAATTTAAACATGCATGGGCTAGAAAGAATACTATCCTAAATCTGATAAAAAAATAAACGATCCAATAGTGACTGTGCTCATGAGGGATAAAAGAGCAGGCAGACTAGATTGACCGAATGGGTGTATATGCTGTCAAATTCTGTGTTTCCTGAACAAATCTGACAAACCTATTGGTACCATCCTAACAAGCTGTCACCTCCACCTGTTCCTGTGGAAAAGTCCCTGGTATAGTTTAAAAGACCAAAGCAGAAACTGGATGCAGTTAAACAGGCTGCTATGCCAGCATTATCTAAATCATATTCACAGTTACATATGAAAAGTTGCTCCTAAGTAATCAGTGGAGGGATACTCCTGATAAAAAAAAAAAAATACCCAAAAGGAGGATTTTGTATTCCATTTACAGTAGAAGAGTTAAATTTCAAGTAAATACATTCTTATAACAGAGAATGGCCTGGCCTACCCTGAAGTCAGAAAATTTGGTCATGGCGAACAAACTACTTTTTTTTTTTCTAAGGCCCATAAGAAGGCTGTTTTATTCCATTAGAATAAGTTGTCAAATTTAGAAGGATAAAATGCCTCTCCCCATTGTCTGTTTCTATAAAAATATCTTTCAGAGATTTGACCATATGAGGCGATGGTTACATAATACAGTACAGACCATTATTTTATATAACCGTTTTGGCCTGCTGGATGGTGCCTTGAGGCAAACATTACAATCTAGAGGCAATCTGGTCTTGGTAGGGGAATACTATCCAGAGGGAGTGGGAGGAATAGTCCAATGAGCTCATTTCGTCATTATCAATCATCATCCTCAACATTTATTTATATAGCGCCAGCAAATTCCGTAGCGCTTTACAATTGGGGAAAAAACATTAATAAGACAATACTGGGTAATACATACAGACAGAGAGGTAAGAGAACCCTGCTCGCAAGCTTACAATCTATAGGACAATGGGAGTTTGAAACACAAGGGCATGTGCTACATCATATTGCACAATGGACCAGCTAGATTGCAAAGGTAAAAGTATTGAGTGGGCTATGTGTGTGGCAATGTTGGTCAGAGGGTTGTTGTCTTGCGTTAGCTGTGTAGAGGGTGGTACTAGGTTAATCTTGGGAGATTAAGATGGTGGTTGAGGAATATCATAAGCTTGTCTGAAGAGGTGGGTTTTCAGAGAACGCTTGAAGGTTTGAAGACTAGAGGAAAGACTTACTGTGCGAGGGAGGGAATTCCACAAAGTGGGTGCAGCCCGGAAAAGTCCTGTAACCGAGAATGGGAGGATGTGATGAGAGGGGAAGAGAGAAGTAGATCTTGTGCAGAGCGGAGGTGTCGAGTTGAGAGATATTTTGAGACAAGTGAGGAATGTATGTCGGTGCAATTTTGTTGACGGCCTTATATGTTAGTAGAAGAATTTTATATTGGATTCTTTGAAATACAGGCAGCCAATGTAGAGATTGACAGAGTGGCTCAGCAGAGGAAGAATGGTTTGCAAGGAAAATCAATCTAGCCGCTGCATGCAAAATAGATTGTAGGGGTTCACAACTGACTTTGGGAAGACCAGTAAGGAGGGAATTGCAATAGTCGATGCGGGCGATGATGAGTGCATGAATTAATGTTTTTGCGGTGTCTTGTGTCAGATATGTGCGTATTCTGGAAATGTTCTTTAGGTGTATGTAACATGATTTAGATAGAGTTGATGTGGGGACTAAACGACAGTTGTGAGTTAAGTCTGATAGTCTTCTCTTGGCTTCTGACGTTAGGGGTATGGTGCTGTGTAATGCTTTTATGTTTCCCCTATGTAAGACTGTGACCATACCTCTCCATTCCAGAATGGAACCTTAAGGTTTTAGAATTCCAGGCATCAGCAGGTCTAGACAAAGTTTGTCATAATGCCTCAGTGTTCACGAATGCTGTCCCTAAAACCTGCAATCAGTTGTTACTTACCAGGATTCTACATGGGTATTCCATATTTAAAACCATCTGGAATGCTCTGCGAATCCGTGACTGTGATGGAAATAAAGACAATGTTTGCCCATTTATAACCTATTTATGAGAAAAACATAATTGGGGTATTTTTGGTTAGAATTTAGCATAGTGCCTCTTACTCTTAAAAAAAAATAAAAAAATATTATCCACAATTTCACCCTTAAAAGCCAGCAAGGAATAATACTGCTAACGTTGTATAAGTATGGAGTCTGTTCTCGTATACTTTAGAGGGTCTTACTGGTCAAGAGCTTGTTTAGGAGAACTGCAGCAGTTTGTCCTAGAATCCAGAATGCTGAAGATCCAGATACCCTCAGGAATGGGTCATCTCCATTAAAGACATGATTTACCTTATGTTGTAGGCTGAAAAACCTGTGGTACTGAAAATGTTGCCTTTCATTTCCAAACAGCCAGTAGTGTTTTCGACAGACACATTTTCTGCACATTTCTTGCCATGAACAATGCATACATTTTGGCGTCCTCAACTATTTCAAGAAGGATGGCGAGAACAGTATTCTTTTGTACTTAAAATTTATAGCAAAAATGGAATGTGCCAGACCGATTTGATGGGGCTCTGTTATTTTATTTTCTTTTGTCACCCAACAGCTTTTGCTATGAAAGCAGCTATTCCAAGTTGAGCTTTTAGTCCTCTACGCTTCTTAAGGTGTTGAATGATATCTGTAATGCAAGTGGTGTTGGGTAGAACTTGGGGTCTAATTTTAAGCGTGTAAAGGGCCAAACAAAGGGTGCAATTTTTCTCTGGTCCGAGAATAAAAATGATGTGGGCAACCAAGGCATCAGGAGCGAGAGGAATGGTGTTATTTACACTGTTAACCATGCTAAAAAATGTAGGTCCTAACTCCTTAAGAAATCCATTTATTTTCCTAGTTGTAATCTGTTAAAGAGCATCCTGCAGGTAATGTAGATTAGTGGGTGCCTCCGTCGACGGCGTAGGGAGACCGTTAAGTATTCAATGCTGTGTGTCTCTGTAGGGGAAAGGTGCAGAGATTATTGATGTGAAATAGGGTACAGAACGGTATACAGAATTTGACAAATTTGTCAGCAATATCAGATTATGCTGGTAAGGCTCAGAAGTAACATATTATAAAACTTTTTTGGTGCTGCTGTCTCAGTGCATTTGTCTGCATTAAAAAATGCCCTGCTGCAAGCATCCCAAAGAATGATTATCCATATAGTCCTTGCCATTATTTACAAATTATCAGGAAATTTCAAATTGCGCCGCCACATCACTTAATCTTCACATCCAGTTATCTCTAAAAGAAAGTGTCAGCTGCAACATTGAATCCAAGTGGGTGGTCATTTTGTAAGAAAATACACACCTTCTCTGGTAGGTACACTTACCTCTAGAAAGTCAGTACCTGGTATATACCAGCAGCTGTCATAATGCATGTGGGTAACATGTAAGGTCTCCCAATCCAGCAATGAATACTGGATTAACTGCAATGCAATTCCCAGCGGAGGTGGAAATAGACAGAGCTGCTAGTCAGGTTAAGGGTAATTGATATCCAATATAAGATGTGCTTAATGGCGATGTTCACAAGAATAATCATGAGCTGGATAAACAGTACTTTCTCCTCTCTTTTCTCTCTTCCTAGGCACTAATGCCTAGGTTCCCAAACTGTGCGCCGCGGCACTGCCACAGGGGTGCCGTGGACAGGCAGAAGAAGAAGAAAAAAAAATATATAAAAACCCCCCCAAAACTTACCAATCCGGTGGCGCCCGGGACCCAGCATCCTCCCTCCTCGCTTCTCACTGAATGCTGGGCGTGACGTCATCACGCCTGACATATTCACTGAGAAGCGGCAGGAGAGAGGATGCTGGGTCCCGGGCGCTGCAGAATTAGTAAGTTTTTCTTTTTTTTTCTTTTTTTTTTCTTGTTCCTGTCCACGGCGGGATCCAGAGGAGGCACAGTGCAGATGCTGAGGGGGCAGATCGCGAATGCAGAGGGGACACAGCGAGGGGGCAGAGCGCGGATGCTGAGGGGGCACAGAGTGTGTGGATGCAGGGGGCACAGTGTGTGTTAGCTGTAAATTATTCTTTGACAGAAATATAATTGAAAAAAATATATATAAAAATATTCTTTTTCCTTGCATTTATGTGTATTATTTCGGCATACAACTAAATAAGTATTTCTGTGCTGACCGAAATACTTATTACATTTTTTTGACTACTTATAAAACAGGACTGCTAGATAATTATTTTGGAGGGGTGCCTTGAAAAAATTATGGAGACTCTAAGGGTGCCCCGAACTGCAAAAGTTTGGGAACCACTGCACTAATGCATATAGTCTAGTGTAGCCTAACCCTAACCATTTTTGTTTATTAAAAGGATAAGCATTGTAAAGTAAAGATTTTATATTTTGTAAGAATTCAGTGCCAAGTTATGTTGGTCCAATGTATACACAGTCCATCCTAATTGAGCCCCCACAAGGGATATATTCTGTAAGGCAAATTTAAGAGATCACCATAGACAGGAGTTATTGGAAATCCGTTTGGATTTCAGTTGTTCCTGGTTGTAAAATGAAGTGAGCCAGTGATCCCTATTGCTAGGTGTATGCTGTTATAAGCTAACAGCACCTATGGACCATGTGCATGGCCAGATTGGATAGACATCTGGCTGTTTGGTGATCAGGTCACAAGGCATGATCTCAGTGAGTGTGGCCACCATTAGCTGACATTTCTATTTCATTGGTACTATAACTCTTCTGTTCGCATTATGTGTTCTGTGATAGCGTCCTTCATTAATTTCCTCTATGCTTGGTTTATTAGTATGAGAATATTATAGCTCTCACTAGCAGATTCATATAAATCACTTATTATTGATTTCCTGTGCTGTAAGAGGTTTGGCAGATACTCTGACCACCCAGGAGTTTGAAATATTTGTGTCCATCAGAGCTAAGTGGTTTCTAAACCTTTCCAGTAGGACAGCAATGCTAGCAAATGATTTGTGTAAGTGAAGAGATTTATTGTTTTTTGCCTGCTGTGCTACAAAAAGCCTCAGATAGACTATATAGATAAGCTTGTGTTAAAAGCTTTAGAAATGGCAGTGACATGCTCAAAGTACTACATTTGGGTGATTTATGATTACTGATTTCAGACCTTTCTTTACTTTACCCCATTGTGAAAGCAATGCTCTTTTGCTTTCCCATTTCTTTGTCATTTGCTTTAGTACAATAAAAAGTATTCCTTCATAATAATAATATAGGCATATTGCATGGCGACATGACTTTTAAACAGAAACGTATATTTAGAGTTCACTACCCATTAATTATTGATAGTGCTTTGTCCGCTTCAAATACAGATTTCTGTTTTTGCCCAAACATTAGGCTTTAGTGGCGACTGTCTCTTCCAATGGCCAAGAATGTGGAGAAGACCTATGGTCAGTGGTGCTGCACTGTTACATCGGTGTACCAGTGAATACAATTGTCACTCAATTAGCTGTAACAATTGCAATATATTCCTCCGTGTTCCCGAGGATAGTCACAGAAGTGGTGTATAGGAAGAGATGGAGATGAACAACCTCCAAAAGAAATTCAAAGCGTTAATCTTAATTTCAATTTGTCATTTTACGTCACATGTCCAGGTATAGGGCGCAACAGAAACTGATCATTACTACTGTGCGTGGCCAGTATATGAGAATTGTGTATATATAATATAATATCTAACACAGCTCCCAACTGTACCTAAAGCAGTTCTGCCCCTTTAGGCAACCTCCCATCCTGCCCGTTACATAAATTTTCCTGGTTCTGCAGTAAATGATGATGTGTTACACTGCACATTTACCTGCAATTCACCTGTACTGTTTTTCTTTACATTTTCAGTGAATAACAGTCAAGATCAAGCCATGATAAAATTGCTAGCTGGTCTAGAAGATGATGGCTATCAAGTGGACCTGTCAAGACGCTTGTCACAGCACAGTTTTTCTGCAAGGTGCAGTAACATGCAGAATAGTGACGATGAGGAGAATGAGCCACAAGTGGAGAAGGAAGAGATGGAGCTTAGCATATTAATGTCTCAAAGATGGGACAGCAACATGGAAGGACATGATCATAAAAGAAAGTATGTATCCAACCACAAACAAATAACTTATACTTTTTCTCTCTATGTCCAAGTGCATGGCTGGCCATCCAATCAGTGGCCAAGAGTCAAAAAATATCCTTAAATACGGCAAAGAGCTGACTTTACCTTTTTATTTATGTGTGCATATACATATACACAGTATAAACATGCGCATACATACCGCTCACATATACATAGAAAGATATTGTAAATTGTTATATTTTCAAAGTGAAAAAGAAGATATCCAACATTACCAAAATGTTCAGAATAATAATCAACTCCGCTTTTACCTTGCTGCTGTGTCCAGCAAAGAAAGGTTCAAAGTCTCTCCACACAGCCCACCAGACCTCACCTCGTGCCCATTACATACACATCAGCCTCTCCACATGCAATGAAATCTACCCCATCTATGCTAATCAGCCTCACCACATGCCCCATATATGCCAGTCAGCCTCACCACATGCCTTATATGCCTTCCTACCTAACCACATGCCAACAGACCTCACCAGATGCCCATCAGATCCCCCCACATATGCCAATCAGCCTCCCCCAAATTTTATAAAATCGAATTCTCGTTCTCTACCTGTCCTATTTCTAGGATCACGTCTCATAGATAACACCCTATCCTCTTCCGTTTTTAGCCCTCTACCACATTATATTGTGCCTTGGGATATGTATATTTTATAACACTATGTCCCTTACTCACCTACTTACAGCAGAAAGACAGCAGACACAGCCTCTGGAACCCGCAAAAAAAGGAAGGAGGGAGAGCACGCTCCACTCTCTCCTCCTCTGATTTGATAACGTACACACTGTGACCTCCCTGCGTTGTGCAGAGGAGGTCACGTAATTGGGGAGTTGCGCTGGCTGGGGATCGAACTGCCCCTGCCAGCGCCTGGAGAATCTGAACCCTGGCTGGGGACTGATCTGTCCCTGCCAGCATTGGAGCCGCATTTGTAAGTTAAAACAATATAGTGCCTATATAATTATAACCTATGATGTGCTGTACTTTTTAATTTTAGATTATAAACTGCCATACTGTTAGATAAGAAGTGTTTCAAGTGTGTACATGTTTGGTGCCCAGGTCAGCAGTGATTTGGGTTTCCTACGTGCTGGTTTTACATGTGTCATTATTATAGCTCCAACAGATGTCTGTTTCCAATGTCTGCTGAAACAAGTGAAGAATAGTGGAGAACTGCGAGTAGATTTTTTTTGTACCGATGACAGAAACTATCTATTGCAGCCTATCCAGAGGAGATTAGTGTACACAGCTCTGCCAGAACTGCTGTATGAAGCACGGCACCACAGAGGTAGGATCGAGAGAGGGCTCCAGGATAGCAGATGGTACTCTGCTGGGTCATTCTTGCTATAGAGCGAAGGAGGCAGCGACATGTATCAAAAGGGCACTGCGAGCATGTCTGTGATTAGTTAGAGGTAAATATTGTCTTAAGAACATTAAGATGTTTTTGGACAACAGACTTGTTAAACATGAAAATATTTTTTTTCTCTATAGTATTGCTAAATTTTCCTTCTAGTAAGGAAATATGCTAACAGAATGGAATGAAACTTTCTGTCATCACTAGTTGAAAATTGTGTTTCCAGTTTGCTGAAGTATTTTAAGGACCCCCTCCGCCCCAAAATATTTTTGACACGAAAAATAGAGTGAAAAGTCTTCTACAGCAATTTTATTTAAAAAGTGATAGAATGTATATTGCCCATCATCTAATCACTCCCCCACATTTGGCTGTCACTGAATAGACGGGGGAGGAGATGGGTCAAAAAGCTCAAGCAAAGCCGATCATGTTCAGTTATTTACTTTGATTTCAATTTTTAATTTTCATACCTCTCTGGTCACAGTTTGAACCTGATTGTAGGTATCGCTTGTTACATAATCATTATCGTGGGCATATAAACATTTTACTTTTTGTCACTATCCTCTTGTCTCCTTAAGTAATTCAAAGTATATACATTCTTACATTTTCTAAATGTCAATTAAGGAATGGAACATATAACGCAGTGGATTGACGTAGCTGTGTTAACACCTGTTTTTATGTTGGCTCTTTTCCATTTGAGGGATAATTTACTCTTTAAATAACCTACAGAATTTTCTTTGGTGTAATAAGGGTGTGACTGATGGGATGTTCTTGATGATAGGATGGAGGGGAATGTGCCTTTGTGTTGAATATAATCTTGACAGTGACCACAATTTCCAAGTGGTATATTTCTCATGTAATCTAAGCCTATGTAAAGTAGTTTTCGTGTTTTGTATTGTTGAAGTGAACATTCTTTTTCTTTCTAGCCTTGGTAAGAATATTGATGACAGCTCATCAGAAGAAGAGGACTCCACAGACAATGAAATGGAGTGGAGTAGCAACAAACTGCTCCTTGCAAATCTTTCTATACCTCAATTAGATGGCACAGCAGATGAAAACAGTGGTAAATAGAACATTTCTAGCTTATTGATTGCTACTTCTTGCTGCAATATTTTTAGGGAAATACAAAATATGCAAGTATAAAATTTATTGTCTATCATCCGGAATGCTTGGGGCCAGAAGTGTTTTTGTTGTGTCTAATTTGGAACAACATGCTTAAAATATTGTAAATACATTTAAAAGGTAACCCCCTGCTTTTTTTCTCCATTTTTTTTTCCATTTGTTTACAGATAAAGAAGTCCATACTAGTAGTAGTTTTTGGTTTTGCTTACCCTTTAAATTGGTTCCATATATTAATGAAACAATGGTGGAGATGCCGTAAACACTGTAACCTACCACTACAATACAATTGCATACATACTGTGTGTAAAAGAACCCGTATTTTACGCCATAATTGCACACGCTAACTTCTTAATTCTGTTTCTGGATATGCTCGTTACATTACCATACTCATTTACAATTTCCCTCTTATGACACACCTACTTCAGTCCTTTAAACCTAATTTACTGTATCGCACAGATTTCTATATATATCTCCCATATATCAAGACATTATAGGTTCATAACCACATCGCAGATATGTGTATGAAATAGAATCTTTACTTGTACAATAATGTGATGATATAAATTTCAAAAATATAATCTTACACACGGTACATATAATAGATGACATTCTGTGTGTAGATACATTAACTTATTCATTTCTTGCTAGTTATTTATGTAACATACATACATAGTCATATGCATGTGAACACAGACGATCCCCCTGTTAGGTGTATTATCTCCACCTTAAGCCTAATTGCACTATAAAATATATATATACACATACATACATACATACATACATACATACATACACACACACACACACACACACACACACACACACACTCTCTCTCTCTATTCCAATACATATACTCTAGTATTCATAATAAAAATGTCTCTAACAGTCAAACTTGCCAATACAACTTCGCTGCTTGGCCATTTTAAGTAGTGATAGAGAAATCATGTTAGCAATATGTGATTCAATGGTGGCCCTTATTAGTAACACAATAACTGCAAGTTCCCCACAAATATTTCCCTATTCAGCAGTTATCACATATTGTTCACTAATCCCTCTGTAGTCTCAGGTTGTTAACACACAACCACATGGGCAGCATGGTGGCTCAGTGGTTAGCACTTCTGCCTCACAGCACTGGGGTCAGGAGTTTTTTTTTCCCGACCATGGCCTTATCTGTGTGGGGTTTGTATGTTCTCCCTGTGTTTGCATGGGTTTCCTCCAGGTTAGCTGTACTCCTATGGTAAATTTGGACTTCTTACAAACACACTGCCACAGCCTTCTCCTCTTCCTCTATTGGAGAGATACTTGGCCAGTGGCAGGGTGAGCCCATATATGAACACCTTTAGTTCGCACAGTCAAGCAGATGCAGTGGAAGGAATTTAAATTTAAAGTGGATGTAATTTTTTTGTTTTGAAATGTCCATGTAAAATCTGAAAGTAACACTATATTCACTTCATTTTTAGATAACGCTTTGAATAATGAAAGTACGCTAACCCACTCTTCTGTCATTGCAAAGAGCAAGTTGTCAATAAAGACGTCCATCTTTCACAAAGATGCTGCTTCACTGGAACCACAGTCTTCTGCCAAAACAGCGTTCCAGTGTCAGCACACAAGTGCCCTTTCATCTCATGTATTGAAGAAAGAGGGTTTAATAGAAGAGCTTTCCCAATCAACTGGGGAAAAGGGAACTGAACTTTCCGTCCATTCATTTACAAATGATAGCACTTATAGTATGAAATATCCAGCAACTTTCACCAATTCTGTTCATTCAGAAATCCTACATAAAGAAGGAAGCATGAATGACATTGTCTCCATCCCAGCAAGTGACAAGAATGTCTATGAAGATGGAATCTCCTCCATGAATAGACATCTGCAGTGCAGGAAATTCACCAGCATTAGAAAAGATAAGGATGCCTCTTTTTTGCATATGAACAGACATGGCAGCGATGGTACATTAGATAGAACTCAGCGAAATTTCACCGAGCTGAGTAACTGCAAAGTTAAAAAAGCTGCGGACATAAGTGATAAATGTAATGTTCCCCCAAATAGCTTTGTTCACACAGCCTTAACTGAAAGTAGTGACAGGACTCCATGTGTTGATGGTAGTAGAATCACAGTGCACCCTGTGGATACAGACATTAATGAAGGAAGCCTTAATAAAATGAAGGTACGATATGAAGAATTTCAGGAACACAAAGCAGAAGTGACCAGTGTTAACCAGCAGGTGACCCATTACAAGTTTTTTCCCAGTGTTGTACTTTCAAACTGTTTGAACCGGCCACAGAAGGCTGTGCCAATGACCTGCAAGCTTCAACAGCCTAAAAAACAATCAAGGTTAAAGCTTGCTAAAAAGCTAAAGAGCGTTGTAAATAAAGAGCAAATAAATGTAGTCATGGAAGTGGAACATCAAGAGTGTATAAGAAATGACACAGGACATGATCTCAATCAAGATCAACAGCTTTTCGTTGAGCATGATAAAGTGGACTGTTCTAATTTCCAAAATATGGAATTGGTAAAAGATAGCAGTTATGCCCCAGGTAATGCCTGTAGCAAAAGTCCGCCTGATGTTGACAGGGTACCATCCTGTGATATTGCTGTTATGATGGATGATGGCGCTTTTCAAGGTAACACATGTGAAATGAATAGCTTTGAATGTCCTTTTGAGGAGGGTAATGCAGATTCTGATCCATCCTTGGCACTTTATGGAAATAAGTATACTTTAAGGACAAAAAGGAAAGTCAATTTTGAAATTGAGGATGAGGAGGCCAACCTGGGTGTAAACAACTCAATAGTCAATCTACCTCAACCTGTTGAAGCCAATGAATCTGTGGTACAGTCTCAAAAGTCCCGCAAGCGCAGAAAGGTTTCCAATAAGCTACCACCAGTAATTATAAAATATATCATCATCAATCGTTTTAAAGGTAGAAAAAACATGCAAGTAAAATTAGAGAAGCTAGACCCTACTGAACAGCAGGTAATGTTAACAGATGGCAAACTTACATATTATAATAAAATGGCACCTTTAAAAGATTTCTGGCCCAAAGTACCAGACTCCCCTGCAACCAAATACCCAATATACCCTGTCGCACCAAAGAAGATCAATAAAAGAAAAACAAAACCGAAATGTACCAAGAAAAAGCCAGGGAGAGTTCCAAAGACGCAGAGTGAACACCTTAAGCGATCCCTACCTCTAAGGAAAAAAAGAACTCGTATTTTTCTTATGCCTCCCATGCCATCATATAGTGTTGAAACAGAGGATTGTGATACAGACTACAAGGATGTCATGTCAAAACTTGGCTTTCTGACAGAAAGAAGCCCAAGCCCAATAAATATGTCTCCCCCACGTTGCTGGTCACCAACCGATCCAAGAGCTGAAGAAATGATGACTAGTCCTGTTGAGGAGACTCCTCTCTTTAAGAATTATCCCTTAAGTAGTGCTAAGAAAGAGAGTGCAATTGGTACTAAAAAAAGACAAAGAAAACCGCAAACAAACAAATCTAGGAAAAAAATAGCTGTAAGCCCTCCTCCTATTGTAATCAAGCAAGGAAACAAATTTAACCAACTTCAGTTGGGCAGAGATGGGAAAAGACAAAAGGGGAAGCCTAGGCAGAAAAAAAGTGAAAAGGTCCCAAGGAAACACACAAAAATTAAAGATCGAGATAAGGGCGCAAACGTTGAAACTGCTGGATCCGAACCAGTGATTCTAGAACAGCCTGTGACTCTAAAGGATGAAGAGACAAACTCAGAATCTATGACCCAGTTGTCACAGTTTTCTCTGTCTAGATTTTCTACTGGACATGTCCACTCTTCCCAGCTCTCATCCAGCAGCACACAGGAAGACTTACCTGTAAGCACACTTTCATTCACTGGTACACCTATTTCTGTCAACTCTCAGACCTCTACTGTTCTGAAAGAGTCTAATATTTCTTCGGCGTCACTGCCGTTAAATCAAATTATAGAGCCATTCAAGATAAATACTACAAGAACACCATTTCCTAATGTGTTTCAAATGCAGGAATCAAATGCAACTCAAAATACAGTCCCAAATCCATTTAGTCGCCCATCTCAGGTAATACAGAATGCACAATTCACCTTGAATTGTACTCCTTTCACTCAAGAGGATCCCACAGAAGTGCAGAAAAGGCTTTTAGCCTCTGTTGGGAAATTGAGGGATTCCCAAAGCGTACCAGACTCTCTGCCTTTTGAAAAGTTGCAGTCAAACCTTTTACCATGCACAATAAACAACCAGCAGCAGGTGACATGCTTACAGGACCCATCTAAACAATGTGACTCGAGTTCATCTTCAGAAGGTCCGTTGCCTAGGAGTTCTTTGGTAACATCTTTGAGAAGTCCTATCAAACTGACATCTTGGGAACAAAAAGAATTGTTTGATGGAACACAATTTACTGCTCAGAGGCTGAATCAGAACTGCTTACCCGATATATTTTCCTGTACCAAAACACTTCATAACTCTATCAAAGCAGGTGCTTCACAGAGAATTGTTGATGCACAGAGTGGAATAGCAGTTCTGAAGGAATTGCTTCACAAAAAGCAACAGAAAGTGAAAGTAACAGCAGTGGAAGAGATAAATTCTAAACTTCAAGGTAATCCGTCTTCTCTGACTGAACAAAAGTGTACTAATAAAAAAACACGGTGTGCAACACCAAACAAAAAACCCAGGGCTCCTCGTAGCAAAAAGCAGAAAGAGGCCAAGAATATGAAAATCGACTTGGTTAAACATCAGAGTGAACGCCAGATAAAAGGCTCTATATCTGATGGGAGCCCTGGGATTTTTGCTGACCCTAGTTTTGAAAGCTGCTACTCACTTGAAGAAAGTTTATCTCCTGAGCAGAATTACAACTTTGATATCAATGCTGTAGGGCAAACTGGTCTTTGCAGTTTATACACAGGCAGCCAGTTTATTCCAGCTGATCAAAATTTGCCTCAAAAATTCCTGAGTGATCCCGTCCCTAGCCATGCTGTAGAACATGAGCTTGTAAAACATGAAAGCCAACCAACTGAGCAGAACAACGTCCTCACTTTGGAACAGCAAATACAAAGACCTAGTTCTCTTAGTCCTGACTTGTTTGAAAAATCGACTGTTGATGTTAAGCAAAGTCCTCTCCTTAAGCAATGGAAAGATTGTTTACTTACTCAAAGTTTTCATCATCCCTCTATAGATGTAGCTTTTACTCAACAGGCCGAAGATTTTGAGAATAAAAAATGTAGTCTGCATAGTCAAGGGTTTCCGAAAAACGCCTCATTTAATGCAGCTCAGTCAGAATGGGTTCATACAGAAATAAATAGTGAGACTAAAGAGGCCATGTTTGATGTTTACCGCCAGCCAAATTCCAATTCGTCTTTTACCGGGCTTGCATCTTCTCCTGAAACAGATTTTATGGATGGAGACTTAGAACTGTATATTTCAAGACACGGTGGTGGACTGACTCCAACTCCTGACAGTTCACCAAGATCTATGAGTTCCCCATCTCAGTCCAAGAATGGGAATGCTACACCTCGGCCAGTTCACATTTTAAAACCTTTAATGTCACCACCTAGCCGTGATGAAATTATGGCAACTCTGTTGGACCATGACCTGATGGAAACAATTTATCAAGAACCATTCTTCAGCAACCCTTCAGATGCTCCAGAAAAGCCTAGGTGAGCATGTATTATAATTAGAGATTTTAATTAACTCACCGTTTATCTATGCATGACCAAGTAAATGGTCTCATCCCATTGATCAACCATTAGTGATGAATAACATTTTGTCTGTTGGTAACATGAAAGGGAATCTATGAAATTGCAAAATGTGTGCCTCCTACATTGCTTGTGCCAACTGCGCCTATATTTTCACGAATGCACTCACATTTTATGCAGAAGTGCTTGGATTTGAGTGTGGCACTGCAGCATCTGTAGACGGTGCAATCTTCTGCATTATCTGATGGAAGGTGCTGGGTGAGGCTGCTCCTTGATTTGTACGAGCTAAGTGCATGATTGGGCCTAGTACTGTTGTTGACTTCCAGAATTAATTTAATCAGCATTTCCAGGTGAAAACATTCAAGCTTAACTGAGCTGCTTCTTTCCCTTAGTGGGAGCCTGATGGTGGTGGTGGTAGGATAGACTTTTCACTAATTACTTTTTAATTAGTTTGTTGCGCACATTTTAGTTGGTCCTTAATCCCATAAAGATAGGCACAGGTTTCCCTAGGGTAGCTCCCAAAACTAGGCTAGGCTAGTGCACCCACACAGGAGTGCACGCAGGATTTTTAAGGGGGGGTTCCCCCCTCCCCAAAAAACAGAGCTGCTGCGCATGCGGCCATGCATGCGCAGCAGCTCCATTTCGGCTGCACTGCACTGAACAGCAGCCGCGGCGGACGCTTCTTTGACAGCACCGCGGCTGCTGTATAGTACAGTGCCGCAATGTAGGGACACTGATCTTCGCGGAGGGGTTTCTGGAGAACCAAAATCCCCCCCCCCTTCCCTTCCCCTGCGTGCGCCCCTGCCACATCTTTTGCCCTTTCATTAATTCTCTTTTATTGTGCAATTTATATGCGGTCACTTGGCAGCAACGTAATATGTCTTTTTAAAACTACAGTGCCACCCATAGGATGTTAAAATCAATTGCAGTGAAGTTTAAAAACAAAGCAAACAAAAAAAAAAGACGTAAAGTAATACTCTACCCTTTGAAAGCTTCCATGTATTTTCTTTGCAGTAGTAATTGATTCAGTAAAAGCATATTTAAAACATCAATCAGTTTCATTTTGCACAGGAATTAATGGTTGTAATTCTACTAGCTGCACTGGAAGGGGTTAGACTTAACATCATAAAGGATATTTTTAAAGCAGTGCTAAATACAACAAGATTTATGAGCTTGAAGTATATATATATATGTTTGAATGGGGCCTCACATCCCTATATTGTTGGGGAACCCTAATGTTTACACATTGCAACTCTGCGGTTTCCTGTTTTATCCCGGTTTCCCAACCCTGTTACGTACAGCCTACTTTCTCTATATGAGTAGAAAGGTTCTGCACACTCCTCCCCTGCTGCTGTGAAAGTTCTAAGGACAACCCGTACCCAATAGCTCATATCTGCATCCCGGACCAGCATAATTTAAAGATTGCTTACAATATGGGCACCTTTTAAAAACTGAAAATCCTTCTATTAGACACCAAGTTATAAGATGAAAAAACAGTTATTACGTAAACTTTTTTTCTTTTTTCTTTTTTTAAACCTCATCCTTTTCTCACAAATAGCTGCCAGAATGAATATTCTTTAAATAGTCTGTGCTGTTTTGGCTTATCAGAGATAAATAATTGTACAGCAGTAATGTTTTGTTTTTATGCTTTGAATAGCTTCTATCAACAATATATGAATCCGTTGCTAAAACAATGTCCATGGTAAATGATTACACTTCACAATTGTGAAGATAATTCTATTCAAGAAGTGCTACCACTATATGAAAAATGTGCTATCATTCCCTATTTATTTATTTTTTTAGAAAAATATTGTAATAAAAGATGTTTGTTGTGGTTTTCAGCTACCTAATGTTCACGTCATTTAATTGCTTTCATTTTTCTGCACAGAGAGATTGGAGGAAGAATTCTCACAGTTGAGACAAAACTTGCACATAATCTTCCTGAGTTTGAAGGGGATTTTTTGATGGAAGGACTGAGACTATGGAAAACTGCTTTTTCAGCAATGACGCAAAACCCTAGGCCAGTATCTCCCACTCGAATGACCAGACTGGTCATGGAAAAAGAGAAAAATAAGCTGAATCCTGATGATGATAAAAAGCTGGTGATCATGCCATGTAGAAGTGCTCCTGGTCCAGAGAGAGTCCAGCTATGGCTTCAGGCCAAAGAACTCTACGAGTCCTCTAAGACATCAGGAAAATGTCCATTAGTTGAAGAGACAAATGATGACAAGAATACCAAGGTTGCCGCTGTGCCCAATGGTTGCAACAGCTTGCCTCCAAAGGAAATACAGATTTTATTGGCGCAACCTGCAAGTTCAGAAGATCAGCCAACAATTGAGAATAATGTAATGATCCATATAGCCAGCCCACCGCCGACTCTACATGTTTCAGACTCTGTAGGAGTAGAAGGGGGAATTGACATACTGCCTGGTGAAGCTGATATTGAATCAAGTCATAGGACTTATGAAAATGAATTTTCTGGTAGTTCTGTTTCACCAGAATCTCCAGTTTTGACACCTTGGCAGAACCTTGACCCTCTAGATCATAAACCATCATCACCAGCTGAAGAGGGAATGGCAGTTGACAATGAAAAGACAGTGAGGAATGTGAAAAGTGAAGTAGGAGGCTTATCAACTCCTTCTCCACCTCCATTTAAACAGAAGAGACACAAATCCAAACATGCTTGTCTACATAGTACACCTGTTGCAGAGAGGAGGACTAAAGTAGCATCTCCTGATATGATGCAATTTTCTCCTTTAATTTCAGGTATGTCTTTGCATGAGATTGTTTGATCATAATGTGCTCACCAGAATAAGTCAATATTTTCTGCATACTTTATTGTTGTAAAGAAAATTTTCAATAAAATGTAACCGTATTAGAAGTCTCGGCCTAGTTCCATGAACATATAAAGGCAACAGGCTTGTATTCCCTGAAGGAGCTACATAATTTAACCATACACACGTGCTATAATATATAGATATATATGTTCCATATGATAGGATGGACTTTCTGATACTTGGCTTTGGTAGAAGGGAATTTTTTTTTATTTTTCATGGTGTGTAGAGGCAGCTACACCAGTGTAACCTGAGCCATGCAAGTCACCCTATTCAGAATACATGATGCTGTGTTGTAGTGGCTGCATATCAATTAAGGAATAAAGTGCTACTACTAATACTGCCAGGGACTGGTTAAAGAAATCATGCTGAATATAAAAAAAAAATTTTTACAAGATATTTATTTGGGTATTAGAGACCAAATGTATATATTTACAAAGGATGGCCAACTACAGTTCTATACGGGTAACGTTTGAGAAAAAATAAATAGATCTTAAAATGAAATCTGGGACTCAATATTTGTGCCACAAAACTCTTAATACCAAATAAAAGCTGTAAAAATTATATTAATATGAAGTTGACATTGAACAGTTCATGTCATTTCCATTTTATTTGGCTGGATTTCATCGCTAATTTTTTATTTTCGATCTAGAAACACAATGTCAAAAGATGAGTCAGAGAAGAGGCACAAACCCTGATAAACTGCGTAGAGTACTTCTAACTACTCAAATGAGGGTAAGTGCTGGTTACAGATATGCAGGGTGTTTGGTGGTCCCAAAACTTTCACCTAAAGGACAAGCATTTCCTATTATACATCATAAATATTGTATACAGTTTGCAGTTCTCCACTGTCATGATTATGTCCTAATCAGGATCATTATGGAAATATGTTAATGTTGTCACAATGTATCCTAATTTCTGAATTGACTTTCATCAAAATGGTTTCTAGAAAATCACTGTCGTAAGCAAATAATGGGTTAATGTATGTTTATAAAGGAAAGTGACATTCAGTGGTTTGCTGTTGCCCTGTTATCACAGAAGAGTAATCAACCATTTCATATTACCCAGATATGCGTTCAATGGACCTTAACAGCTGCTCTAAAATATCTAGTTAAGTTCATTATAACCTTATAGGAACCAACATTGATCAAAGCAATGCTTCTCATAGTACATGTTTATGAAGACTTTTGTATATATTTGTCACCCCTAGAATTAACCAGATAACATGACAAGGACATACAAGCTGCATAAAGAACTCTTTCTTATGTTTGTGTGCTGAAAATTATACCATGTTTAGTGGATATAATGCCATAACTCTGCTACATGCCAGAAGGTAGTTAGGGCATATTTTTTACTAGAATTGTTAATTTGACGATAGGGCAATATATTTGTTGTAAAACAGATTAGCATAGCAGTGCACATTTTCGGTAATGTCACAGTGGGAGGGGGGTTGGGCGTGAAAGAAGAATTTTTAAAAATTAATGGTTTGATTGGAAAAATTTTAGTTTTTGGGAATCAGTCAGCAACTGAGACATTTTCAAGTTCCTATCCTTTCTCTGGCCAGCAGATTATGTGCAAAAGTAAGTGAGTGTAGATCATCTGGTTCAGTGTTTTATTTTAAGAAATTATTTTGCATTTATATTTCTGCATGTCAATTTGTTATTACTATTTTTATTAAAAAAGGCTTACAGGGCCGGACTGGGACTAAAAATCAGCCCTGGCATTTCAAGCATACAGGCCCATCTCTGTTGATGAGCTGGACAAAACCGTGTGCCGCTGTGCAGCAGCGGCCCCGCCAGGGGCGTGCCCACATGTTGGGGGCGTGGTCAACATGGGGCATTGATACATACATTATAATAAAAAAATACATTTATCAGGCCCTCCCTATCATGCCACCCCCCACCCCAGAAACACATTACAACACCCCTAGCCCACTGCACTTATCTTCCTGTAGAGTGAGCAGGGAAGCTCTTAGGGCTAGATTTACTAAGCTGTGGGTTTGAAAAAGTGGAGATGTTGCCTATAGCAACCAATCAGATTCTAGCTGTCATTTTGTAGAAAGTACTAAATAAATGAAAGCTAGAATCTGATTGGTTGCTATAGACAACATCCCCACTTTTTCAAACTCGCAGCTTAGTAAATCTAGCCCTTAGTCTCACAAGATTAATAAATCTCATGAGACTTAGAGCTCCTCGGCTTGCTCTGCAGGCTGTGTCCTATCCAGGAACTGGGAGTAGCTACCCGCTCCCTGCTAACCAGAGCTGGATTAAGGCTCGGGGAGCCCAGGGCACTTAAGACAGGGGGACTCCTATGATGTAATATGGTTATTAGACACATTTTCAACAAATACACAGGCAATACTGTGAGCACTACTATTAGGTGCACACAGTTCTGCCTTCACAAGCAGTACAATGGGAAGCAGTACATACCTCCCAACTGTCCTTGTAGTCAGACCAAATTCTGACTAAGCGGGACAGTCACCCACCAAATTCAGGACAGTTGGCAGAATGTCCTGGTCTCTTACCTGTCTTGTCATTTTATCCACTTGTGGCTGCTGGTGTTTTTAGATCAGTTGCTGCTTGTTTGGACTAGGAAAGCTAGGAAAAAAATAGCTGTAAGCCCTCCTCCTATTGTAATCAAGCAAGGAAACAAATTTAACCAACTTCAGTTGGGCAGAGATGGGAAAAGACAAAAGGGGAAGCCTAGGCATAAAAAAAGTGAAAAAGTCCCAAGGAAACACACAAAAATTAAAGATAGAGATAAGAGCGCAAACGTTGAAACTGCTGGATCCGAACCAGTGATTCAAGAACAGCCTGTGACTCCAAAGGATGAAGAGACAAACTCAGAATCTATGACCCAGTTGTCACAGTTTTCTCTGTCTAGATTTTCTACTGGACATGTCCACTCTTCCCAGCTCTCATCCAGCAGCACACAGGAAGACTTACCTGTAAGCACACTTTCATTCACTGGTACACCTATTTCTGTCAACTCTCAGACCTCTACTGTTCTGAAAGAGTCTAATATTTCTTCGGTGTCACTGCCGTTAAATCAAATTATAGAGCCATTCAAGATAAATACTACAAGAACACCATTTCCTAATGTGTTTCAAATGCAGGAATCAAATGCAACTCAAAATACAGTCCCAAATCCATTTAGTCGGCCACCCACGTTTTAAAATTAGGCCTTACTCCAGCCCCAACAGTAAAATGATAGTATTCACATTTGATAAATACATCTATTTCCCTCCAACTAGCCCTGACATTAAATAGTATATACATTTAATAAATAGACCTATTTCCCTACAACCAGCCCAACATTAAATTAATAGTATTCCCATTTAATAAATAAACCGCTTTCCCTCCCTCCAAACAACCCCAGCAAGAAATTAAATAGCATTTATATTTAATAAAAATAACCATTTCCCACAACCATCTCAGGCATTAAATAATTCATAATTTCATTTAATAAATATACCTAATTTTCCCCAAACAGCCCCACATTCACTTAATAGCACACATTAGTCATATACTGTCCCCCCACACACATTATAGTCATATACTGTCCCCCCACACACATTATAGTCATATACTGTCCCCACACACATTACAGTCATATACTGTCCCCCACACACATTAGTCATATACTGTCCCCCCACACACATTATAGTCATATACTGTCCCCCCACACACATTACAGTCATATACTGTCCCCACACACATTACAGTCATATACTGTCCCCCACACACATTAGTCATATACTGTCCCCCCACACACATTAGTCATATACTGTCCCCCCACACACATTATAGTCATATACTGTCCCCCCACACACATTATAGTCATATACTGTCCCCCCACACACATTATAGTCATATACTGTCCCCCACACACATTAGTCATATACTGTCCCCCACACACATTAGTCATATATTGTCCCCCACACACATTAGTCATATACTGTCCCCCACACACATTAGTCATATATTGTCCCCCACACACATTACAGTCATATACTGTCCCCCACACACATTGGCCATTTTTTATTTTCCCCCTCCTACAGCCATTGCCCCCCCATGCTGACATTTTCACCCCCAATTCCCCCTGCGGACATTGTTTTACATTTTGTGTGTTAATATTCTAACTCAGATATTTACAATTACACATTATATATATAAATCTAACCCTCTCTTTTTTGCCATTTAGTCCCTTCATTTAATGCCAGGTAATAGTCATGTATTTTGCCCATTAATTAATTACCTGCTGGCTGGCTGGCATTAAAGGTGCGTCACCCGCGCTGCTGGAACCGCTCCTCCTAGCTTAAACGCGGCCGCGAGTGACGTCATCGCACGGGCGCAACGTCATTATGTCATCCCGCCGCCCGCAACGCCATGACGCGATGAATGAAAAATAACATGCCGGTGCTTCTGAGCAGGGTGGACGGGTGGACCGGCCCATCTGGTATTCGGCCCTTCTGGCAAATGCCAGAATTGCCAGATGGCCAGTCCGGCCCTGAAGGCTTATTACCTTTTTTGTCATCTCAAATCCTATTTAATAATGTTCTGTTTGTGTGTTCCTAAATACTTCACATGTCAGACTGGATTTTACAATTTAATCCACAATTTAGAGGCGATTTCAAGGAAAGCCAGCAGGAGATTAGCTGTTGCTTAGGAGAATCTTGAAGATGAATGATCTAGCATGAGGGAAGTGGGTCGGAGAGCAATTTGTGGATAATCTTGAGCATTATCCTTTGTTGCATTCATAATTTTTCCAGCTAGTAAGTTAGCGCTACGGAATTTGCTGGCGCTATATAAATAAATGATGATAATTTAATTCAGTTGCTTAGAGATGCTATATATATATATATATATATATATATATATATATATATATATATATATATATATATATATATATATATATATATATATATATATATATATATATATATATTTATTTATTAGTAGCTTCATGTTGTGTGGGGCCCGTTGCCTAGTTCCAGCTCTGGTTGTACCCACAGGCAAATAACACTGCTGATGATGAGTTCAATTGACAACAACGCAGGACTTTAAAGATGTATTTAGTAATAGTTAAAGAAGAAGCATATACACGCAAATAAAAAAGGTGGGAAACCCCTTTAAATACAGCTTAGTATTTTTACTCCTCATTTCTCTCCCTTTTAGCTCTCATTCAATCCAAGAAAATGGTTGAGAATGTTCCAATATTTGTACTTCTCATTGCATTGCGTAGTATTGCTTGTCTAAAAGACACTAGTCAGAGCTGCTTGGCTGTTATTAATACTGTATGAGATGTGTGGATTGGGTTTTCTCTGTATTTATTTTAATGTTTTTCATACCTATTATTTATAGAATCAATTTTCTGCTATGACTCATATAAAGAAAGAAACTTCTCAAATCGAGGGGCCTTCTCTAAATAACTCCTACGGCTTCAAAGTCAGTGCACAAAATCTACAAGATGCAAAGGCCTTGCATGAGGTAACCTTGTTCTGGGGATGCCTGTTGAATATATTGCATTACAAAGCCAGGAAGCAATATTCAGAAAAATGTCTGTTGATCAGTTTGTGCTACTATTTGTATTTCTGTATTCATCGCAGACAACATGTACTAGCATTTCACTCAATACTAAAACATTGAGGGAACTTTTTAGCCTTACAATAGATGTCTCTACATAATTTGTAATTGCAAATGTGTAAAATAGTATCATTCTTCTGACAGATTTAGCACCAAATAGAGGCCTCTGAGCACTTTCATCATGTTGTACCACATTTCATTCTTTATGGTTTAGATACAATTTTTATCTAGTCAACCCCAATCCATCCATTGTAGTATTTATGTTACTGAGAAGTAGCATCTCATGGCTCACCATTGGTTTATAAAGGAACCCCATCCTGCAGACAGCTGTACATACAGAACAAATCCTGCTTACCTAATGTTTATGATGCAGAAATGTGGTATAATTAATGATATGTTAACGCTGGGGTCACAGAACTAGTATTCTCCTTTGTGGCAAATACTGGATTAAAAGCCTTTTATTATACGCGTTTTATTCATTTTTATTTATTTTTTTCATTTAGTATGAAAATTCAAATATTGTAGCATTCCATGTAATTAATACATAAACACATTCAACTAGTTTGCTATTCTATTTTGTGAGATGATCGTTAGCTAATTGAAACACCACACTGATGCACTATATGCACTAATGTGATTTATGTACTGTGTAGCTTTCTTTGTTTGTCAAGGCAATAAAAGTGGTGGTTGTTTTTACTTTTTATCTTTATCTGCTTCTCAGCTGCTAATAGACTATTGTATGCTGCCAGAATCCACTATATGACTAAAGGTCAATAGGCACCCTACCAAAATTGTGGCCATGCAGCATGTTTTACAGTATGTGTTCACCAATGGGATTGTCGGCTAGCATTAGATCACTATTAGAAGGGAGATGTGGATTTAGTCCATTCTGCACCCTTGTGCCTTCTGGTACAAAAATAAAGTTTTATGTGACTAACACAGTAAAAAAATATAAATAGTTATATATTAAAAAAATGTCTTCCACCCATCAACTACTTTTCCATCAGTTCTGTGTCAGCCCATCACTGTGCAATGTCCCTGAAAAGCCGCGAGACACTACGCAGTGTTTTTGTTTGTTTTGTTTTTTTTATAGTAAAATAACTGCACATTTTTGCTTGCGTGCCATAGAGACAAAACATGAACATTTGTTGTCATTATTACACAGCCAGTGTAATTGAGCAATGTCATTGGTAAATTTATTCTACAACTTATAAGTTTGAGTTCACTTATTAGATGTTCTACTATATAAAGCTATATATAAATGGTGTGTGTGTGTGTGTGTGTGTGATTACGTTTTTAACACACTTATTTAGATGTTTGACCTCATATGGGGGAGGTTTTATTATATTGTAATATGAATACCATGTGTTTATATGCAGCAGCATAATCTTGGATGCAACATTTAAGCTCTTGAAAGGATATGTCCAGATTGGTGTTTTTACAGTTTTTATTTTATTTCTCTTTAAACACTATTGCCATGAGTCTGAAAAAAGAGGCGGTCTTCACTTTCCACACTTGTGCCTGATGTGCTTCACTATTTGTCTTTTTAGGATTCCATTAAAGTGAATAAAAAGGCCTAGCCTAAGCCCAAGCATGTTGCACAACGTGTCTTGTCTGTTTTTGCTACAGGTGCAGCACCTGACACTTATGTGCATGGAGCTACATGCCAGAACTCGACGAGACCTGGAGCCAGATCCTGAGTTTGATCCCATCTGTGCACTGTTTTACTGCCTATCCTCAGACTTCACACTGCCCAACAGTGAAAAAAATGAAATTACTGGTGCAATTGTGATCAGTCAAGAAGCTGCTGCTGATGAAGGTGAGCACTTCTATGGAAACGTTGTATATTGATATTTGTTTATCTTGATCGTTTATTTGGTAAACAATTCATCAACATACTGGTGGGCATCCCATTAAACGTGCTACAAAGAAGATGTATAAAGTGTGTTCCTTTTGTTTCCAGATAGCAGAATATCATTACTGACCAGATCTGGTATCTCAAGCTTCCAAACCACATATGCTGCAGATGAAAAAGAACTGTTTGAAAAGCTACTAAACTTGATCAGGAGGTATGTCCTCTTTATGCTACGGAGAGAGAAATAATTACATGTTTTGAGTATATGAATATTTGTCATAAGCTTCCATATAGGTGGAAAACCTTTTATTTTTGATAAACTGTTTGTGAAACAATCCATTTGCATATAACCACACCACCCTCCCTTGTTAATAGGTCGGCGTTCAGGTAAAAATACAGGTGCAAAATAGAGCATGATTGGGCATATTGTGAGCAGTTTGGGATTGGCCATCTAATCAATGGGACATGTCGCAAAGAAAAATGCAGATTTTATAGTGCATCCTTATTTAACTAGAACCACCATTATTTTCTGTTCTGGTATGTTACTGTAAGACAGTAATGGGCAAAAGGCACCCCTCCGTGCCTTCACCTGCGGCTCCTAACACCCTCCTGGTTTATTGTCAGATTTGTCTCTTGCTTAAAATACCACTGACATATTATTACAGATATGTGTCTTTCTTTGATTAAATGTATTGTTTTAACCTATTACTGAGATTGGCGGTAATGTGTGGCCCTTTTGAAAGTTGGAGGGCTGCACCCAACATGTTTAAGGTTGCCCATCACTGCTGAAGGATCTTTGTAATGTGTTATATGTTTTTATTTGATGAGTAACGGATCATCTACGCTGTGAAAATGGTCCGTTTTAGAAGTTCTTTGTCTCATTTTTGACAATCTAAATATTGAAGTATTTTAAAATGATTGAAAAGAGAGTAACATATTTAGATGGCACTAGTCTGTGTGTCCGTGTGAACAGTGCTTTGTTTTTCTTATCATCTAGGTATGATCCTGATATTCTGCTAGGATATGAGGTCCAGATGCACTCCTGGGGTTATCTCTTACAAAGGGCATCAGCCCTAAACGTTGATCTGTGCCAGCAAATGTCTAGAATACCTGGTACGTTTATGTGCCTGTTTACATATTATATATATTATAAAGAGTAATAGTGTTTATAAATGTTAGGAAATTCAGTGCCCAATAAAGTTAATGTGCGGATATTTTAAGCCCTTTTGTAGCTTATATGACTGTATGATCACTGCAAACATCGTCCATATACAATGGATGACCCTTCACGGGGAAGAGAAGGATTTTGCTTTCGTCCGATAAATTAGATGATGTTTAATTCTTCTGATAAGCCAGGGACCATAAGTGATATTTTGTAGCATCATACAGCTTTTCAGTTCTCACTGGAACTTTTCAAAACCTATAAAATATATACACAATATACAGTATATGTTATTTTTATCGGTTTGTTTTTGTTGTAGTTACAATACTGGCTTAACCTTTAAATATACAAAGATGAACATTATTCCACTGTATTTAAAATGGGAGGGTGGAGCAAAGTCACTGTGGTCAATGTATCATTTTATTAGTGTTGGATTATGTTTACTTCATGATGTTATGTTTGTATTATTTATTTAGAGGATAAAAAAGACAACCGATTTTCAGCTGAAAAGGATGAATATGGTGCCGACACAATGAGTGAAATAAATATAGTTGGTCGGATTGTATTAAATGTTTGGAGGATGATGAGACCTGAGGTACTGGCAAAACAATTAAAATATTATTTATTCCAAAGAAATATTGAATGCCAATATTCAAAGGTGTTTTTTTTGTTGTTGTTGTTTTGTTTTGTTTTTTTAGAAAAGTATATTTTGAATAAGATCCAAGTTGTAATACTCCCGAGTAAAAATATATCCTTGTTCATCCTATGGGGGACATTGGGGTGAAAGGAGCTTCGGCACTTTAAATTTACCAACAAAAGCTCAAGCTCCCCGACCCCCTTTGTTAGGGCTGCTGCATGCAGCCTTTTATTTTTACCACTGTTTTAGTGGGGCATGATTGCTAATTTTTGCTCCTTTCGCCCCTCCGGGCAAGGCAAAAAGCCAGGCCTCCAGAGGTCTGACCTCCGCCACTTACAGGGGCCAGCAGAGAGGAAAACATGCCTGGCAGCTACGTGTGAAGCTCCTAAGCATGTCGACAAGCAGTCTGCATTATGGGCAGGTAACCCAACCAGGGTTCACTGTGGTTGCAGCCCATCTGCTTCAATTCTGGAACAGGTGTTTCGATTCCACTACAGGCACCTCGGTGACAGGAATCGTGTCATAAGGTTACATCAGATGAGGACTCCCAAGACATTTCCTACCCACAGACAAAGAAAAACTTTGGGTTCTACATCAAATTCCTGATAAATGTACTGGAACTCAGGGTAATCATTAATGCCCTCGTAAGGTCCTGTCCAACCATGCCACAGCCATGGCAAATCACTAAGGCATTAGGTGGAGAGAAACTTTCCGGACATTGCTGCAATATTCATCTCAGGGGTAGAGAACTGGGAAGCCAACTTTCTGAGCTGACAAGCCATTCATTCCTGGGAATGGTGTCTTCACCTAGATATCTTCCAGTTGCCGATGGTCAATTGGATGTCGACTGGAATCCCAGTTCAACCACAAGGTGGGGAGCTGGTCCATGAACCCCCAGGTAGTGTTACCGAAGGTGCTTAAAAAAAAAAAAAAAAAGTAAAAGTGTGTACTTAAGTGATCCTTGTGGCTCTGGAGTGGCCAATATGGTCAGGGAGGTCCCTCTGAGGTTGGATCTTCTAAGCCCAAGGTTGCTTGCAGCACCAGAGCTTACTTTGGCTTGGTTTAATGGTGCGGCTGCTGAGGTCATGATCCTAAAACTCAAGGGGTTTACAGACGATATGATTTAGACCATGCTGAGGGCTAGGAAGCTGGTTTAGGCCAGATACTATCATAGGGTCTGGAATACCTACATTTCGTGGTGCAAGCACAGTGGGTGTCCTCCTGATTCCATTCCAGTTGGTGCATTTGCTCTGGGTGGAGACATTCAAGTTTCAGGTGTCTACATTATCTGTTTTCTTCCAAAGATGCAAATGTTCCTACAGGGAGTGCTGCATGTGCAGCCCCCATACACTCATCTATTGGCTTCCTTGGATTTAAATCTGGTACTCGCTGCTTTGCAGCATCCTCCCTTTAAGCTATTGGATTCTGTGAATGTTAATTTCTTAACCTGGAAGACTAGCTTTCTCCTATCTCTTCAGCTAGGAGAGTTTCAGAAGCAGGGTCTCTATCCTCAAAGTCTCCCATCCCCATTTTCCTTGAGGACAGGGCTGTTATTCAGACTAAAAGGTGTATTTACTAAACTACGGGTTTGAAAAGTGGAGATGTTTCCTATAGCAACCAATCAGATTCTAGTTATCATTTATTTAATACATTCTACAAAATGACAACTAGAATCTGATTGGTTGCTGTAGGCAACATCTCCACTTTTTCAAGCCCACAGTTCAGTAAATACTGTATACCCTTAAGACGTCTTTCCAACCCAAGTTCCACCTGAATCGGAAAGACGTTGTGGTTCCAGCCTTGTATCAGGGTAGATTCCTGGATGAAGAGGGCTCACTTAATTCTTTGAAAGTGGTCAGGGCCTTAAGAACTTGCATCAACAGGTCCAAGGATGTGTTATGTACAGTGGATGTCTTTGTTGTCTATGATGCCAAATCTATGCAGATTATTGCCACGTTGATCTTTAATCCACCAGGTTTGCATCGACAGGTCAGCCAGTCCCTAAGAATGTGAGGGAACATTCTGCTAGATCTGTGGGTGTCTCTTGGGTGGTGGCATAGGGCTTCCGCTGAGCAGTTGTGCAGAGTGGATGCCTGGTCTTCAATGCACACATTCATAAAATTCTAGAGTTCTCCTACCTCAGGGTAAGCTTAGGGATGTCTCCAGTGTTCCTGATAAGATAAATGAGAAAATTGGGATTTTGTACTTGCAATAAATCCTTTCTGCTGAATCCATGGCAGACCCTGGACACCCTCTCTTTATGCTCTGTCTTCTTCTTGATTGTTTTAGTTTTCCTGTAATCCTGGTTAGAAATTTCTTATTTTAGTTGGGAAATTTTGTATTCTGTCCCCCCTCCCTCATGTTCTATACTCTTTGGGGCTGGTAAAGTAACTGAACAAATGTGGTTAACATAAGGCTCTAAGCTGACATAAATAAATGACGTACATTAATGGCATTCTGTAGAGAACAGCCACCATTAATGTAGCCAGGCATTAGACACTCTCCTCACTTAAAAGGCTCTAACAAAGTGTAAAAAAAATAATTTTTATTATGCTGGGGAAAATAATCAATTTGAAAAAGGAATAAAACATGTTTTGTTTTTCTCTTCTCTTCTGCCCAGCTCAATAAAACCACATCAGACATTGTCTGTGATATGCAGTCTGCATGTGTGCAGTACAAACAATTCAAAATGTCATACAGAATGACTATCACCCCTGAACTTCCCAAATGGTGCCAGCACCCTGACATTTGTGGTACTCTGACATATCCCACCCAATCCCCACTTCCTCCTTAAGGACATTAGTACATTTATGTGTGCGGTGGTAGCATAGTATGAGAGTAACACAAACCCCATCCTAACCTATTAGCACACTTTTGTCTCTGGACTAGAGGTTTCAGAAATTCTATAAAGTACACCTATTTCTTAGTCATAGTCTCTGGAAAAGTAATATTTTAGGGAAATAGCTCTCTTCCCTCTTTTTAAAAACATTGTTTTTTCTGCCATAAAAAAACTATAACAAATTCACAAGTGTAGACAATACAATATGAAGTAGGGACATTGCTGAAATGTGAAAATTGTCCTGGTCATGAGATAGTTAAGCAAAATAAAAATCACAGGTCAGTTCTAACAGGTCTCAATATTAAGAAATAAGAATTAAGAATAAATGTCTCTTGTATTATTTTATGTACAGTAAATACGCATTGGTAAACTTATTTTCTACTGGTAAAACGGATGCCACGCATTATAATCCCTGATTATATTATTTCAGTATCTTGGGTTCTTGTTGTTTACCTCCTATTACCCTCCCTCATATTCAGACCTTATAGTATAATTTTAGGGCATGGGGAAGGATATTTGTGTTCCCTTTTATGATATTTTTACATTTTCATTTTTCAGGTGGCTCTGACTAATTACACCTTTGAAAATGTGGCGTTCCATATTCTTCACCAGAGGTTCCCTCTGTTCACTTTTCGGACTTTATCGGATTGGTTTGATAACAAGTCCGATATCTACAGGTAACATTGATTTGTGTATATGTTGTACAGGCAGTTATTTCCTGGTTTCCAGGTCACCATGGCTTTAACAGTGGGACCACCAAAATAATTTCCTCTTGGAAGATGGTTTGAATAAATCACAAAAGTTTGAAGTTACTTTAGGCAATGTTGGTTTTGTCTGTCCTCTCATTTGGAAGTCAGATATTATTTGGTGAATTATGTTCAGTAATTAAAATGATTGTAAAGTTGTTTAAAGGAAAAGAAATGTACTCTGCATTGTAATAGTTGCATAAGATTTGATGATTAAGGAAAGTAATCAAAGGATATTTTAATAACTAAGACTAACGATTGACTTTTATATAATGTAAATGATTATACTTTGACTGCTACTTCTACCTATATATAAATAGATGGAGAATGACAGACCACTACATGAGTAGAATAAATGGAACCCTCCAGTTACTAGAACGCTTGGACTTGATTGGGAGAACCAGTGAACTGGCAAGACTGTTTGGGATTCAGTTTTTACATGTTTTAACTAGAGGATCACAGGTAACGTAATACATGATGGAAGTGATAGTGATTGTAGTTAATGTCCTGTACAATTTGTCATAAACACACACATTGCACTTTTTATTTATATTATGCTCTGGATTTTTACTCTCTGGATTTTTACAGACATGAGTCTTTGTAACATTTATGTGTTATTCCTTTTATTACACTTTCTGCTAAAAAAAAAACAATAGCAGCAAGTTAGATTGTTCAACATCTATTGTTCAGACACTTGCAGAGTGACTACAGGGATAATACATTTTCGAGAGTTGGAGATATTCAATTTATTAATTGTTTATCTTCTCTTGACTACAGCACTGTATCAGACTTGCCTGTAGATGCTGAACGTCAAGTCCTTGCTCAGAACTCATCATTTTAGTGAAACTTTTACTAATGACTCTAATGGCACATCATTGCCTTAGGTCCAAGCAGCCAGCCCCGCTTCAGGCACATAGAAATTAGCAGTAATAAAATATAACGCAGACTTTCACTATTGTTTGTTTCGAACTTTTAGACTTAAAGCAGAGACCAAAACTGAGCTTTCATTTCTGGTGACTGAGCATTGGCAGGAGAAACAAGCTGCAGAGGGTTGGAAATACCTAGGAGAAATTCTCTCTGGATAAAATGTCTTTGCTATTTTTCCAGTACATCAGTTCTGAGCTGTAGTTACTATGTGGCAATATTAGGTACACAAATAAGTATTTATTAAAGAGGAGAGGCAATACCTTTTATGATGAACCAGGGTTACTGTGCCCCCCTTCAGCACAGGAAGGGGGGCATTTAATGGGTTGCCCGCAACTTGTCACTGATTACTCTCTCTTGTGCCACACAGCCAAACCAATCACTCACTGAGTTACTATCAATGTGGTTTTCCCAGTTGTAGGATGATAATTGCTGCCATGACCAGGCTCCTTCACTGGTACCCTAAACTGCTAACACCTCTGGGTAGTGTGTAGCTTCTGCAGCACCTCTTTGGTTATTGATCTGGTTTAATCCTATTCACTGCTCATTTTGGATCAGGACTGCTGAATAGCAAGCAGAGGATTGAGACAGGAAGCTGGACAGACAGGGAACGTATTCAAGTGTGGGTTGTTAGTCACAGGTACAAGCATCTCACATGAGCAATGTAGGATTTTAAAATAGATGGGGTTTATTGCTCATTTAGCTCTTACCACTTGAAGGGAGTGATGAGATATAGATATAGATATATAGATAGATATAGATATAGATATAGATAGATATATAGATAGATAGATATATAGATATAGATATAGATATAGATATAGATATATATAGATAGATAGATATAGATAGAGATAGATAGAGATAGATAGAGATAGATATAGATAGATAGAGATATATATATATATATATATATATATATATATATATATATATATATATATATAGAGATATATATAGAGATATATATATAGATATATATAGATATATATAGATATATATATAGATATATATAGATATATATAGATATATATATAGATATATATTTATTACATGGGCTGCAGTTCTGCCATCCCCCAGTATCCTTAGTCAAGCCAATATAATTCTATTATTTGTGCATGGGAATCAGTCTGGACACTTTTCTTTCGTATTGCATTTACTATAGCGAAGATCCCCATCCCTGCCTAGGTGGATCCAGAAACCGGTAGAGTGGGGAGCACTGGACCCTCCATGATGGTGGCACAAAGTCTAGGCTGGCGGATCTTATCTTTAGATCTCATACCCAGGCTGAATTCCATGATTTTGTCACCAGTGTTTCGGCTATTTCGAAGCCTAACTCAGCTTCGGTAGTCTGGGGGGAAAAAATGCCAGAATTCAGTTCTGCAGCTGCTGCGGGTGGAACTCTCACACAGGAAGTGTCTTTTTCAGATGCATTCGTGTTTGTCCTGCACAATTGGAAGAGCCTCCAGTTTTGTGATCCTTGACTTTGGGATTGGGGGAGCACCAGCATGTTGGCTCTGGTCCTTCCACCAACCTGTGTCCCACAGGGTATTTTAGAACCGTGCTGGAGACATTGTAAGAGCTTTTTTGGAGCTACCTCTTTCCAGTCCTTGCTATCTGGAATGGTGATCAATAATCACTCTGGGACCTAAGGACATGGTCGTAAGGTACACTGCACCAGCAATGCATTGGAGCACTTCCTCCAGCATGTATGTCTGAGTGAAACCAGCCAAACTCATCTCTTTCGTCCATGCAGGCTGAGAGTGGGCCATAACCTCATGAATTTGGCTCCTGCCCTGCAGTCTCTGGGCCTGAGTCATTAAGGGGAGCAAAGCAAAAAAGAAAGGAGTAAGTTTGCTCCTGGACAAACCAGGTTACATTTTAAATGTACCTCCCTCTCCAATGCAACATGGTTTTGCCCAGATACAAAGGGATTAACTTTGCATGCTTTGCTCTCCTTAATGACTCGGGCCCTCCGTGTTTACCAGGAGTTACCCTGAGGGTTCGGTTCCTCTTGTGCAAGTTGTACTGTAGCCATTTTAAAAGATTGCGGTCAGTCACTACAGTGAATTCAAGCCATACAAGTGAAAAAATTACTTCCTATACCAGATATAGAAGCACTCCGGGGCTAGTCAGAAAATGGAGGATAGGTAATATATAATGAATGAATAAATAAATAAACAAAAAACTAATATAAAAAATATTCAATTGAGTAGAAATATATGAACATGATAAAATAAACAATCGCACTGTAGCTAGTTCATGGGGTCTATTGCTTACCCCAGACAAAACCTGAACACAGAAAAAGAAAGAAAAGAAATCTGCTGTGTAGATTGAACACTAATTTGTGCAAGGATAATATTAATCCATCCTATGTACAAATATGGTACAGAGAAGAGGGTATCTAAAGTAAAAACAACAATTTAATTCACATAGAATTTAAAAAACACATATTTAGAAATAAAACATATGAAGAATGTGTGTAAACAAGCAAAGAGAAAAAGGACTCCAGGCAAAGTTCCAGCAATAAATCCAATTCAGTCCAACACTGTCTTGATGGAACCTCATCTAAAAGCAATCTCCTGAGGAATCCCAGTCGCACAAGTATTAGGGAGAAAATATAGATATATAAGTATAGATATACAAGTGATTCTACAGGTGGAATAAATTTAGATACCTGGGGGTAAATGTATTAACCAGCGCATTCGTCAAGTTTGATAGCTAATTTTAAAACGGCAATGTGTTTAAAGGCAAAGATTTGCAAAATGCACTGGTTAATACATTTACCCCCGGAATGAAAAACAAGGTTATATTCACAAATAAATAGTACTATTTGCATAAGGTTGGATAGGATGTAGTATCTAGCAAAGTTTGAGATGAATTTGTATGTTCCAGGCAATTACGGATCTGCTGTAGAAAAAAATATATATTGTGCTGTGCTTATGTTGGGCTTCATGAAAGTTAGGAGTAAATTCAAGTAGGAAGTGTAATTTTGTACCTTGCATACAACACTTCTCTGAAGTGGCTGCTATCTCTGGACATCAGTGCTCTAGTCCCTGCAGTCACTTATACAGCCTAGATCCAGATGTGACAGTGGAGTTATGCAGCCACTACGGAGGAATGGCTGCTGGCTTATTGAGACTCGTTAAGAAAATTAGGGGTCAGAGCTGTAAAAAAAAATAATTTTATTTTTTTTAATTTAAGCCCAAACAAAACATCTTTTAAAAACCAAAGTGCATCATGGTATTGTAGGAATAATGGAAGACTTGTGCTGATATGGTAATCGAGATGTGACAGTTTCTTTTTAAATGACATATTTGCTTTATTAATTAAATATCCACTTTTCTAGTAGAAAGCTTAATATGGCAATACAAATGACTTATTTCTTGTTTGCACAGTACCGAGTTGAGTCAATGATGCTACGCATTGCTAAGCCAATGAATTACATCCCAGTGACTCCCAGCATCCAGCAGCGTTCGCAGATGAGAGCCACACAGTGCATCCCACTTGTGATGGAGCCAGAGTCCAAATTCTACAGCAACTCCATATTGGTGTTGGACTTCCAGTCTTTGTACCCCTCCATAGTGATTGCTTATAACTACTGCTACTCTACCTGCTTGGGGAACATTGAGCATCTGGGAAAGTAAGGACCACCATTGTTTCTTCTGTTGTCATCTGCATCTGTTCAGAAGTGTATGTAAAACAATATTTACTATATGAACATGCTTGCGGGAAATAAAAATAAAACCATTTAGCCTAATAATATTGTCGTTTTATGAATTACAGTTTGAGAGTTAGCTTGGTTGTTTTAATGCCGTTTTGTTTATAAAATGTGTACTCGACTTTGCTCGCCAACAGATAAAATGCAGCAATGTATTGAAACTGAAACAGGTGAGTGAACAATTTTAACATACATTTAGTTTCTGGAACTAAAATAAGGTTCCGGCTTGTTCTCTAGCTTACAATGTATAAAGTGATTGTATGTGTATGGGGGTAGCATGTATGTGCCCTTGGTGTCAATTTATTGGGGACTACCTAGAAGTGTTGGTCTTGTACCTGGCTGGAAGTCTGTAATGGTCTCCTTCTTTGATATGTTCTTTTCACTTTGCTATGATACAAATTTAATTATGAAGCATTACATAGGTGCCCGCTTTACGAAAAATGTTGTATATAGCACGTTTTTCTTCATTAGTGTTTCCAGTTGCTGTTCTAAGAATAGTTTTCTGCTTGTTTTGCAGATGTGAAGATCTCAAATTTGGCTGCACATCTTTATGCGTTCCTCCAGATCTGTTGTACCAGTTACGACATGATATTACAGTATCCCCCGGTGGAGTTGCTTTTGTCAAGGTAAAACAGTTGACCAAGGTAGAAAACATTTTTATAACATAGTTCATCCTTTTAAAGTATGTACACTACAAAACATTCATTACATTTTAAAAATACCTAACAGATAATGCTTCTCGTATACCTTTACTTACCAATACTAATCTGTGCATACTAAGGAAAGATCTGCTTTGGTGCATTCAGGTAATTTTTTTACCAAACAGTCGTAAACATTTCTGTAATTAAATTGTCAACTGAACAGGACAGAAACTATGGTCAGCTGATGACCACCATTGTGTAGGACCCCACCATGTCAGTTACTTAACATCCTGTTGTTCAGTCGTCTATGGACCTGTATGTGAGGCCAATTATGCCACAGATCCATTAGTTTGATCAAAAACATTTGACCTTTTGTGGGGAGCTTTAGATTTATGCAGTAACCATTTTTATTATTTTCAGATAACAAACATGATTAGATTTAATTTGTTAAACGTCATACACTCAAGGATTATTATTATTATTATTATTACCATTTATATAATGCCACTATTTCCGCAGCACTGTACTCGCTCACATCAGTCCCTGTCTAAATTCCCTAACACATACACACACACACACACACACAGTCACTGACTAGGGTCAATTTTGATAGCAGCTAATTAACCTACCAGTATGTTTTTGGAGTGTGGGAGGAAACCGGAGCACCCGGAGGAAACCCACGCAAACACGGGGAGAACATACAAAATCCACACAGATAAGGCCATGGTCAGGAATTGAACTCATGACCCCAGTACTATAAGGCAGAAGTGCTAACCACTCAGCCACCGTGCTGCATCTTATATTCTGTGGCAGATAACATTGCTATAGCTATATATAATTTGTGTATTACAGTACAGTAATGTGTGTGTATATATAAATTTATTTGGATAACAACTCATTAATCAAGAGGACCAACTCCATATTACTGCCCATGGTTTAGGAATGAGATGTTTAACTAACAAGCACATATGAGCACACTCAAACATCACATCCATATCAATTAGACAGAAATCTCCATTGATTTTTTTTCCTCGCACTCCATGGAGGTGTGAAAAATGAGCAGAGATTTTACCGTAGCAATGGTAGAAATGCGCAGCCGCCATGTTCTGAGGAACATCAAGGCTTATTGAATCCCCCCCACCCCATATGTGCTTGTTGAAACTTTCATTACAAAATCATGGACGTTAATATGGAGTCAGTCTCCTCTTTACTGCTATAACATCATCCACGCTTCCGGGAAGGCTTTCCACTAGATTTTGGAATATGGATGCAGGGATTCGCACCCATTCAGCCACAAGAGCATTATTGAGGTTGAGTACTGATGTTGGGCAATTAGGCCTGGCTCGTAGTCGAGGTTCCAATTCATCCCAAAGGTGTTTGATGGGTGGACCTCACTTTGTTCACAGGGCATTGTTATGCTGAAATAGGAAAGGGCCTTCCCCAATCTGTTGAGGCTTGTGTGCAGCTTCTCGGCCATGGAAACAAAATCCATATAGCTCCTAATGAACAGTTGAGTCTGTCCTCGGTTGCAACACAATGTTTTACACGCTTCAACACTTGGTCCTGTTCTGTGAGCTTGTGTTGCTCCTAGATTTTCCCACCACAATAACAGCACTCATAGTTGACCAGGGCAGCATAGCATAGCAGACCTTTAACAAACTGACTAGTTGTAAGGTGGCATCCTATGACAGTGCCATGTTGAAGGTCACTGAGATCCTCAGAACAACCCATTCTACTGCTAAATTTTGGCACTGGAGATTGCATTGCTGTATGCTTGATTTTAGTAATGGGTGTGATTGAAATGACCAAACACTAATTAGAAGGAGTCCCCACACACTTTTGGCCATGTAGTGTACATAATAATACAGAGCATAAAATGTTGGCTGTACATATATAAAACCGACAAAGGGGCCAGTAGCAGGAAGTTTTGAGAACTAGATCATAAGGTGATGACTGTGAGGAATAGTGGGACGAGAGGTTTCAAATTAGTCATTGAAGGACAGTGTTACAGGTTCCTCGGGAATGAAAACGGTTTAAGAGCATTTGGTGGTAAACCGTGGTTGAAGTGTTCTGGTATACTGCGGTATGACATACAGCCACGTCTTACTGCTTTGATTAACCATTAACTTACATTTACCATGCAACCAATTCTAAGTTTCCATAGCACCACTTTTACATTTCCACTTCAACCACTGGTGGTAATCAAATGTAGTTGGGTTAAGATGCTGACAAAAAGGGCGCAAACATATAGTTTCTATATAAATGTTCTTGTAATTTGACTATAATTCATTTATTTTGCTAATTATTTAACTATCATTGTTTTCCCTTTTACTTAGGCATCTGTCAGAAAAGGGGTGCTGCCACGAATGCTTGAAGAGATTTTAAAGACCCGAATAATGGTGAAACAGTCCATGAAAGAATATAAACATGACAAAAGCCTTACACGACTGCTTGATGCCCGCCAGCTAGGACTGAAGTTAATTGCCAATGTCACATTTGGTTATACTGCTGCTAACTACTCTGGGAGAATGCCTTGTGTGGAGGTAGGGATCATATTCCCCTGTTAGACCTGCATTCTGTTTCATATGCAGGAGCTGGAATGCCTACGAGTGCTATATTAAAGGGTATAATATTACATCCATCCATGGAACCGTTCTTGGCCATCCCAGAGTGGTGGTACAGTACGGCATAGTTTTTCTGCATCCGTAGAAGTCCTCATGCCGAGAATGCACAGCAAGAGGATCTTTCATTTGTGGTTGTTTTTTAAAAGACTTAAAAGTCTCTGCTTTTGCTTTTAAGTAAAGTACACAAATTTATATCTTGCATACACAGAAGGAATAGTGAAATATCTAAATATATTTTATAATGGATTTCTGAGGTGCTCAAGAAATGTTTTCATTTTGCTTGTACGATTTTAAAATTAAGTTTAAAAATTAATGTTTTCTAAAATGCCACCAAAAGAAAGCTAGAATGGATTTTCTTAGCACTGTAATTAATATTCTTGATTTCAAACACATCTCAAAAATGTTGAACTTGATCTTGACACCGAAAGTGCAAACTAGCTGCAGCCATTGGGAATCTGATTTAAGTATTTTCTTTTTAATTATATCATGGCGCTGGAATGTGTTATTATAGACTTAATGTGTGAGTTTCTAATTCAGTAGCCAACAGTTCTATTTTTACAAATTGTCTATAGTTTCTGACTAGTATATAATATGTATATGACATGTTTGTATATATTTAAGCATAATTTAACTTGTTGAATTGCTATGGCTAAATATATCAACAGACAATGCATCAGACTGTTCAATCAGCATTTTCAATTTAGGTTATGTAGAAAGGTTCATATTTCCTCCCACTCATAAGTTGGCTCCAGATATATATTGGCCAACACTAACTCATACCATTTTAACATTGTTATGCTGAAAATTCATATTTCTTTGAATTTATGTCGGACATAGTGGTTTGGTAAGAAGCCAAATAGTAAAATAACACATTGATTTTTATTTTTTACAATCTTATATATAATCTAGAGCAGGTGGGGTTTAACCCTAATCGAACAGTGAATTAGGCTAAGGCTTATGTGCACACAACCCCGTCTTCCATTCTCTATGGAAAAACATTGCTTGCGTCTATCTAACAGAACAGGGAAGAGTTGAAATAGCGTTTTTCTCTACCTGTGTGCAGTTCATATCAATGGTCTCTATTTCAGTATCTGTCACTTTTTTCTCCAGTCAAAAAAGGGAGCTGCAAAATCAGATTAAAAAGCCCCTATTTGTGCATAAGGCTGAAGTTTGAGTATCTACTTCAGGATTCATGTTCTGAGTTTTGAAATAATGTGTTTACTTTGGCATTGACTATAGGTTAAATACATTACTTTAATTAAAATGTAATTAGTAAACTAGGCAGTTGTACACAGTAGTATTGCAGTATAATTAATAATTTGTATATTAGTTTATTGTGCACAATTGTTTGACAAAAAGAAGACTTTGAGATTCCCTCAAAACCACATGGAGACCCATCCTTTGTGTCCAGACTCGCATGTTAAGAACCCATAATTTATAGTAAAGCTGGACATATTCCAGCATGTTAATCGCTGCGGTAAACAAATGTGCTATTGACTTGTGTTATGTATGTTACATGTAGATTGGAGACAGTATTATCCATAAAGCGCGGGAGACCTTGGAGCGGGCAATAAAACTTGTCAACGATACAAAGAAATGGGGAGCCCGAGTGGTATATGGTGACACGGACAGGTAATTATGATCATCATGTACCTATATAAAGCTTATTTTTTGTTGAGACCTGTGGCCTATTCTCATCTGATGTAATTAATTACTTTATGGTACAAAAATGATATTGCATATCCCACGACCTATCAAATCTAAAAAAAAAACACAACTTGCAATCTTTATGCAGTAAATTTATTTGGCAAGGGCAAAAATTGAGACTTAAAAGGTCATGCCTGGCTAAAACTACTCAGTCAGGGGGATATGGACTTCCGCTTTTTGAGCGTCACTATTATGCAGTTAACCTTAGTCATATCATTTCCTGGCAGTCTACTCCGGGGATAAAGAGATGGGTCGACCTTGAGAATGCACATATACCGGATCACAACTTGAACTCGCTTCCCTGGCTCTCTAGGAATCAAAGGCCGGCCTCAGTATAGTCGCATCCCTCCATACAGTTCATATTCAACCTATGGGATAAGCTCCATAGAAAATGGGAGCTCACCTCATACCCTACTCCACTTACCCCGTTGTGGCATCATCCGGATTTTCCGGCAGGAAATATGCAGTCATTTTCGCGCCCCTGGCAAGGGGTGGGTATCACCCAGTTTACCCACATCTTGGGAGAATTTGCTCCCCAAACTTTTTCGGATTTAAGACAGAAAAAGGGCCTCCCTTCGTCCTTGCATTTTGCTTACATATAAATTATAGGCTTCATACAATCACTCTGAAGATCCTCCAAATTACGTAACCTTACACCATTCGAGAGATGTTGTGTGAACAGCTCAGGAGCTCCAGGTCTGATATCTTTGGTCTATCATAATTTCCTGGAACCAAAAACTGATATTGCGGAATCGTATGAGGAGGCATGGCTTCGGGAGACTGGTAAAGTTATTGATCAAGAGGGGTGGTCCCGGCTCAGGTTGAGAATCTCCAAAATCTCCATCAACACCTTAATACAAGAGAACACATATAAAGTATACACAAGATGGTATTTAGTACCTACAAAGTTACATATAATATACCCTGGCACTTCAGACTTGTGTTGGAGAGGGTGTGGGGAGGTGGGCTCATTCTACCACATCTGGTGGACGTGTCCTAGTATCTCCAGCCTGTGGTCTCAGGTTGTTGATCTAATAACAAGGATTTTAAACATTGAAGTGATACCCGACCCAATGGTTATGTTGCTATGCTCTCGGGTTAAACCCCTAAACAAACAGGGAGACAGACTTGTTCAGCACATTTGTGCTGCTACTCGATTGCAGATAGCAAAGGAATGGAAATCACTCCACCCTCCAAGCCTCCAAAGTGTAATCTCTCGCGTGTGGTATATGGCCACTACGGAATATATTACCAGTCTCCTCCATGACAAAATTCCAGGCTTCCACAAGGTTTGGGACTTCTGGTATTCCTTTTACCAAGCAACTACACCCGCTACCTAAAAAGCTATCTTTTAGATGTATTTATCAGGCTTTTCCTTCTCCTCCTTTACCCCTCCCCTCCCCCCTTTTCTTTTCTATCTTTTCCTCCTAAAAGAGAAAAAGAAAAAGCATCCACACAGAGTTCCATGGCAGTGGAGTTTGTTATTGTCCATAGCTGGACCAGCTTATTTCTTTCTCATAGGATAATTCATTGTTTTTCCATAACACGAAAATTGTGAAATAATATGTCTTATGCTTGAGTCTTCTTCCGTATTTTTACTGACATGTTTTGGACTTTTTGTTTCAATATTTTCACTGTTTGCTGTATGGAACTCATGTTCTAGCAAAAATAAAGAGTTTAAAGGAAAAAAAAAAACAACACATTACAGTGGTGATAGTAGAAGTCCTGCCCATATCCTGAGCAGTATATAAATAGTGAAAAGATGTCATGTATCAGGGCCGTAACTATGGCTGTGCGACAGGGGCGATCGCCCAGGGCGCAAAGCTGAAGAGGGTCGCAATTTAGGAATATTTTAGGTTCATTTGGTTAAAATTGAGGACTAGGGGGGCGGCATTTGTCTTTCTCGCCCCAGGCGCTAGAATTCTAAGTTACGGCTCTGTCGTGTATATACAGGAGACAGAGGATCTCTGTAGGATACACATTTACTATACAACACTGTGCTGCTGGGGCTAGTAGCACTGACAGACCTAACCTAACCTGCTCCACCAGGTATATAACCCTCCTGTCAAATGAAAATCTTTACGAGTGACTGGTAACAGTCTTGAGTAAATCCATTTTCTAACTGCTTTGGAGTAAAGATTGCATTTATGGAATCATTTTCACTAGTATTATTGTCAATTTATTGTTTTATATTAAAATGAATTTAAGAGAAGAATGTACCACATTACTCACAGCACATTCCCCTAGTAATAGCACATCTGTAAGAACATCACTAATGTTAGCAAAGTTGAGCTTTGTCACTGTACCCAAATTGTTACAAACTGTGCAAACACAATTTTTCATGAAAGAAAGTACATCCTGATACAAAAAGCTCTCCTTATATGTATGTTTTATTTGCAGCATGTTCGTGCTGTTGAAAGGAGCTACAAAAGAACAGTCCTTCAAGATAGGTCAAGAAATTGCTGAAGCTGTCACTGCTACAAACCCAAAACCAGTGAAACTGAAGTTTGAGAAGGTAATAGAATAGGGAAAAATTGTGTTTTAATATAAGAAACCCTGCACATTCATTTTTTTTTTTAAAAAAAACTTTAAACTTAATTTTATTGCATTTTTATTTTGACGTTCCAGGGACGCTGCATGTCTAATTGAATTGCCCCTATAATGTAATAATGTAGTATGTCATCCTGATTAGCAATGCAAGTAAAGTACATAGTTAAGGTGATTGAGGTAGTTTAATGCAAGGAAACTGAGGATCAGTTAAAAGCAATCCGATTACCTCACATCAGGTTATGGTGCCCCTGTGAGCATCTACTATTTTTAAGGTGCTGAAACATGTTGTCCACAAAGGTTTTCCTTCCCTACAATGTGTACAGGTATGCGTGCATGTGTGTATATTTGGTATAAGGGCTAGGGGGTGTAGGTAACATCCAGCATATCAGGACATATTAATGGTTTTATGTGCAAAGAAGACAGCTCTCTGAATAAGTTGTTTGAGAATGGGGTTGGGTTGTATAGCAGTGACGTTAGTTTTGTCTGTGGGCCTCTAAGAATAGTTTCCAACGTGAAGGACCCTATGTTTATGTATTCTTAGTTTCTATAAATATCTAAACAAGTGTTGATAATTTTTGTTATGCTTAGAATTACTGGAAGGACCACAATGTACCCATTCTTACGAAAGTTGTTTACTTGTGTCATAACCTAATTAGTCATGAGGTCTTCCTCCTTTAAAGCTAGCTAGCACTGGGAAAGTCTTGTTTAAACCAAAGAGGGTTGTTAAACCAAAGCTTTAAACAATTTAGTAAGAGCTGTGTTGTAGATGAATTATTTAGAGGATGTCTGTAGTACCTGGGAATGAGGGCCATTTACTAGGCGTCAGCAGCAGACAAAATCCAGGGTCTCTGCTCTGCCTCCCCCACGAATATTCGCCTGTGACATCAAGTGTTGAAGTTTTGCACTAATCAATATTTGCGTATACACAGGACTTTCAGTCCACCACACTTGCCCCAATTTGTTTTTAGTCCAGAAATGTGCCCGTAATGTTCAATAGCCCAAAGAGCTGTTACTAATGAAGTGCAGGGGTCACCGAGAAAAGCGTGGAGCCCAATCTTTATGATCGCAATTGCGAGGGGTTCTAATGCAATCACAAATGGTACAGGGAAGAGAGAGCTGCTCTGTCTAGTCCCTCATTTCAGTGAAAAAGGAGGAAAAAACAACGCACCCTACAGTTTTTCTAGCTACAGGTTGCTAGTATCTGAATCCAACCAATCAAATTTGGTTTTGGACCAATCTTTATCTTGACGATCCATAAGAATACCCACTCAGAGTCTGATGATTTTGCAACGTTCAGTTGCCAAATTAGAATGCAGTAGTTGTGCATGCATAAGTAGGGGGCAAATATTTATGCAAGTAGATTTGCCAATTTTTTTTGTAGATAACAGTAATTATAACTTTGTCCAATCTTATAGCTAGGATATTAACTTCTATTTTAATGTTGGAGTTTGAAGGAGATCTGATGGCACAATTCTCACACTTTAGGATATTTTGTATTTCTCATGTAAAATAATAAGGGCTTCAGCCATTTATGAGGGACTTGTTCTCAGTTTCTTGCTTGTAGTATAAGAATCTAGCAAATGGGTATAGGCATTGTGCATAGTTTTTGTATAAATACGTTGGAATAACATCTGGTTTAGGAACATATTATGGATTCTATAATCTCCACACACCACCTGAGGAGTTCCTGATGGGAACAATGGATGGTATGCTATTGACCTGTCTAAAAAGCATTGCTAGCAGCTGCCCTAACTTTGTGCCAATGTTCAAAATAAATATGAAGTTTTGTCACAGCTTTTACCTGTGTTTCATTTCAGAAATAGAAGGTCAGTTTGCCATTCTTGTCCCAAACCTGCTTCCACTAATTTGAGCTGACATTAGTGATGTGCCCAGAACTTTAGAAAGCCAATTCTCCAGAAAAGCCCTTGTGCGTGCAGCTCTACATTTTTCAGGTAGACTTGGGCCAGCGGTCAAAACGTCCGATAATTCCCTGTCTGCGTTACCTTTTACAGGGAAAGGGTCTTGTGAAGCATGAGTTTAACATGTACACTTATCCCACAAAACATATTCTTGTCCACCTGGAAGCAGAATTCAAAGTCCAAGACAAGCTTCCCTGGAACAACACAGTCCAATAGTAATCCTTCTAGGCCTCCTAACTACCAACTGAGCCCCATGGGCTTTGAGGAGGAGGGAGGGTGGATCACCTGAAGACTCCGCTCTCAGTCAATGCCTGACCCTTGGGTACTCAATATGATCACCAGGGGATAACATATATTTTTTCCGGATCGCCATCTAAAATAAAAATCCCCAGCTAGCCATGCCATTTAGCCATTCCATTTTACCATTTAGAGGTTGATAAATAATGATTTTCAGACCCGTTGTGGTGCATCAGATGGGTCTGGTATTTTATTCACATCCTCTTAATGTCCAAGAGGGGATGGTGTGTAAAACTCAGCAAATTCTTTCCATGGGAGCAATTGAAATCAGCAATCCAAGAAAAGGGAATTCGTAGCATTTCTCGATATCAATAACTCGTACTTACACATCCCCATCTGGGAAGATCATCACCGATTCCTCCATTTTGCTTTCCAGATTTGCATTTCTAATTTCGAGCACTCTTCTTTAGCCTGTCTTCAGGTCTACGGCTCTTCACCAAAGTAAACTTCTGCTTTTGTGGAACGTCATAGACAGTATTCTTGTTAAGGCCCATCCTAGAGAGCTAGTAAATCAACACCTTGAGCTGTCCATTGAGAGTCTAGAAAGCAATGTTTGGCCAAAATGGTCTGTGGTCCTACATATTATTTCTGGGTCTCCTTTTCAACATGGTGCAACAGATGGCATTTTTTCCAGGATATAATTCTCTGAACTTCATTTATGAAGCACAGTGGTTTTCCAGCAGTGTACCTAGTTGAGACACCAAGCACTGTTCAAGGTGCCTGCTTACTCTAGACTCATGTGGAAAGCATCCGCAAACTAACAAAGAGGTACCCTGTGCAAAAGTGTATCATCAAATCACAGTCCAACTTCCTACTACCTTAAACCACTGCTTTGATTGAATTATACTTCACTGTGTTTCTCATAAGATACTGCTTGGTTTAGCCTCATTAATGGCTGAAATAAACTGCAAATCAGGATGACATTGGGACTGTCTTTATAAATTGTAACACTACTTTCTATTGGGCAACTTTTTCCACCTTTCTGGCACACTTTATAGGGGGACGTAAATTTCTAGGTGCAGTTATACCAATATAATTAAAACATTGAAATATTTGATAGTGGCACAAGTAATAAAGATAGGTCTAATGTACCTGCACTCACATGATCAAGCAGTATTTTAGAATACAGAAAGTAAAGTTGGAATGAATGAAGGAAATAGTTGCAAAGCATTAGTTACACTTACTCTTTGAACCATGCTTATTTCTTTTGGAGCGTCACAGAATTAAATGCACTGCAATATCCCCCCCCCCCCCCCCCCCTGTTAAATAACTTCATCTACTCATACAAGTGATGCAAACTTTATTCAGTCTACTGATTTGATCTGGCACCTTTATAATTGAGGACAAACCTAAAGACATGCGGTTGGTCATGCCCGTAGTCAGAATAATGTTTGCTCAATCTATAGGTCTATAAAGTGTTTTAGAATGTGAACAATTACACTACACATTTCACCCTGGGTGTAACTATAATGCATTTACTGTCTCTAACCTGTTCTAGCATCTCTTCCCTCAGACCCAACTACCCCTTTTGTTACATCCCTCCTGGGGCATTTTTCTTCCCACTGCAGTCAGTTGGCCTTATGCTGCAGGCATTACACTACTACATCACTATCATGAGCAGCACACTTTGGGCTACTGATGATGTGGATCTTTGCGTTTTGACCCTCTACTAACTATGGCAGCCAAACAAAGGCCTGAGCTAAACAGAAATGGTGCACAAGAATAGCAGGGTGATAAGTAGTGCTTTCTGATACTGCCATAGATAGTAATGAATCCTCATTACAGGCAACTATTATACACTCTTTACTTGCACTAAAGTAGTGACTGTAATGCTGGTCAAACATGTGCTGATTCTCCCGTTAAGTCAGACTGCTAGATACCTGGACTGTATTTACCTACATATCCAACAAAAATCACAATGATTTTGATCTCTTTCTACTGGTATGTTGCCATCACTATTCAAACATGCAGTGATTACTCCCATTTTAAAAAAACAAAGTTCTGACCCTAATTCTTTCGCAAATTACCGCCCCATCTCCCAGCTCCCATGCCCCTCCAAGCTTCTCGAGAGAATTGCCTACACTCGCCTCATGCACTTTCTCACAGCAAACAACCTATTGGATCCTCTTCAATCAGGCTTTCGCTCTCAAGACTCCACATAGACTGTGCTGACCAAGGTTGTCAATGATCTGATCACAGCAAAAGTAATAATCATTACTCTCTTCTAATTCTCCTGGATCTCTCTGCTGCATTTGACACTGTTGACCACTCTCTCCTCATACAAACGCTACAATCCCTAGGTCTTGAAGGCACTGTCCTATCCTGGTTCTCATCCTACCTATCTAATCGCTCTTTCAGTGTTAATTTCTCTGGATCCACATCTGCTCCTTCCTTTATCAGTTGGATTACCACAAGGCTCTGTCCTAGGTCCTCTGCTATTTTCTATCTACACCACTTCTCTTGGAAAACTAATAAGTTCCTTTGGATTTCAGTATCATCTCTATGCGGATGTTACACAAATCTATCCTCTCTTGATCTTTCACCATCTTAGTTGTCTCGCGTTACTGACTGTTTTTCTGCCATTTCATCTTGGATGTCTTCACGCCAACTCAAACTCAATCTTTCAAAAACCCAAAAACAGAAGCTTCCTGCCTGACATTTCTATTTCTGTTGATAACATGACCATAATCCAACCCCGCAAGCTCGTTGCCTAGATGTAATCCTTGACTCACAACTGTCGTTTATTCCCCACATCAACTCTATATCTAAATCATGTTATATACACCTATAGAACATTTCCAGAATACGCACATATCTCACGCAAGACACCGCGAAAACATTTATTCATGCACTCATCATCACCCGCATCGGCTATTGCAATTCCCTCCTTACTGGTCTTCCCAAAGTCAGACTTGTATCCCTATAATCTATTCTGCACGCAGCAGCTAGATTGATTTTCCTTGCAAACCGTTCTTCCTCTGCTGAGCCACTCTGTCAGTCTCTACAATGGTTGCCTGTATTTCATGGAAAACAATATAAAATTCTTCTACTAACATACAAGGCCGTCAACAAAATTGCACTGACATACATTCCTCACTTGTCTCAAAATATCTCCCAACACCTCCGTTCTGCACAAGATCTACGTCTCTCTTCCACTCTCATAACATCCTCCCATTCTCGGTTACAGGACATTTTTCACGCTGCACTCACTTTGTGGAATTGCCTCCCTCGCACAGTAAGTCTTTCCTCTAGTCTTCAAGCGTTCTCTGAAAACCCACCTCTTCAGACAAGCTTATGATATTCCTCAACCACCATCTTAATCTCCCTAGGTTACCCTATTACCACCCTCTACACACCTAACGCAAGATAACAACCCTCTGACCAACATTGCTACACACACAGCCCATTTAATACTTTTACCTTTACGTTCTAGCTGGTCCATTGTGCAATATGATGTAGCACATGCCCTTGTGTTTCACGCTCCCATTGTCCTATAGATTGTAAGCTTGCGAGCTGGGTTCTCTTACCTCTCTGTATGTATTACCCAGTATTGTCCTATTAACGTTTGTTCCCAATTGTAAAGAGCTATGGAATTTGCTGGCGCTATATAAATAAATGTTGATGATGATCATAATATTATTAGCTCATGCTGAGTATTGACCACTATATCTCCGAGTATCTGAGGAGCTTTAGGAACACATGCTCATCATCCCGTTACAATGGGGACTTGCAGCCCAAATCTGCTGAACCTCAAACCCATCTACACTTATGCTGCCTTGGTCCCACAATTCTCTACTATGCCTCAAAGATGACCATCATATTTTAGTCCAGCAGAGATATCAGAAACATAAAGACAATTTTAGATTAAGCGCATCATTGTGTATGCAGGAGCAATACTGTTGCATTGGTGTCTGAAGTGACAAAAAGGGGAAGGTTCCAGTTCATCTTGCAAGTCTCTTTACGTTAATTATGCATATAGTGCTTTTAAATATCCTACTACATAATTTTAATTTATAATGACATATTGCAGGTGTATCTCCCATGTGTTTTGCAAACCAAGAAAAGATATGTGGGTTATATGTATGAAACACTTGACCAGAAGGATCCAGTTTTCGATGCAAAGGGGATAGAGACTGTGCGAAGAGATGCCTGTCCTGCCGTTAGTAAGGTAACCATAACAAAAGGCTAATCACTGTTTAGCTGCTACAAACAACCATTGTATTGTCTGCACTCAACTACATCTACAATCTTAATCAATTCTAACAGTTACAGTACCTCAAAGAACACTTTAAAATGCTTCTACATCATTAAACATCTGCAGTCATAGGTCAATCAAGAAACCAGTATAGGGCAAGGATGCTTAAAGTTCAGAATTCTGTTTAGTATCCATCACAAGCTGTACTTAGGATTTCGCTATCTAAATCCCAATTTACCTGTAATATTTGAGCATAAGTCAGTTATTGTCCACTCAGCTTAATTTATGCAATTAATGAGGCAAATGTCCGGTTCAGAAATGAATAGAATCTATTGCTTCTCTAGTATGGGTATTGTTATGTGGCAATATATACTTAAATCATAAGCTTTTGAATATGATCTGATAATAAGAGAATGTCCTTTGCCGTAAATCTGGAACTTAAATACAATGCAGCTTAGTACTTGTCTGTACATCAAAACTTGAACTCGCACTTGTCCAGGGTCAAATGTGTTTTTACAAAGTGGTTTGTTTTTTCAGATACTTGAACGTTCTATTAAGCTGCTATTTGAAACAAGAGATATAAGTCAAATAAAACAGTATGTCCAGAGACAATGCATGAAGCTTTTGGAGGGAAAGGCCAGCATGCAGGATCTTATCTTTGCCAAGGAGTACAGAGGCAGTTTTGCTTACAGACCAGGAGCCTGTGTGCCAGCACTAGAACTCACAAGGTGGGGATTTTTTTTATGCAGGCTGCCTGTTGTCTCATTTTACAGTTTATGCTTATTTCCTATCAGTGGTTTTTTTTTCTGTTTGCAATTCTTTCATATTTTATATGCAATTGTACTACAGTGTGTGGGGGCAAATATGACTGTCAGCATGATTATTTTACTTTGGGGGATATCATTGGCTTTTTGTGACCTATGTTTCAGTTTTTAATTAATATTTTTCATGTCTTTACTTTTCTGTTTAAATATATTCAGAAATTCAAGAAATTAAAAAAAGGGGTTAATTAAAGTTATCATATTTAAATTATGGAAACCTTTAATGGCAGAAAATAAACTACAGGTCCATTTAGTCTGTCCTGTGCCTGTGTTGATGTGTGTTTTGTTTTTAGGAGTGGTTGGGAATTCTATGCAATGCCATATGCTTGTTCTATTCATTCTTGTAGTCTTTTACTGTGTGAATCCCCACCACAGCTGCTGGGAGACTATTACACAGATACTCCATCCTTTATGTATACAGGTTCTTCCTCTGTCTGTTACCTTACAGTTTTCCTCCCTCCAATTTGAAAGTGTGTTCCCTTGTTCTAGAAATCCTCTTATTTTTAAAATTGCTGCCTTTAAGATCTCTAGAAGTACCTTTCATTGTTTTTGTCATATTCCCTTTAATCTGCACATGACCAGCTATTGAAGTCTTTTGTGCTAAGTTATTTTATGCAGCCCTTGCACTATTATAGTAGTCTTTCTATACTCAAAGTGAGGTCTTGCCACTGACCTATACTGTGGAAATATAACCTTCTCTTTCCTGCAACTACTGCCTCTTTCTATAATCTACTGGATTTTCCACTGCTTGCTTATCTTCATATCATCTGTAACTAGAACTTCAAGTCTCCTTTCCTATGTTGTTTTTGATACTTTATTACCATTCATTATGTAATCTGCATTTGGTGATTTGTGTCTGTGTCCCACAGGTATTATTTTACAATTTCATATATTACAGTTAAGATTCCACACTTGAGAGAGTCTCTTTCAGCAGATATATGGAGCACAAATTTTAATTAATTACCACAGGTAATCAGCTACCTCCCCAAATTCCTAAACCAGCCCCAGGGGAGGGGTGCCTCTATCTCATAGTACAAGCGGGTGAGCCCAACCTCCTAACTTTGGGAGATATGTGTTGTTCATTGCTGCTCTGCATGGCACAACATAGGCATACCCAGGGGTGTGTAGTCACTCCCCCATCTTGACATGGCCACTCCCCTGTCCCACTGCCAGAGAAACAAATCTTGTGAGGTATGCTCTCTGGTGGCATTCCCCAAAATTCTTCTATATCACTTTATTAAATATAAAATAAAAAATATTTCCTTCTTTCTTGAATAACAGTAGTACAGAGTAAATAGCGGTGTTAAACATGTATTAAAATGGTAAATGTACCAAAATTATCTATCGTACTACCTATTTTTGGTTAACTAATTAAGCAGAGACCATAACTGTTTAATGTAACGTCTAATATTTTGTAATATTGACAATATATTTCTTTGTGAGTGAAACGTTAGGTAATTTACAGAAGAGATGTAAATTGTTAAAAATTATTTTTTCAATGATAGGACTACAGTAAATTCGGATTGTTTTTGGTTTTGAGGCCAAATCTTTTACATGCTCCCATCACTGTTCTTTTGTCCTAAACAGGAAACTGGTAGCATATGACCGTCGCTCTGAACCACGTGTTGGAGAACGAGTGCCATATGTGATAGTATACGGTACACCTGGAGTGCCCCTTATCCAGCTTGTGAGAAGGCCCATTGATGTCCTCCAGGATCACAATCTGAGGCTAAATGCAACATACTACATCACCAAACAGATACTACCACCACTAAACAGGATCTTTTCACTCATTGGAGTGGATGTCTTCAGTTGGTATGACGAGTTGCCAAGGGTAAGCACAAACTAATAAATATTTTATATAAGTTGATGACCAGGGATAGTCATTACATACTAATGTAAAGGTCAAAGCTGGAAAATATAAGATGGCAAAGAAGCTCAAATTCATGTGGATGATCAAAGGATACATGAGAAGAACCAAAGTGAAACAAACACTGCATCAAAAGTAAAGAACTTTATTCCCAGCAATGACTAAATTTGCATATTGTGCAGAAATTATCCAGCACATAATATATACTTTAGCTTTAATAGTCCACCACATTAGTAGTAGTATTACAATATATTTACTACATTCATAACATATTATGCAACACTTTACAGATAATTTTAAAACTTTCATCAGCCCCTGCCCAAGTGGAGCTTAATATTAGTGTGTATGTGGTAGATAATTTAAGTTACTAGTTTGCTTCTGAAATGTGGGAGGTAACTGGAGCACCCAGAGGAAACCCACAAGCAGGGAAAATTTACAAATGCCACACAGTTAGTGCTCTGGTCGGAATAGGACACTTGTAGCACAGTAGTCCAGCAATGTTAGGCCCAATAGCTCATTTGTGCTGTTTGATGCCCAGTCATATGTCCATTAACAAATACAAGAGTAGTTATATGCCCAGCAGTTACCCCAGATATTATACTGGCTACAGTTATGCCCCTAGATTATATACTGTATCAGCTGCAGTGCCCCACCCCAGCCAACATATATGCTACAATTACTCCAGAAGGGTGCCTGTACATTTCAGATGCATTACTTCATACTATACTAATCTTCTGTGCCCATACATCAGGGGTGGACAAGAATCTGTACTGCACAACTAGCAAGCTTTGCTTGCTCTGTGCATCTGCTCCTACTCTGTAACACTTACAGGTGGGAGTCAAACCAAACCATTTGTGCAGGGTGTAGTGGTTGCTTAACTGCAGACTTTTTTCTGAAATTAAACATCTCTGCATCATATGTATAACACCCAGTCAATCATTGTTCGAGAATTAACTCAAACAAAAAGCAATAGGTGAGATAGATAAATATATCTATCTGCTATTTGCTATCCCTAATATACAAACTATATGTGTGTGTGTATGTGTATATTATATATATATATATATACAAGTTAACCCGTGCATGATACTCATGCATTCTAGTCAAATCAAGCTACTTCAGGTGTTAAAAAGGTTCTTGTCATGCATTTGGGCCTAGCCCAGGCCTCCTCAGGGGAAGAGCGTTACTTCCCGACGCAAGCGCCCTTTTTTAACGTGGTTTTGTCCACATGTCACCACCTCATCATTTTTCTCCATCACCTCATCCTTCATCTTCATCGTCACATCCTTCACCAAGCTACTTAAGGTGTTAAAAACTCCCCACTGTCACCCCCGGCAACCACCAACCACTCCCAACTGTCACTTCTCCTTCAAGAAATATATAGACCAGTGTATAACTCTGCCCAGCAGGTGGTGCTGCAGCTTGGTTTTTTTTTCCCACACACGCCACTAGGCATTTATATAGTAGTAGAAATATATATAATATATATATATTAGACACACATACATACACACATGTATGTGTATATGTATGTATTTTTCATATGTAAATTTCAGGAAGCATGTTCAATACTTTTTCCCTGTGTCATTTCACATTATTACACAAATCGTAATTTATGGACATCTATGGTTTGATTTCTTTGCATGTGTGGATTGCAAGAGTTGTTGCTGACATTTGGTGTAAATTTCATTACAATAGCCACATTAAATATATATTTACTGAGAAAATGTTGATGTGTTCAATACTTATTTCACCCGCTGTCTATATTATGAGAGAGATTTTAAACACTTTAATCTAATATGTATCATCTACTTATATTGTATTTGATGTTGCCACATGAACTGGTAGCGGACTGTGTGCATATTTTGCTAAGTGGTTTGTGTGAGTATAATTATCAGTAAGATCAAGGTGAATAATTAATGTTACCCTGGTTTTGATATTATTTTGTAAAATTAAATGGTACATATTTTTCACCAATAAATATTAACTTTAAAAAATAATGTTGTGACAGGTACATATACAATATATACACACCAGTTTGCCACAACATCAAAACCACCTGCCTAAGATTGTGTAGGTCCCCTTGTGTCACAAGAACAGCTCTGACCCGTCGAGGCCTGGACTCCAAAAAAAAACCTTTGAAGGTGTCCTGTGGTATCTGACACCAAAATATTAGCAGCAGATCCTTTAAGTCCTGCAGGTTGTGAGGTGGGGCCTTCATGGCTCTGACTTGTTTTTCCAGCAAATCCCACGGATGCTCATGGCATTGAGACCTGTGGAATTTGGAGACCAAGTCACAAAACACCGTAAACTGTTTGTCATATTCCTCAGACCATTCCTGAAGAATTTTTGCATTGTGGCAGTGCGCATTATTCTATTGAAAGAGACCACTGCAATCAGCGAATACAGTTGCCATCAAGGGGTGTATTTGATCTATAACAGATTTAGGTAGGTGGGACGTGTCAAAGTAACATCCACATGAATGCCAGGACCCAAGGTTTCCCAGCAGAACATTGCCCAGAGCATCACACTGCCTCTGTCTGCTTGCCTTTTTTCCATATTACATTCTGGTACTATCTCTTCCCCAGGTAAACGACGCACACGCACCAGCTTCCCACATGATGTAAAAGAAAACACGATTCATTAGACAGGGCCACCTTATTCCGTTGGTCCAATTCTGGCGCTTACGTGGGTTGGTGCTTTTCGAGATGGGCAGTGGTCAATATGGGCACTTTGATCGTGCAGACCGCTCTTCTGAAGAATTTGACCAGACAGGCTAGCCTTCACTCTCAACGTGGTTCCAAGAACCTTGGGCGCCCATGACGCTGTCACCGGGGGTACTAACCACTGCATACTGGGATCACCCCACAAGACCTGCTATTTTGGAGATGCTCTGACCCAGTCGTCTAGCCATCATGATTTGGTCCCTGTTAAAGTCGCTCATTACACTTGCCCATTCCTGCGTCCAACACATCAACTTCAAGAATTTACTGTTCACTTGCTGCCTAATCCCACCCCTTGACAGGTGCCATTGTAACAAAATAATCATTGTTATTCACATCGTTACTAGTGAGAATAACGCAGCCTGCACACTATTACAGTTAGTACGGTAATTTTAACACGGATTTGTGCTTGCAGCTCTCAGAGCTGCGAGCAAAAGTCAGTTAAAATTACCACACTAACTGTAATAATGCGCACTATTACCATAGTAACGGTAATAGTGTATGGGCCGTGTTATCCTCACGTGTAAGGCTGTCAATTGAATTCCCCCCCATAATATCGGGATTTATGACAAATGCAGCAAGAACTATCACCATGACAGTGTGAACAAAATAATATAGTTATATGTTACATATTTATGATACAAATCAAATAATAAAACCTTGAAAGGGTTTCATGTTTAATCACCAGTGGGAGAAATAGGACAAATCCCGATGTGTACAAACATGGCAATATAATAGCAGGCCAGATTGTGAAAGAAACTATAATACAAAGTCACTATGAAAATCTAAAAAGTGGTATAAAATGGACTGTTAAGAATAGATGAAGAAGCTTATGAAATGCATATGCTAATCACATTACAAAGATGCCACATTTTTACTACATTGTGAACCCTAATAAGTGAGAGTAAAATAATAGCCACACTGTTTCAATTGATTCAAAGAAATGAAGAATAAATGAATCTTTATCCATATCTTCCTTCTCAAATAATAATGTTTGTTGGTTTTGTTTTTGTTTGTTTGAAGAACATTGTTACCCTTTCATGAAATCCACACTTGTTCAATCATTTACTTATTTTAGTCAAGTACTGTAACATTTACCATGTTGACAGAGGCCTATGAATGCATGGGTGTAGATTTTAGGTCTGTTGTGATTTCCTCAGAGCATTATACAGTTTGAATTCTGGGTGAATTAATTTGGACACCTGGGAACTGTCTTCAATATTCTCTGTTTTCATTTTGCTTTTAAATAATTTTTCTCATTGTTCAATGATGTACCTACAAATTACTTGGTAATTGTACTATACCACTTTCCATAACAATGAGCTGCAACAATTGTTTCTGATACCATTGCAGATCTAATTTATTTCTTGGTATGGTATTAACATAAACCTGAGTGATCCAGACCAAACTTCTAAAATTCTGCTTTTATATAGAGCCTTTTATGATCAAGTAATGAAATGCGCTTGATTAGCAGAACCTGTCTCAAATTACCAGGTTCTGCTAATCAAGCGTACTTTAGTAAGTGTGAGGGTCTACTTACTTTTTCATACATGGATATTTAATATTGATTAAATATCACAAAGTACATTTTTGGGTAATTTGTCATAACCTGTGGCTGTTGTCATGCCTCACCTTCTTCCCTACCCTCTGCCAGTCTTCAGCCTCTAACACACCAGGATCCACTGTCCTTTTCCCCATGGCCACCCCTTTCCTGGCCCCTTTCCTATGCCCTAAACCACCCACTTGCACTTCTCACTTCTCCCCTCCACTATTCTAACCCTGCGATGTCTCTGTGCCGTTTCCCCCACTTTCCTTCCTCTTTTATATCCTATGCCTCTTTTTTTGCCCTCCCAGCCCCTCGCCCAGCTGCTCTCTGCATATTACGCTGGAACCCCTTCCCAAGTTACTTTCCCCATCAGGCATCCCTTTCCTTTATTATGACTTCCCAGCTTCTCCTTACTCCTACCTTTGCTCACATTGTCCTCTCTCTCAAGCCCTACTCTGACCTCTCTTCCCACCACAGCTCCCCCTCATCCCAACATCCAGTGACTTCACTCTCTATCCAGGCTCTTTTTCCATTCATATTCTCTCCCCTTCTTATTGCTACCACTCCAAACCCAGCCCATCCCAGCTAACCAGCAGTCTCACCAATCTCATTAGCATCTCCCCTCCCTCCCTCTTTCCTATCTATGACCTCTTCATCTCAAACTCTTATTGACCTCCTTGCCAACACTGAAACCTGGCTCTCCCATCCGATATTACATCTCCTGCCACTATCTCTCCTTGGGTGTTCTTCTTCTCCCCACATTAACATCGCAAATAACAATCCAAAAGATGCTACTGCTTCCAACTTCTCACCCTCTCAATCTAATTTGGTCTTTCACAGTGGACCTCCTCTCCATCCAACTGTAATGACCACTCTGTTGAAATGGTCTTTTCCCACTACCGCAAGATCTTTGATTTCTTTAACTCCCCTCTTACTGACATTCCTCTCCTCTAGCCTCTCGCCACCCCAGACCCTTCTTCCAAGGCTACTCTCGCCAATGCAATCTCAACAACTTTGACCCTGCTATTTTTTTCTCCCACTGGACTTCCTTCACTCTATCATCTCCTCCCTTTTCTGCCCCAACCAAGCTGTCTCCCTCTATAAAAGTACCCATATCATTGCGCCAGACTCCGCTGCCCCTGCTGTCACTCTTAGTCTTCGATGGTCCACACCATAACCATGGCATTCCAAACTAAACTGCAATCTCCAAAAAATGCACTCACACTGCCTATTGCACTGGAGGAAATCCCGCTCTCATGTTGACGAGTCCTCCACCTCCAATTCATTCTTTCTTAGCTCTGCTCTTTCTCTCTCCAAACAGTCCTACTTCAGGTCTCCCAATCCTCCAGACCCCATTGCTACTTTGCCACCTTAAACTTCCTGCTCACCCTACATCCCCTTGCTCCATCTTTATCCTCTGCTTTTACATCATGACATCCTCTCCCATCAGGCTGCATTTGCCCTACCCGGTCTTACCTCACTGCCCCCCCCCCCCCCTCCAATTTCTGGGGAATTCCACACCCATCTCGCATCCATTGCCCCCTCCACTAGCCCCCTGGACCCTATCCCATCTCACCTCCTTGCATTCCTTTGCTCCTAATGCATGCTCTTGTCTCGCCCATCATCAAAAAGCCCCCACCCCACCCTGCCTTTCTAAATACTGCCTAAGCTCTCTTCTCCCATCCGCCTTCAAACTTCTCAAGCAGTGCTTGTCCGCAGCCTACTTTTCTCTTATTACTCCCTCCACGACCTGCTTCAATCTGGTTGTCATCTCCCTTTGTATTATTGTGTGTTATTTTGCCACCAACCAGTATACTAAAACTGTTTTTTGCTTCCCCTGTCAGATCCAGAAGGCCTGTTCAACCGTGCGAAATGAACTGGATGCAAGGAAAGGCACAATCTCTCAGTACTTTACAACTTTGCATTGTCCTATTTGTGATGAATTGACCCAACATGGGATCTGTGATAAATGTAGAAGTCAACCCCAGCATGTCGTAGTGATTCTCAATCAAGAAATTCGAGAGTTGGAATATAGGCAACACCAACTAGTCGAGGTAAATGTAGTATTGTAATCTGCAGATTTTTTCCACATGCCTAGTATTTTAATTCTAATTTACCTACTTAATTAATTAAAATAAATTAATATAAAAGACAATACTCCCACATTATAATCATGTTAATATTTATATGTTGACCCTCAAAGCAAGGGTATTATTGAACAATAATAGTTTCACAACATTACCACTGACACCACCCACACACATAGTACTTGCCCTGCAACAGTGACACCACTCGCACATAAAGCGCACTCCAAACAACGTGGACACCAACATACTCAAAGCACTCGCCCTGTAATGCTGACACCAGCCACACATAAAGGACTCGCCCTGCAATGCTGACACCAGCCACACATATAAGACTCGCCCTGCAATGCTGACACCAGCCACACATAAAGGACTCGCCCTGCAATGCTGACACCAGCCACACATAAAGGACTCGCCCTGCAATGCTGACACCAGCCACACATAAAGGACTCGCCCTGCAATGCTGACACCAGCCACACATAAAGGACTCGCCCTGCAATGCTGACACCAGTCACACATAAGGGACTCGCCCTGCAATGCTGACACCAGCCACACATAAGGTACTCGCCCTGCAATGCTGACACCAGCCACACATAAAGGACTCGCCCTGCAATGCTGACACCAGTCACACATAAGGGACTCGCCCTGCAATGCTGACACCAGCCACACATAAGGTACTCGCCCTGCAATGCTGACACCAGCCACACATAAAGGACTCGCCCTGCAATGCTGACACCAGTCACACATAAGGTACTCGCCCTGCAATGCTGACACCAGCCACACATAAAGGAATTGCCCTGCAATGCTGACACCAGTCACACATAAGGTACTCGCCCTGCAATGCTGACACCAGTCACACATAAAGGACTCGCCCTGCAATGCTGACACCAGCCACCCATAGAGCATTTACCAGGCAACGCTGATGCCACCCACACGTAAAGCACTTGCCTCACAGGTTCATGCTGCAACTTGCAATTATTCAGATTAGCTGCACTTTGAAATGCGGTTTATGATCGGAAAACATTTTATAATCAGGGGTAGGGTGAAAAACATTTTATTTAATGCAGTCAAGTAGATAACAAATCTAATGTGAGGTCAAATATTTTTTTGTTAAGGCATTTTATAACGCAACAAAAATGCCCATAATGCATATATAGATTAATAATAGAATATAATAGAGACTGCAACCAGTTATAGTGCCCATGGCAGTATTGTATTTTTTTTTTACGTTCGTCAAGAGATTGAATTTTACCAGTTTATACTATGCAAGCAAAGTGAAGCATCAAAAAAAAAAAAAATGAAATTCCGTGTGCTGGAATGAACAATATATTGAGAATGTGTGCTGCGTGTCGCAGTCTCGGTATTGATGGTGTCTATTTGATATTTATTCCCATTTTAGTTATGCAAGAATTGCACAGGCTGCAGTGATCAACAGATCCAGTGTGTGTCTCTCAACTGTCCAGTACTTTTCAAGCTTTCAAGAGTGAGCCGGGAACTTTCCAAGGCTCCATATCTACGTCAGCTCCTCGACCAGTTTTGAATTGTGTTAGGAGGCGACCGGTGCTATATTGTTATATGTTTATCACACTACAGAATATTGTGCATGGTGCTGTTTTTGGATTGCATTGCTTTCATGATTTTTATGATTTGTTTAATATGACTATTACTCAAAGTAACACTCATCTCCATCAGTGCTGGGGGTTAACTTTTAATTGCTATGTATTGCTATCTTTTTACAATGTACAAAGTATTTTTTTCTTTCTTTTTGACTTTGTAACATACAGTTTTATAATGCAGGTGTTTGACAAGAGGCTTTGGTTACTTCCTGGCATGCTGCTTAGGAAGGAGCACTGAAATCTGATTAGCAGAATGAACCTCTCTTGATACACCAGTATCATGACCTCTCTCCAATTCTAGAGCACCCATATCATTTCTAAGTTTAAGTGCAAAATATTTTGTAAATATACCTTTTTTACTTTTGAAACAACTGAGTAAAATAATGTGCAATGGGATTTTATACAGTTGGTTGATGTGTGTGTCCTCCACGTGTTGCTCCACTCATATGACATCTTTTGTTATTTTGATGTGCAAATCGTATTTCTGTGTAGCATTTCAGACTGTCGTTTTCTTATAAAAGGAAAAAAAGGAAATAAAAAATATATTGCTGTCTTGCTTCAGCTGTTAATGGGGGCATTGTGAGGAACTGTGCAAAGACCTTTTTTGTTATAAAACTGTGGGACTGTTGCAATACTTTAAATATAAGGTTTATTCCATTTTGCTTGTTTTGTATAGACATTTTTATGGTTTCTAAATATGCTTATAATATTTTTCTTTCCTTATGTACAGTTAAATCTTATTTGCCATCATCCTGAACACAACAGTGTATTTAGATTATTTGTATAACTGTATAAAATTAAAAAAAGGAATTATGTGGTCAGTGTATTGTTTTCTAAACTGGAAATTGTTTGAAAAGTTAAAATGAAAACAATATTAAAAATGAATAAAATATATAATATGGTGGCTGTTTTGATTTTGTGTAACTCATCTCAGATTTGACTACAACAATCCAGATCTTTATTTTTTTATTATTATTATTATTACTATTTCCCCACACACAGTTTATTTCTCATAACACTTTTGTCTATACTGAATATAAGCAAGTATAGGTAGGAAGGAGCCAAAATAACCTGGAATCCCCAGGTTTACTGTTTAAAATAATTAGAACATTTGTTCAACTGCCATTTCAAGTATTGTTCAACCACTTGTAGTGGTTCCTGCATCTAGCCATCAAAAAGACACAAAGGTACAATGCATGATACAAAGGGGTCCCTGTCTCTCATAGTTTGTACGAAGAAAGATTTACTGCTAAGTGCATGAATAGAGGAAGGCAGAAGCACTCAGCAGCACAAAAGCTATTTTTAAGCGATTTTATTATAATATATGATATTATCCAGAATGCATTTTGTGTTTCCGATAATCCTCCTTGTTAGTCAACTCCTGACTCTGCAAAATAGAAAGTATTAACGTACTACTAGAAATTTTAGTGTGGGCAATCCTTAATTTGTTCTTAAGTTCAGTTCTTGCACATTATAGCACTGATGAATAACCCACAGGCCTCGTAATGTTTGCAATGCAATTTTGTTCAGTCATAGGAGAAATAAAAAAGAAACCCAGTAGGGGGCGTGGTCTGGACGCCATAGCTGCAGGACGTGCACCACACTAGCTCCGACACAGCGTTGCCTCAAAATACAGTTTTTGAGCCATAAACACTCAAGCCTGACCACAAAATTGTGGAAAATAAGAAAATATAAACCCTATACGGGTCACTTCAGCCCTCTGACCTCGCTGGGCAGATCTAAACACCGCGACTGAGCTGCGGCCTGTCTTCCCACCAACCTAGCAGGGACGGAGCGAATACCCCTGGCTGTCTGCCCTGAGACATTCTGGGCTTCCCAGCCTCATATGAAAAAACTGACCCACCACAGCGGAGACTGGAGCGGAGACAACAGCTTAACATAACACTCAGCCAGCTGCAGCCACTCAGTCAGACCCGACGCTGCCAGCAGAGATACTGCTTGAACTGAAGCCCATCACTATCAACCGCGGCTTAGGGTGACTGCCCCCGCGGATTGGCCCTGGAGAGCCTGCTCCCATGACCCTGGATGAAGCAACTTACCTGCAGTGGGTTTTCCGGTGTTCGGCAGAACGGCCCAGCGCTGTCCTCCTATCTCCTCCCTGTGACTCTCTGCATCTGCTGTGCTGGGATCTCCTGGGCAGAAATTGATAGATCCTGCTTGACTAGATCATCTTTGTTCACCTGAACCCTTCAGTGAACAGTGAGTACACCCCTTTGTTTTCTTTTCCCAAGTGGCTCACCTCCACGTCTGCTCAGGTCAGCAATTCAATTGAACAGATCAGATCGATCACAAACTCAGTGTGGGACTCTGCTGCCACCCAGTGGTTACTTACAGAAATCACATCTTCTGTATATTATATTTCCTGCTACATTATCAGCACCTATAACTTAGTGATGTTCTAAGCAACACTTTTATAACCCAGTAGCGAGAAATTCGATGTAAATTCTCAATGTGCCTGTGAGCCTGAGGGGTCAAGATGATTTAACCGGAATGCTTCAACCATCTCTACATACATGACCAGAGTCCCTTCTTTTTCTACCCCCTCCAACTTTATTTAAATTTATTTTTTTTCATTTATTTTTCTCCTCATGTGAGATCTGAGAGGAACAGGATATATACATAAAAGAAAAACAGCAGAGTTTAAAATCTTGAAAAGAACTTGCATTCATAATGACATCTAAAAACAGGAAGCACGCTGGAGGAAATACAGCTCCTATATTCACATCCGCTTCTAAGAAGGTGTCAACCTCCTCACCGCCATCTGATCAATCTCGCTCTTCGAGTCCCACCTCTCAGCTGGACAAGGGCATAGATCCCACAGTTCAGGCAGCTATAACTAATCTAGCGCATGACATTATACTTACTTTCCAGCAGGAACTTAAGAAAGCAATTGTTGAATTCAAATCAGAAATTGCAGCTCTCGGCACTAGAACGGACAGTCTTGAATCAAAGACGGATGATATGTGTCGAGCTCAAACGTCCTTTGAGAGAGAACTAGCGCTGCTTCGCTCTGAGGTGGACTTGGTGAGAGAGAAACAAGAAGACCAAGAGAATAGATCTCGGCGAAATAATTGGAGGATCCGTCACGTGTCAGAGTCGGTTGTTACCTCTTCCATACCCGACTTCCTCTCCAGCCTCTTCAAACATTTGCTTCCAGATCTTCTAGACAGCGACATTCTGTTGGATCGTGCACATCGAGCTCTCAGAGCTAAACCAACTGCTGATCAAAGGCCGCAAGACATCATTGTACGTCTTCATTATTACCAAACGAAAGAAAAAATACTTAACGCAGTTATGTCCAAAGATACGATCAACTTTCAAGATATGCAACTTCAGATATTTCAAGCTCTGGCTCCATCCACTATCCAGAAACGCAGAGATTTACAGCCTGTGACTCGAATACTCCGTCAACACAACTTCAGATATAGATGGGGATTTCCATTCCAGCTACAATTGTTTGCAGGGAACTCTATCCTATATGCCAAATCCTTATCTCAAGGGCAAGAAATCCTTGCTAAACTCAAGATTCTTCCAGATCCCACCCCTTCTGCAACACGTAGTAATCCCTCAAGATCTGATTCAGCACCTCCTCCTGACTGGACAACGGTGGAACGACGGCCTGCAAGATCTCCCGCGGCTCCAGACTGACCGTGAACTTTTGAAGGTCTCTAAGAGGATCCATTCTCCTTCACTTGGGGGACTCAGGTTCTCACACGCTGATTACCATGTGTCCTCCTATGTTACACGAACACTGTTGTTTTCTTTCTTTTCTTTTGCACCAAGTTATCTATAGCTTATAGATCATTTCCCCTTATGGGACTTAGAATTCAGGGGCATAACAGTATTGTTGGTACCCTGACTTGGCACCATCAGTTAGTAATGTCGTTGTCATTGTTAGATTTCACGCTACATCATAGATTGTGTTGTTGTGTTGTTTTTTGTTTGTTTCTCTCCCTTTTCATCCTTCCTTTATTTTCCTAAATTTTCGCTCTCCAATTTAAATTTTTTACCGCCCCTCCCTTCTGGTCAATTACTCACTACAATAATGTTCTAGCTACACCAGCCAACTGAGCTGGATAGTCTTTCACGGCCCCTCATATGGCCAACTAATACCTCACTAAATTTACCACCCCCCACAAGCACCCTTACTAGTATTGCAATGTATTTTTTTCATTGTGTTAATTCTATGATAGCCCTATCAGGGGCTTTCCTCTCTGAGGGTTATGGCCTATTTAGGCCTCTTTCTTCTCATCTCTCCTCTCTTCTTTCTCTTACCTGTGGCTTCTTTCCTTGCTCCCCTTCCCTCTCTCAAATCACCAAGTGGACTGATGCTTATTTCTGTTCCCAATTTGCTTATGTTCTAAAAAAATTCTTGCTGATATCACGTAGGATTCACACCATCTACAACACCCATGGCGCTCAAGGTGCTCTCGATTAATGTCAACGGCCTGAACTCCCCTACTAAGCGTGCGGTGGTCTTGGGAGCCTGCAGGAGAGACGGAGCCAATATAGTTTTCCTTCAGGAGACCCATCTCACAGGACAGCATACTCGTCTCCAAAGTAAGCTTTATACTCAAACGTTTTTTGCCTCTGCGGATTGCAAGAAACGTGGAGTAGCTATTCTAATACACAACAGAGTTCCCGTCCTCCTAACCAAATCATATTCTGATCCAGAGGGACGTTACTTGATTCTAATAGGAACACTCCGTTCTGAGCAAGTCACACTTATCTCTCTTTATGCACCAAATCAGGGCCAAAGCTCCTTTTTCACAGATGTGTTTAATCGCATTGGGCGCCTTGCAGAGGGTCATATAATCCTCGCTGAAGATTTTAACACCATTTTACACCCAACACTGGACAGGTCCTCTGGTTCTTCCAGCCAAAAATCTCCTCCCACTCCCTCAAAAGACTCCCAGTCCTTATTAACATGTATACGCAATTTAGCGCTACATGACACCTGGCGCCTGAAAAACGCTGATGCAAAAGACTTTACACATTACTCTGCCCCACACGGTAGTAACTCCCGCATAGACATGATATTTGTCTCTCCTCCCCTCACCCAAACAATATTAGACGCAGGAATCTCCCCGCTTACCTGGACAGACCACGCCGGAGTACATATCACTCTTGATTTAATAAAATTAGCTCCACGTTCTCGTCGTTGGCGTCTTGACGACTCCATCCTGTTGGCCCAATCGACTCATCAAGAAATTAAGGACGCAATCAAAGAATATTTTGAATTAAATACTTCAGAGGAAATAGCCCCAGGCATTATATGGGAAGCCCATAAGGCTACCATTCGAGGTAGATTGATAAGTAAAACTTCGGCAGCTAGAAAATTAGCATCTCAAGAAATTCTCTCCCTTGAGACCAAACTAACCTCCCTTCTTGATCAACATAAACTTCACCCATCCACTACATTACTCACACAAATTTCTGCAGTAAGAGGTCAGCTAAATGCAATTCTTTCTCGTAGAGCAGCGAATACTCTCAAAAAATTAAATCAGCAATATTACGAAAAGGCTGACAAAGCTGACTCTATGCTCGCTAACAAACTGCGGCAGAAAAAAATCTCGAGGACAGATTACAAAACTCAAAAAATCTCCTAACTCGCAGCCTATGTATGACCCGGTGCAAATCGCTCAAGAATTCCACGATTATTACAAAGCTTTATACAATCTCCCCGAGACCTCAGCCTCTGTCGAATCTCTTGATACAGAAATTACATCTTTTCTGTCATCTCTCTCACTACCACATCTCTCAGACACTGATATCGCTTTTTTGAACGCGGATATCACCCAGATAGAAACAATTTCAGCGATAAAAATGATGAAATCATCATCGGCCCCAGGCCCCGATGGATTCACGGCACAATATTATAAGAAATTTGCCATAGACCTTGCCCCACATATGACAGATTTTTTTAACAACATCTTAATGGGTTCACCTTTTAATGAGGCGACGACCTTGGCCACTATCGTTGTTATACCAAAACCAAATAAAGATCCTACCTCCTGTCCCAGTTATATGCCTATATCCTTATTAAACATGGACCTCAAGATCTATGCCAAAATTTTAGCTAACCGCTTGAACACCCTTCTCCCCTCCCTGATCCACCCAGATCAGGTCGGATTTATACCAGACCGCCAAGCTATAGATAACACCAGACGGGCTATTGACCTCATACATTCTATTCATTCTGGTAAATCACCATCACTAATCATGGCACTTGATGCCGAAAAAGCGTTTGATCGCATCTCTTGGACCTTTATGTCTAGGGTTTTGGGGTCAATGGGTTTCTCTGGTAAGTTTTTAGACGGCCTATTAGCTTTAGATCAGTCACCCAGAGCAACGGTAGTGGCCAACGGAGTCGCCTCTTCCCCATTTTCAATTTCTAATGGGACGCGGCAGGGATGCCCACTTTCCCCTTTAATCTTTGCCCTGTTAATTGAACCATTAGCAGCAAAAATCTGATCTAACGGGGCGATACACAGTTAAAACAGGGAAATCTGAACATAAAATATCATTATATGCTGACGATGTTCTTTTGACTCTCTCGGATCCCGCTGTTTCTCTTCCCCCCCCCCCCCCCTTCTCGCAGACATCAAAACCTACAGTTACATCTCTGGATACAAAATCAATCCTCAAAAAACAGAAACTCTGGATTTCTATCTCACAGATAGCATGAAATCTTCTCTCACTCAACAATTCCCCTTCAAATGGCACCAAAAAAAGATAAAATATTTAGGCGTCTACATAACTAAACAATATAGTCAGCTTTTCTAAGCTTACTATCCTAAACTACTATCCCAAATTAAATCTGATTTAGAAACCTGGAGTAAAAACCTCATATCTTGGATAGGACGAATCAATTCAGTCAAAATGAACATTTTGCCCAGGTTATTATATCTTTTTTAAGCCCTTCCCATATGCATCCCCCCTTATGTATTCAAATTTTTGCAACATTATACTTCACAATTCATATGGGGTAGAAAACGTCCAAGAGTTCGGCTCCTTGTCCTACAAAGGTTGACACGGGAGGGCGGTTTGGGAGTCCCCAATTTTAAAAACTATTTCTTGGCAGCGCAACTCGCCCAATGTATTTTATGGAACTCCCCGGGCTCCTCCAGAGTTTGGGTCTCGATCGAAACCGAAAGCTTAGGTATTTCCTCCGCCTCCTCTCTCCTGTGGCTCCCTCGCACTAAACGTCCTCGGTCCGCTCTTTATCACCCAATTGTATCGCATTCGCTCTCTCTCTGGGACCAAGCAAACTCAAAGTTTAATCTCGCCCCGGCTCCTAGTCCAATTGTTCCTCTTTTTGATAACCCAGATTTTCCACCGGGCCGTATAGTTTCGTCCTTTGAATTTTGGAAAAGGAACGATGTTTACTATCTTAATAATATCACTACAGACGCTTCATTTCCCTCATTCGAAGACATAAAAACCAAATTCAATATTCCCAACACTTTTTTTTTTCAATACCTGCAACTAAGAAATTTTCATTCCACCACTAAATCATCTTTAAGAATCAGGCCGTTGACCTCATTCGAGTCACTTTTCCTCCGGCGATCTTCTACCAATGGCCTTATATCTCGGCTATATGGAGAGCTGAGAGTCCCTGACTCAGACACCCAAGATTCCCATGAGCGAGCCTGGGAGGAGGATCTGGGTGGTGCTTTGGATGGGGAAGATTGGGATGAAATAAAAACCAACACGGCCTCTAGTTCAATCTGTGTGAAGCTGAAAGAAAATGCCTTTAAACTTCTTTATCGATGGTACTTGGTCCCGACCAGATTACAAAAAATCTTTCCGGACTTATCTAGCTCATGTTGGAGAGGATGTTCGTCGGAAGGGTCCTTCCTCCATATTTGGTGGTAATGCCCCAAGCTTGCCCCATTCTGGTTGGAACTACGGAACTTTGCATCTCAGATTCTACAGATTGACATCCCAATTTCTCCCAGGCTTTTCCTTCTCCCACTTGGGATTCCATCCGCAACTAAACATCAAACAAAAATGTTCCGCCACATAGTTTCTGCAGCACTGTGTCAAATTGCCACTAATTGGAAACAACCCTCCGCGCCTACTATGCAGACAATTATTAATAGAGTTTGGCATTCATACAAAATGGAGTTTATGGCATGCATACTGCGCAATACCTCTAAATCATTCAACAAAATCTGGGAGCCGTGGATGTCATTTTTTCAAATCCAAATTCCTTTTGCTCTATGACTCCTCTAAAACATTCCACTTGATATCTCCCCTCAACCTGCTACCATCCCCCGCCCCCCCTGCCCCCCCCACTTCTCTTCCACCTCTTGCTTTGCTTTCTTTTTCTTTTCTTCATTTGGCGGCCTGCCACACCGCCTCCTAATCTATCTTGCCCACTTTTCTCTGACTATCCTCTCTTTTCTGTCTCTTCTTTCTTCTATTCTTATAGTTAAAACTTGGTCAATATCAAAACTCTTTTTATTATGATATACAATGATTGTATTAGTCCCTGAACATGCATAACCTGATTGTAACTAGGGATGTGCACCGGCGACTTTTGAGGTCTCGTGTTTTGTGTTTTGGATCCGGATTTTCGTTATTTTTGGGGTTCGGATTTGTCTCGCAAAACACTTGACGAAAGGTCTCGGTTCGGATTTAAGGTTTTGGATTCGGATTTTTTTTGAAAAAAACATAAAAAGTTTAAAAATCAAGTTTTTGGGCTTATTTTCACTCCTAGGCTATTATTAACCTCAATAACATTCAATAACAAGCATTTCCACTAATTTACAGTGTATTCTGAACACCTCACAATATAGTTATTAGTCCAAAACGTTGCAACAAGGTATCTTTCTGGACTGCGTAGAGGAGTGGGTCACCACAATATATATTAAAAACCCTGAACTTTTATGATTCGCACCAATAAATGTACCTGGACTGCGTAGAGGAGTGGGTCACCACAATATATATTAAAAACCCTGAACTTTTATGAATCGCACCAATAAATGTACCTGGACTGCGTAGAGGAGTGGGTCACCACAATATATATTAAAAACCCTGAACTTTTATGATTCGCACCAATAAATGTACCTGGACTGCCTAGAGGAGTGGGTCACCACAATATATATAATAAGAAAACCATCAACTTGTATGATTCGCACCAATAAATGTACCTGGACTGCGTTGAGGAGTGGGTCACCACAATATATTAAAAACCCTGAACTTTTATGAATCGCACCAATAAATGTACCTGGACTGCGTAGAGGAGTGGGTCACCACAATATATATAATAAGAAAACCATCAACTTGTTTGATTCGCACCAATAAATGTACCTGGACTGCGTAGAGGAGTGGGTCACCACAATATATTAAAAACCCTGAACTTTTATGAATCGCACCAATAAATGTACCTGGACTGCGTAGAGGAGTGGGTCACCACAATATATTAAAAACCCTGAACTTTTATGAATCGCACCAATAAATGTACCTGGACTGCGTAGAGGAGTGGGTCACCACAATATATATAATAAGAAAACCATCAACTTGTTTGATTCGCACCAATAAATGTACCTGGACTGCGTAGAGGAGTGGGTCACCACAATATATTAAAAACCCTGAACTTTTATGAATCGCACCAATAAATGTACCTGGACTGCGTAGAGGAGTGGGTCACCACAATATATTAAAAACCCTGAACTTTTATGAATCGCACCAATAAATGTACCTGGACTGCGTAGAGGAGTGGGTCACCACAATATATTAAAAACCCTGAACTTTTATGAATCGCACCAATAAATGTACCTGGACTGCCTAGAGGAGTGGGCACTGGGCACCACAATAAAATATATAAAAAACCTTCAACAGATCTGCATTACACTACACATACGGCTGCTCCTCCATCCTCTCCATCATATACATGTTGGAGTTTTAGCGTGTGACAACCTCTTGTTTTTGATAATGTCAGTGCATTTTGAATATTTTTCAATTTGCCCCACACCACTGAATGTACTTTATCTATGATACGCATCTATCTATCTTGACTGCGTAGTGTGGTGGCCCCGGTACACAATTTGGTACCGAGGCCACAATATAATTAAAAAACCCTCCACGTGTCAGAATTCCACCAAACAAGTATCTGGACTGCGTAGTGGGGTGGCCCCGGTACCCAATTTGATACCGGGGCCACAATAAAATAAATACACCCTCCACGTGTCAGAATTCCACCAAACAAGTATCTGGACTGCGTAGTGGGGTGGCCCCGGTACCCAATTTGATACCGGGGCCACAATACCTCCTCCAAACATGGTACAGACAATTCGTCATTGAGATCCCATCAAGTATGTTAAAGACAGACAGGGTCGAAGTGTTATTGGTTGACTTTGTAAACCAAAAAAACTGTCCCTGTTGCACATAGTCGTGCAATGAAGACTGACTTTTTCATTTAAAGGCACCATCTTTCAAGTGTAGTGTTTGTAAGTCTAAGTCATATTATACTTTTGGTAAAATTGGTTTATTTTGTTCCTCTTTATGGTAACTACTAATAGAATTAAAGTATTAAATAGAAGCGGCAGTTCCTCTTTATGGTAATTAGTAATAGAATTAAAGTATTAAATAGAATTAAAGTATGAAATAGAATTAAAGTATTAAATAGAATTAAAGTATGAAATAGAATTAAAGTATTAAATAGAATTAAAGTATTAAATAGAGTGGTATAGAGTTGTAGTGTGGTATAGATAGAGTGGTCCCCACAATATAATAATAAAACCCTCAACTGGTCTGAATTCCACCAAACAAGTATCTGGACTGCGTAGTGTGGTGGCCCCGGTACACAATTTGGTACCGAGGCCACAATATAATTAAAAAATTGGGCATCAACTGTCACCGTTGTTTAATATCTGATACACCTAAATATGGACTGCACAGTGGAGTGGCCCCGGTAGTAAATTTGGTGCCGGGGCCACAATACCTCCTCCAACTTCCAAGTGTAGTGTTTATAAAGACAGACAGCGTCGAAGTGTTATTAGTTGACTTTCTTAACCCTAAAATTGTCCCTGTTGCAAATATTCGTGCAAGGGACAGTTACTTTTTTATTGAAAGACTCAAGCTTTCAAGTGTAGTGTTTATAAAATATAAACAACAATACAGTAGTTTTAGAGCACGTCAATACCTCTTGTTTTAAATTATGACAGGGCATTTTACTTTTGGTTTAATTTCTTGAATTTTTTTAAATTTGGTTTTACTTTTTGAACATGGCAAACGACTGTTGATTGGTCATATAATGCAAAAAAAAAAAGGTCCAAGATGGAATTGTCCTTGGGCCCTCACACCCACCCTTATGTTGTTGAAATAGGACATGCACACTTTAACAAACCAATCATTTCAGCGACAGGGCCTACCAAACAACTTTGGCTGAAATGATTGGTTTGTTTGGGCCCCCACACCAAAAAAGCTATTCATCTCTCCCTGTACAGACTAAACAGGCTCTACTGAGGCAAGATGTCGTCCTCATCCTCAACCTCTGATTCCTCTCCCCCTACAGTGTGTACTTCCTCCTCATCACACATTATCAATTCGTCCCCGCTGGACTCCACAACCACAGGTCCCTCTGTAGTATCTGGAGGGCAGTGCTGTACTTCATTGAGGAATTGATTATTCATTTTTATAAACATCATTTTTTCAACGTTGTGAGGAAGCAACCTCCTTCGCCGCTCACTGACCAGGTTCCCCGCTGCACTAAAAACTCTTTCCGAGTACACACTGGAGGGGGGACAACTCAGGTAAAATAGAGCCAGTTTGTACAGGGGCTTCCAAACTGCCTTTTTTTTCCTGCCAGTAACAATATGGACTGTCTGACATGTCTACTTGGATGGTGTCAGCAAAGTAATCATCCACAATTTTTTCTATTGTGACAGCATCCAATGCAGCGAGAGTAGACATGTCTGCAATGGTTGGCAGGTCCTTCAGTCCGGACCAGATGTTATCAGCATCCCCGCCAGTGCCTCTTTTGGGAAAACTGAGCTTTTTCCTCGCAGCCATAGATGTGGAAGAAAATGAGGGTGGAGCTGTTGGCATGTCACGGTCCTCTTCAGAGGACAATCTCCTGACCAGCAGGTCTTTGCACCGCTGTAGACTTGTGTCCGCCGGAAACAGAGACACAACATACGCTTTAAACCGAGGATCGAGCACGGTGGCCAGAATGTATTCCTCTGACTTTAAAAGAGTGACCACCCTCGGATCCTGGCAAAGCGTACGAAGGGCTACATCCACAAGAGCTACATGCTTGGTGTAATCGCAATGGCTTTCCAGCTCCTCCCTCACTTTCTCCAGCTGCTTCTGCAACAGCCTGATCAGGGGAATGACCTGACTCAAGCTGGCAGTGTCGGAACTGACTTCTCGTGTGGCAAGTTCAAATGGCTGCAGAACCTTGCACAACACGGAAATCAGTCTCCACTGCGCTTGACTGAGGCGCATCCCCACTCCTTTGCCTATGTCGTAGGTGGCTGTGTAGGCCTGAATGGCCTTTTGCTGCTCCTCCATCCTCTGCAGCATATAGAGGGTGGAGTTCCAGCGCGTCACAACCTCTTGTTTGAGGTGATGGCAGGGCAGGTTCATGCTTTTTTGATGTGCCTCTAGTCTGCGGTAGGCACTGGCTGAATGCCGAAAGTGTCCAGCAATTTTGCGCGCCACCGCAAGCATCTCCTGCACACCCCTGTCACTCTTGAGGTAATGCTGCACCACCAAATTAATGGTGTGGGCAAAACATGGGACGTGCTGGAAATTGCCCATATTTAATGCCCGCACAATGTTACTGGCATTGTCTGACACCACAAATCCCCATGAGAGTCTAAGTGGGGTAAGCCACTGGGAGATAATTTCCCTCATTTTCTCTAATATGTTGTCAGCGTTGTGCCTCTTATTAAAGCCTGTAATACACAATGTTGCCTGCCTTTGCACGAGCCGCCATTTTGTAGTTGCTGCTACTAATGCAGCTGTTGCTGTTGCTGCGGAAGGGGATGCATCTACCCAGTGGGCTGTCACAGTCATATAGTCCTTCGTTTGCCCAGAACCACTTGTCCACATGTCCGTGGTTAAGTGGACAGTGGGTACAACCGCATTTTTTAGAGCACTGAGGACACTTGATCGTACTTCTCTGTACATTTTTGGTATCGCCTGCCTAGTGAAGTGGAATCTCGACGGGATTTGGTACCGGGGACACAATACCTCCATCAACCCTCTAAATCCCACTCCACTGATGGCGGACACCGGGCGCACGTCTAACACCAACATTGCAGTTACAGCCGCAGTTATACGCTTTGCAATAGGGTGACTACTATCGTATTTTGTGGTCATGGCAAACGACTGTTGGACGGTCAATTGTTTTGTGAAAGACTTAGCGGTCTTACGACTTCCCCTCTGGGAAGATGACCGACTAACAGCAGCAACAGCAGCAGTGGCAGTAGTAGGCGTACCGCTGCAGGATTCCTCGGATGAATCCCGTATTGAGGAGGACTCAGTCTGGCTGCTGACTTGGGCTGCAGGACTGAATCTGATGGAGATTGTGGAGGAAGTTGACGAGGAGGGTGTTGCTGGTGTGTATCCAACTGGACCACGGGATTTAGGTGTCCCTGTACCGATGAGGGTCCTAGCCCCAGTTCCTGAACTAACCACTGAACTATGAAGGTTATTCAGGTGACGTATAAGGGAGGATGTTCCTAGGTGGGCAAGATCCTTACCCCTGCTTATTTGAGCTTTACATAAGCTACATATGGCCATACATTGGTTGTCTGGATTTGGATAAAAATAACTCCAGACCGAAGAGGTGCATTTTTTGGTCTTCTGACCAGGCATGACGATGGGCTTTTTCATCCCATGGACATCAGCTGTTTCCCCCCCTGGTACCTCATTTACAATAACCACATCACCATCCTCATCATCAAGTTCCTCCACAGCGCCAGCTACATCATCAATAGCCTCCTCCCGAGCCACCTCTTCCCGTACAGTGATGGGAAGGTCAGGCTTGACAACCACCAACATCCTTGGACTCGCCTTGTGGATTTGTGATAATTTCTCTTTAGAAGGCAGAGTTGTTTGCTGTTTTGTTGCTGACAGCATAACTCTCTTCAATTTTTTGTAGGGCAGGGGAGGAGGAGGAGGGCTAAGATCCGTGGGTGAAGCTGAACCACTAGTCATGAACACGGGCCAGGGCCTAAGCCGTTCCTTGCCACTCCGTGTCGTAAATGGCATATTGGCAACTTTACGTTTCTCCTCAGATGATTTTAAGTTTCTCTTTTTGCTACTTTTTCTTAACTTGGGCTTTTTGGATTTTACATGCCCGGTACTACGAGATTGGGCATCGGGCTTGGAAGACGACGTTGATGGCATTTCATCGTCTATGTCATGACTAGTGGCAGCAGCTTCAGCATTAGGAGGAAGTGGGTCTTGATCTTTCCCTACTTTATCCTCCAAATTTTTGGTCTCCATTATATGTAGCACAAGATACTGCAGAATGTGTGAACTTGGTAATATTGCAGTACCAATGGACTTATACTGCTGTATTGGTTTTGCAAATTTGGTTATAATTATTATATTTTTATTTTTTTTTAAATTTTTTATTTTTTTTTACTTTTTTTTTTATTTTTAAAAAACTTGGGAATAATGGGGAAATAACTATGCCCTTAGAAGCACAGAGCACAGGACACAGCACCACTGGACTGAACAGGACACGGCACAGGACCCAGCAGCACTACGGAACTCAGCAGGACAGAGCACAGGACACAGCACCACTGGACTGATACTGCAGAATGTGTGAACTTTGTAATATTGCAGTACCAATGGACTTATACTGCTGGATTGGTTTTGCAAATTTGGTTATAATTATATATATTTTTTTTTTAATTTTTAATTGTAATTTTTTTTTTACTTTTTTTTTATTTTTTAAAAACTTGGGAATAATGGGGAAATAACTATGCCCTTAGAAGCACAGAGCACAGGACACAGCACCACTGGACTGAACAGGACACGGCACAGGACCCAGCAGCACTACGGAACTCAGCAGGACAGAGCACAGGACACAGCACCACTGGACTGATACTGCAGAATGTGTAAACTTTGTAATATTGCAGTACCACTGGACTTTTACTGCTGAATGTGTGAACTTGGTAATATTGCAGTACCAATGGGCTTATACTGCAGGATTGGTTGTGCAAATTTTGTGGTAATTAAAAAAAAATAAAGTAGTTTTTGGTATTTTTTTAAATAACTTTTTTTTATTTTTTTTAAACACAGGGGAATATTGGGGAAATAACTATGCCCTTAGAAGCACAGAGCACAGGACACAGCACCACTGGACTGAACAGGACACAGCACAGGACCCAGCAGCACCACTGACCTCAGAAGGACAGAGCACAGCACACAGCACCACTGGACTGATACTGCAGAACACAGCACAGCACAGCACAGAACTAAACAGCACAGCACAGAACTAAACAGCACAGCACGAGATCTACCAGGACAGAGGACCACCTAACACACCCTCCCTCTACCCTGATCAATGCCCGAGTGAAGATGGCGGCGACTAGCGGGGAATTTATAGGATCCGAGTATCGCGAGATCCGACAACGGGATTATGAGTCAGAGCCTCAGTTTCAGATTTGAATTTGGCGCCAATACCCGGATCTGTCTCGGATCCGACTCGGATCCGCAACGTTCGGGTGGGCTCGGATTTCATAAATCCGAGTGCGCTCATCCCTAATTGTAACAGATTTTGTCTTGGACTGATGCTCATTATTGACCTTCTCAAAATAAAACTTTAGAAAAAAAAGAAACCCAATAATATTTACAGTAGTATTTCTGTCTTGTACTAGTTGTAGCTGTGGGAGTGGGGACTCTCCCCGCCACAGCCTCTAAAACAAGATTTGTTCAATCACCAGTGAGGTCTGGCAGTGATTTAGAATGAATGAGCTGCACTATGATTCACTGCCATACTGTTACTTACTTGTCTCGTGAGACTGTTTCGCTGCCTGGGAACCCTCTCGCCATAGGAATGGTGGGTGGTAGTATGCAGGGGAATATGTGTTACAGTAGAGAGATTGGGAGAAGAAATGTGGTGGTTTGCATAAGTTTATGTGTGACCAGATTTATATGTAAAAAGCCCAAAAACTTATGTGAAATCTCAATAAAAATACTTTATTTAAAAAAAAAAAATGCACAAAAACCCTTCATATTCACAATTTCATACTGCAACGACCAGGTAATCTTTTCTAGTAAGTTTACTATTTGCTATATAAACCCTGGGAAAAGAAATGGCACTGTAAATCACACCTAGATTATTTTGAAGTGTCTAAGATTGAAGTCAACAATAAAAATAATTTGAAAAAAAAAAAAGTTGATGTAATCACTTTCATACATGCAGGATAATGGATCTAGTAAGAGAAAATAAGGGATTTTTGTCACATGCTCTTGTTACAAACCATCTTTAGAAAGTGAAATACTGAACATTTCTGTGGGAGGGCATGTGATCAGTACTAATCATTTTGGATCAAACCCCTCTCATTTGACGTCAATCCAGTCTTTTCATTCTTTTAAACAGAGACCCTAATGTGAACTGGTTTCCTTTTACAAAAGGGAGAAAACATTTGATTTACATTCTTGTGTTGTAAATCAAAAGGTCAACTTGATGCTCCAGTTAACCAACCATAATATAATATATTAAACAAACAAACCTGTTCATTTCTAAAATCCATGGGATTGTACTTAACCCTTTATTAACCAAATATACCATAGCAGGAATGAATTTTCCAATGCACTAAAACAGACATTCATGTTTTTCTGTCCTATCATTGAGGGACACTGCGAGACATTGGGGTATAGTTGGTTGGACTAGGAGTTAGGCACTCACTCCCCTCTGTCCCTGCCGTCTTCATGACGACTGGGATGTCACTTCCAGTTCTCGGCCCGACCGTTGCCGAGCTGTCAGTTTTTCGGGCCCTGGCAACACAGGGCAGCCGGGCGTGTGCGCCAAGTCTCCTACTAAGCTTATGTGCTATTAGCACTTATTACATTCATAAAGCCACACCTGGGGGGCTTATTATGCCATGTCATTCTCTGTACCTGATTGGCTATCTTAAGTATTTAAGGCAGGAAGGGCTTAGCCTCACTGCCGGTTATAGTGTGGATTCTGTCTGTTGCTGACCTGCTCCTGTCCTGTTTCTGTCCTTTTCCTGTTCGTCCCGGTGTTCCTGTGGATACTCTGCCCCTCTGCTGTTGGATACTGGTCTGTGCTAGGTGTATTATACTAACTTTACTACGGCTCTCTTTTAATGCATTATTATGTCACATTTCAATATGTCCGTTTCCATCCTCTATAGTTATTTGAACAGTATAGGGTATGCACCCATGTTTTATTTATATTGATTACCTGGTGCCCCGTTATCTACTTTGGAATTGTGCCTGATACTTTAATATGAGTCATTGAGACTCCAATGGACAAATGCGCATGTGTCGGTTCACGGAGCCTTGTTCACACACATCATCACGCTAGCATGATAGACGCAGCGCGTCTCAGAGTGCTGGTTTTCAATATGGCGCCAGAGAGTATAAATTCGAGCTCTGCTGTTACATTAGCTCTTATTGAATGTATTTCTCCTGATGAAGTTCATCTATTATACGGACGAAACGCATTGAGTATTGCTATCATTCACTTGGATATCGTGGTACAAGATTCTCTGGGAACTGGATGTCACATGTCCCATAGTGAGGCTGCCGTGGAGACTCAGTAAGAACTGACTGTTACAAGTCCCGCGAGAATGCATGCATCCTAGATGAGTACCATAAAGATACCATTATATGCACTTTATATTTGATTTTATGTAAGTGTGTTACTTACCTTTTTTTTTTATTAAAACCTGCATCATACAGTATTACACTATTTTAGTCTTTTTACTGCGCTTATGGTTCTGAGGTCCCAGCTGTATCCGGTGATTCCCCTTCCAAAGAGAAGAGTCATCATTGGAGGCTTGTAGCAGTATCAGAGTCATCATCAGTTATACAGACAAACCTAAAAGGTTTTATATCTCTTACGCAGAAATATTATCAGTGGTGATCTCACCTGGGATTGGATACATTGTGTTCACACGAGTGTTTCATCCATTCACTATTTTGGTTCTGTTTCTAATCTGATAGTCACAAAATATCATCTCAGTGTGTATCTATTATATCACACTTCATTCACTCTCGCATTGTTGTTGTAATACACTATGTGGCGCCCTGTTCCTTTTATTTCCTGTTAGATAGTCCAGATTCACCATCTGTTGTCTATATATATATATATATATATAGACTATACACACACACACACACTTTTATAGATGCATAGTTTATTATACATTAATTTTATATATTTGAAAGAGAAAAAAAATATATTTTATCCTGTGACATTTTTCTAACATTGCATTATGTCTGGAAAGGGGACCTCCAAGGGTAAGGGACCCGCTGGTACGTCTGTGTTGCATTATATGTGTGCGAAATATAATTCTAAATTATATTCTGGACAGCCAAACACAGATGCTCTCTGCAGTTTGGGAAGCAGAGATCCGTGAACAATGTGCTCCCATTCAGGTTTCGGCAGGTCTGGAGGAGCCGGACTAGGCTAGATCGCTGGCAGCATCAGTGGCTGTACTCACTAAGGTGATGTTAAGGTCCGTAGAGATATACAAATCTTCTCTTTCTCACACTTCACACACTCAGGCTGCACAGTGCAAATCTGTCGCAGGCATATCTTCATAAACCGAAGCAGCTATGCCCATATCCCAGTCTAAGTCTGTCCATGGAGCGGCAAGTTTGCTTACGATCTCTCACAGGGATAAGTGGATTATTTCAGAGGCTGTTCAGGGTAGGCTTCAGGATTTGGAACATTTCTCAGCAGAGGATGGCGAGTTGGATCTTGATTTACAAGAGAAAGTCACTGTTGGCTCTAAGGATTCCACATCTACTCACAATGTGGATAATCCTAGGAATCAGACACCCTTTTGGCTTTGCGTATCCTGAGTGTACGGCCGCTTATGTATTCACCCTATATGAGACTAAAGTCGCAGGTAGCCTGTTTCCCACCCACTCCTCAATTGATGCATGTGGTGTCTGACGCTTGTCAGAAGACAAATAAACAATTTATGAGGCCGGGCAGATTTAAATCTCTTTATTTTCTCCCGGCAGAGGAGATAATTAAATGGGAAGGTCGTCGGTCCACTACTTCTGCTATCCTTTCACAGGGCAGGGTTTCTCTAAGGGACCCCACTGAAAAGAAATGTGACTTGGCCCTCCACTCAGTTTATGTGGTGGCAGGCAGTGTTTTTAGACCTTACGTGGCCATAGCATGGGTTAATAAAGCCATCCAGTTATGATCAGAGCAGCTAGTGAGAGGTATCCAGGACGACGTTCTAAGTACAGAACTTCTCACCTTAGCAGAGCACATTCAGGAAGCCTCTGATTAGATCAGGAAGACATGGATGCAGTGTCTGTTAACTCCAGATATTCAGGCCTAATCATTACGGCCCGCCACATCTTATGGTTATGCTCTTGGGCAGTGGACGCTGAATCGAAGTGCACCTTAAAAAGCTTGCCTTTTGATAAGATTACTCTGTTTGGGTCAGAATTGGAGAAAGTTATCCGGTGACCACTGGATATAAGAGTACTTCTCTTTCCATCAACTCCAACAGGCCATGATGGACATTTTTTATCCTTTTGCTCTTTGTCCTAAGTCGGGATGTCCCATCGCATGGTCACTCTTCGGCTCCCAGTGGAGCATCTAGTAGAGGCAGTTAGGCAAGGAGCCACGAGGCCTGGTGACAAGCCCATGGCATGACAGAATCCCTCTAAGGTTGGGGGCTCGTCTTCATTCCTTCCAGCAGCAGAGGTGGGCATTCACCACAGATGCTTGGTTGCGAGGGATAGTGTCCTGAGGCTAAATCATTGACTTAGTTCAGTTTTCAGAGCTGAGGTTCTCCACCACAGCCCTTCCCGTTTGTCCCCTTAGACGCAGGGCACTTCAGAAGGCCATCCTGAAGCTCCTAGCGTTAAGGGTTATTGTCCAGGTCTCACAGCAGAAAATAGGTCAGGGATTTTTATTCCAACCTCTTCCTGGTCCCCAAGCCAGAGGGGTCCTTCCGTCTCATTTTTAACTTGCAGACCCTCAACAAGCAAGTCAGAATTCTCAGGTTTCGGATGGAGTCCCTGTGCACAGTCATTGCAGGCATGGAACAGGGAGAGTTCCTGGCCTCCATAGACATCAATGATGCCAACTTACATGTGCCATTTTGGAAGGGGCACCAGTGTCTCCTCCATTTTGCTTTATGGAGTTCTCACTTCCAGTTCAGGGCCCTGCCCTTCAGTCTAGACAGCGCGCCCCAAGTATTTACCAAAAATATGTCGGTCATGGCTGCTGTGCTCCCAGGGAGTCACGAATATATACCCTATCTGGACGACCTCATTCTGAAGACTCCATCAGCTTCTCTTCTCCAACATCAGATTCAGATCACCATTCAGTTTCTGGAAGCCCATGGCTGGGTTCTAAATCTGAAATATAAAATGTAGTGAGTAGATCTGGTGCTAATAATGTACCCAAATCCTCGCTCAATCCGGCGCAGCAGGTGTGCTTCTTGAGCCTCATTTTCAATACAGTGACCCAGAGGGTCTACCTACCAAGGCACAGGGTCTTCTCTCTTCAGCGCAAGACCAGGGTCTCCTGGCACGAGGAGAGGTCTCTCTTCTTAGTTGCATGAAGCTTCTGGGAACTATGGTATCAGTATTCGAGGCAGTACCATGTGCGCAAATCTACTGTCGACTTCTACAGAGGGAGATTTCGCTAAAGTGGTCTGGCTTCCATGTTCATCTGAACAGGCACACTCTTCTGTCCCTCTCGTGGTGATTAGACAGACACAATTTAGAAAAAGGTCAGGCACTATGTGCCTGACCCTGGTCACAACAGACGCAAGGTTGGGGAGGGGTAATAGGATCCCTAAGGTTCCAGGGTCTTTGTTCCCCTCAAGAAACTGTTCTTCCAATCAATGTCCTGAAACTCATAGTGGTGCACAGGGTAATGATTCAGGCTCAGCAGTACCTGACCGGGAAATATCTAAAGATTCAATCAGGCGAAGCCACGGCCGTGGCTTATCTGAATCATCAGGGGGAACATGCAACTCGATGGAAAAATGAGAGACAGCCAGGATTATGACTTGAGCGTCATGTTCCCATAATAGTGCCTAGTTTTATCCCTGGAGTGTAAAATTAGGAGCCCGACTTTCTCAGCAGGCAGGCGGTTCACCCAGTGGAATGGTCTCTCCACAGAGACGTCTTTGCCCTCCTGGTGGAGCCATAGGGCACTCTAGACATTGACCTCATGGCGTCCAGACTGCTCAATGTCAAGAGACCCTCAGGCGGGATTCACCAATACCATGGCGATTCAGTGGCTCTTCCAGCTCCTGTACCTGTTCCCTTCAGTTCCCATGCTCTCACAAGTGCTAAAAAGTTAAAGAGAGTGGATTCTCGCAATCCTGGTGGCCTCTCATTGGCATCGCATGGTATGGTTCTCAGACATCCTGGGGCTGGTGGTGGCGCCTCCCTTCTGTCTACCAATGCAGCCAGACCTTCTGGTTCAGGGGCCTCTTCTCTGCCATTGTTTAGATCGTCTAACTTTGACGGCGTGGTTGGTGAAACCCTAATTCTTAAGGCCAGAGGTTTTTCTCATTTTCTCAGGAGGTGATTGGTACCTTGATTAAAGCCCGTAAGGCATCTTCTTCGGCCATTTATCATCAGGTCTGGAAGATGTGCATACCTTGGTGTGAATCCTAGGGTTTTCACATATCCCGGTTTAGGCTCCCTAGGTTGCTTTCCTGTTTGCAGGCTGGCCTGGACAAGGGGCTTTGCTTTGAGTCCCTCAAGGTACAGATCTCTGCACTCTTCATTTAATTTTTAGCGCTGGCTGGCAAGCTTACAGGATGTTCAGAGGGGGTTCTTCACATCCAGCCCCACTTTATTCATCCTGTGGAGTCATGGGATCTCAATCTGGTGCTCAAAGCCCTTAACCTTAGCCCCTTTTGAACCACTGGATTCTGTGGCTTTATGTCATCTGACTTGGAAGTCAGTGTTTCTCTTAGCCATCGCCTCTACTCGCAGGGTTTCAGAGTTGGGAGTGCTTTGCTGCACTCTCCCATTTTTTATTTTCCCTGAGAGCAGTGCTTCGCACCAAGCCTTCCTTTGTTCCAAAGGTGGTGTCCTGGTTCCATTTAAATCAGGAACTTATGGTCCCAGCGTTCTGTTCTTCTTCAGATAACACTTTACCTTTGCTGGGTGTGGTTCATGCACTTCGGTGTTATGTTGACCGCATGGCCTCGGGTCATAAAACTAATGACCTCTTCATCCTCTATTATGCTCATAAGCAGGGCTGGCCAGCTTCCACCATTCGGCTGGCTTATGTACGTGCCTCTTGACCTGTCCCAGTGACTTTGAGAGCTCACTCTACCAGGGCTGTTGGCGCTTCTTGGGCAGCACATTCGGTGGTTATCATATTAACGGTGATGTAAACACCGACAGTGTTTACACCTACATAATTAATGCGATAGTGAATAAAGCGACCTGTAAAATATTTTTAAAAAATTTATTAAAACAATATATGAACCACATAAAATTGGTATTGAATTCTAACCACATATAACATGCGAACTTGCATCAGTGCCACACCGGACAAATCTCAACGTAGGTGCACCTACAAAAATTGTCCAGATGTATATTTTACACATATAGTGCAATCCAGCTACTATCAGCCATGTACTCCCATTAAGATTACATTAATCGCAGGAGGATCTTTCACCAATCAATTCCGTTGCATGAGCCATGTTGCATGTGGTTAGAATTCAATACCAATTTTATGTGGTTCATATATTGTTTTAATAAATTTTTAAAAAATCTTTGTGTGCACAAGTACTTTTACGGCAGACTTGGTATACCATCGCATTATTGTGGTTGTTTATATATATATTTTTGGGGTGCAGATCCCCAGCGTTGGTACCTAGTCTGAGCAGTCCATCTCAGTACCGGATAAATATTTGCATTTATTGTTGACCTGTAAAATATAACTACTTACCTGGTAACAGACACTGGAAATCCGAAGTAAGGAGAGAGCGACACTTCCAAATTACGTCACTTGCAAGCGCGACTTTGGTTTTTGGCTTGTTTTTTTAAAGCGCCAACCACAGACCCATGTAAGAATTACCTTTGGGTTCGGGGTTAGGATTAGATGTTAGGGGTAGGGTTAGGAATACAATTCATATTACCACCATTAAATGTGTTTGTGTGTTGCCGCTTTAAAAAAAACCAAAAAAAACAATGTGGCGCTTACAACTTACGTCATTTACAAGTGTCGCACTCTCCTCACATTGGAATTACAGTCTGTCTGTTTACAGGTAAGTAGTTGTTTTTTACAGGTCGCTTTCTTTACTATCGGAATAATTATAGAGGAGTAAACACTGTCGGTGTTTACATTATCGTTTACTCGTACTACACCCAGCACATCACGGTGCTTCGGCGGAGCAGTTGTGCAGGGCGGGTATGTGGTCATCTGTCCACACCTTTTCCAAATTTTATAGGTTGCAGGGCTTTGCATCCACTGATGCAAGCTTTGGGCACAGGGTATTGCACACAGCCGTTCCAGAGCAATCTTTCCCTTAGAGTCAGCTTTGCTATGTCTCCAATGTCTTGCAGTGTCCCCCAATTGTAGGAAAGAGAAAATAGGATTTTTACTCATAGTAAAATCTGTTTCTCTTACTCCATTTGGGGACACTGCGTATCCTCCCTTTTCTCTGTAAGTAGTTTGGCTCTGTTAAAATTACTTTGTTCTATTCTTGGCCTTGTTGGCCCTTCTCTTCTTGGTTATACAAACCTGAGGTCTGTATAGGAGAGGAGTGCGGGGATAAAACTTGTATGATAAGTGCCTAACTCCTAGTGCCACCTACTATACCCCAGTGTCACGCAGTGTCCCCTAATGGAGTAAGAGAAACAGATTTTACGGTAAATATCCTATTATGAGGAGGCCCATTTAGTCATAAAAATGTTCATTCCAGATTGATGAAACATCATTTAAATGCTAGAAAGAAAACTGCAATCATGTGGTTGCATTTTAATTGTTTCCTTTGAAACAGCTTGTAGGTGGGCGCTGTGTGGTTTTAGTGCTTGAAAAGTACTGCCAGCACAGGCATGTTTATAGTACCTTATTTTATTAAACAATAAACTGGTGGCTTTGTTATTTTTACATACCACCAAATATGCTTGTATAAAAACAAGGACATTAACTTGGTTGCTATTTATCTTAAATAATGTGTTTTTATTTAGGTTTTTAGATGAATACAGTGAAAAAGGAAAAAATATATATGTTTTTAGATTAAGGAAATTAGAGGTCAATAGTTTAACCCTCCACACTGAGTCACATATGCATAATAAATATATTCTGAGAAATATAACATGGGGGGGGGAACCATGAGCTTTCCTATAAGGATTCCCTGTACCTTTATAAACAGACTCTGTTTATACTACCCCAGGAACATCAGGGGGACAGTCTGAACCACCTCTCAGAGCTCCACAGTACTCACTGATTGTTATTACTCAGGGGCCTATTTCGCACCAGGAACCGGGGTCTGGCATATGGCAGCGGGTTCAATGAGCTGGCCTCTGGAACGACTACGACCAACTCATACTTACAGGGACACTGTCCCTGCTGTGGCTCTCCCTCACTGAGGATACTGCGGCGATTTCATCCTCTTCTCCATAGGAGCACAGTGACCCCCGTTTCATGTCTGTGGAGGTGGCCTGATTGGATTCCTGCCATTGACGCTGTGCCCAGCTGTCATCAGACCCCATCTATTTCCTCCGGGTGCTCTGGTTTCCTCCCCCACTCCAATAACATACTAGTTGGTTAATAGGCTGCTATTAAATTGACCTTAGTCTCTCTTTGTCTGTGTGTGTGCATGTTAGGGAATTTAGAATGTAAGCTACAATGGGGCAGGGACTGATCTTAGTGAGTTCTCTGTACAGCGCTGCAGAACTAGTGGCGTTATATAAATAGCTGCTCATAATGATGATGATTACAGTGGTTTACTATCCTCCAGTGACCATTATTGAGAAGACATCAGTCCCTCTTCTGTGTTGTTTCAGCAGTTCCATGCCACTATTTTGATTCTGCGCACACACCTCTCTAACTGCTGACAGTATTTTCTAGGATTTTATATCCTCCCGAAACTGAGCACTTTGCACTTATTGACCTCACTAAATGGGAACTTTCTCTAGACAAGTTCTATTGCCAATTTGTATTATTGCTGGCCCACCAGCGACCTCTCTGCTCCCTCCCCTTACAGTGTTAACTGTACATGGGCCTCCTGACAGGACACTAATCCACAGTCTACACACTCCTGGCTTACCTAATGTTTCTAATAAGATCATAGACCCCATGACTCTCCAGATGTGAACATCCGCTCTCGGTCCAGGATCTAGCGGACCTCATTATGTGTTCATAGCCTGTTGTGCAGCACCTCTCCTTCCCTTGTCTTCCTGGTATGCCCACATTCCTCTTTATACATCACCAGGCAAACCTGAACTTGTCTCCTCACCAATTATGTCTCAGAAGCACCAAAATCTGGCCCAAATTCTTTGAGGGTGAGAAGTAAACCTCCCTTTCGCAATCTGATCAACCTGAGACCTTCTGGAAGGAATAAAGGTAGCTTTCAACCAAGAACTTTCAAAAGCGATCAATGATTTCAAGTCTGAAATAGCCTCCTTGGGCACCCTGATAGATGCCCTTGAATCTAAAACAGATGACCTCTGCCGTTCGCAAACTGTCCTTGATAAAGAGCTATCCTGCTTATGTGATGAGGTAGAGGCTCTAATAATATTCGTGTCCGGATGTCTTAGATTTCTCCTTCGGAACTTCAACCTTTCTATAAAGGCTTGCTCATACACTTGCTTCATATCTCTCTGACTCGCTGACCCCCTCAGATCAGCCCCCACATGACGTTATTGTCCAACTCTAATATTTCCGCACTAGGGAGCAGATTCTGACAACGACTTAAAATAACTCCTCGATCACCTACAAGGATTTGGACATATAATTATTTCAGTATCTCACCCCCTCTACTGTTCAGAATGTTGAGACCTGCAGCATGTTACCAGAGTTCTTCATCAGCATAACATCAGGTACTGGGGATTCCCTTTCCAGCAGCAAGTTTTTGCTGCCAACTCCACTGATTTTGTTAAAACCCTGGATCAAGATCAAGAGGTCCTAGCAAAATTGGACATTCACCCTGACTCGTCTCATCCTCAGAATGGAACTCCAAAGCCCCAACTCCCAGGACACCTGAGTGGCCTAGAGTTTCTCAGTGCTGGATCAAGGACACATCTCCACCTTGAAACATGATTCACCTATTGGCTCTGTACCTTGTTATGAACCTTTTGTTTCCAATTACATACTCTTGTCTGAACACGTTTTGTTCTCTTGCAATAGTATTTTATATTTAAAACTCATGCTGACAATTTCAAGAGCCTTTTACATAATGTTTGATATGACCCTTTTTAACTACCCCCTCCTGCTTAGCCTCCCATCCTGTCCACCCTTTTCTTTTTTGCCCTGCATGTTCTACTCCCCCCTCCCCCACTGCAGAACATCCCATATCTATGGGTAGTTATATGTTGCATATTGCATAATGTTCTTTTCCTTCATTTATCCAGTTTCATTTTGATGGACCAGGATCCAACTAAACGATCTCAGTCCACCCCACACAGACCCTATACTGCTGGTATGTTATCCTATAAAGGTTGTATAAAGTGCTTTTGAACCCTTTTAAGTAGAGAGACACCCAGGTGCAAGAGATAATTGGTGCAACAGGTTAATCACTAGTAATGAAAGGAAAGGCACAATAGCAGCACCTCTGGCAAACAGAGGTACTGCAGATAATACATAAAAGTACAAGTCCAAGGTCCAGGAGGCAGGAGCTGCCAATGCAAGCAGCATGCAAAGCAGAAGGCTGCAGGTAGATCCTGACACTCCTGTTACCAGCTACTATTCTAATCGTGATCTATGTCTCATATTATCCTCTTTAATAACTGATTCAAGATATTTAAAGCTTTCACACCATTCATAGTTGGCTCCATTCGGCTGAATAGAACCATCATTTCCTATCTGTCTTCCAGATGAAAGAATACATTGTGTTTTTGAGCAATTCACTTTTGCATCTCTCTCTAGCCTTATTAGTTCTTTCTCAAGATCTTAGAGTTGGGAAGACAGCATATCAATGTCATCAGCATATGCAAGGTTTTGTGTTATCCTGTTAAACAATGTTCATCTGGAGTTGTTTTCATCTACTTTTCTCATAGTTTTTTGCAATATGAAACAAAAACATTGACCAAACACCACCTGCCTCAATCTCCCTCTACTTTCACCTTACTTATCTTATGAGCATCACTGGTACTCCTAGCTCTTTCAAAACACAGTATAATTTCTCCCTCTTCAAACTGTCATAAACTTGCTTGAATTCATGTATAGTTGGTGAACAACAACATTATGTTCATAACATTTTTCCAAAATCTGCCTGGTAATGAACATCTGATCTGTGGTAGACCTGCTAACCCAGAAGTCATATTGATAATCTACGTTCTGCATGTGGCGTCAGTCTCAGGGCTATAATCCTAGCTAGTGTTTATAAACTACACCGAATTAAGATATACCACAATAGTTTTCACACTTTGATTTTTCATTCTTTTTTTGTATTGGGAAAAGAATTGTAGTACCCCATTATTCTGGCATTTCTTCGGTTTCCCAAATGTGAGATATAAGTTGGTGGATATGTGTCACCACCTGTTCTCTGTTGTCTCATTTCTGCTGTAACACTGTTTTCTCCAAGGGCTTTGTTATTTTTAAGTCCCCTAACTGCAATTTTAACTTCCTCTAATGTAGGGGCTTGTTCTTGCTCATCCTTCCTGTTTATCCCTTCCACATTCATTACTCCCTCCTCTTCATCTATTCCTTCTACTATTATGCCTTTGGATTCACCCTTCTTATTCGTGTTCAATCATTCATAAAAATACTTGAACCATCTACTAAGTATCTGCTCTTTTCTATATGTAAGGTTCTCCTCTTTATCCTTGCAGAAGGTGGTTAGTGGCTGAAAGCCCTTATTCATGTCTTTAATTCTTATATAGAAATTCCTCATCTAGTCTACTATTATGTTCTTCAATTCAATACTTCTCGTATTCCCTTTTCTTTCTTTTTCACTCTATATTGGCATCTCCTCTTCTGTTCGTATTCTTCTGTGGTGGCTGTAGTATTACTTTGCAGCATTCATCTTCTGGCTTAATTTCTCTCACGTGTTTTTATTCTGCACTCATCCTCAAGCCACCCCTGTCTCTCTGCCACCTTTTGTAAGCTTAGCATTTTGTCAGCTTTATTCTCTATTACGTCTTTCATTGTCCTCCATTTTTCCTCTATATTCTCTTCAGCTCAGATCTGGTGAATTTCCTAGAGGCCATTTTCAAACTGCTGGCTCATAGCTCCTCCTGCAGCTGTCTACTAGCAGTATATCTGATGCATGCTGGTGAACTATAAGCATGTGATTTATTTGTTTTTTAGTAACTCCATTATGGAACCATCAAATGGTTTTCCTAATATCTTTCCTTTGGAGCCATGTGCTTCTTATGATCATCTTTTGTCCATTGCAAGATCAATCAGCCTCATTCCATTATCAATCAACTATTCATACAGTTTCCTTAAAAGTTGCTTCCTTTCCTACCTTGGCATTAAAGTCTCCCAAGATCATTTTGCCATCTTGTCTCGTGATGCTCCCTATTTCTCCATCACAGTACAGATTGAGAGGAATGTACTATTTCATGTTATTAGATACCCAACGCAATGGCTTTTGAAACTGACCATCCAGAGGGGATCCCCAACGAGCGGGAAAGATATTAGACTTAATCTAATTTATTCAGAGTCCATAAAAATGCCTGAATACGTCAACTACTTGCAGCAGTTCTAAGATTCACATAAATAACTGTTAGGAGCCGCAGCGGCCACGGGCACCGCCGCGACTCGTCTATTACCCCGTTGAGCGTCCCCCCGTCTCCTTAGTGACCGGGACGTCACTTCCGCCAGCTGGTCTGACCGTTGCCAAGACAACAACATGTAAACTGTGTATATTTAAGTAGTATTCAAACAATGTGTCACTGCAAGCCCATTAATATCCTGATTCCCCTAATCAAACAAACCAGCAATTCAATGAATAATGCAAATAAGATAGGAGACAGAAGAGTCTATCTTCAGCTAGATGGGTCCTAAAATACACCCATTAATGCAAATTACTACCAACATCAAACTTATTTATGAGCTCCCATAGATACCCCATTACAGTGAATCAAAGGCCTTTAATGACATTTGAATCAATGGCAACAAGAGAAACTACCACTGCTTCATCGCCATTGTAATATGCAATCTGCAAGTGTTTATACAATCTTTTCAGATTTATAGCTGTAGATTTGCCCAGCCTGAAACCCATCTGGTCAAACTGAGATATAACTTTATTGAGGCATAAGGCCAACATCTTAATCTCAGTATAAGTTGTTTGCAATGAAATTCATATATATGGCTTACAGCAGGTCTTTGCTCAGTTTGGGAATTAGTTATTAGTGCTTTTATCATAGATGAAGCAAGCAAGCCGGCACCTGCTTGCTAAACACCTAAACACCATAAAATGACCTGTGCTTCTTGTAAAGCTTGTTAGGTATGGTGTCCATACTTGGGGCCTTACCATTAAGAAAATATGTGACTACCAAATCCACTTCCTCTGAACTGATATGGTAAATTAAAGAAATCTCTGGTCTCAGTAGACATAGTTGGTGAACATATCTTGCTCACGTAAAAGACCTGCTGGTCTCTAGCGTAATCTACTTTGAATGCATACAATTCCCTGTAGTACCAATGAAAAACAAAAAATGCTTTAACAAAGTAAGTCACAGTTGTATTCACTAATTCTCCCCTAGCCAAGAAAGTTATAAAGCTACTTGCCATGTCAGCTTGAACAAAATGAACTTATCCAGTAGGAAAACAGTCCAATTAACAATTTTCTGCCTTATGTCTAAAATCAGATGTAGTTGATTATATATGCAGTGGGCTCTAAAGGTGGCCCTATAGGCAATAGACTGTCACCTGGTCCTCTGGCCAAGAGACCGGCTGCTTGAAGCCCGAGGTGTTATGTGCCCCCAGTGCTGCCCCCACCGGGGATGCCCAGAAATGCACATGGCAATGGATACCACCTATACACAGAGAAAGGCACTTAGCACAGATACACTTTGATTTTTGAGCGGCAACACTTTCCCTTGCCCTAGCCTTTTGGCCGGGTTCAAGGATAATTTTTATATTTCTGCCAGAAAGGCTGGGCCTTGTGGCAGTATTTATTTATTTACACTAGCACTTAGTCCTTATGACTGCACACCAGGGGAGAGACCAAACACTGAAGCTTCGGACATAGGATTTTTTTCTGGTCTGGAATGTCAGATGACATCTGCACCGCTGATGTTTTTCAACAACTTGGATGCCCCACTTCTGCCTCCCTCAGGTCCTTGCCAATAGTTGGGGAACTGTTGGTATGGCTGGGGATATAGTAGATACCCTGCCTCTGTCCAGTTGATTGGGGATGAGGCACCTCCTCACATGGAGGATTACGCTACCAGGTATCCAGAGACTGTGGCTCTGTCGTCAATCTTTGTGGAAAGGTTACTTTACCTGTTGTAAGGACTATTTATCAGAGTAGGGCCCCAGTGAAATATCGATCAAGGGTTGCTGATCATTAGCGAGCAGGTACAAAATCTCTGGGTCAAGTGCAGAGTCAGACAAATCTATACCACCCTCAGACTAAATGGACTGTGCGAGTGGTTCAGTGGGACTCTGAAACAGGTGTTACATGCATTTGTGACTTTGGAGGGGGAAGACTGGGAGTGTTACCTGCCACACCTCCTGTTAGTGTATAGGAGTTGCCTCAGGAGTCTACTGTGTTCTCTTCCTATGAGTTACAGGAATTCCTAAACCTGTTCCGGGAGTCTTTAGAAGGAAAACTGGCCATTCAAGATATTCCTGTGTTGGAGTATGTGATGAGGCTCAGAGATTATTTAGAGAACATCATGGGGCTTGTGCAAGCTAAACTTGCATTAATGGATACCAAACAGTAACTTTTGCATGACCAGGGAGTGCACGCCAGTTTGTGAGGTCATGCGCAGTGATTTTGCATGCGATATGTTCAAATCGGTAGATACGTACCTTGATTAATCAGACCCTTTTTGCCTATATTTAAAAATGTTCAATAAGACAGGTCAAACAACATAAGTTGAATGTGATATTTAGGATATCACTACATTATTTTAAACAATGTTTATATATGTGTTGTTATTCATTTCAAGATAGCCAATGTGAATTAGAAACTTGTTGTCCATATAAGGAAACTGTAAAATTAAAATAAAGGTCATTACACTTTATAATATTTGTTTGGTAAAAGGTATACAAGCTTGTACTTGTCTGCACAATGGAACATTTCTTTCTGCCTGTGAAGTGACCACTTCTGATGTGGATGAAATAAACAATTTCATATTTATTTCAGAAGACCTTGTAAGACTTTGCGTTTTCACTGCATTCACTTGTACGAAGTCAAGCTCATGATGTTTGGGATGAAGATAAAGCCAACCACCTTCTAGTGACCTGCTGGAAGGAAATTAAGGCTTTGCTCGGGCTTACTTAGTGTTACTCATCTGTTTATTTGGGAGGCTGTGTCCCGACGTCATTTCTGCTCCCTTCGCCTAGCTGTCACCAGGGCTAAAGCTGAGACGCTCTGTCAAATCATCGCCACGTCCCAGCTAGTTTGACAGCCGGGCGTGTGCCCTTGCACATTAATTAACAGCCTGCTGAGGCTGATTGTGACCACAGAAGTTGCTGTAGTCTGAGTGGCCCGTTTTAGACAGGGAGGGCTTAGCCTCCCTGTCGGTATAGCATAGCATCTTGTGTGACTCACATAGCTAACCAGCGCCAGTCCTTTGGATACTCTACTTATTTATTATTGATTCCTGTTGTGACCCCTTTTTTTTTTTACCCTGCTTGAACTCTGATTGCGCCTGACCTCTGCCTGTCTTTTGGACTATCCCTGCTTGCAGCCTGCCCTGGCCTATGGCCTGTCCCTGATTAACCTGTTTGCTACTGACCCACAACCTCTGGACTGTTCCTAGCTTTGTCTCCTGTATTACGATTCATCCTCCACCTCTGCACCTCTGGTCACCATTGATAAACTTTTTGCTATAGTAGCGTGAAGTCATGGGGGCATCCAAGTACCACTAAGATGACATTGCCATTTTGAGTAAGACCTGGGAAGATCATCTAGAGCACTCAGGGTGTGTGCTAGGGAAGATTCAGGGGGAAGGCCTCACTATTAGGACAGTTAAGTGCCATATGGGGATGTCAGAGATGCAGTATCTGGGGCATCATGTGGGGGCGTATAGGTAAGACCAGAACCAGCAAAGGTAATCTAAAACCATGTCTTACAAGTGATAGGTACTGATATTCTTAGGGACTGCATGTTACTTCAAATAATTTTATCCCTCTCTTTAGTTCTACAGCAAAACCCTTGGTAGACCTCACCAAGAAGCGTCTCCCAAAAGTAGTAGACTGGACAATGGTTTGTGAGCTAGCATTCCAATTATTGAAAGAGACAAATGCTCCTGTGTTGACGGCACCAAGTTATAAAACGGACTTTATTGTACAAACTGATACATCACATTATAGGCCTAGAGTGGTTTTCAGCTAGGAGGGGCTGGATGGCCAGATGCACCCTATGGTATATTTGAGCAGAAAAAACAGACAGTATTTAACTTATGTGCAAAATAATAAACTAATTTGCACCCCTTGCATTTTAACAGGGTTTTGTCCAGGAGACTACTTACTCAATTTTGTACTTAACTTTCCTTAACCAATCAGACCCTTAGGGCCAATTTTATAACAGGTGTTGTTGCCGGGAACAGGACTCTTAATTTCACATTTCAGTGTTTGAAAATCCTCTGGGCTGAGATGCCCCTCTACCGTGACATCAGTTTTATGACCTAAGTCAGTTGGGAGGGTAAAAAAATTGTTCCAAGGTTGAATTCAAATGGCCCAGGAACAGGCACCCCATTACCAAGATATCTTATGGGTTGGAAGTACCAATATGGGGTTGATGGGGGTATTAGTGTTCACTCTCACTCAGGTCACAGTGTTTATATGCAGAATTATATACATTTAAACCATCAATGCTAGAGCAGTTATAGGTGATTGGCTCGGTTACTAGCCAGGCTCACCAGAGCTAGCATCATTCTATGGCACATACTCATCGTAGGTGGTGCATTGTTGTTTTCTTTAAATGTTACTTGTTTTGTTTTCAAACTCTTATGGATTACAAGCTTCTCATTGGGACAACAGGTGATCAAGAAAGAAAGAAGAATTTAGAAAGTATGCATTGGGGGACATTCTTAATAGTCACTAATGTGACACTACAAGTGCAAGTATTCATTTGTCCTTATGTACAGTCTGGCATTTGTAGTTTTCCAATAACAATAACAACTCGGCTGTCATGCAATAACATTCATGGACTGTCAGTGCATGCTGGCATTTGTAGTGCCACAATGGGCTGACACTGAAATTTTAAACATTTTTGCACTGGTACACAACAGCTAGGAGTACAAGGAGGGACCCAGTGCTGTTCAGCATTGGGCTGGTACACTCTAAGTATATATAGTTGTTAATGCAAAGGAGGGGAGGCACTTTTTTTTAAACTATATTAATTTAAATTTCAAGTTAGGAGTGCACCATCTGGCCTGTTAAGCCAGGCACAGCCCACCTCACAAGGTACTCCGGATATGCAATCTCAAACCAGACATTTCACATATGGTTTGGCTGGAAACACATAAAGTTTAGGTTTGTACACTGCCACACTTCAGATGTGGATTGAGATTTCAGCCTCCAAACTACATTTGAATTGTTGACAGTTTACAAACCGCACAAGAAACTGCAGTTTGATTGTTCTGTAGCTATCTTGTAGTGACAGGAATACTATTAAGATGAGTAGTCTAAATAGACTGTATTAGATATTATTGATATCAATTTAAGTGGCTATATACCAATGATTGATTCATTTAGCAGGAGAAAGTAGTACATTTTATAAAAGTTCTTATTAAAGAACTTACAACACAACATTTTGTTTTTTAAAAAATTTATGTTAATATATTAAACACTGAGGCAAAAAAGTGTGATGATGAGTCACATAGGAGAAGGAATCGAATTAATTTAAAATTAAAATGAGAGACACAAGAGTCTAAAAGTGCTAGTTCTTTATCTATAATTCTCTTATTAGATACCAAGTTGTCAACTCAAAAAAATCTTCATGATGGTGGATTGAGTGGGGTACGTTATTCCGACGAGTTTATTGGCGACAAGGAGTATATAGACAAAACAAACCAGATTACTATAACAGCAATGTGTATTAAATGCAGACTTACATTAAAACAAACAGAGGACTTTTCTGAAGACACTGCCATCCAGACTGGTAGAAATTGTGAACATACTATACTGCATGTCGGCACTTTACATTTACATCAGAAAACAGAGCGACAGTGAGATCTCTGAATTTAAAGCAGCACTGCAAGGACCCAGCACCTAACCCTAACTCCCAGATTAAATTGTCCAGTTGCCGGGTCCTGTGATTTGTCTGTTTTCATGTAAACCTGCATTTAATCCAAATTGCTGTTATAGTAATCTGTTTTTTTTTTGTTTATATACTCATTGATGGTATTAGAATCATCAGAATAATGAGTACAAGCGGGGGAATTGTGATCTTCATGCTGTGGTGTATGTAGTTCCTGTTACTGTGTGTGTGTGTGTGTGTGTATTCGGTGGAAGGTCACATCCTGGATCTTTATTTGTGTTGCATATAGTCGGTGTATGAATCTATCTTCTGTGTAATATGTTTCCTACAGTTCTATAGTAAAGAAGCATGCAATAACCACACTGTTTTGGTCACTAAGAAAACTTTTATTAAATTATAAGTCACAGATTTAACACATGCAGGGATTCTATGTATAACCCCCAGTTCAAATAACATTTCTCTACCCTGTATTCTATATCCGGGAGAGTAGCTCTCCTATCAAATTAAAGGATGTCAGATAATTCTGATTTTACGACCCTGAGCAAAGAAGCAGAGGGGGAAATCCATTGTTGCAATATCACTTTTTTACTATAGCATTACTATAGCATTTATAACTCTCAGTTCTGGTTTTATATTACTGGTGGGTAGATCTGGTTGCCAGTTTTTTAAATCTGAAAAGCAAGAGAGCCTCCTGATCCTTTTGTAAAGTAATTTTGAAGCTGTTATTTGTGATTAAAAGTGGTTTCATAATGTTTGCACTTTGAGCACTGACCCATTTCGCTATCCAACATATGTTTACTTTCATTTTTTAAATGACCTTCATGCAAACAGTAGGAGGTTAGGGCTTTTATTGTGTTCTCAAAGTGCAGCGAGCTTGTGTCATTCAAGTTAGGTAGGTATTTTTTCCTTGAGGCCAGTGTTTCTTTTACCAAGTATGGGCAGTATCATTTAAGACTGCAAATTTACAGTGGGTTTGAAAAGTGGATATGTTGCTTATATATATGCTGATAATCAAACAGGTTCTAATTATCATTTATTTAGTACATTCTTTTAAAACCTGCAGCAAAGCAGGTTTTGAAAATGGGGCAAAAAGCTAATTTCCTAAAGCTATATTAGTAAAGTGCTAACTGTCAAAGGGCCAGTCAGAGGCATATCTAAAGAGGGCAGCCTGTGAAAACGCCATGACTTATGGCCCCCCTATTTTCTATTAAGAATTTAAGGTTTAGAGCAAGCAATTTTGGATCTCTTGTTTTGCCACAAGACACTCAGGAACATTTTAGAACATCTATAATCATCTTAATTATACTAATGGAAAGAATATGTATTATGTATACAAGTTTAAGGAAAATAACACTTTTAATTACTGTGTTTCTTTCCAGTAGTATAAGATGCAGATTGTCGAAAGTATTCACTATCTTGCTTATAATTGGTGTAAAATTATGTTTCTAAAGATCTTAACAGTTAGGTGTAATATGGACTTCCAAGTATTTACATTTTTGGTGTCGAGAGTTTAAATTAAGATATAGGGGTAGATGTATGAAAACTATCTAAAAAAGGAAAATGTGCCCATAGCAACCATCAGCTTCTAGCTATCATTTTATAGAATGTACTAGTAAATGAAAATTAGAATCTGATTGGTTGCTATAGGCAACACCTCCACCTTTCATTTTTAGGTTTGATAAATCTACCACCTTGTCTTGGGAATTTAAGGATATTTATCAATTCACACTTTTATTTTATATGTATTTTTATTTTATACATTTATGTTATTTATTCGATCTCTGAGGAGTTTGAAACCCCAAAGTTGTAAACCATCTAGCCAGCCGAACGAGCAGAGGTGAGAACTCAAGGTCCTGTGAACATTCCCGCTCCCAGGACATCCCTAGCTCACTTCGAAAGCCCTGTGACATTTGAGAGATCAATTTGTCCTTATTGATAGCTAAACTCCAAAGGTGGGGGTGAGAACTATGTGGAAAAAGGTTTAAAATCTTCTGCCTTAGACAATAACGTGTGCATTTTCATGAGGCGGTCTAACAAGACTGAAATGTCCCATATTTGGTAATTGTGCTCCTTCACACACCAGGTCTTAACTAGTAAGTTTTATTTACTATTTTATTTTCTGAAACTTACTTGTGCAACTTATTGTATGTTTTATCATTAACTTTTTTGTAACTAAGCCTTGGAGACATTTTTCGGATTAAAACACATTTAATCTAGCATTTTCTCCAAGATTCTTTGTGAATTTACGAAGCCCAGGGAGGCTCATACTACATGTGTATGTGATTTAGGTTTGAAACATTAATAAGTGGTTTTGGTGAACGTAAGGACACTATAATAAATCTTTTGTGGTGGCAGAAAAGGTGTATTTATTGCTAAGTGGCTAAGGTGATGCCAGTCACGGCCAGCTGTTCAAATTGCTGTTTTGGGACAGGCTGGGCATTCGTGACAGCCAGCCATTAACTTTATCAGCTACAGTAGCTCTTCTGTGGGATTGGACCAAACGGACTAGACTTCACTCCCACGTGCATTAATGAGCCTTGGGCAGCCATGACCCTGTAACCGGTTTACTCGTTGTTGTTCCTTGGACCACTTTTAGTAGGTACTTACTTAGAACACCCTACGGATTAAGGTTTATCATCATCATCTATCTATATAGTGCCACTAATTCCACAGCGCTGTCAGTCCCTGCCTCATTGGAACTTACAATCTAAATTCCATAACATATACACACAGACCAAGAGAGATTAAAGCCAATTTAATAGCAGCTAATTAACCTACTAGTATGATTTTGGAGTGTGGGAGGAAATCGGAGCACCCGGAGGAAACCCACGCAAACACAGGGAGAACATACAAACTCCTCACAGATAAGGCCATGGTCAGGAATTGAACTCATGACCCCAGTGCTGTGAGGCAGAAGTGCTAACCACTAAGCCACCATGCTCCCCATTTTTCCTGCTTTCAACACATCAACTTTAAGAACCAACTGTTCAATTGCTGCCTAATATATTCCACCCCTTGACAGGTGCCACTGTAACAAGATAATCAATGTAATTTAATTCACTTGTTAGAAGTTTCAAAGTTGTGGCTTTTCGGTGGATAAGTTTATTCTGATTTTTTAAATGGTTCAGTTAATTCTCTTTGAGATGACGACTATGCTTCATACTGGTACCTCTTGTGTTGTTTGATAGATGAAACAATTCCCCCTCTCAGCAGCTCCTTGGCTGCTTGCCAGTGTTATGATTCCTAGTGAATTCAGGACACGGCAATAGCAGTAGAAAAACCAAGTGTCTATATTTAGGCAAAATATGTGAAGAAGGATTTAATTTGTGGAATATGCAGATTTCAGGTAGCAGAATAAACAGGTATACTCCAATACACAATTATGAACAGGTGTGATGAATGGCAGGAATAGTCCACAGAAGCAACAGGTTTCAAGCAATGACATTAAATGCAGGTACAAGTATAATGTACCAATTGCCAGGAGGCACGAGGCTCCAGACTAAGGAGGCAGGGGTCAGGATTCCAGATTGCCAGAGGCACGAGGCAGTCCAGGGAAGCAGAAAGACTAGCAGAATCCTGTAATCAGGCAGAGGTCAGGGCAACAGGCAAAAAAAAGCAGGGTTCGGTAATCAGGCAGAGGGTCACAACAGGAGATCAAACAGCAGCAAAGCAAAACTGGAACAGGGATAAACAAGAGACAACCAGAAGCCAAGTATAAACGATGAACTGCACATAGCACAGATTGAGGCAGGTATTTGAAGCTGTGAGACAGGTGCAATTCTAATCAGGTATGGAGATTAACTCCTACAGGTATGGTGTACAGTTCAGAGGCAGAACAGAAGCACCTCTGGTGGATTTGAGGTACTGCTGTCACATACAAAGAATAGGCAGTCATAATAGCCAGAAGACTAATGGGTTTTCAGTGTGTTCCTTGTTGTACACACAAGTGGCCCACAATGCTTCTAGCATATTTCTAAACTTGATTGAGTTAGCTAGGTATGTTAGAAACGTCCATCCTCTATATCCCATTTTGGACGATATCCCTCTATAGTTATCCATATTGTAGGGTGATCTGATTGGCCTATAGAGCTAAATCTTGGTTTTTAGTGTCCTAGACAAACATTCTTCAAACCACAAAATACTCTATGGGGCAGATTCAATTCCTCACGTTGTTGTTTAGAACAACATGGGTCGCACATCATTACAGTTACTATGGTAATAGATGCGCATTGTTATCGTTAGTAACTGTAATGATAGAAACATAGAATTTGACGGCACATAAGAACCGCTTGGCCCATCTAGTCTGTCCATGTTTTTTTATTAACCTATGAAACCTTAAACCCTATTTGATCATTTATTCTTTATAAGAATATTCTTATGTCTATCCCAAGCATGTTTAAACTGCTCTACTGTATTAGCCTCTACCACTTTTGATGGGAGGCTATTCCACTTATTCACTACCCTTTCTGTGTAGTTTTTCCTCAAATTTCCTCTGGACCTACTTCCCTCCAGTTTCAGTGCATGTCCTCGTGTTCTAGTACTTCTCTTTCTTTGAAGAATGTTTCCCTCCTGTGCCTTGTTCAAACCCTTGATATATTTGAAAGTCTCTATCATGTCCCCCTTTCCCTTCTCTGCTCTAAACTATACAGTTTTATATAAGTTTTATGCTGTAGGCCACACACCATTTTAGTTGCCCTTCTTTGTACAGTCTCTAATGTATTTATATCCTTCTGGAGATATGGCCTCCAGAATTGAACACAGTATTCTAGATGAGGCCGTACCAATGACAATGACCTATACAGTGGCAGTAATACTTTTTTCTTTCTGCTACTGATTCCTCTCCCTATGCAACCAAGCATCTGACTTGCCTCCCTCATTGCTTTGTTACATTGCTTACCTGCCTTTAGGTCACCTGAAATAGTGACTCCTCAATCCCTTTCCTCTTCAGTAGTTTCCATTATTATGCCATTAATACTATATTTAGCCTTTGGATTTTTGAAACCCAGGTGCATGATTTTGCATTTTTTGACATTAAACTGTAGTTGCCACTCTCCTGACCTAGTCTACCTAGATCATCAAATATTTGTTTTACCCCTCCTGGTGTGTCTACCCTGTTGCATATCTTTGTGTTATCTGCAAAAGGCATACTTTCCCTTCAATACCATTTGCGATGTCCCCAATAAAGGTATTAAAAAGCACTGGGCCAAGTACAGATCCTTGGGGTACGCCACTGGTAACCTTTCCCTCCTGTGAATGCGCTCCATTTACTATAACTCTCTGTTTTCTATCCTGCAACCAAGATCTTATCCAGTCAACCATCTTAGCATCCATTCCCAAGCTTTCAAGTTTATTTAACATTCTGCGATGTGCGCCCCATATTGTTCTAAAGAACAACGTGGGGAATTGAATCTGCCTCTATACATAAGTATTTATTACCTGGTATTTTAACTGAGTTGGTGGGTGTCCCTTTGATCCCCTGTACCTTCTTCACCCAGCCAGTTTGAAATTTTGAAAAGGGCTCCTTAAAACAAAAGATAAACAAATGACAGTTATAACCAACCTGCTATTCATTTCATACGGCATTCCCTCTGGCTTACAACCATTATTTCCACATCTATGTATAGTCCTAGCCAAAAGTTTTGTGAATGACACAAATATAATTTTTCACAAAGTCTGCTGCCTCAGTTTTTATGATGGCAATTTGCATGTACTCCAGAATGTCATGAAAAGTGATCAGATAAATTGCAATTCTTTCAAAGTCCCTCTTTGACATGAAAATAAACTTTATCCCAAAAACAACATTTCCAATGCATTTCAGGCCTGCCACAAAAGGACCAGCTGACATCAGGTTAGTGATTCTCTCTAACACAGGTGAGAATGTTGACTCGGACAAGACTGGAGATCATTGTGTCATGCTAACCGAGTTATAATAACAGACTGAAAGCTTTAAAACGAGGGTGGTGTTTGAAACCATTGTTCTTCCTCTGTTAACCATGGTTATCTGCAAGGAAATATGTGCAGTCATCATGGCTTTTCTCAAAAAAGGGCTTCACTGGCAAGGATATTGCTGCTAGTAAGATTGCATCTAAATCAACCATTTATTGGATCATCAAGAATTTCAAGGAGAGAGGTTCAATAGTTGTGAAGGCGGCTTCAGGGCGCCCAAGTACGTCCAGCAAGCGCTTGGACCGTCTCCTAAAGTTGATTCAGCTGCGGGATTGGGCATCACTAGTGCAGAGCTTGTGCATCTGCACGCACAGTGAGGGGAAGACTTTTGGAGGATGGCCTGGTGTCAAGAAGGCCAGCAAAGAAGCCACTTCTCTCCAGGAAAAACATCATAGACAGACTGATATTCTGCAAAAGGTACAGAGATTGGACTGCTGAGGACTGTTAAAGTAATTTTCTCAGATGAATCCCCTTTCAGATTGTTTGAGGCATCTGGAAAAGGCTTGTCCGGAGAAGGCAAGATGAGCGCTTCCATTAGTCCTGTGTCATGCCAACAGTAAAGCATCCCGAGACCATTCATGTGTGGGGTTGCTTCTCAGCCAAGGAAGTGGGCTCACTCACAATTTTGCCTAAGAACAATGGTACCAAAACATCCTCCAAGAGCAACTTCTCCCAACCATCCAAGAACAGTTTGGTGACGAACAATGCCTTTTCCAGCATGATGGAGCACCTTACCATAAAGCAAAAGTGATAACGAAGTAGCTCTGGGATCAAAACATTAAAATTTTGGGTCCATGGCCAGGAAATTCCCCAGACCTTAATCCCATTGAGAACTTGTGGTCAATTCTCAAGAGGCGGATGGACAAAAAGCCCATAAATTTTAACAAACTCCAAGCATTGATTAGGCAAGAATGGATTGCCATCAGTCAGTATGTGGCTTAGAAGTTGATTGACAGCATACCAGGGAAAATTGCAGAGGTCTTCAAAGAGAAGGGTCAACACTGCAAATATTGACTCTTTGCATAAACTTAATAATTGTCAATAAAAGCCTTTGACACTTATGAAATGCTTGTAATTTTACTTTAGTATACCATAGCAACATCTGACAAAAAGGTCTAAAAACACTGAAGCAGCAAACTGTGAAAACAAATACTGCAATTCTGAAAACTTTTTGCCATGACTGTATGTATATATATGGCTTTGTGTGTGTGTGTGTATATGACATTGTGAATGTAGGTATATGGTAGTGTGTGTGTGTGTGTGTGTGTGTGTGTGTGTGTGTGTATATAGCATTGTGGGATGTGAAGGATATAATCCATTTTAGCTGCAATTGGCAGCATACAGTGCGATCAGCTGTATTTCTGTATTCCACCAAAGTGATAGTGATCTTCTCTGCTTGTAACTTTAAAGGTTTTCTCAATCTGTCCCTTTGACTATGGATTGATAGGGCTAGAAATCCAGTTAAAAAAAGACGAAAAAAAAACCTTCCAGTGCCACATTCTGCTAAGATTCCTGTTGAAAGTCAGACTTTCTTTACAAAAACAATATATCTGCAACATGCCAAATTATTTTTTCCACCTGATTTCATGATCTATTGCCGTAATTTTATCTTCCCTCTGTATTGTGTGACAGTCACAAGGCTGCTCTCCTTATTCTCTATATCTTCTGTGCTCACTTACTGCTCTGCTTTCCATATGTCATGTACCTATACATTTTTCAAACAGGTTCTAACATTCCAGGATCCAGACAGGAATCCAGTACCAGGTTGTGAATGCTGCAATAACAGGTAGTTGAGATCAGCAATATTTTAATTCATACTATCCATCACTATGTGGCCATGCCCTCTTCAGCATATATCCCTTCTACTATGTTTGGAGGGAGTGGGGGGCCAGAAAGTTACTGTACCGGGTTCCTAAATTCCTCTTGGCAGCCATGCCCATGTTTTCCTTCACGTTTAGGGCACTGCTGGTTGGCAGCTACTGCAGTATTGACAAATGTATCCATTTTTTTGTATTAGTTTTGTATAGCCTCCTCTTCCCCCAATTCTACTGCTAGGCTTGTTATCTTTTCTTTTGATGGTGTGATCACAGTAGTATCATATCTATAAAATTAATGCATAACTGAGTGACTGAAGCTATCTACATTTTATAGGGAAGTATTATCATCCAAATGTATAGTGCAAGGTAAACTGCAGATTGGTGATAGTCTCAGAGGGGAGTATCTATGTTAATGATACTTAGTGAAGATGGTATATTTTCTCATGCCACTCAGATATTAGATGTAATACAGTTCACCATTATAATAAGAAAACTTTAGGTGTGAGACTGGAGAAGGAATGTCTCTTGGGGACCATATGGTGAAATATGGCCACTGAAAGTTGTGACTTTCTTTTATTATGCCGAACTTCGGCAGAGATCACCTCTGTACCTGCTTGTCCTTATCCCCCGTCTGATGGCAGCATCATCTGTTTCAAACATATGACACCATTTTTAAAGGTACATTTAAAATATATGAATGCCTCTAGCAGTGCCAAATTTAAACATATGTAAACCTATGTATATGATCTATGTAATATGTCTCTGAGTTTTTTACAAACCTATTAATACTGAAGTCTTTCAATATTTAAACAGTCTCTTGTTCCATAGTACTTTATGAAACGTTACGTGTCTAAGCCAATACAGCGTGCTACCATATGAACGGAGGCCATGTCCAGGATTTTGAAACTATGATTAGGATGTAAGCTCTCAGGAGCAGGGCCCTCTTTCCTTGTGTGATCCCTTATACTATTTCATCACACTCTCTTGGCCTGCTTCCCTAGCCCTGTTTACTTAAGCTTTGGCCTACTTCTCGTTGATTTCTACCATCATTTTCACTCATTGTCCCAGTAATAATTTAATTTGCATTACCATGTTACCTGTATCTCTGTATATATTTTTGTTCTTTCTGTATCATGTTGTGTCATGGCTCAATGTTTTCTGTATGTCATGTACGACACTGCGGACCCTTTGTGGAGCCTTATAAATTAAAGATAATAATAATTATTATTATTAATAATAGACTGATAAGGACACACCTTTGGAATGTAAATTGCTATAAACCCAACAAACAAACAAAAACAAAAAAACAATTTTGTTGGTCTAATCATATACACCCACTAGAATTGTACTGGTTAGAAGGAGAAAGACCAAAAGTGGAGCAGATACAGATTTTCCCTCCTATGCCTCCATTGCATCTGAGACAGAAGTTTCTCACTAATCTGATGGGCTTAACATGCTTTAAAGTCTGTTTTTTGTTTACATCCCCCCCAGACTTTTTTGCAGTGTACTGTAGCTCCTGCTTACTAAAGAAAACAAACAATAAAAAGGAACAACTTCTTTGATAACAGCCCACGCATTTTATTTTATATATCTTGAAGGATCACCTATTTTTTTTCACTTAAAAAAAAACAAAGCTATAATTACCCCAAAAAATGTTTTTCGAAATAAATTATAATACATATACACATACATACACAAACTTATTGGAAAAGACTATTTGTTTTGTCTGCAGCTCTATGTAAATCTGTCTTGAAAAAGGTTGAATATGAGACCGAAACATTGACTACAATGGAAAGGAGCTGAATTGAAAATAAAGGACAATCTCTTTGTTTTAAATGGTGAGTGCCATAATTATAAATTACACACGCAAACACATACATACTGTTTTTTTTTTTAATAAAAAGTGAAAAACTGGAACAAATACACTTTTAAACACACACACACACACACACACACACACACACACACACACGCCAACCCCCTTGGAGAATCAAAATAATTACAATATTTCAAATTCTGGATAACCAATATATTTTATAACACAAGAAAACAAATAAAAGTAAAAACACAGGAATCAAAGTTCTCCTGAATGTACAGGTCATATATCAGTCATGTTCTGTCCAGATCCACATGTACTATTTTAGCGGGTTTGTTCCCCCATGACTATCCCAGGATTACTCAATCTCAACTCATTTTATGGGTAGACATGAAATTTGTGACATCTTGAGGTCAAGAAATCATACAGACATTCAAACAGCTTAAATTCACATTTAGTAATTGCAAAGAAAACCATAAAGATGTCACTTGTGGACATTGTACACAAACTATATTGCAAATTACCAATGGCAAGCTATGGTTACAAAGAAGTAGCAGCATATAATGCTCAGCTGACCCAACCAAGTTAACAGCAATTATAAAAGGCATATACACTTTCCCTGCAAGGACAAGACCTTAATTGCTAGCAACCTGACCCAGTATGATCATTAAAACATGCATAATAAATACATGTTAACGTTTGCATCAGGCATTCCAAAGTACCCCTCGTCACAGGCTTTCTAACATAAAACACCTGGAACCAGGACGAAAAGCCATTCATTCTCCAGACAGTATTTCAACAAGATAAGATGTCAAATAAAGAGAACACATTTTGAGATAATTTGTTGTTTATAGTGCCGTATGCAAGTGTAAATAAAAAAAAAAATGTTTTGTTTTTTTTGCTACCTCTGCTTATATTATATAATTATTGCATAGTATAGTTATCTATCATGCTGCTCAATCCTGTGTCATTCGTGTCTGAACCAAGGACAGAACAGTACGTGGGACTGCTCCAAAAGTCACTGCTTGTTTTTCTTCTTACACTTATATAATTGCACCAAGCACTATGTAAATGACAAATCATCTCAAAACTGAGTGGTTCTCTTTAATACCAAGCATACAAATCAAAGAAAGAAAAAATTGAAAAAGGAGCGATTTAGATTTTTAGTGTATGTCCTTTAGGATTTTCTATATTTAGGACATGATTATTTTGAGTTTCCAGACTCAAATTATTCCTGTTCTTCCCAAAAACATTATTCTGAATCCATCTCACTTCACCGTTTCACCTTTCACTCTACTCTTCGACTATGCTGCAGTATGTTATTAATTCCAGCTATTACTTTACTGTTCAACAAAGTCAGTAAAAGAACACCGAGAGACACCAGTTATTAATCAGTGGCATCCAGAAAGTCTGGCCTATCGACCCAGAAGCCTGTATTTGTACAGGCTTGTCTTACATACAGTTAAGCTTTACATGTTGTACAAAGAGAAATAACACCTCTCATTGTCACATAGGGCCAAATCATTTCAGACAATTTTAGCAACACACTTTACTATCAGACTAGCTGGCAAATTTTATCAAAGTAATTTGCAGTTAAATTTCTAGTCATTTTTCTCTCTGTCGAAATTGAGAAGTTTTTTTGAGGGAGATTTGTTAGCCATCTGATCACCTGCTGTCCCATTTTTGGAGATTGGCAGGCTGCTGACATCTGCAGTGGAAGTCACCTCTGATGTGTTCTCCAGTATCATATTATTACAAGTCTTAATTTGATTATTCATTTCAATTGCTTCAAAATCTGCTTCATTCCAATGCTGAGCGTCCTCTTCTTCTTCCTCCTCTTCTTCTTCTATCCCAGAACTTGAAAGTAAAGCTCTTCGGTCTTCACTTTCAGCTCCATCCCATCGTGTCTTGTCTCGTGGGGAGTTGGCCACTTTGTACATAACTGGAAACAAGACTGAAGTCAATGCAGAGGATGCAAGGATGGTGTACATAAGTACTGGGTGAGTCAGAAACACCCCCTGAAGGTAACCTACAGAAGCAGGAATAGCCATTTCCCCAAGAGCTGCCCCAATTACAAATAAAGAGGCAGACGTCCCTCCTATGGTTGTGTATTGCTGTGCCCAGGAAAATCCACTGGGAAATGTAGTAGCCATTGAGGCTCCGTAGAGTGCACTTCCAACCCAAAGCACAATGCGGTTGGTATAAAAAAGTAGCAAACACAAAGACGATACTGTGCAGCCAATCATACTAAGCAGCAGCATGGTGCCAGGATACAAACATGTTGCAAAACAGATGGCCAAACCTCGAACTGCAGCAAACACTCCCCAAAATATAGAGTTCAGTCCAGCTGCCTCATCATGGTCCATCTGTGCAGTAGTGATGGCATAGGTAAATATGTATGAACCATAGGCAACTTCTGCCCCAACATAGCAGAAAAAAAACAAAAAAAGAAGAAACATAAGAGTATTGTGGTATTTGGCTGTCTGTGCCTTCTCTTCTGAACTCTTGATGACTGATTGGTTTGCCCGGCTTTTACTATATAAAATAAATAAAAATAAAGAGACTAGCAAAATGTATGTTGCAATAACAATATAGGATAACATGGACTTTTTTATTCCAAGAGGCAGAATAAGCTTTTCCTCCAACGTATTGTTCTCATTCAATACAGGTTGGACATCTTTGAAGTGAAGGTTATCCAGGGGCAGAATTTCCGGGATTAGTTTTGCCAAGATTGGAGCTAGAACAGCCCCCAGGGCAAAACTGAAGTGCAGTGCTTGGATGTGTGGTCCAGCCTCATCTCCCCAGGTGTTCAGAATAACAACATTTCCACCTGAGGATTAGGAAGAAACATACAATTACAAACAACACTTGGGGCTAGATTTACTAAGATGCGGGTTTGAAAAAGTAGGGATGTTGCCTATAGCAACCAGATTCTAGCTGTCATTTTGTAGAAAGCAATAAATGAATGAAAGCTAGAATCTGACTGGTTGCTATAGGAACATCCCCACTTTTTCAAACCCACAGCTTAGTAAATCTAGCCCTTGGTCTCAACTAGATGTCACTAGCAAAACAGGTCAGTAAACAGTTGTGAGAGCAATACTGAGGTTATTTCCCCATTTTGCATATGAGAGGGGAAAATCACATGTTCATACACGCCCTTGATTCTATTATGTAAATACCAATTAAATAGCATCCATAGGATTGATTTACAAAAAAAACAAAAAACAAAAAACATGGAGGAAATAATTTTGAATGAACCAATATTCTTCATAATGCAGTGTGAATTTACATATGCAGTCTGACTTTAAATCAACAGTGAAATTTAAAATTCTAATTTTGCAAAAGAAATTATTTTTTTTTTAACTTTATTGCATTTTGACTATACATATTCTTTTACGGAACTTACACGATGCAGAGTGCTTACCAGTGTCTAGGAATCCCATTGACATGCCCACAATACACATTACTCCAGTTAAAAGTATGGCCTTTTTACACCATGGTAAAACACCAAGGCCTGCACAGGTCGCCAGCATTGATATTCCTGTTAAAACAAAGTAAGAGAGTAAGTCATAAGAATTTGTTCAATCCATATCTCCTAGATGGGCTCTATAGTGTAAAGGAGAATTTATAACATAGCCAAACAGATTAACAGGAAGCACAACACAGGAACAGGAAGGAGAAATCACAGGTAATACATGAACAGATAGGGCCTGATTCATTAAGAAAAGTAACGCAAAAAATAGGAGTAATTTTTCTCCTGGACAAGCGATGTTAAAATACAAGGGGTGAAACTTAGTTTATTATTTTGCACATAAGTTAAATACTGGCTGTTTTTTCATGTAGCACACAAATACTTGATTGCTTTATTTGTACACTGATATTTAAACTTGATCTAGGACATTCCTTATCCCAGCTATAAATCTGCTGTCATATTTTAAATTTAGTTCCCCCTCCAATGCAACATGGTTTTACCAAGGTTCAAAGTTACTCATTGTTTTTGCTCTACTTTCCTTAATGAATCAGGCCCATAGTGCCAAGCAACAATCCCTCCTAGAGCTATCAGTTATTTAACTATTCAAAGTTCAGGTGCTGTTGAGTAATATCTGACTCTTGTAAATGAAGAGGACCTAAATAAAGACAGGATTACAGGTTTATCATTCAATTTGACCAAACACTTGGGTGGCCACATGTGACAAGAAATGGGTGAGTAGCCAGATCTCTTCAGTCTCTGTTGTGCATTTGAAAAATAGCCCGTATCCGTCAGCTTGTGTGTGTGTGTGGTTATATGTAGCCATCTTCCAACTGCATTTTCCGCCATGCCAGATAATGATCCTCTTGATTACGAAAAGATAATCAGGGATCAAGGTAATTTTTGGCCCATACATGCAGCAATATCAGACCAATTAAACAGGATGCAATACAGCAGTGTGTGTGCACCTTAATGCTAACACTGTAAACAGTGCCATAAATTATTAAGAAGACACCTACCATTGACGTAATGATATTGTGTGTCATTCTTGGAGACACAAATATAGAAAGCCATAACTGATATTTTTCAGTGCTTGTTAAAAAGGGTGCACTACATAAGGCTCAAATGAACTAAATTGCCGAAAGAAAATGGTCATTTAATTTGGAGATAGCATTTTTTTGCCAAATAGCTTATCCTAGATAAAGATAAATACACTAGTGCTATACAGTGAAAAAGATATGCGTATATAAGAAGAAATAAGACACACCATACTTGCAGTAAAATATTTGCTACATACCCAAGAGAAGGTGCTGATTCATGCGCTCAAAAAGAACACCTCCCAAGACGGAGCCAACGAGGTATCCTAAGGAACGTCCCACGAAAATGTAGGAAATGTTTCCAACAGTGCTTTCTACATTATCAGCTAAATCAGGGAAAGTCGGTCCTAATACAGAAATGGCCATTCCCTAAAAGAGGGAAGAAATGTCCGTAACACAGTTTTATAGGTAAAGGAAAAGAGGAAATTTAAATGTGCAAAATAGACAGATATAGCGTAATTTGCAAATATAACCTTTATGCTATCAGATACAATCTGCTAGTGAGTGTATCTAACATGTCATTTTTAAAATGTTTTATTTAGGTTTTTTTCTCCCTCGATCTTCAGTAGGCTAGGAGTATGGGGTACAGTATCCACTTCAACATCATATACCAGAGAAGAACTACGTATGCCCAGCTGACTGAAAATTGAGACTTCCAAAAAGGTACTAAGTTAGATACAATCTAACCAAAGACTATAGAACCTATCTTGCACATTTACCTGTCCTCCGCACAAAAATCAAAAGGTGGACTTTATACTTTGCACATATGCATACAGTTGTAACTGCCTATGAATTAATCTACTATCTTTTTTTTTTTTTTTTTTTTAAGAAAATACTACCCTGTGTTTTGCAGGTTGTGCGTAGCCTAGTGCTGGTTGCCATTTCTGCAGCAACCCCGTGTTTGTTGTCCACATGTTTCAGTAGAAACCAGCCAAAGCTATAGCTCCGAAAATACAAGCAACTAAAAATACACATGTAGGGCCACAATTTTGTGGCCATTAAGGTTCACCTATGTTCAAGCTGCAAAATTGCAGCCTACTCTAAATGAAGTCATATGTGTATATCTGTCTCTCCTCAATTCACCTGTCTTTACAAGAGAATAGATCTAAAATACATGAAGAGCTTGGGTAAACAACCACTTAAGTGGGATTCAACCAGGGTAACAGTGTCAACTTATTAATAATCTATCTTCATACAGGAAGGTTTCACAGCTTCAGAATGCTGCATTTGTATAGCTAAAAAAAAATCTGGATTCTATCAAGCCAAGATAAAACAAGTGTGACAGGATGGGACTCCTATGCCACCCACTCTGTGTGTTGCTAGGGACCAGTTGAGCTTGCCTTGCCACCGTTCCATTTTCTTTTATCCCAAATGCACCCTCTAACCGCAGTAGGATTGGCTTTTGCTGCTGCCACCACTAGGCTCCTTAGCGGCACCTAGAACCACGTCCTTCTAGGTAACTCTCGGTGCTAGTGCTGGTACACATGACCTCTTGCTAGATCAGAGTTGCTGTGGATGGTTCCCCCTGGCCTATCACACTGGCCAGAGCTGCAGGGTAGCGGGCAGAGCGGTGGTACAAGGCGCTGGCTTCCAACCTTAGGACAACCCACATAACGGATTAGATTGTGTCTAATCTGTAGGTCACAGAAATTACAGCTGGTAAGTAGGCATCAAAGCAGGTTCCTTAAACAGTGATATTTATTAGCTCAGGAAGTCCTAAAAAGGACAGCTACACACTGGTTTGAAGTACTAGCGATATCCAGAAAGTACAGAAGGTATAATAATACATACTACATGATCAAACAGTGTGCTTTTTATACAGATTTACACGGATACCCTGGCAGGAGGCAATCCAGCCTCCTGCCCCTTTAACCAATCCAGATGCTTCATGCAGCCTGCACATAAATCAGCCTTGAGGGGTTTAACACCTTCTTACATTGCTGCTAGTGGCACCACTACATCTGAGGTTTTCTATTAAATGTTTACCATCAGGATATAACAATTCCCTTATCTTGCTTTGAACACAATATGACTTGCAAAATTCACATTTATCTGTGATCACTTGCATAGAGAGTCTACCAGCAAGTATAATTACCTCCTTCTGTCTTTCAGGCTCAATTTACGTTTTGGTCACTCAGCGATGAAAAGGTCTAACATGAGATTACCTGTCTCCAGATATTTGCAAAACCCAAACATGATATACTATCTCAGAAGCCAATACATTTCCACACATACCAATATAAAAGATAAGTACATTTGCAATGATACACATAGGTTCACTGCACTCCTAATTAAAATAAATATCTACAATAAGTTATTTCTATATGATCCACCCACAAATAAGTTATTTATAAGTGATCCAGCCACAACAAAGCTCATTCTTTTGCTGTGAATTTCACACGGCAAAGCCCCCCTAACCCCCTCCCCACACATGGATTTTCTTATAAGCCACACATTATTTCCATGATAAATGAAACTCACCTAAAGAGCTAGTAAACCAAATTCTGTTTACTAAAGCTGCACTACCACATGAAGTACTGAATATTTTTACTCACCACTGTAAAGCGAATGCAGAACGGGTGTATGAGAACCAATCAGAAACCTTAATGTCCATAATTGTGATCTCTCATTTGTCCTCCTGTTCACACTCCCCTCTAAATATTAGCACTGTGAGAATAATGGAGCCATAGGGAAAAAAAAACAGCTGCGTTGAGCAGTCCCTGGGCCTCCGGGGACGGGATGGAGCTATAATGCTCTAGGTGACAATTTATATATAAAAGTTTATATTACCAAGCAAAATAAAATGCTTGAACAAAAAAACAAAAAAACCTAGTGCACTACAAAAAACTAAGTCTGACCGATACATTTGCAGACATTATGATGACAGAAGTATACATTTTTTTAGTGGCATGACCAGTGAATGTTAAAAGTATAACTGATGTGCTATGCTTTGCCATTCTTGCCCTTTGTCCTATATCAGCACACATTTTGAAAATATCGCTACTGTTTAACAGAGAAGGAATTAAAGTTAAAAAAATAATAATTTACCTTCCATTTCATATAAAAATAGTAATTTGGGTGTTTACTTGTACTGTGAGTCTACTTTAAAACCCCAATTATCTTATTAATAAAGGTGTTACATTCCTTTTTCCCCTGCCTCATTTAATGTTCACAAGGCCATAAATATAAGTGTTCATGGAAAAAACCTAAGCACCAGCAGGATCTTTTATGTAGTTAAAGAAGATGTGCATTCATTCACATTAATAAATATGGCTCATAAAACATGGGGACCAGCTGTAAGTTTGTAGGTGCATTGACTACCAGGTTCCTTTGAATTTTTTTTTAGCCCTGACGTAATCCTATTTGATGTTTCTGCTATAGAATTTGGTCTTGTATTTTGAACCCACATTCCCATCTTATATATTTGAGTCCATTTGATAATATTGTGAAATTGATGGCAAGTGAAGCTTTTAGAAGCTTCTTTAATTTTAACACGTTTCCGCATGGTTTAAGGCTTGATAAATAGGTTCCTTTATATGGATCCAAGCAGGGCCGTAACTAGGGCTTTGCGACAGGGGCGACCGCCCAGGGCGCAACACTGAAGGGGGGCGCAATTTAGGAATATTTTAGGTTAATTTGGTTAAAATTGAGGGCTAGAGGAACGACATTTGTCTTTCTCTCCCCAGGCGCTAGAATTTGAAGTTGCGGCTCTCGATCCGAGTTTTACCCTCTTCCCTTCACATATCCAGGAAGTGGTATTATAATCTACAGAAGTTGCTTTTGCAAGGACAGCATACACTTTTACCATATTCATGAATATAAACATGAGTGAGTGAAAGCAAGTTTAATAGCAATCTTGTTTTATTCACACTCAAAAAGAGTAATAATATTAACTAGTTATGTGCCCAAATAGCAATGCATAGTGACAGCAATACATAGTGGCACTACTATTAATAATTATATATGTGGCACAAAGGCACAAATGAAAAGAAATAACTTTCCTGGCAATCATGATACTCCTGAGTATTACAACCAATACCGTGCAAAAAAAAGAAAAAGAAAAAAAGAGAAAACAAACAACTACTTAGTTATATACTGTGTTATAATTTACAAGAATCTAGATACTACAGCGGTAGTAGCCGGGCAGAGAGCAGCATCTGACAGCCCCACTTCCTCTTACCAGCCCCAGGAAGCCGGCACACATAACGCTGGTCACACAGCACCTCAGCCGCCCGCTCTGGTCGTCGGTTCTCACTCTCAGGCCGTCGGGCACCAGCCGCACTTCGTCCGTCGTTAACCTCCTGCGGCCCCCACCCTCCTCCTCCAGGTTGGCTCCCGGGCTGGCCGGTCGCTTCTCGAACAACATATCTTCTTCTTCATCGTCGTCGTCCTTGGCTTGTGCAAAACGCACCCGCTTCTTCTTGCCATTCCCCGCCATGTCTCCTGTGTGACTCAGCGACGCGGCCTCATGTCTGCCAGAGAATCCGGCTCCGGCTTCCTCTTACCGGGAACAACCCGGATGTATCCCCAAACGAACAGTGACAAGCCGGGTAGACCTGCGTGGGAGGAGCGGGAGAGCCGGCCCCCTTACTCCGCATCTCCTGTCTGCGATCCCCGTGTACTGAGGTGTGACAGCCGGCACCTGCTCTCATCCTCCTCCACACCGGGCCAGACCATTCCTCCACACAGCCCTTAGCCGTGTCAGTGTCACCACAGGACAGGGGTCTCCACACAGCCCTCAGCCGTGTCACCACAGCACAGGGGTCTCCACATACAGCCCTCAGCCGTGCACCACAGGACAGGGGTCTCCACACAGCCCTCAGCCGTGTCACCACAGCACAGGGGTCTCCACATACAGCCCTCAGCCGTGCACCACAGGACAGGGGTCTCCACACAGCCCTCAGCCGTGTCACCACAGGACAGGGGTCTCCACACAGCCCTTAGCCGTGCACCACAGGACAGGGGTCTCCACACAGCCCTCAGCCGTGCACCACAGGACAGGGGTCTCCACACAGCCATCAGCCGTGCACCACAGGACAGGGGTCTCCACACAGCCCTTAGCCGTGTCACCACAGGACAGGGGTCTCCACACAGCCATCAGCCGTGCACCACAGGACAGGGGTCTCCACACAGCCCTTAGCCGTGCACCACAGGACAGGGGTCTCCACACAGCCATCAGCCGTGCACCACAGGACAGGGGTCTCCACACAGCCCTCAGCCGTGCACCACAGGACAGGGGTCTCCACTCAGCCCTTAGCCGTGCCAGTGCCACCACAGGACAGGGGACACTTACACCCGTATATCTATGTATGCGAGTTGTAGTTTCATTTCTATGAGGTTTATCATGTTGTACAGCATATGAACGTCAAGTAAGCCCAAAAAATAAATTAGGGGAGCTTTATTTGACAAGTTTGACTGAAAAAATATATATTTTTTTTCTTTTTAAGAACTTTCCTGATATTTTCAAATTCTAAAAGTCACTTAAACACGCTGGAGACATAATAGGCAAAACTTGGAACTGCAGAACAGAAAGACAAATAAGTATATTTTAAACAGAAATATTGTTTTCCTTAGGGTTACTGTATTTGCACAGGTACGGTGGAAAAAGAACTCGGCCTACCCAGGCTCTCAATGGATCCTTAGGGAAAACACACATAGGGGCATATTTAACAAATCACAGTAGTGCACTATTGTGCACTTACCGTGGAATTAAAGTCCCGATGTGCCCTCCGCAAATTTATTAAAGGTGCATCGCATATCATGGAATTGCAGAAATCCACTGCTGTCAGCTCTGCTTCGACGAGCAGAGCTGGACAGCGCATGTGTGGAGGGATCACATGATCCCTCCCTGTCACTCAGCGCGCTCTCTCTGCAACGATAGTTGCAGAGACAGAGTGCGCAATTGAAGGAAGAAGAGGAGATCCCGAGACAGCGCGTCCGAAGAGGGAGGTAAGTGTGATTTTTTTCTATCACAGAAACAGCAGTTTTTCGGAACTGCTGTTTCTGTGTTCCCTTTTTAATAAATGTGAGAAATAGTTCAATCCTTATCCTTGCGATAAGGATTGATAACTATTTCTCACTTTTGCCGAATAATGATAAATGTGCCCCATAATCTGGGGGCTTTGTGAAGCTGTTGAGAGGTTGTGTATCCTGCTCATACACTCTCCTCCCTCTGCAGATATCTTACAGTGGCGATCAGAAAGGATTTGCAGGTGCTATAGAGGCATATTTACTAACCACCATATTTTCAACACGATCCATTTAAATCCTTATCACAAAGATAAAGGGGTATATTTAAGAAATAACGGTAGTGCACTTACCGTGTAAATTAGTCCACAATGTTTCCTACTCAAATTTATTAAAGGTGCATCGCAGCAGATACTTTGCACTCCTTATCGTTTTTGCGAGCAGTCACCATACAACAGTATGGTGACTGCTCTGGCCGCAATCTAACAAGTCCCGAAAAAATCTTTTTTTCGGGAACTTGTTGTGTGTAGCTGGCGTACATTATCAGAATTGAAGAAATCCAATGCTGTCAGTTCTGCTCCGAAGAGCAGAGCTGGACAGCGCATGTGTGGAGGGATCACATGATCCCTCCCTGTCAATCAACGCTCTCTCTCTGCAAAGACAGAGAGGGGATCTTTGTGCGCATGTGCAGTTCTTGGAATGGGACATGCGCAATTGAAGAATGAAAAGAAGGAGGAGAAGACTCGGAGACAGCGCTTCTGAAGAGGGGGGTAAGTATGTTTTTTCACATCACAGAAACAGCAGTTTTTCGGAACTGCTGTTTCTGTGCAGGGTTGTACATAAATGTGAGAAATGGTTCAATCCTTATCATTGCGATAAGGATTGAAAACTACTTTTCACTTTATGTGAATATTGATAAATGTGCCCCAAAGATTGAAATATTGCGACTAATTATTAAAATTCTTTACTAGAATCATCAGTCACGAAAAACTGCTGTTCCTGTGAAGATCTGTCTCCTCTGTCCTCTATGGTGACTATCGCAAAGTGACCACCTTTGCAATAGTGACCAGTGGGGAGAGCAGGTAAGTTGCGATGAGGATCCCTCTACCGTAATGCTCTACTCTTAGGATTCAATGGCTAATGTCTGCTTCAGCTGTGATTTTCGCAACTTGTTAAATGGTGCAAAATAACAGTCCCCTTCGAAACCTATAGGGACTGCTTTTGCGTTCAAAGTGACAGGGCATCGCCAATATCTGCTGCGATGCCCTAGTCATAAATTAAGAAGCTACTTTAATATATGGCTATCGGGGATTTCAATGTCTTTGATAAATAGGCCCCATTGTACCTGAAATGTAGGAGCCCTGGGAACAGGGCCTGATCAACAATTAACTGATCAGGCTGCAGCCTGGGGCGCTGGGTCCCTAGGGGGCGAGGCGCCGGCACAATTAGCAAGCTTTTTTAAAAAATAAATAAATTTTACTACGTAAAATGTCTGGCGCTGCCTCCTCTGTGATCGGCCGCCCCTGGTCTTGAGGAGGTGGTCCCAGCTGTCAATGTATTCAATTACACTGATGGAGGCAGCTAACAGCAAAACCGATGCTGTTAGCTGCCCTGTCAGTGCAGCTGTGGTGCTAAGCTTAGTGTGGTCATGTGAGATGATCACATGACCACACTTGCTGCTCTGATAGGACAGCTAACAGCATGGGGTGTGCTGTTAGCTGCCTGTCAAGAAAACAGAAGTGCCAGAGAGAAGAGGAGCAGAAGACTTTAAGGTAAGTTCTATTTGTTAAATATCAGAGGGGAGGGTAATTAACTGGAAAATGCTTGATGGTTGAGGGAAGGGGAGTTTAGAAAGTAGCTGGGGGGGTATGGAAGTAGCTAGGGGAGGTTAATGATTTCACTGGGGGGGTTTAATGATTTGACTGGGGGGGGGTTAATGAAGTGACTGAGGGGGATGAGCAAATGAGTGGGTGGTTGATGAAATGGATGGTGCGGGTCAAAAACCTTCTGGTGGGGGGCATGATCTCTGTATTTTGTGGCGGTGACTAGAATGCTAAATACTAGATAGTTGGGGTTGGTAGATGTTAGTATATAGAGAGCATAATATATATATATTACACACGCACTGGTTGGGGGGGTGCGGCAACTGGTGTAGTAGACTAGGGCGGCTGTGACCCTTAATCAGGCCCTGCCTGGGAAAACACTGTTTCAGCTTGCATTTCCTGTTGCTCCACTAGGAGGGGGCACTGGACCAGGGAAATCTGACTGACCAATACCACTTTCACATTGCTACCCCTGCAATTTTCCAGGTTTTTGAAGCTGGGTTTTTGCCATGTCACAGAGCATCCCAGCTCAGAGACCCCGTTCACACTGCACTTTGAACCCGGTAAGTTCTTGGTTAGACTGTGTTCATGCTGAACACGGGTCTTTCCGTCTCTCCCTGGCAACATCACAAGAGGAGCTCTGATTGGCTCCTCTTGTGATAATGTTTTTTTTTTGTTTTTTTTTTACTTTTCATTGGTGTTCAGTGAGATCCGGGTTAAAAAAAAACGTGGTCGTACCGTTCACACTGCAGGCGACCTGGGACTGACACCGGAATAACCCTGCAAAAGTCCCGGGTAACTAGACCCGGAATTTTGCACTGACCCCCTTTCACACTCAGCCTCGACCCGGGTTGTCGGAGCTCGCCCCTGCAAAAACCCGGGTTTTTGCGGCAGTGTGATACCGCTTTCATACTGCCGCCCCGGCAATATCCCGGGTGTTTCAAGTCAGGTTTTTGCCGGGGCTCGGAGCGTCCCAGCTCAGAAACACCATTCATACTGCACCTCGGACCCGGTAATTTCCCGGGTTGACCCTATTCATACTGCACAAGTCTGTGCCCTGGCAATTTGTGGGAGTCATCACCAGAGCAGTTTTCATTGGCTGAAAAATGGTGATGTCATTGAAAGGTGACTGGTTTTTTGACGCATAAAGATGATGCAAAAGTTTGATCTGCACTCCACCATCCACCATTTCTCCTAAACTCCTTCTTGAATCTTCCACGGGCTCCCATCGATGACATCATCCTCCAGAGACAGGCAGACAGCCAATCAGCTTGTTTTCTGTGCAACCCGGGTTGAAAAACCCGGGTTGCACCATTCATAGTGCAGGCAACCCGGGTCCGACCCGGGAATTACCCCTCGATAAATCCCGGGTTTTTAGACCCGGGATTTTTGACTTGTACCATTCATACTGCACCAAGACCCGGGTCGTTTGAGCTCGCCCCGGCAAAAATCCGGGATTTTGGTGCAGTATGAAAGGGGTATTAGGGATATATTTTCTATGCAGCAGCAGTTCCGTAGAACCGCCGATTCCTGGCGATTTGAAGTCATTTTCTTCAAACGGCAATTTTATTAAAGATAAAACCAGATGGGTTTTGTCTTTAATAAAAGTGCAGTTTTTTTAAAAAATATTTTTAATACAAAACATGTAATTTTAATTGCTAAACTTATTATGTTAGTGGAACATGGTAATCATGTCCGTTTTTCTAATCCATGTATTTTAGCCAAAAATCTAGTTTTAGGGGTTAAACGTTTTTCCTCTACATTTAAAAGTAATATTCTTTACCTGTGTGGTCCATAAGGTGTTTTTAGAAAAAATAATTCATAGCGATGTGGTTTGCAAAACTGGAAGTGAGAAAACGTTATGGGGGGAATTCCATTGGCCGCGCTACTGTAAAAAGTAAAGCGGCTGCACACTATTACTGATATTACGGTAATAGTGCGTCTATTACTGATATTACGGTAATAGTGCACATAATTACTGGTAATCCCAATGCCAGCTTTTTGCTCGCGGCTCCCTGAGCCACAAACAGAAATCTGTGTGAAAATTACCGTCTTAGTGGTAATAGGTTTACTGTGGCAGTATTCTGGGGGGAATTGAATTACCCCCTTATATGTGTTTCATATCTCTGTTTGACAACTTAAGTTTAGCAACTAAAAATTACATGTTTAGTACTGAAAATACATGTTATATTTAAGATCAATTTAGTGTAGATGGATTTTATATATGTATGGACAAATTAGAAACAAAGAAACTTTTTAACTTGGACCTGCATATCACAGTATAAAAGGAAGTGAATTACTGAATAAGCATTATCCTTGAAAAAGATTCAACCTAAGGGGCATATTTAATCGACGGCGGGATCGCCGAAAATCCTGCGTTCCAAAAATACTACCGTTAATACGGTAATATCTCGCTGGATTTGCTGCGAGCTGAAATCCAGCGAGTAAATTACCGTATTAACATTTTTTACGCGCAGGATTACCGTATTAACGGTAATATTTTTTGAGCGCGGGATATTTGGCGATCCCGCCATCAATTGACTATGCCCCTAAGAGTTGAAACGCGTTGGCTGAAGAGGGCTCTCCTTTCTTTCCATGGGCACAAGAATATTCCTACCTGAAATAATATCTGGAGGAGAAACATTGCTGCATTCCTGGAAGCTTCAATGTTTAATATTATGCTTGTCATATTCTCCATCTGTTAGGAAGTTATTTACACCTAACTGTACCTTGGGATTTATGTTTATGTTTTATATCTAATTTATTACAGTATATTTAAAAAATATCACTAGAAATATTCCTTTTCTTCCATATATGATTTATTGATACATATGGGAAGAATACATCAGAGGATGGTGTCATCAGGGGATTTGCAAAAAAAGACAGGCAACAATTTGAGATACAACGCCTGATCTCTTTTTGCAGTTAGTAAGTATAATTACAAGAGGGTGATTTGTGGTGAAGGAAGATTTTTCTAATCACCTGGAAAAAAAAAAAGAATAAAGACAGTCTCATAAGGCGCACTTTTTATTTGTATCTAGTAAGTGGATTCCCACTGGGGAATAGGGTCATGGGAAACTCACCTAGATGAGTTTTGCATCACAAATTCACTTGAATGAAGATTCCACAACATGTATTCTAACAGTATTATGCTATGTATATTTTCCTTTTTTTCACATATACTGTACAATTTCGAACACTTTGGGTGGTATACTTCTTTTTGGTAGGTGTAGAAGAGTTGTAGGGTAAGACGGAGTGAAGAGTTCCTCCTCTAGCTTTATTACTAAAGTGTTCTTATTACAAGAACCAATCCAAATCCAACATGTACTGAAACATTGGCTGAACAGGAAAACACCATTATAGCAGAGAAGTCCTTCTTGGTTTTTTTGTAGGGGTAGTCTATTGCTTGCTATTTTAGGCTTTTGTCCCGCTTTCAGGATTCTGAATGTTGGGAGCTGTGCATAACGGTTTTTTATTACTGCCACTTTTCCCAATACAGAAAGTTTCAGGTGTTTGCAATTAGTCAATTGTGTGGCAGTTTTGTTTATAATTGGGGTAAAGTTTGGTTAATATAATTTACCTAGTTTAGAAGGTATAAATATTCCAAGATATTTCAGAGTACCTTTGGCTGTTTGAAAGTGGTTTGCAAATTATGGGAAGTGGGATATATCAGTTGGGTTAGTTAATGGGAGAACTTCATTTTTATTTTCAATTTGTATCCCGGAAATGTGCTAAAAAGTGTTAGAATTTTCATGGTTTTTGACGGTTTTAGATATAAAAAGTAGAATGTTGTCCACGAACAAAAGACGGTTTTGTTTCTATATTGCCAATATGAATTCCTGTGTATAATTGGTTCTATCTTAGGACTATGGATAGTGGTTTTAAGATGATGAAAAATATTAAATGATAGGGGAGACCCCTGATTTGTTCCTCTCTGTATGTGAAAAGGAGGTAAAATATATCCATTTTCCATGACTTGTGTTGAAGGGTTAATCTATAAAGTTGTTATTATTTGGATGTATTGTGTTAGGAATCCAAATCTACGAAGTGTCTCGTACAGATGATCCCATACCACCTTATCAAAGGCAGTGAAAGTAAAATATTGGGATCATATCCACTGGATCCCTTTAAAGACTGAACCACAAAGCTAGAACCTTTTATATATTAGAGAGTTTATACCCTATTTGATGCCAGATTGATCTTTGTTTATGATTCGGGGGAGTATCTGCAAGGATCTTTGGGACTATTTTGTAATTGGTTTTTAAGAGTGAAAAAGGTCTATAAGAAGCCAGTAATTCTGCATCCCTCCCTGTCTTTGGTAGGACTTGTGCAGGCGGTGTATTTTCTGTAATAATTGTATTGAAAAAGTTTTTCAATGGTTTCATAATCAAGAGTTGCAGTATTTAGAAAAAAAGGTCATCTGGGCCTGGGGATTTCATGGGTTTCAAATTTCTTTTAACCAAGGTGATTTCTTCCTCTGTAAATGGTTGTAGGAGTATGGATATCTGTTGATTTGTGGTAATTGAATATAATCCCAAAACATTTATTTTTATTGTTTAGTGGCTCTTCTGTTATATGTTAATGCTTGTTATATCATCTCCGATGTACTGTAGGGAGCCTGTATTATCACGTAAAGATGTGATACATGAATTGGTCTTATTTCCTTGTAATAAGTTGGTGAGTAAATGTCCTGCTTTATTATCATGCTTATAGAATAGAAACCTAACATTTTTAATATGTTTATTCCCTATTTGTGTGCCTATATTGTCAAAGTTAACTTTTATTTAATTATATTTGGATTCATTAGCAGATGTCGTTTTTCCCCCACAGATTAGTAGGCCTTGGTGCGCTCTTGTGTTGTCTAGTACATCTTGGATTAGTCTGTATTGAATTTATTAGAGAATTATATGATTTCCCCTCTGAGATACATCTTTGCCGCCTGCCAGTATAAGATCGAGTTAGTTAAATGTTCTGAGTTATTGTGTACATAACATAGCCCAGGCAGTTTCCAGCATAGTTTTGAACTTTTTGAGGAGGCCAAAACGGTGGGAAATCTCCAGTGTCTACGTCTTCCTGTTTTATTTGCAGTTTTTAATTTTATTCAGATTGTGGTGTGGTCAGAAAGACTTGCAGGTTCAATTTCTGCTTTAATTGTTTTGGCAACTAGTGCTTTAGAAATTAAAAAATAGTCTATTCTAGAAAAGGTGTCATGTATTGGCCATAAATATGTGTATTATAGGTCTACTGGGTGCCGTAGTCTCCAAATGTCCACAATATGCTGTTAGAGAAGTATTGTATACCTACATTATATTGGCGTGGTTGTCCTGTGGATGAATTTTGCTGGTCTAATTGTTGTGTGGTGACAAAGTTGAAGTCTCCACCTATAAGTAACTGAGAATCTAGATATCTATTGTTATGACTAACAGCTCGTTTAGATGAGCTACTAGAACCAGACTGGTAGAGATCTTCACCTATAACAGCCTTCCCCATAGATCTGTTCCCCAAATCATTGATTTAACTTGGCATTTGTTTTTGTACCTTATGCATTGATGCAGATTGTTGTTTTAGATTGTAAATATCTTGCAGATTTTATGGTGTCTTGTTTGGTAGTCTGAAAGGTTTAGTCTTTGAGTTCTTTTATAGCATGTGGTTCCATTGTTTCCTTGATTGCTCTAACTACCTCATTATATGAGATTGGTGTAACATTACTATTAGACTGGTGACCAGCATGTCAATGTAGGGTCTGTATGTTCAGTGGACATATTGGCTTTAGAATCTGCATTAGAAGGTTTCTTCATGGCACTGGAGGAATGGGTTCCTCGATGTCTGTCAGTTTTGATTTGTTGTGACTTTATAGGGTTAGGAGAGATTACAAATGTATCCATGTTTGGTTGTAAGGTGGTTTATTCACACTGCTATTGTACACTGGGGTCGATACTTAGGGGCCATATATGGTTAATTTTCACATACTTAGAAGTGATAGTGAGAAGTCACAGTTTGTTTAACCGGCCAAACAATATTAGCACACACAAACTACTGTCAATCTGTCTGGACCCTGTAGGTGGCAGTGTGATGTAAGATGTGTAAGAGTGGCCTCAGAATGAAATGGATGATTATGACTTTGACAGAATTATCAATAAGTAGAATAAAGTTATAATATGAATAAATTAGCTGTTGCAGTTTGGATCAAATGCTATCCAGCAATGAGAATGAGATGCTGGCACTTTAGTATTGTAATAAGTGTAGGGGTGTACAGTCTTATACAAAATATATCTCTACAGTTTTGAATATACAGATTAATTGTTCATTTTGTTGAAAGCAATAAGGTTGTTCCAAGGTAAGTGTTTAAGTACTGTGGGAAGACTCTGTACCTCAACATTTTGTCCATCATCAGAGTAGTAGGAGAAGACAAGATGGTGGGCGTCTTGTGCCAAATTTCAGTCCAGACACTCTCCTACGCTCTCTTTCCCCTTCCTTCCCTAGAAGACCTGCGCTCTGTGCGGGTGGTAGATAGTAATAGGGAAGATACGGTACGGCACAGAGCAAAGCCTCACCACTGCGGGAGTTGTCAATATCCTTGAAAAGCAAACCGAGTAAATAAGGATTGCTCTCTTCACACCTAAGGGAGTTCTTAAAGCTGTTTTTGCTGTGGAGGTGCTGCTGTCAGAGCTGCAAAATGGAGGTTATTAGCTTCCTCTTCCAGGAGCTCAAGTAGACCACGTCCTGCCACTTCAGGCTTCTAAGCCACACACCCCTCCTCCAAAAACAATACAAGAAGAAAGAGACACCTGTCTGTAATAAAACATCACTAGGCATTGTAAAAAAGTGGTGAAAGTTCAAACAAATCTGACAGTAAAACAAGAAGCTGGACGCCGCAGGTGAAGGCTCAGAGGGCTACGTGTGACCCTAGGTACACTTGGTGACCATCACTATTATAAAGAAATGCCCCATAAACTTTTCTCTTTTTCTCACTAGGTTAGCGTATAAGTATTTTGAATATGTATGAGTTGTTGTTGTGAGACATTCATAGCACTGGAATATAAGCTCTTAGTATACCTTACAAAAAACATAGGTAACAGACGCACCAGAAAACTTTACCCTTTAGTATAAATAATGGCCAAAACTATGTGATGTTGTAAAGTTGCCTGATGAAAGGGCCTCTGTGTTCTGAAAGCTAGCAAATATAATAATAATTTTTTTGGTTTGCCAATAAAGGTATCACTCCTATAATACTTTTGTCTTTTTGACACGAAAGTATTTAACATCACATATATTTTGCATAATGAAACACCGCTATAATTTACCATGCCAGGGCTGCTCTGGGAGCCCTGGCGAAGATCCTTTTCCTCTGCAATGATTTTTTGCTATTCACTGCCAGCCTAACACTGCTGGCAAATGAAGGAAGTGCTATGCACATGCACATAGCAGCTTCACAGGAGTGGGATGCAGTGTAGCCAGAGCTTCAGCTGGATCCTATTGTGAAATACCAGTAACATGATCCTTAGATTAGCTAGCAGGGAAACACGCAGTACCCCTGCCATAATGACAACCAACCCCTGTCTGTTCAGCGCTGGGCTGGATTCCCTAGAGAGTAGGGTCCACTGAAAAAAACGAGCGGGCTCCCGCTTTAGGGACAATAACCAGCCCAGTGCTGAAAGCACCAGGGCTCTTCCTACACCCCTGGGCGGTGGGTGTAGGGTAATAAATTGCAATATAAGTGTAAAAAATAAACACGCCATTTTGTTGTTTTGTGGAACTACAAGTACCAGTCAGGGTGCCATAAACAGTGTGGGCATGCTGATACTTGTATAACTACAAGCACCAGCATACCCATGGCAGCCAGGGCATGTTGGCACTTGGACAACCACGATTGCCAACATGCTCTGAAACCCACGGCTGGCAGAGACCTGTAGTTCCACAAAAGAAAATGTTAAATAAACCACCACACCCTCATTAAAACCACAGACATTTAATAAAACCCCAATAAAGACACTAAACACCCTCATTTATACCACATATTTTTATTAAAAATAATAAATCCCAATATACTCGCCACTGATGTTTTCATCTGTTGTCAGCAACTTTTAATCCTAAAAAGGCTGTAAACCAAGTCCCAAATATATTTGTATCCAATAGTCCGGCTTGAACAAGTCCAATATAAATTTGTATCCAATAGTCCGGCTTGAAGAAGTCCAAAATAAATTTGTAATTCCCAAAGTCCAGATTGAAATCCGGATTTTAAAACGCTGAAAAAATTGGACCTTGATACATTTACCCGCTGGTGTGGTTGTATAAACACACACCCCTTTTTTAAATAGCAAGACGCTGTGAAATAGCCTTTAGCTGGCCTTTACGGTGGCATTTTGCCTCTTAACTGCTTCTTAAATAGACCCCTAGGTATTAAAAATATATATATTATTTGTTGAGGGTAAGTGATGTCGAAGTCAGATAATTGGATATGGTCATTGCAAATTAATATCTAACAATCCGATTGTCTATGTCTGAAGTTATGTGAATAACATGCTACGGCATGGAGGAGCGTAACTAAACACAACACTTGCAAACATTTATACACGCATTTACACAAAGGCATACACATGTAATTTGTTCACATTAAAATTAGTTGCAACAGTTATTTGTAATGAAATGTAGCAGAGTTTATGGTGAAATATTATAATGTTATATACACGTTAGTGAGATCTAAGGTTCAGGTCACAGGAAACATATCATGTCTGGTATCATTCTATTCCCCTATTTATCCACAGACGTCCGGTTTAATCGCCTAAAGGATCACACCTTGCATATGCTAGATATGAATTATAGGGAATAAATGATCAAAATGGTATTGTCTGTGTAATGTAAATAGACCAGTTTGAACTAGTTCTTGGCAGGAATATTAGCATGCATCTTCTGGAGCGCTGACCCCCACCCTTGGATGGCATCGTTTGAACTGGCCAATGACCTGCATTACACTGGACCTTCCTGAAGCTTGAACCTATGGAAACATGCGCATGGGCATTTGCTATATTATTAATTAGGCAGCATCGGGGGCTAATTATTCCATGCTGGTGCCTGACTTCTGATTGGCGTCCAGTGTACTGCACCTTGCTGACCTGCTCTGTCCTGTGGATGATCTGCTATCTGCTAGTTGTTAATACTATATTCTCTAAGGTTAAATCAAATGGAAGTGAGATCTAAATTCTATTAAAGAAGAATAAATTAATGGGTGTGATTCACCAAATTGTGGTACATGTCATGTGGAGGAGGGCACATTCATTTTTTTCTATTTGTGTCCTTGCTAGAAAAATGATTGTCCTTAATTGGAAAACCAGCAGTAGTGTGGATGGCTGCAAGGAGAGAGAGGTGGTTGATCAACACCCCTATTTTAAAGTATAATATTGTGTTCATGGAGGTTGTCCTGAAAAGCTTGAAAATATTTGGAGTCTGTTAGGAACTCCTCCAGCCAGCACGACACAACCCGGAGTCTACTCTGCCAATCAGGTGTTCACTGGAGCCCCTGATGGTGGGGACAGACTGGGCTGCAGACTGACAGAGGGTCGTGAAGTGCGTACCGGCTGGGGAGAACCCAGGTAAGTGGAGTGGATTCCAAGCAGAGGTCAAGGGCAGGCAGCAGATAGCAGATCCGATAAACAAGCCGGGGTCAAGGGTCACGAGCAGACAGGATGGTCGGTATACAAGCCAGAGGTCAGGGTCACGAGAAACACAGGCAGGGTCCAAATCCAGGCAAGGGGTCATACACGGGTAGTCAATAGAATTTCCAAGACACAGGAACAAGGCACAGAGCAGGTCAGCAGACTGGAACAGAAACTATAACCGGCAATGAGGCAGCAGACCTCATTGCCTTAAATACAGGCATAGACCAATCAGAACTTGTATACACACCTGCAGAGTAATTGCTGGTACAGAGCAGGACCAATCAGGGCTTGTCCCTGAAACACACACAGTTGTAGGCTAATGTCCTGTAGTTCAGCCCCCTTCATTCAATCAGCCCACAGGCTATCTATTGCGCGCATGCACCCGGCTTCTAGCACTGCCAGAACGCAGCGCTACTGAAGAGGCGTCCGGCCGTTGTCTTGACAACGGTCGGCGTTGAAAGGGAAGTGACGTCCCTGTCGTCATGGTGACGTCCGGGACGCTGGGGCAGACAGGAAGCGAGCAGCCGCCGCGGCTCGTGACAGAGTCTGAACCTGTCTTTAGTGACTCAGCTTATAGATGTAGCTACAACATTTATGCATGTCATTTAATTAAATATTTTGTATATTTTACCTATTCGAACAAACTGCTAATTATCATGGATTACACAACATGGGAGACATTTTTACTCGATGCTGTTTTGTAAGAATTGATTCAATTTATTTGTATTCCATGTGTATGCTTCCAGAATACTATTCTTCAGCAAAACCTGTAACTGCTGTGACATGTACAATATAATATGCAAAATTCTGATGCAATAATCAACCCGAAAACCTGTGTTTGTTATAATATTGTTACAATATAGTGTTGTTCTTGACATTGCCCTACCTCCACAGAACCATCATGTAGCAGAATGGGAGAGATATCTTGGCCCCCTAACAAACAAGTTGGCCTGGGAGGACATGAGACTTGGAATCACTAAAAGCTCTTTCTGTCCTAATATCAAGGAAACCTCTTATAAGGTTTACTACTGATGGCATTGTACCAACAAGGCTTAGGAAGATTTTTCCATCTACTCTATTTGATTGTTGGAGAAATTGTGGCCAAAGGGGCACCATGCTTCATATTTGGTGGTCATGTCCTGTAATAACACTTTTTTGAGATAAAGTACATAGACATCTGATCAGTCTCTTTGAGGCCCTGATGGCAAAGGACCCTTAGATTTTCTTGCTATGTTTCCCTCCCTAAGATCTCAACACATTTTCTATAAAACTGCATACCTTTTAGCAGCAGCTAAATGTCTAATAGTCAGAAATTGGAATAACTCTTGTTGTCCTTTTTGGCACTTAAGAAACATATTTGGCCTATAGCGACCATGCAGAAAATAACTTAATATCTAGATGATAGAGGTCATGTGTTTAATCAGGTATAGGTTTCTTCTCTTGATTCCACCACATTCACACATGCGCAGTGAGAAATCCACCACTAATATTTCTCCCTAAATGTGGTCATTCCTTCGCTATATATCCAGGACTTAATGACTACCCTCTAGTTCCATTAAGATGAGCTGACAAGACCACTGCCCTTCTCCTTCCATTAGTCCTGTACTATTACCCCCCTTCTCCCATCCCCACTCCTTCCCTAATCTCATTATTTATTTTTATATACCTTAGTTCTCCCTTCTGATCCAGTTTTGCCATGTTATAGTTTTCTGTTTACAGTTCAGAAACTCTGCTATATGTTCATGTTATATGATTGGACAACCAAAATAAATTATTATATAATATTGTTAAAAAAACAAAAACATTTTTTAAAAAAGAGAGGAGTTTATTGCACGTTTATATGTCCCCAAGGCATAAATACAAAGATACTAAATCTTCACTCCGGTGTTCACAGTTAATGGAGCGCAGAAAATGGTTCAGCAATATTGGCCAACTTGACCTGCCAGCACACACAAGGCTAAGGTCTCATCCATATAAGCAGGGCCACCTTAACTACATTATGGGCCCCCGGGCAATGCAGTGCACCGGGGCCCCTAAATATAGATATTATATATATAGGGGCCCCCTTAACTTACCTTAAGTCCGATCCCCTTCTCTTCTTTTTTCCACGTTCTCTTCTGCACTCCTCCGTGCTGTGCTTGCAGTGAATGTTGGGCGTGACATCACGCCCAACATTCACTGCGACCACAGCACGGAAGAGGGGACCAGGGAGGGAGCCGGATCTCGCTAGCTGACGTGACCGTGTGACCGCAAGGTAAGCATTTTCTTTTTTTTTTTTTTGCAGTATTTTTTTTTTCATTGCTGCCTCGGACGGGCCCCCTTGCCCGCAGAGCCCCCGGGCACCTGCCCATTGTGCCCAATGGAAGAGATGGCCCTGCATATAAGCAGAATACTGACATTACAGGCACCATTTCCTTGTGCTCCATATGAACAACAGATGCAGCATGGCATAGGGATCAATAGATTCCTTGCCAGTATTATTTAGCTGGAGATATACTCACTTCACATTTTGTTGGGAAGACAAAGCCAGTATTGGTCAAGTCCTAACATAAGTATGGCGAGATCTAGCCAGAACTATAAGCACAAATATGGTTAACTCAAAGCAGAGACATATTATAAGTCTTGCAGGCTCATATATCAAACTCTCTTATAGGCAATTCTAGTACCATATCATGTGTTACTCTGCACTACCACTGCAGGCAGTAATAAACTTTCCAGTCACCAGCACAGTGACAGTGTATACTTACCTAATAGACACTGCTAGCGAACATTTAACATTAGAAGAAGCTTTTTGTAGGGACAAATTAAAATATGCTGGACTATACAGCTAGGTATGGGAGCAGTGATTTACAAGTGGTATACTAGTTTAACAAATACATGTGGGTATTTTCTTAGCACTGTGTAAATCAGTTAGCAGAGTTTCAAGGAGTAGCATGCTGAAAATTGTAGTTATAAAATGGCTAGAAGTTTGGATGGAATTGCTCTAAAAGTAAATCATTTTAAAAATCGGCTAGCATGGCCCCCTAAAAACAAGCAGGAAGTCCAATGAGCATTGGGTCCCACTGGGTCTGGTGCCCACTATGACAGGAGGACCACACAGTGCTAGGCTTCCTGTTAGTGGTTAGAACTGGTCCTGATCTGGATATCAAAACTGCAACATTTCCCTGTGAATTACATATAAGTAAGATTTTTTTTTGTAGTACAGAAGAGAAACATTTCTTTTTGGTTACAAAAATGCTTACAGTGGGGCAAGATGAAAGAAAGTGTGTATTTTTTTTTACATATTATTTACTGAAGGTCAGTGAGTTACAAACAGATAATAGCAACTGCAATGTAACAAACATGGAGAAAATATAAAGACTTATATAGAGTTTAAGAAAACAGAAACATCAAGAGCAGCCTTTTCAACTGAACATATCCAGGTATGAGAAGAGTAGAGAAGATGGAAGGAGAGGGAATTTCGTATGAGACCATAACAGAGATGGGGCGGGAGGATTCCAATAGGGAGCCAAGAGATCAAACAAATGGAGAATGAAAGTTAAATAATGATGGACACAGATCTGGTGGTTTTAATTATACTAGACGAGTATTCCATATAAGTATGTCAAATTCTGTTAATGCATTTTAATGAAGGGGTGGGGTGGACCAGGGGCGGGCTGGCCCAGGTGGTATCGGTCCCCCGGGCCGCTCAGTCTGACCCCTGTTCGGCACAGTTCAGCCCGGGGGGCGCACAGGCGGCTGCATCACGACACGAGATGCGGCCGCGTCATTGATGATGCGGCCGCAGCACAAAGCAAGCGCGTCGGCGCACAGGCGGCCGCATCATCAATGACGCGGCCGCATCGCGTGTTGTGATGCGGCTGCCTGTGCGCCCCCCGGGCTGAACTGTGCCAGCCCACGCCTGGGGTGGACTGCTTCTAATCTGTAGCTAACTGGTAGATGGCAGCTGAGATTATGGGCTTGATTCATCTTCGGGCGCAAGTCCATTTGAGTGCTGTATCGTGCGTGAAATAGCACTATGCATGCTCAGAAATGGTCCTTATGCCAATGAATGCAATTGCATGCAATTCATGTCTGAACGCAAATGACACGACTGCCTGCTTCTTGTAGGGCGGCAGGGGGACGGAATGGTTGGTTTTACATAGGCAATGTTACTAAGGGCGTGGCAATGCAGATGCTGTCACTGGCTAGCACAGAACATGTGCAAGGAAGGTAAACTAAAAACACATTGTATGTACAGTACGCATTAGCAACATCCTGATTTATGTATTTACTGTTAAAAATAATGTACCGTATTTATCGGCGTATAACACGCATCTTCATTTTAAGAGGGACATTTCAGGAAGATTTATTTTGCCATTCTGGTCTCCTTTAAATCTGTGCACACTGCTGCACAACATCTATGTAATACACTAGCACTTTGTTAAATATATATATATTATAGAAATAATTTTAGAATATTTTCAGCACATACAGTAATATTTATTACTTGCACATATTGGATCCAGCATGCTGGCACTATTGTATCACCAGTTTTTCACATATGGGAATTAGCATGTTAGCACTTTATATAATTATTTTAAAATGACTATATACCGTATTTTATCTGTTTAATTGTTAGTTCGTTGTTGCGCCGTACACAAAACCCCACTTTACTTCACTACTTTACTTGTACCTGACGGGTACAAGTTCTCCTACCTCAGACAGCGAACTCTCGCAGTGCAGAGCGTTGCCGTGGTTACGCTCCGATGGCCGCGAGAATTAGACGTGAGGAAGGCGCGGCTTGCCGTTGCCTACTGATTGCCTCACACTCCACACGCTGCTACTGATCTGCTACTGGCTTCTTAACATTATATCGGCGTATAACACGCATACATCATTTGCCCCCTATTTTCAGGGGGAAAAAAGTGCGTGTTATACGCCGATAAATACGGTAATTGTTTTAAAATTATTTTAATTATAGTATAGTTGATAATTTATTTTATAAAATATTTTTTGGTGCATGCGTTCTGATGTGTCTTTATTTTGCACATATGCATGTGCGTATCCTGCACTATGTTCTGTCTGTCATACAGTAAGTATCGTTTAGACAGATTGTACTTATACCCAGATTCAAATGGAAACGTTGATGAGATAAACTTGTCTTTGAATATGTTCAAATCGCATGCAGGTTGCATCCAAAGATGAATCAGGCCCCATCAGGGCTGCCGAGAAGGGTCGGGCATGCCAGGGGGCCCCACCTGGGCCTTCACTGCCGATTATTTTTTGTTTGTTTGTTTATTAAACCTTTTATTTATTTTTTTCGTTTTTTTTTCTGGGGTGGGGGGGCATTAGTGGTGGCACCGCCCTCTTCGTTGGTGGGGGAGCAAAGGCATGATGAAGGAGTGGGGGGGGGAGGGAGAGCAGCATGGCAGAGTGATGAAGGAGAGGGTGGGCAGGATGGCACAGTGTAATGAAGGGGGGGAGCAGCATGGCACAGTGATGGAGAGGAAGGGCAGGATGGCACAGTGATGAAGGAGAGGGGGAGCAGCATGGCACAGTGATGAAGGAGAGGGGGGGCAGGATGGCACAGTGTGATGAAGGGGGGTAGCAGCATGACACAGTATGATGAAGGGGAGGAGCAGCATGGCACAGTGTGATGGAGGGGAGGCAGCATGGCACAGAGTGATTAAGGGGGTGGGGGCAGGATGGCACAGAGTGATGAAGGGGGGCAGGATGGCACAGTGTGATGAAGGGGGGGTAGCAGCATGACACAGTATGATGAAGGGAAGGGGAGGCAGCATGGCACAGAGTGATGAATTGGGGCAGCATGGAACAGAGTAATGAAGGGGGGGAGCAGTATGGCACAGTGTGATGAAGGGAGGCCAAGTGAAGGGGGAAAAAGCAGCATGGAGGGTGCAGTGTGATCATAAGGGGGCACAGCGTGGTGAGGATGAAGGAGCACAGTAATGTGTGTGTGACGGCACAGGGGGCTTGTGGTAATGTGTGTGTGTGATGGCACAGGGTGCTTGTGGTAATGTGTGTGTGATGGCACAGGGGGTTTGTGGCAATGTAGCGTGAGGTAGGTGGTGGCTAATTAATGGGTAAAATTTTATTTGTCGGGTGATGGTGGAGCAATTTAATAGTGGGGACTATTAATATTATGTGGGGATGAGTTTGGGGAGAATGAGGTCTCTTTATTAAATGTGACTATGAATTATTTAATGGCAGTGATGGTTGCAGGAAATAGGTATATTTATAAAATGTAAATATTATTAATTTATTGCTGGGGCTGTTTGGAGGGAGGGAAATAGGTTTATTTATTAAATGGGCTTTTTACCGGCTAGTCACGTCCCAATGATGCATAGCTACGCCTCCAATTGTATGAACAAACCCACTACCACTTTTTGTACCACCACAAAAAAAAATTTTGATGCTCAACTATAAGGGGGGCCCAAAGAAGTTGATGTACCGGGGCCTTGAATTCCTCTTGGCAGCCCTGGGCCCCATATGTCTTATGAGTCTGCTTTAGTGGTGGGTCGCACATGGCATACCCAAAGGAAGGTGTTAGAACTTGAGATCCATGGAAATATCGACTTGGAGGATGTCAAGCCAGACGCAAGACATCCTCACCTAAAATGATGGAATGAGCCTTCAGCTTCTCCAGCATCTGAATGTATCCTTACGTAGAATGAGCTGGAGGCAGCATTTTCTCTGACAGTCATCATTCTCAATGGCTCTCCAAGCTCTGCCTCCCTAGCTAGTTCATGAGGATTACTGGGGCTTGACGTTGGGGTCTCAGTATCTAGAGCAAACCAGCCCCTTTGTGGACACTTGTCTTAGACATATAAATTTGACTGTAACATTCTACGGGAGAGATGCAATTTGATGTTGATATGAAAATGCTGTAGGTACTGAAAAATGTATTTATTGGGGATGTCAAATTTAGACTGAATGTTTGCAAAAAGGGAAAAGAATTATCCTGGATCATATCGTGCATATATCAAATACCACATACCAGCCAGGAGCCAAACAAGGCTGGATATATACCTGCAGAAAATTCTGTTGCATGTGAACATTTGGTGTTAATTTTCAAGAGGTTGGAGACTATTTAGTGTTGGAAAGTCGGCTTTGGGCACCATGATGGTGGGAGACAGAGGTGAGAGCACTCTCAGACCTTCAGCCTCTATTAGTGTCCATACTCTGGAGCCTTAGGTTTCTGCAGAACTCAGTGTTTTACTCAAGGACGGTTACTTATCCATATGAAGTGGGCTGCATAATGTTGAAGGAATTTAAAAACATAGGGAGCAATACATATAGGAATGGCTTGGTAGATGTACAGAAATCTAGGGAGGACTGTTAGGAACTCCCAAGCCAGTACAGTGAAACTCGGGGACTACTCTGAAGGCCCGGTGTTCGCTGGAGCCCCTAGTGGTGGGGACAGACTGGGCTGCGGGCCGACCGAGGGTCGAGTAACGTATACTGGCTAAAAGGAGTACCCAGGAGTGGAGTGATTGGCGGGCAGTAGTAAAGAAGAATCCTAGGTCAAAGGGTCACAAGCACAGATGCAAAAATCCAGAGACAAGCGAAGGGTCAGACACACAGGCAGAGAAGCAAAATCCGAAATCCAGGCAAAAGGTCGAGGTCAGAAGAGAAGGGTCACAGGTCCAAGAACAAGCAGGGGTCAAAACACGGGTAGTCAAATCCAAGGTAGCAGGAACCAAACGGATAGCACAAGCAGGCAGCAGGACTGAGGACAGAATGCTATAACCGGCAGTGAGGCTGCAGACCTCACTGCCTTAAATGTACAGATGAGCCAATCAGAGTCTAGCTCTGAAAATACTTCCAGGAGCTGATTAATGAATTAATCACAGTCTAATAGCCAGCGGGCTATTAGATCTCTCTGCGCACGCGCCCAGCTGTCCCCTGTTGCCGGGACACGGCGCTACACTGCTGGGCGTCCGGCCGTTGCCTCAGCAACGGTCGGGAGTTAGAAGGAAGTGACGTCCCGGTCGTCATGGTGACGGCCGGGACGCTGGGGCAGGCCGCGGCGGCTGTGAGTACCGTCGCGGCTCGTGACAAGGACATTCATTTCATTAATACAGCCAATCCAGGAAATAAAGTGGGGCGACCAGGAGTCACATTTATTTGGAAAAGCTGATGATATCATCTGGTGACATGGGTTCCCAGATATTTGATTTTCTGTTAATGCCACTTAAATGGGAATGTCTGTTCTAGGGAAACCTTCAGTTTCAGGTAAATAAAAGTCTAGAACCTCCGTTTTTTAAGGGTTGATTTTATAACCCGAAAACTGACCATAGAAATCGATTTCCATGATGTAGTGTGGGAGGGATTGGGAAGTGTCTTCCACAATTAGTAGGCCATCAGCAGCATAAAGAGTAGCTTTGCATTCAGTGGCTCTCACTTTAACTCCTACTTCCCGATAAGCCTGTATTCTTGCGGCTGGTGGTTCTATGATCAATAAGTGGGGAAAGGGGGTAACCATACAAAGGTTCTTGTTCTCCCTGGCAACAGTGTGATAGTGGGAATAGTCAGAGTTAGAAGGGGGCAACCTTGCCACATGTCGTTAGTGATCTCGAAGGGTAATAATGTCAGTGCATTTGTTGATAATGGTGAGCGATACTGAGCCAATTTCCGATCCACATACCTTCTCAAGAAGTCCATACATACATACACCCTATACATAAATGCCAGCCACAATCGACCAACCCCTTTCTCAGTGTTGATTTTAAAATGAGTGATTGAGTATTTTATTCATGAATAGAGTCGATCAGGTTGATGGCCCGTCTAGCGTTATCTGGAGCCTGCCCCCCACCCCTCAGATGTATCAGCAAGTGGGAAGAGAAGGTCCAAACTATTAGCTAATATGTTAGCATAGATTTTCAGGTCAACATTAAGTAGAGATATCGGCATGTAACTTCTATTCTCGGCTTCAGAATCACCACTATATTAACTAGAGTGGTGGCAGGCTCAAGGTCTCAGGGAGTGTTTTATTACTTTCAATTTTATTTTAAAAACTGTCTTTGTGTATTATTTACTTATACTATATTAGTATAAAGGCCTAGAGACTCAGGGACCCACTAACATTATACTGGGACCACTGAGGTGGAAAAATTGCGATTCCAGTGGTTCCCATTGATTTTACACTACCCCCGCATCTACAGTCCAGGGGTGTAAAAATATCAAATGACAGATCGTATTAAATAATGATGTGTTGTTTTTTTTTTAAAACCACATCCAGAAATTGACTTTTCATCTTGGCCTAAGTGTGATGGATGGTTTTTTTAAGTCTTTGAACTCATAACCTATTTTCATGTCGGCGTTTGGCTGTATACAAGATAGTTGAAAGTATATTTAATGGGAAATCCAATTTTTGCATAGAAAGCAATAATTTTGTACGTTGATTCAAAAATACTCATAGTTGAAAAAGTACAAAAATGTATTGGATTCAGCATTTAAAGCATGATATGTTCAATTCTTTCACATTATTGAAGTTTTTTCATGTTGCTGATGGCAGATAAAGCACATATGTTGCAAGACTTGAATAAACAATGTTGGAGGAAAACTGAAACATTTAAATGAAACTTCTGGTACTAAAGTGATTACAGAAAGACTGACATTTTCACTTGTGCAGTCCTGCAAATGGTTAAGCAGTAAGAAGATGTTTTTTAAACTGGGAAGTAGGTGGGCAGCCTGTTAGGAGCTTGTCAGACAAAAGGCACCTTTTTGCCTATTCTGCAGTTAATCTGTAGTTCGTAAAAGCCTTTGCACTTTCAATATGTTGAACACTGTGAAATAATCTTTTGTGTATTCATGAATGCAATCCACTTAGTAAACACATGCAGTGTGTCAAAAATAAACAAATTTACATATATACAATTTCAATATTCCATATTTATTATGCGTTTAAATACTGGTGGTAGACACACCACTTTTGCCTTCACATTCATTGCATAGTCACACTTTAAAGTTAGTTTTGTTAATAATAAAAATAGCAACAGAAAACACTGTCTTTGTTTCATTATGTTACTAAAAACATATACATAAAAACTGTATTTGTTAAGGGTTTACATTTAAATACAGTTATATAATAAACATTAATATAGCATACTTTATAGTCAATACTTGGCAGACCCCTAGCGAAGGCATCATAAGGCTTAAAAAGAAATAATAAAATAGTATTAGTCTAATGTGGGTAAGTACATAAAGAGCACAAAGGGTGATGGATAGGAAAGCTTTAGTTGCTCTATACTACCCATCATCCTCAGTCACACTGACCAGTGAAGATAGGAACTCTAGAAGCAGATTACAGACACAAACAATGGGCAGAATTATATCATTTTTACAACATGAAAAAATAAAGATAATATCGGAGACGGTTACCTTTAACTTGTAGGGCTGATACATTAATAACTTTTTATTTCACAAATAAATCCACCTTTGCAGACCTTTTTTTCTCATAGGGGAGGGGTTATATGTGCAAAATATCCCCCTATCCTAGAACTAGCCATTGGTTAGATACACTATTTACATAGCTACTCAATTCAATACTAAGCTGAAACCTGATGATATCAGGTTTGTGACGTGCCAGCGGGGGTTGGATAATGATGATTGCATAAGTAAACTAACTCAAAATAGAGGGACAATATGATTTATAAGCTGCTCATTGGGTGCATTCTACTCGAGAGTGTATCTAACTAACAGATAAATGTAGGATAGGGTTTATATTTACAAAATAGACCCTTTGATGAATTTATCCTTTAACAAGACAAGTCATTTGCTATGGTTTATTGTCATTATAAAATGTATACATGTACATGAGTAAATGTATTACTGACAAATTAAGTATTATTGATTTAATAATACTCAGTATTGAAGAAAAAAATCATTTTGGCACTAGTCTATAACAAAAGATTTGTTTTTATCCCACACTACCTCTTCAATTATTTGCATAACATAACAAATGTTTACTTATTTGGTTTAATTGCTAATTGTTTGTTATTGCTTCATTTACATTTTGTATAGAAACTCATGGCATAATGACATGTATAATTATATAGATATGTACCTTTCATATTCTGTAGGATAGTTATTTATATATGTATAAAACAGGTCTTCTAGACAAGGCAAAATAATCAAAGTCAACTTGTGCATATAAAACATGTTTCTTTCCCACTTACTTAATGAAACAAGCGTACTTAAACATTAAAATAAAGGCACAACTTTCGAGTAGAAAACAATTTATGATTGTAATAATTTCCAGATTCTGAGCTCAATATCTGAAATTTCGCAACCTCAAGTTAAGTACATATTGCAGAAAAACTGCAAATGTCTTCTGACAAATTAAAGCCACATAATAAATTTCATCAGGGTTAAATTTAAGGCCAACTTGCAAGGATATTCCCAAGCAAACGCAGTTTATGACATTGATGAGTTAATGATTTACATTGACCCCTAGGCTTATATAAAAATATCCTGAGTGTTGGCAGTTTGTGCAGACTAGCACTGCTCTCTCAACATTATATTAACCAAAATGTCCAGTCCCTAATGCAATATTGTAAGTACTATGGTATGTTTTATCATCTGTCAATCCAAGTACATTAACAACTCAAGAATATTTGTATACAATATAAAAATGGAATCCACAATGATCAAAATACCAACATTACAAAAGTAGTGTTCTCTAATACATTTTTTAAAACACCACTGTCATAACTCTATACTTAGATGGTATTACTATAACAAGCTTCCCTGATAGCTTTTTCACCAAGGTTCTATGGAATTATATATTTTTACATTGATCCTTGTAATGAAACATGTACAAAATAAATGTCATTTGTCATACTGAATAGTACAAGGCTGATGTGATGCATTTCACTTAAGAAGTTAAGAATTTTAACCAAGGTGAATAGTGTCAATGTAAGGCATTCTTTTAATGAAAAAGGGACATCAATGAACTGGTACATCAACAAAATTTCATTTTTTATATATATATATATTATACACATAGCATCAGCAAATTCCGTAGCGCTTTACAGCTGGGAGCAACCATGGTAATAAAACAATACTGGAAAAACAGACAGACAGAGAGGTGAGTAAGCCCTGCCCGGAAGCATACAATTGCGATATTTATATGTGTGTGTATGTATGTATGTATGTATGTATATATACACGTGTATGTATATATATATATATATATATATATATATATATATATACACACACACACACACTTTGCATAAGATTAAACTATATATTTTCTTTTATAGCACTCATTCTAGATTTTTTGGGGTTGGCAACACAAGTTGCTATTGGTTTGTGTGTGCATCAGACGATCACACTAATAGGCCCCAGTGAATACATAAAAGATATCTGGAAGTTTGGAGTCTGTGATCCGAACAGTCAGATTTCATTCAATTTGGAAATTCCATATCTTATTCTATTATGGCACTGCTAACAGGCTTGTATTGTAATAACCAACTGCTGCCTGCCTAGAAATGGAGAACAGGCATCTCCTGACTCAGTACCCAGTGAGGGTTATTTACTAAGATTCCTCAAAGGTGGAAACTTGCACCAAAGCCATTACAACCAATCACACATTAGCTTTCCTTGTCTTACTTGAAATAGACAGATAAAAGCTAATTCCTGATTGGTTTCTACAGTTTAATACAGATTTGCTCCTTTTAGTGATTTTATTAAATAACCCTCATTGGCTGCTATATTACACCTGGGAATAATGAAATAAGATTCCAGTTCAGTTTTGTTGGTTTTCAGGACTTGAACCATAACAGGGAAATATGTCTATATATCTTTAGTATAAGGCAATTTGTATTTTAGGTTTAGTGTTCCTTTAATAGTTGAAATGTTAAAATGACTGGCACAATGAATACCCTACATTCATCTAATGTTCCTTTAACTGAGTTATATTGATTCGTGCAGAGCAGGATTATATAGCAAGTGTAGAAAGTGGTTTGTAGTATGATCAAGAAAGTTTATAGTGTATTCTACTAATAAAACACAACCAGTAATGAGTGCCAAATTTGACATCACTGAGAACAGACATACACATGTAGCAGGGAAACATCATTGCCTTGATACAAAGACATTTACTTTTACATGGCAACAAGCATTTGTCATATGGCTCAGGCAATCATAGCACAGCTGGACAGTTATAATATACTGGTCACATAATGCTTGATCAGCTGATTGTACAATCTTACTGTAAATGAGTGTTTGCAAATATCCAACTTCGTTTGACAGCAGCTATTATAAGCATAGTAGATAGCAAAGTGAAAGTTCCAAGAAGAAAACATAATTGAACGTGTGCTAAGCTCTAACTTTTCCAGCAATCTACTCTATCTTGTAGATCTGGTAAAGTTTTTGTGCACCAAAATCTGGTAAACAAAGCAAAAACTTGTTCAGCCACTGAGACTGAATCTGAAGACAGTTGTTATAATAATAAAACTGGCACTGTGGTAAAGGTCAAAGCTTTCTTGTTAATAAGTATATAATACTTTTCCCTGGCATTCATAACCCTGCGCATTAGTCCCAGCATCATGTACACACATGTGCTTTAAATTTCACTGAGTGGCAATGAAGAGATCTCGACATGTCAGGCTCAGTGGGATGTGCAAGTAACACAGCTTAGAGAGATTATACAGCTTTGGGATTGTAGCACCAGTTTCAGCATTTGGTAATTGTCATAAAAAAGATAAAACGAATATACGAAAATCTGTTGTTGTAAAATAATGGTCACTATATGACAGATACATCTTCTTTTTTGGTATCCTCAGCTGTGCCCGGCTTCAATGTGCTGGCAGTGTTATCCACCATTTTCTCTTCATGGTCTCCATTCAGAGTTTTTGTTTGCTCCTCTAAAGTCCTTCCATGGACCCATGGGATGAGACAAAGGATAATACCACCAATGATAGGGGGAACACCCGCCAGATAAAATGCTACATCGTACGAGCCAAGGCTGTCCCGCAATAAACCTGGAGAAGCAGACCGCACAATTAATCACCAACTTACAAATACAGGAATGTTCAGTAATGATCCCCACATCTCTGAAGCTAATAAACCATCCATAAACCAACCACTGCAAACTCACTGTCGTAAATGGGAATTAATTTTCATTTTAGAACAAAGTCACACCATTGTACAAGCGCATGCATGGTACTTATAAGGCACCTCAACAAGTTTTGAGGTACTAGCAAAAATAAAAAATTGAAAAATAGGCACAATAAAATAGAACCTAATGAAAATCCTACATACCTGCAACAGGAGGACCAACAGTCATTGGAATAGACATAAATCCTAGCAGAAATCCAATTGCCTGAGAAACATTTTCTGGTCCAACAAGCTCAAATGCAATGGGAGCCATAATACATATGAAGCAGCCATCAAACAAGCCCATGAAGAGACAGACCGCAATCAAACCACCAAAGTTGTGGCATACGGGGATCATCATCGACATAAGTCCAATGAAAAAAAAAGACACTACCTGCGGAAAAAAGAGAATTTTCAAAGAATATGAAGGATAGTAGTATCATGCTTTACTGTGCAAAGACTTACCAATGAGAAAACAAAAGGTCAAATATATTTTAGCTGGTGGATGTAAGCGGTCAAGTGGCGCTAACTACAAAGGCAAAAAATTATTTTGCTAGCTTGATATTTGAATAAGCAAAAGAGCAGTGGACAGGGCAAACCTGCAGGTGTATTAATCATTAGCGAATATTTCCAGTTTACAAACAGGCAGTATTTTTACACCTGCTAGTAGATGGTGCATGCTGTGTGCATGAAAATATTAACGTTGTCAAACACATGAATTGCACACAGATCCTGTCTCAATTTACTGGCAGTGATTTGGAATAATGTCGCACCTTGACTGCATGAGTTGTACACTAGTGGGCCTCATATACAAAGTATAAAATAGCTGGGTCACAGGGCAAAAAAATCCCTTTTGATGGTGCCACTAGTTTTGCAAAATGAGGTTTAATTTTGCAGAGCGAGATTTTTGAAATCAGATAAAGGATTGGAGGCAACACATTTTTCTTGGTGTTCATTGCTGAATGCAGGGACACACAGTCATTTTAACTCTGCAAAGGATTTTTGCACCAGCGCTGAGCTGGCAAAGATCAGATATCATCCTATACTTTTAAAAGGATGCATTTTGCACCCTCCAGTTGCTTTAAGGAAGACGCGCACATTTTTAGGCACAATTTATCCAGGTAAAATAAAGCTTCCAACATACAAAAAGTACCACGTGTAATAAAAACAGTCCTGACGTCCCATCTCGTTTATGATTAATTTAAGCATAAATGAATGAAAGGGGTGGTTCTAAAGTGGTTAGGCTTTTGATATTTTTACAAATTCACCAAATACACCACTTCATTTTTTTTATGCTCCGAACATCTAGTATGTGGTTCCGAACATCTAGTATGTGGTTGCGTTTCCTGACAGCAGAAAGCAGTCTTATAACTTGATGTGCACAGGGCCAAAACGTTATGTACTGCAAGTTATAAACAAGGTGCTCAATTACTCAGACAGCAGAAATTCCTGAGCAACGGGATGCACTTTGTAGGCATGTAGAAATATGGACCAAGCATGCAAAGGCCACATGCTGTTTTACACTAAACTTCATTGTTGTGAATGACCCCAATGTGTCTATAAATGCTAATACATAAAGGTTCCTGTACACTGTGATTTTCAATGTCAGTTAGGCAATTTTATACTTAATTGGCTGCATATTGCAACAAGTGTTAAATTGCAGCCAACCCCCCCCCTCCCCCCCTTGATTCTGATCAATATGGAGATTAAGACTGGTGGAAACTACATTTAGATGATAACTACTCTTTCACTGTGAGTTCTGTAAAGCTTCAACCGCCCTTGTTGTGCCCCATTGGATCCAGCCATTGGGCCAGTTGACAAAACATGTGTACCTAGCCTGTTTGGCTATGTACATGTGTGACCAAATTGGGTCCACATGTGTATGGGCACATCCTCTGTGTATACTGCATGGCTTGGCCTGAATTGTAACCATTGCATTGCTTATAATAATTATTGTAGTTCTTCTGCCAAGATGTATTAGTAATCATAAAAAGGAATTGTTTAGATCTCAAGATTTGTGAAGGCATATATTATGGAGCAAGTACACATGGGAATCCGTGGAGGAGATCTACAAGGAGAACTCCTGAGAAGAGAAACGAAAAAGATCTTTAGTATGGGTAGCATGGTACCTGAAGGCCTTAATGACTATATTAGTTATTTGGCCTTTTTATAATTGCAATAAATAATTCTAGTTTTCCCTAGAGATTATTTTTATTATACCATATTTTTCTCGGGAGGGGAAATAAGAAGACCTACATTATGAGTTATTAAAAACTAAATCAAGTCACGTGGCTTTGTCGTGTGATTATTAAAAATAAGATGCTCTCTTTGGAGGGAATAATTATCATATACAATAATATACAGTTTAATACTTATATTAATTATGAGTGTTTTTGTATATATTTTTACACTTAGGTCATAATATATATAATATCTACTCTCTTTTATGGGAAAATTAATTATACTTAATATAATACACTAATCAACACTTTGAATAACTCTGTGACCCTGAGTAATTCTGTTTATTTATAAATTTATATCTCAGGATCGCAATTGAGAATTTCTTAGTTATATTTTGTTTTTTGTTTTTGTTTTGTTTGATTATATCACAGATTATTCATCATCGACTTATGTTTTGGTACATAACTCGTCTTAATCACAATTATTTTCAATTGAATCTAATTCACTATAATTACATAATTATTACAGTATGTATAGCCTCTGCTTACATTTTACACAGTCACTCAACAATATTAAATATACACCCCGTTTAATAGTTCTCAACACATAAGTGTTTTAACACTTCAATTAGTTTACTTTATGAATGAGTAAGGAACATCTACATGCAAAGTATGCCTAATTATGTAATTACACTATTACACATATTTTCCATCTAATAGTAATAAAATACAGCGACATAATTGTACACGATGGTTAGCGTATATGCAACATGTGTTAAACATACCTTAAGGGCAGTATAGTGACGCCTTCCAATGTTTATATGGCATATGTGGATAGATCTTATTGTAGGTCATACCATATTACTCTAATCCTGCTTATGGATCAGATGTAACTACTCAATATTTGTTTAAAATATTTGCTTACACTTCTCTAGGACTAAATATACTTACCGTAACATCACTGTAGATCAGGGACAAACGGAATCCCCTTTTACTAAACAACATAGTCTCCATGGTAACACAAGGTACCAATAGGATCGCAGGACTGATGGAACCTGAGATATTATGGGCTGAGACTGCTGTCGATCATCCCTATGAAAGGGATTATGTGATTGGATCCTCAATAATGACGCGGATAAAGGGGCGTCTATCCTATAGCTTAAATAGCCAATCATTACTATGGCTCGTCTTGCCTTGAAAAAGCATACAAGCGAAACGCGCGTCGGCGTTCGCTTTGTATCTCACACGCTGCTGTTAAACAATACCTAGTTTATTATAAGAAATCAATACTATATTCTCTTATCCTAGACAACAATGGGTCAATATGATCGCTATATTATGGGCTAAGACAATATTGGATAATTCTTAGGCAGTATAGATAATAGCTAGCCTATCAATGCACCCCCCCTTTCTAATCAGATAGCAACTGGTTAATATATGACCGTTATATAGGGTGCCGTGATAATCATATATGCTATCAGATTTTATTATACACGGTCCTAATAGATACTTTTTGACGTTATTATATAGCTCTCTGTGGTTACAGAGACTGGTTAGTCTAGCGGTGCTGGTATTGCCTTGACCCTACCATAGATCATTATACTGCCAGCATAGGAGTACCATACTATGTACAATCTTATTATTATATAGGATCACAGATCCAAATTAGGCATGCACGAATTTTTGTAACCCATGTTATCTGTTATAGATAATTTACATCCGTGAGATATTGTTTAATAACAACTAAGGTGTATTAAAACTGTTTACCATCCGAAGTATTTATTATTATTAGGGTCTCATTCTGCTTTGACCTCTAGGATATATGAGTAATTTATTACCACAGCAGCCAACACTGTTATATTAATACTTATCATTCTAATACTATCAATGAGAATACAAGCGATTTGCAGTAGTAACTGCAATTTTATTTTTACTTCCCTCACTTTGTATTTATTTTAATATTTTCGCTAGTTGTATCCAGATACTTCAACTTTTAATGAATACTAATAAAATATGTAATTTTAATACTCCATACCCGGAGTGCCCCTTTATACACTCTTTTCTTTGTTCTATACTCTTAAACTATCAGTGTAAGGGTGCACCCTCTATTCAATATAGATTAATTTAGGAACCTATTAATGTTCAGTTATACAGGGGTTATTGATCATAGATATCATTGATAAACTTAGTGTGGTGATCTTTGTAACATATATCTCAAGATTTGTGTCAGACTCCTGTAGCTATTAAAGCTGATAGTCCATCTAAATGAAGCTTGTGTGTGACCAAATTCTTATATAATGCATAATAAAATGCTAGAATGATTTATACAACTGAATACCTAAGCAGCATTACCTGTAAATACACCTTCTTAACACCTGGAATATAATCTGCAACTCTCCCAAAAATTAACCTTCCAACGCCAGATGTAACACCAATGCATAGTAAGAGAACCTCTTCCTTCACATCCTCTCCCAGACGCTCCTTAACATGGTTCATCTGTGGAATAATTTAAGAGTAATAAAGTAGAATTAGGAACCTATAATGTTACATTAAGTAATAACTTAGTTTTAAATACAAAGTGTACCTCGAATTTCTTCGTCTAGTGCAGACCAAGGAATTCTAGGTACATACATAATCCAACACTTTCCCCGATTTATAGAGTAGCAGATTTTCTCATCTATAATCCTTTCACTGAGATCCATTTATCATCATCATCATCTATTTATATAGCATCACTAATTCCACAGCGCTGTACAGATAACTCACATCAATCCCTGCCCCATTGGAGCTCACAGTCTAAATTTCCTAACATACACACACAGAGACCAAGAGAGACTAGAGTCAATTTGATAGCAACCAATTAACCTACTAGTATGTTATTGGAGTGTGGGAGGAACCCGGAGCACCCAGTGGAAACCCACGCAAATACAGGGAGGACATACAAACTCCAAATAAGGCCATGGTCGGGAATCAAACTCATGACAGCAATGCTGTAAGGCAGAAGTGCTAACCACAAAGCCACCATGCTGCCCATTTAGTTTTTACACTTAACTGTACAAGGTTACAGTGGTCAAGGTCAAGCGCACACAGCAGCCTTCAAACTTTGGGCATCATTAAGGTAAGTGATTTTCAGCCGTATCACTTGCACCAGCTACAGGTCTGGTTTAAGTGCTGAGTGATAGTGATGACGGTCGCCTTTGCACGTTAGAACATGTGTTTGCAATCAAGAGCAACTGTAAAAATGCATTTTATGTACACTAGACATTAATAACGCCCTGATAAATGTACACTATATGGACAAAAGTATTTGGCCACACCTGTTAATTATTAAATTGAGGTGTTTCAATCAGACCTGTTTCCAGAGGTGTATAAAATCAAGCACCTAGCCATGCAGTCTCCATTTGCAAACATTTGTGATACAAAATGGGTCTTTCTGAAGAGCTCAGTTATTTCAAGTGTGGTCCTGTGATAGGATGCCCCCTTTGCAATAAGACAGTTCATGAAATTTCATCCCTGCTGGATATTCCACGGTCAACTGTAAGTGATATTATTAGAAAGTGGAAGTGTTTAGGAACAACAGCAACTCAGCCACGAAGCAGAACACCACTTAAATCACAGAGTGGGGTAAATGACTGCTAAGTTACATGGTTCGTAAAAGTCGTCAACACTCTGCTGATTCAATGGCTGAAGAGTTCTGAACTTCCACTGGCATTAATGTAAGCACAAAAACTGTGCAGCAGGAGCTTAATGGCATGGGTTTACATGGCCGAGCTACTGCATGAAAGACTTACATTACCAAGACCAAAGTCAAGCATCAGATGGAGTGGTGTAAAGCACACAGACACTGGACTGTGGAGCAGTGGAAATGTGTTCTGTGGAGTGATAAATTACGCTTTTCTGTTTGGCAGTCAGATAGCAGAGTCCGGGTTTGGCAGATGCCAGGAGAACTTTACCTGTCTGACTGCATTATGCCAACTGTGAAGTTCGATGGAGGATGGGATGGGTCTGTTTTTCAGGGTTTGGGCTAGGCCCCTTATCTCCAGTGAAGGGCAATCTTAATGCTTCAGCATACCAAGTCATTTTGGACAATGCTATGCTTCCAACTTTGTGGCAACAGTTTGGGGAAGGCCCTTTTCTATTCCAACATGACTTTGCCCCAGTGTAGAAAGCAAGGACTACAAATACATGGTTTGATGAGTTTGGTGTGGAAATACTTGACTGGCCCTCACAGAGCCCTGACCTCAACCTCATCAAATATCTTTGAGATGAACTGGAACGGAGATGGCGAGCCAGGCCTTCTCGTTCAACATCAGTGCCTGACCTCATAAATGCTCTACAGAATGAATGGGCACAAATTCCCACAGAAACACTCCAACATCTTGTGGAAAGCCTTCCAAGAAGAGTGGAAGCTGTTATCACTGCAAAAAGGGGACCGACTCCATTTTAAAGTATATGTATTTGAATACATTGTCATTACTGTCCCTGTTGGTGTAATGGTCAAGCGTCCGAATACTTTTGTCCATATAGTGTATATTATAAAAAAAAAGTAAAAAGTTTTTTCATTCTATTTCATTTCATTATATTATTAACAGGTGACAATAATTGAATACTTTTTTTTCTGTGCATTCTCCTGGGATTTTTAATTTCACATATGTATTGTTCGAATCCTGCCCTGTGTTGTGTCTGTCTGTCTCAATACTGCTGTATATGCAGAGTGTACCTATACCCGTAGTCAACAAGAGAAATTTCTTCAGATGTGTTTGTAGTTGAATATAGAAGTTATTATTATTATTATTAATATTTATTTATAAGGCGCTACAAGGCATCCGCAGCGCCGTACAGAGACAAATAAAATCACAATACAATGGGAGACAGCACAGTACAGTAAACACAGCAACTCAGTACGCTCAATGCACAGCTAGAGAGGGCGGGGAAGGGGGAGGGAGGATCCGAAAACGACGGGGCCCAAGAAGGGGGGCGCGGAAGACAGGGAGACCCCCAGGGGGGAGGAGGGAGCGAAAGTGGATGTGGGGTGGAGGACCTTTGAGGAGGAGGGCTAAGTAGCTGGAGAGCAGAGTTAGAAGTGGTGGAAACAGGAGGAGAGATGGCCCTGCTCAGAGGAGCGTACAATCTAAGGGGAGGGGTGGACAGACAGAGAGACGCAGGGGAGAGAGGGAGAGTAGGGGGACAGAGGCAGAAGATAAGGTAGGAAGTTAAGTGGGAGACAGAAAGGCTTTAAGAAAAAGGTGGGTTTTTAGGGCCCGTTTGAAGCTGGACAGATTAGGGGAAGTTCTGATGGAGGGAGGGAGCTTGTTCCAGTGGAGGGGGGCAGCGCGGGCGAAGTCTTGGATACGCGCGTGGGAGGAGGTTATAAGGGGGGAAGAAAGGCGACGGTCAGAGGCAGAACGGAGAGGGCGGGATGGAGCATGAATAGAGAGGAGGGTGGAGATGTAGGGCGCAGTGGAGTTGGCGAGGGCCTTGTAGGTGAGTGTGAGGAGCTTAAAGAGGATTCTGAAGGGGAATGGGAGCCAGTGAAGGGCTAGGTAGAGGGGGGAGACAAAAGAGGAGCGGCGAGAGAGGAAAATAAGCCTAGCTGCAGCGTTAAGGACGGATCGAAGGGGATCGAGATGAGAGTGGGGGAGGCCAGTGAGGAGGAGGTTGCAGTAGTCCAGGCGGGAGATGATCAGAGAGTGGATAAGGCATTTGGTGGCATCTTGGGTATTGTTTTTTTTTTTAAAACAAAACAAACGCGCGTTACATTCGTTTTTCGTTTCTTAAGGAACCAGGCCCATAAACACTAGTCCTGAAAATTGTAGATGCAAGATTTTATGTCAGTCTTGAAAAACTTTCAATAACATTTGACTTTTCTTTTTTTGTAGGACACATCGTTTAGGCTCCTAGACCATTGACCCTCCCATGTTATAATTTTAAAATGATTGTGCAGAATCCCTGCACAAATGGCCACTGCCACAAAGATGAAACATGTGAGCCAAGAATTATCTGTGCTAACCTAAACTTTGTAAGTCAGGGGTATTTTTTATGTAATATATACAGTGAGACAACGTTTCCAGTTGAGAAAAAACAATCAGATGATTAACACATTCCTCATTAAGTAATTTGTCCAGCTCTCTTTCTCACAAACACCTACATTTTGAGAAGTATGTTGAACTCTACACCAAATATGGCTTTACATAGCTCAACACTATGAATGAGATTATATGATCTGCATCATAAACAGCTTATCTAAATCTTTCCGCAAAACCTGGGAACCAAGCGCCACACACTGTAATCTTGGTTACCCTTCTCAATGTGATAAGGTCAAAACTCATACTTAGTCAACACCTTTCACTATAGGGGGGGGGGGGATTCAATTGACCGCAAGATATTTTTTAACACTGTGTTAAGTCATTTTAACGCTGATTTTTATAATTTTCGAGCGGGTTATCTTTATCCGCGGTTCAATTCCATTTTTAACGCTCAGTTTTTTTTCTAAAAAATAGTGAAATAAAAAAAATATGGTAAAGAAAGTAATGTAATGTAGATATTATCAAATAGAATGGTTGTGTAATGCAATCTAATGTATAAAAATGTATGCCAATCCTTTTTTTGTGTTATACATGAACGCGTTAAACACTCCCCTAAAAACTCGCAAACACCAATGATTAACGTGCGGGGGCAGCATTCCCTCTTTTTCAATTGAATTACACGAGTTTTAGCGCTGTGTTAACTAAAAACGGTCGCTACAGCAGTTGCAAACCTGCGTGTGATTTTTTTTTTTTTTTCTAACACTGCGGGGAAAAAAAACTTGCGGTCAATTGAATACCCCCCTAGGTGTCCTTTTTGATCATTCCCTCTCCATGTGCTGGCATCCCAACATAATACTACCATCATTCCTTTTCCTTCGTCCACCCTTTCCTTCTTTTAAATCCACCATGTGAAATCTTTGTCGACTTTACCCACTATATATTGCTTGTTCTAGTTTTTTATTACGGCCAGATTAATTGATTGCATACTTACTGCAATTCTTAGTTTTGCTAGCCAATAGAGTTCACTTATTCTCTATTATTGGCAGCTGCTCACAAGTAATTAGATTATTTCCTTAATGATAGTGCTACAGGTTACATTTTCTTATTTAATGTATAAATAATTGCTGGTTTGGGAGAAAGCTGGTGAAATGACACATTATAGAGTATGGTATTCCTCTTCAAAGGATGACTCATAAGGTAATTCAAAAGTGCTGGAAAAGATGAACTGTCTTATAAATGTTTAAATCCCACATTTGAAAAGCTTGTAGTGTTAAGGAACTGTGGCACTGAAAGAATTTCCTCTATAATCAATACAGCGGGACACAATAACATGTTTTTAAGACGAGAAACTTTAGACTTTTCCAGGACAAACCACAAAGTAAGTACAGCTGTCAAAAGAAGGAAATAGATATCTGATATCTGCACTACTAAGCACACTCCCAGTGGACTTGCGTAATCACTCACATAATTTTTGTCCATTTATTCCTCCACTCTAATTAAGAAAACAAAGTAAGAGAGGATGTTGATAACAGGAGGTTGTAGTGACATATGCAAGTTTGTTCACTGAATTACTAGTGTTCAGAAAATACTTTTTGAGTCATTAATGGGGATGTATTATTTACTGCATGCCTAGTACACATTTGATCATTCTAACACTGGAACCCTTTACCCTAATATCTGCAAAAATGTATTGAGAATTATTGGGCCATGAGTTAAATGATAATAGTCCTGCTCGGCCAGGGGCGGACCTATATATTATTTTTTTGGGGGGTGATTTGTGCCTTGCACCCTTTTTTGCTAACTGAAGTAGTAGGCATCCAGCGGCAGCTCACTATACTCCCGGCAGCTGACAGGCAGGCAGAGTATGCTGCTCAGCCAATCAGAGCGGCCGGACAGGATTCTCTGTCTGCCTGTCAGCTGCCGGGAACATGAGTATAGTGAGCTGCCGCTGGATGCCCACTGATGCTGAGGGGGGCGATTGCCCTGATCGCCCCTCTTCCCCCTCCCCGGATCCTCCACTGTGCTCGGCTCTGTTATGATACATAGTTGTGTCCACATGGGACCAGTTCAGTAGAAGGGACAAAGCAGAGCATAAGACAACAGTGCCGAAACAGAGAGTAATGGTTTAAATGGTTACTTACCAAGTGAACGTAAGGCACAAAGTATCCGAAAAGTGCTGCTGGGATTCCAAATGCCCATATACAGTAACTCTTAGATTTGAAGATGGAGAAATTGAAGATTTGTTTCCGTCTGTTACTGCGTCTAGGCATTAGTGGCTTGTAGGTGAATCCAGCCAAAAAGAGAATAAACATGAGTATACACAAGACACGTAGGGTGTGGTAAAGTCCTATCCCGTCAAGCAAATACCGGAGGAGAAAAGGCAATGACACAGTAAACAGGCTGCTGCCTGCTGTCACAATGCCATTCACGAGTCCCAAACGTTTCTTGAAATAGTGTCCCAAGATTACCAGGGATGGTTGATAAGCAAATGAACAGCCACAGGCAAATAAAATACCATAGGTGAAATAAAGAGGCTCTAAGCTCCTGTGAAAAGAGATTTCCAAAAGAGAATGTATAAGTAATGCAGAACACTAGATGAGATCTCTTTAACTATTACAATGCTGACATTTCCCATTCATAATCTCTGACCTCTCCTGCACAAGTATTCCCACCGAAAAAAAAAAAAACATACACTACATTATTACTCCTATCTGCTAACCATTACCCCTCCAAATACAACTTGTTGGCAGGTAAGCAGATCTCAAATTGCATTCAAATTGACATTGTGTATTTGCAATATATCTATAATCTATCATATTTTTCATCCCTCACATAACAAATCAGTTTTATTTATGTAAAATAAACAAGAGCTGCAGCATAGATTATTATCAGGCATGTTGGAAAATACTCTAGAAAGATGATGGTATTTGGCCTTTGTGTGAGGTCATCCTTAAACTTCATGAACTGACCCCAGTGAAAGCAAAATGTGATTCGTCCACTGGGTAAGCTCTGAACAGAATGGGCAGATGGGCCACACATGTGAGGGATCCTGTGAGGCCTTAATGGCAATTTGTTAGCTTTAGAATCTTAATTATGGTGAAGATAATGCTAGCTTTACAATGATCTTACTTCACAAAAGAACTGGAAAGAAGCCCAATTATGCCAACTCCAGCACCAACAACAGCTGTCTTCCGACACCCGAACATGTCCGTAAATACGCTGACCACAGGGGAGCAGAAGAATATCATTCCCATCGATAAGGAGTTTACCCATGCTGTGGCAAAAAAAAAAAGAAAGGATCAAAATTATTAAAAAAAGCAACAACAAATAAATGAAAGGTCAAAAATTAAAGTAACTGAAGGAATATTACTCTGCATAAATATATTAACACTAGAGAAGAGTAGAGCTGTGTGTTAATTGCTCTTCGGGTACACTTTGAGAGCAAACAATAAACAATAGTTCCAGTTTTAACAAAACAATATATTACTGCATCAATAGCAAAAAATGGTGAAAAACAGAAAACTAAGATATAAAATACAGGGCATTACATGAACAGTCATGTGAAACCTCAACTTACTTTACTATTTATGGAACAAAGGCACTGTTATATCATCATCATCATCATCATCATCATTTATTTATATAGCACCAACATATTCCGTAGCGCTTTACAATTGGGGTTATATAAAAGATCATAACTTTTTAGATATCTACCCAGACTCATATGCTATTTCTCTAAATGTACAAATGAAGGAAGCCCATTAGGCAATAATTTTAATTATAAAGGCAGCCATTTCCTTCACCCTAATCAAACATTAATCAAGAGAGAGCCCACTAAAACTCCAATTCATCCTAGTGGTTTATCATATACAAATTTATATTGAATTCTATTTAACTATACTACTATTTGTATGGTAAAATAAAGATATATACAATTAGTGGTCACTTTTTTAAGTACACCCAATAGTTATTGCAAATATCTAATCAGCCAATCATGTGGCAGAAAATCAGTGCAAAAAAGCATGTAGACATGGTCAAGAGGTACAGTTATTATTCAAAGACCAGAATGGGGAAAAAATGTGATCTAAGTGGCTTTCAGTCTCTCAGTTTACAGAGAATGGTGCGCAAAACAAAAAAAGCGCAAGTTCTGCAAGGAGAAAACGCCTTGTTATTAAGATAGGTCAGAGGAGAATGACCAGACTAGTTCAAGCAGACAGAAAGGCAACAGTACTTCAAAGAAATTTGTTACATCAGTATAATGCAGAATAACATCTCTGAAGGCACAACACTTTGAATCTTGAAGTTGATGGGCTTAAGCAGCAGAAGACCAAAGTGGTTTCCACCTCTGTCAGCTAAGAGCAGGAAAATGAGGCTGTAGTGGGCGCAGGCTCACCAAAACCAGACAGGTGAATATAGGAAAAAGGTATCCTGGTCTGACGAATATATATTTTATGCAGATGGTAGGGTCAGAATATGGCTTCAATAACATGAATCCAGGGATCCATCCAGCCTTGAGTCAACAATGCCAGCTGGTGGTTGTGGTGTAATGGATCGGAGAATATTTTCTTGGCACAAATTAGGCCCCTCAGTTAAGCATTGTTTAAATGCCACAGCCTACCTGAGTATTTTTGCTGACCATGTGCATCCCTTCTGGCCACAGTCTACCAATCTTCTAATAACTACTTCTAGCAGGATAACACGTGATATCAAAAGATAATATAATGCTTGTGGTGCTACAAATATTATATTTTACAAACACGTTACTACAACCCATCTGCATCATTAACTTTCGCAATGAATTTGACTTGCCATCTTCTTGTGAGCCCATCTGACACTGTAATGCCACGATTTCCCATCATGCAGCAAACATCAGATAAGTATGCAGGTCTATAGTGAACTGAGGTTCAATCATGTTAAAGGCCATCGTATATGAAGGAAAGGACAAGAACCCTGAAATGTGTTGAGTTCTCCTCACACATGAGATCATGTGCAGCTGGAAAGTGTTTAGGTGTTATGAATACTAAGAGAATCTCATACGATGGTATCATCTATTGAAGAGGATGCATTTACCCTGATTCTCTATACCCCATTCAGATAGCCCTATTTTGATTCACTTTTGGTACGTGGTTTTGAGTTGAATCACTGTTTGAAGCTACTTTGAGATGTACATGCTACAAAATATTTAGGTGGTAATAGATATGTTCATCATGTTCAGTCGTTCATCCCACAAATCTCTTCTAAGTTGATCCAGATGCAGAGGTGAATAAAAAAAAGTTTAATTTGCCTTAGAAGGGATGGGTAGTATAATTTAACTCAACTGGAAAGGAGCCGATCATGTGATGCTCACACTGAGTCCAGTGACTCTGCCTTTGGCTAGTTATGCTCTACTGCTGTTGAACCTACGGGAAAAAATTCTTTCCTGGCTGCATAAAGGGTCCATACTGGAATACTCAGACAGCTTCTTGGATTAGTCCACAATTATGTTTGTTTATTAATATTTTATGTTTCGCTACATCTGTTCTTGAAGCTATATAGTGTATGTCCTCTGCAGATTACTGATGATGAAGAGGTTGTCAGAGAATGTTCTCCATGGGCCAAGATTGTATTTCTACAATGTAAGGCTCATTTACTAACATTGCATTTAGGTGCAAAATGTACCAGAGTTCAAAAAACAAGTGTCTGATTGCTTGCTATGGTTTACAGCAATTTGTGCTCCTAAATGTAGTGATAATAAATGTGCCCTAGTGACCATATCTCATGTAAAATATATCTACTCAAGTGTAAAACTGAGACCTTTCACACTGTTCGACTTGATTGCCCTTCTCTGGAACCTCTTCAGTTCTAGGACATCTTTTTTGTGAACTGGTTATCAAAACTGTACTTCACTGTACTGTACTGTATTCAACAAGTGCTTAATATAGCTGCAAAACTGTACTTCTATCTCTTATATTTTATTATTACATAATTTTTTATTTATAAGGCCTCACAAATATTATCATCATCATCATCATTTATTTATATAGCGCCACTGATTCCGCAGCACTGTACAGAGAACTCATTCACATCAGTCCCTGCCCCATTGGAGCTTACAGTCTAAATTCCCTAATATACACACATACAGACAGACGGACAGAGAGAGACTAGGGTCAATTTTGATAGCAGCCAATTAACCTACTAGTATGTTTTTGGAGTGTGGGAGGAAACCGGAGCACCCGGAGGAAACCCACGCAAACACGGGGAGAACATACAAACTCCACACAGCTAAGGCCATGGTCGGGAATTGAACTCATGACCCCAGCGCTGTGCTAACCACTAGGCCACCGTGCTGCCCGGCATATTATGCAGTGCAATACATGAGATATACAATACACACACAGCAATGATTCATAATATATATTACAAAACACATTATTAAACTAAACATAGTTATACACAGAGCAGACATCTACTAAGTAGCACATTGTCCATCATTTATAGAAAATAAAAATAGTGCAAATTTTACTCACTTAAACAGTTTACCACATTGTAATCTACTTTTAACCCACTCCATTGTTATAGGATTACCTCATAGTTGCCTACTCTCCTGGAATGTCCGGGAGACTCCCGAATTTTTGGGAGTTCTCCCGGACTCCCGGGAGAGCAGGCAAAAATCCCGGAACCAGCATCTCCCCGTTGTTGTATATGGTGGGGGCAGGGCTAACCGTGGCATCGTGACCCCATCCCCTGCTACGATTGGCCAGAATTTCCTAAGATTGGCAGGGGCGGAGGCTAGCGGCACACCGCGCCTGGCCAAGCCCCCTCGACGGACCCCCTCCTGGAAAGCTGGTCTCAAAAGTATATCTTTTAATTTTAGTTTTCATTGTAAATTTCCTCTATAAAAGTGGAGATGGATAGAAATGTAAAACCATGCCCACATTTGCTTGCTGCATGTGATTTGAAGTTTGTGGTGCTAAACTGAAAATAGAGGTGGTGTTATTCTTTTATAGGCTATGTTAATCAATTACCACCATTTTGAAACCAGCTTTCCTTTATACATATTTTTCTTTAAAATAAAAGCATTCATTAGTCTACATAATAAGTACAGTAGATGTCAAACGTAAACCCAGAGACAATAATTTTCAAGCAAACTTCCATATATTTAGAAATATACTAAACAGGGGAACTTTCTATATTATTTGCTGGTTCCTCCCTAATGTATCAATGTTTTGGGACACACTACACAGAATCCTCAACTCCATGATGGAAGCATGGACTACTAAAGATCCATAGGTCTACCTGCTTTCCTATATCCCCCTCAGATCCTAGACATTGCAGACAAACTCACCCCCTCTTCCAGAGGTCAAAAACCGCATCTGACATGTCCCATACATGGAAAACCACTTACTACCTCCATGATCAAGCGGACCTCTTTAATCAAGTATGGTCTCTCTGGCTCTTTAGAGAAAGCCGACATCATCCCTCCCACACCTAGAGCTCCAGCATTGCCCACTCAGTGTGAGGATTCAACACTAGCTCCAGATGACAGCTGTCAGAAACAGTTCACTATGACAGCTAGAACCACCTTCTCTCAATTCCTGTAATCAGCACTCTGCTAAAAACAGCAATAGAGCCATTCATGTCACCTGGACCATAGCTTTCCTTTCTCAATGAAAAGGCAATCAAAACATTTATCTCACCTGTTTGTAGCCTTTATAAGTTCCTCAGTTCTACCCATCCTTTGCAAGAGAAAAGTTTTGCTTTGGATTTCTCTGCTTATGCTCTCAAGAAGACTTATTTTGTTTGACTGTACATTATGATTCTACCTTCTCCAAATCTTTTAAACCTGGCTTCATCCATCCACTATTCTACTTTCTCCAATCCCTTGATTTTATCTTTGTCCATCACTATTCTACCTTCTACAATCCTTTAACTTCAGCTTGTACCTCACTACCAGTCCTATCAGGACTAAGCAACTTGGCCAGATGTTGTATGCTTCTGAGGGATACCCCAGCCAAGTAGTTCTTTCCTGGGAGCTGCCAGCACCGTGATACTCAGGCGATACCCTTATTTTTTTCACTCAAAATGGAGAATACTTCAGAGTTCATCTACTACATCCAAAAAGTACCTAATGCCTATTTTGTAATACTCTCCCCCCTTTTTCTTTTACCCCCTATCTTCCCTCCAAATCTTATTTGTATGACTTTAAAATTCATTCTAAAACTATTTAATATATTTGTAACAAACATGGATCTTGTGTATGTTACTTATCTTATTCTCTGTACTGCTTGTACTTACATGTGTCCTCTGAAAGCAACGAGTTTAAAAATACTAAACTACATTGGTCCCAACAAAAAAGTCTTGGGTACACCATTTATAGCTTTAGTCCATGAAGATGGGCTTACTGATGCACTTAAAAGACTGCATGGGACAGCCCTCTAACCCTCAAAAGAGCTGTACATTACGCTCAATTTTAATAATAAGTTAAAACAATACATCTAATCAAGGAAAGATACACCTATTTATAAAAAACATATCGGTAGGCATTTTATCGTATTATAAAAAGTGTTACAAGTTATACCAAACAAATCTGAGAATAACGTACAAAGGATCTGGGTGCCGCAGGTGAAGACTCAGAGGGTCGTCTGTTGGCCATAACTGATGTGGAATATGAACCAATGATATCTCAAGCATCCAAGGTGCATGTTCAAATGAAACAACAACTGCTGGCAGGAACCTGAAACATACATTTACTGTATATATAGTTATTCTGAAGTATGCTAATTTATTGAATGACTCTTAGATTGCTCATAGAAACTGACTTGACTTAATAAAAAGCTTTAGACCAGAAATATAGATCAGTTTGTGACATAAATCAAAATGCATGTATAGAAACAAGAGCTGGTGATGCAAATTTTACAAACAATAAGGGGAGAGGGTGTAGGACGAGGGCCAAAAAGGGCTTGAGGTTGGGATTGTTGAAAAGTGGGCTGGTACGCAACGATGATGAGAGGGAGAGCATTGGTTTACAGAACATTACACCAGAAGTTTGGAAAGACAGAGACAAAGTTTTAATTTAGAGATTAAGAAGAGGTTGGTTGTGATAAAAGGCCAAAAAGCACATTCTCTTCCTCGTTCCACGTGCCCGTGGGGCCCCCGGGCAGCTGCCCATCGTGCCCAATGGAAAAAATGGCCCTGCTCAAATCCAGACCTCTACAGATCATAGAAGCTGCACCCAACACTTCTCAGGGAGCACCTACTTTATTATCATATAGTTCAAGTATACAAATAATCACAAAAGGGAATGCAAAAGTAGCAGACCGAAAACCAAAGCAAACATTACCTAGAGACCTTTCAATCCCAGGGAGTCACATGTTATTTCTGAGATAAGTCAACAAGGAAGTTGTTCTTTTAATGGGCATTACATTACATCTAGCACTACGATTAAGTTATGTACAATAAGCCTGCCAACTTTACATGCTGACTGCAACCAGCTCAGATCAAGTCTTAACTTGCATGATAGTGTTTCTCAGATTTTTAAAATTCAATCCACAAGGCATGTACTGTTTAGCTCCATGCTCTTCCCTGGCCAGTAGATGTCAAACTATCTGCAGAGATGTGAAAGGAACTCATGACTCAGCTGTATGTACAATAAATACACACACACATATTTTAGATTACCACTGCGCATAAACTGTTGAGAGTGAAAATATAGCTCTAAGTAACTCCACAGTATTTTCATGGCAAGCACATATATTATTACTTTTATATATTATTATATTATATTATTGTTATATTACATTTTTGTTTTTTTTGTGTACAAGTTTTCTATATGTGGGAATTGTTGCAACTTTTTAGAAAAGTTGTTAAACATAAAATACAATAAAAATATTATTTATGCCATACTTGCCAACTGTCCCTGAATGTCAGGGAGACTCCCTGAAATAGGGGTGATCTCCCTCACTCCCTGAAGAGTCTGGCATTCTCCCTGATGCTGTGGCATGATGACACAGTTCAGAAATTGTGTCCTATGTCCATGTATTGATGCCTATGGAGGTAGCCATTTTCATGGAGACCAAGATTTAATCAAAGACTGACAGATAAGACAACATGACTTCAGTAATGGAGACAGAAATGTAAAAGACACTTCAGTCTCTAGAGATTCATTAGCTGCTTTTCTTTAACGCATAGTTGCCTACTCTCATGAAATGTCCGGGAGACTCCCGCATTTCTGGGAGGGCTTCCGGGGGAGCAGGGCAACCTCCAGGTTCTCGCCCCCGCAATAGATAAGTAGTGGGGGGCAGGGCTTAAAAACACATATATCGTGTCATCTTAGCCCTGCCCCCTGCTGTAATTGACCAAAATTGTGACAATCATTTAGGGGCGTGGCCAAAATGATGTGATTCTTCAAGCCCCGCCTGGCACGCCCACCTCCCCCAGAATCTCCCTGAAGCCAACTAAGAAAAGTTGGCAAGTATGATTTATGCTATATGACTAAAGGAAGCATGAAGTATTCATCTTTGTAGGCCACTGGCACGGATTTCACACATCCGAGTCATCATATGACTATTGTAACGAAGGGTGATGATTGTTCATTAATACGTAAAGTAATGTAACCACAAAATGCTGCACATTGTCCTTCTACATCTCAAGAATGCTAACAGCTCCAGGGGGTTTAAATTATTCAGTAAAGAATAGCATGAGAACAGAACCACACAGACTCTATATTGTACGCCAATGTGTTTTATGTCTGAAGAAAGGGTAATGATATGTTTAATATTTTTGTCCTAAGGCAAGGTGCTCTGAATTGGAATTCCAAACTCTTCCGCAAAGCTATGGAGGAGTCATACGAGTGTTTAGTGTTTGCTAAATCCACAAACATGTATGAAAACTAGACTCAAAACAGTATGCAATATATGAGGGTGTATAGATAGTTGTTTGATTGGCACATTTATTATCCATGGTTCTGACAAATTACTGATCCGAAAAAACATTTTTTTATCGAACACATGTTAATGTACAATACATTCACATTGCTAAGGTCATTATGCAGATTCCTAAAGAAATAGTATTGTACTAGACTTTAGAAACCCAAAATAAATTCTGATGTGTCAAAAGTTCAGAGGAAAGCAAATATTACACAAAATGTTATTTTTGTCTATATTTTATCTCTATTGACCACATTAACCAAAAAGGTTTATTATTAAACACAGGTGGACAGATTTAATCATGTAGAGTCCTTATTTGTCTGCCTATTTCAAAGCAGATGCTTTTCTACTTGCTACAGTACTATAAAAATGTAGAAAAACAACAACATAATTCTACTCCAACAACAACATATTTGCAGCATGCTGAGCATTTCACGCCCAGATGTCTTTATGGATCTTGTTCCTTTTCTCCCATTGTGTTTATTTAGTATTTCATATGGGGAAAAGTCAGTCCTGCCACATGTAAAGCTGGGTATACACTGATTATGAACTGACTGCAATTATTGTGGAGATCACACAATAATTGGGCAGATATTGTATTAGTGTGCACACTCCAACAATCATGTTTTATTGTACCAAAGCACATTTTATCATTTGATTTGCTATTCAAAACTACCTAAAAATCACGATCAATGATGGAATGATGTCGTGCAAATTCAAAAGTGTGTACACACACACAACCATCTAAAACAGAACGAAAACTGACTAATTCAAGCGCTCCAGTCTATGAAAATTGCACGTAATAACAATTTAAAAATATCATAAAAATACAAAAGTATTTAGAATAGATAAAGCACCTATATATTCTCTATACTTTTGTATTTTTACTCGCAAATGTCTGTCTAACAATTCTGGTGATAATTCCTCCAACAACGACGTTTTTTATGGGCATGCATATTTAAATCTATGATGTTATCTTTCCTACATGTTGTGTTGTCTAGACGAACAATGTAAGTAGATGGAAATACAGGGATCTTTTCAGAGTGAATCAATAAGAAACATTCTTTACATGCTCTATAAGTATATACGATTTGTTCCTGTATACAAGTGTATACAACATGAATCTGAGAAGAACGTAGAGCACATGAAGAATTTCATTGAGGCCTACAGACCCCATTCCTGCTTGTGGCAAAGCAAATCAAAGGCTACTCCAACAGCCAGAAGAGGTTGAGAGCTTTTGAGGATATGGTAAAAGTGAGCCTTCCTCATTAGCCAGAGGCAAATGCAGACTGGGTCAGAGGGAAGATTCAAACATGCGGACTGTGTTCCGTAAACAACTCAATAAGTTGGAGGCTTCAAAAAGATCTGGGGCAGAGGCTGATGATGTCTATGTGCCAAAGTTGTGGTACTTTGAACACCTGAGGTTCACAGCTGACCAAGAAATTGCCAGACCAACCATTGGAAACTTGCTCCAGGGGGAGTCTGTTCCTCACCAGTCCCTCCAGAAACCGATGACATAGTGGTATAGTAAGTAAACAAAATCATGAATGCTTAAAATATTTATTTACATAAAGTAAAAATGAGTACTTCAATATAAAATTGAATATCAATGTATATACATTATAACATGTCATCATGCCATGACACAGCACTCCGACCATTCAAAAATTACAAATACTCCTGTTTAACTTGGGCTTCTCACTGGCATATCTCATTTGAGAACACTCCTGTGGTGTCAGCGCTACCACTTAATCAATATAATCTGTACTATGCTCCAAAGAAAAAGTTGTGCTGCGCACACTGGGGCTTTTACGTCAAAGATAATTGTGTGGGACACAACATGACCATGACTCCATGGCTCCCCTTAAATTAGTGTCCTCCTCTCGTATGAATGGGGTGACAAGATGAAGTAAGTCCTGGAATGTAGGATAATTCATCCACAGGAAATTCCTGAAGTCATCATGATTCTTGTCCCGTATCTCCTGTAGCAGTGGCACATGTGGAAAGGACTTTTTCCTCAGCAGCCAGTCCTTGGTCCAACAACTACAATTCTTTCCTTGTCTTTCTCTATGTTTACTTGTTTACAGCAAACAAACGCAAGATTTTTGTTTATTTTCCAGGCTCATTATATTAACAATAAATCCTTTTAATCGTTGGTAAAATTGTTACAGAAATTACATCTGAAGTAATTTTCTGCAATGCATAATCAGCTTAAGTACCCTAGAAATAACCTATTAGTTTACACTGTATACCTTTCCAACATTTTATGTTACATATTTATCACAGCTAGTTCAAGCCACTGCTCCATGGTAGCATGCCTTGGCCACATCATGCTGGTGGTGTGACCTGGGGTTGTGCCTAGCATTTCTGAAGTCCTAGGCCACCCCCAGCAACCCTCCCAGTGTTCTCCCCAGAAAATCTTGGCAACCAGGTGGCATTAAGGAGTAGCCGGGTGGGGGCAGCTGTAATACTTTACAATAATAATATTGCTCACACCTGTTAGGACTGGTCAGGATGTTGGTCAGTTGTCTAACACATACTGCTTCCTGTAGTGCTCACATAGTGCCTGTTCTAATAGGAGAAGAAGTAGTTTATTCTATTATAATAGGACAATGTTAGGCTTCAAGAGCCAGGTGGCAAGAAATAACAGCCGGTTGGAGCACGCGGAAAATAGGAGCTGGGGAGAACACTGCCTCCACTCAGTAAAGCCCAGGAATGCCATGTGCATGCTCAGATACACCATCCGATAGCCTTGGTAGTCATGACACTATGGGAAATGGTGAGATTGGGATTCCAGAATTGGAATGTTTAAATGCTAAAGTGGCTACCCACCTTCTGTGCTTTTCAGGCATGTATTTGTATGTACAGGCAGAGGGGTGGGGGGATTATACTCCCATCTCCAGTTCAGTGCTCCTTGTCCTGTGTTCAGCAGCCAAGGGTGATTCTTAGGTATAGTGTACTTGGTATCCCTTTTGTAAATCTTGTGCTTCTAAATGCATAATGGTTCAATTCGGATCTTGCTAACCTCTAGCCATCTGTCCCATTTTCACAGGGTTTCTGACAGGAATTGACATCACACTGTGTAATTTGCGACTTTTCTGTGTCAAAGAAGTGGAACCAGATCTATCTTTCAGCTAACATCGTGGGCCTGTGCTTCCCCTATCAACAGACACTCTTGCAACTTAGTTCACCCTATTGCCTGTTGTTAAGACATCTTGGGTAATGGTGGAATAATCATATGGTCTTACGCATAGGGGTATCGTGTTTGATACTGGGGGATAACATATGTTTGGCATTGCGAGTACCACCTGTTGCACTGGGATAATTTTCCGACTTTGTCTTTTTGCACATGAGCAGTTTTGTCATGAGCTGTTCTGTGTGCATATAAATCCCTTCCCTGGTTTCCTGCATGTCAGTGCTTACACAAGTGTATACTATCCCATCATATTAAGGGAAACTGTGTGGCTTATAAATCCACTCTAAAATGCAGCTATAAAGATGCAGGTTATGACTTTAACCGCATTCTATGCATTTTTTTTATTTCCAAGTATGTTAGTGTGAGATAAGAGACTCACCATAATTGTGGGACACCCTGTTGATACTGATTGGCTTTCATGCTTTAGCAGGATAAATATGGTACTAACCCATGTTTTCAATGTACTAGGTGTAGATATATATAGACCAGAATAAGCACCTCTTTGTATAGAATAGACGTTGTATTTGGCTCTGCACACAGCCAGCCTCATCATGAGTTGCTCCCTGTGTGTGAAAGGTAACTTTGTACTTTTGCACAAAAGCATTTTTACCATGTGCTGTTTTGCGCGCAAAGATAAAAATTCCTTCCCCTTTTTTCTACCATATCTTGGTAAAATGTGTATAGTGGCACACAGGAGCTCCTGTGTTTGGATAGCACAACAATATATTTGGATCTATGAATATGAAATGTGTTGGCAAAAATTAGAGGAAACATTAGCTACCTAAGGAGGGAATTCAATTAAACACGATATGCCTCCGAAAGGGTCGCAAGGGCACTCTGCGGCGATGCAACATTGCACATTTTTCCTTGCACCCCATAGAGGTGCGCAGGAAGATCTGCGATGTTGGGTGGTACTTGGAAATATGTGCTGCTGAACATTGTCATGATACTCGGTGTCACATCGTACAGAATTAAATTCTCCCATAAGAGTTTTATTGTTAGATTACCCACCATAATTATACAGTATGCATTACCCTGAACATACATACATTGTATATACCTTATATGCTTGAAGAGCTTATGCCCCATGTGACCAATAGCTTAAATGTTCTGCAATTTGCCAATTTCAGAAAGTATTTTCACATATTTACAGATTCTTCCAATAGATTTCAAAATTGGGTTTTAAGTAATAAGTAACATGTTACAAAAATAAATACAAATAATAGAAAAATTACAACTGACTACAACAGATGGCTGATTTCACTAGAAAATGAAGGCTGGTTATACTGATAACGGCTGTATCATAGAGCACTTAGTTATCTATAAAGCTCAAGCCAAAGCAATAATCCATGCTGCCCTGAGATAATGAGGATGGCAAAAACAGTACTGACTAGTAATTTGTCTTTTAGGTTGATTCTTAATTATTTAAAAGCTGTATTTTCTTAATTATTAACTAGGAAATATGCACATATAGACACTTTCAGCGACCTTTGGTAGTTAATAAAACCTGTAAACACAGCATAACATAATAGTCTGCCTTAATAATCAACTGTACAAAACCACCCATACTGCAGACTAGGGTTTGTTGTGTTGAGCTGAATGCAATCAGGATATTACATGTAAATATATAGTGTGCACTTTGTACTTAGATCGGCTCAAAATAAACCCACAAGCTAACGCAGCTTTTATTTTTTACGAATAGTGCTAAAAATCAAAAGATTAGATGAAGAGACACAAACTTATGACAACAGCAGACTTTACAATCAAATTTAGGCAATACAGCACTATGAAGGTAATTTACAAAGAGCACAAAGGCAAAGGCACAGCAAAAATAAATCCTAGGTTTAAACTTCCTGCTCATCAACAAGAACTTTCTTTTGAAACATTTTTGCTTAGTAACTGGTACAAATTTTGGTGAAGATAAGTATGCAAAAACAATGTCGTTTCTTTAGAGGTTTTTAGTGGTTACTACAATGTTACAATTGTATCCATTATTATTTGTGTAATTCATTGCCTATCTGTATCTTCAATGTTGTTTTGATGTTTGTGCCAGGAACACAACATAGTCAGGATGTCTACCAGTAATCTCAATGTGGAGTGAAAGACAACTATGAAGACAGAGGTGTTTTGAAGCAGTTAAACTGATGAATTGCATGACCATGACCATGATCCTAGAGATTTTCAAAACTCAGTCTTAGCTCTGCTTCTTGGAAATAGCCGTAGCATGTGAAAATCTCTACTTGGTCTACACTTCTCAGAAACTGTTATCGCATTGCACTGGTACATTTTACAATTCACCAAATAAATAATCTTTCAGCTTTATGGAAGACCTAAAGCTAATATATCCTTCAACAGAGATCATTTAAAACAGTTCCCTGACAGGACCAATCACTTCAGTTATTCTTTACATACTGGCATTCCAAATGTAGTAATTGTAATGCAGACAAACTCTCCTAGCGGTGTATGTGTGTGTGTTTCCATATTTGCGTATGGATTAAGTTCTGCTCACAAAGGTAAATAAGTCATATGTATGTACTGATTATCTTGAGATTTAATTATTTTTTACTTTCATTTTTCTGTCTGTCATCTGTTTTCTCGGGTAGACGTCAGTTTCCATTGACGTCAGGGCAAGTGCTCTGTTAGTACAATCTGTGATGTCATCTTTCAACAATTCTTTTATTACTTGACTCAGTCCTACAAAATTAAAAGTATGGGTTTGACACACATTATTTTTATAAATAGGAATATGTTATTTAATAATAGAATATGACAGATTATTTTGTATCCACCAAAAAAAAATAACCCAAATTACACTCACTCCCATGTTCAAATGAGATCTGCATGAGACCTGTAATCTTGTAAAACTGCATACGAAAAGGCACGTGGCATTTTCATATCCTCCAAGATATAAGATAATTTGCAATTCATTATTAATTTTGTTGCCGTCATCCAGTGAGGAGACACAATCCATTTTTAGCAGATGTCTTCAGAGTATTTTTAGCCCTACAGAAAGACTTGATTTGTCCACATGCTCAGAGCAGAGGTGGAATGGCACCAGCCATTATTTTCCGACGGACGTCTTTTGTGCCACCTAGGAGCATTTGTTGTGGTGCCGCACGGTTTTTGTATATATGTCAAAATCAATTTCATTAAATTGTACATATTTGACATATAAAAGAAACGGTTACGATGTTCCCTTACTGTCATGCCTTAATGAGGGCTGGTCCAGTAAGCAATATTTTAGGAGAAGAACATAAAAGATATAATTAATTAAGGGGGAACCTTTTCCATCATGCACATTTTTCACGATAGGCTTCAATCCCACAAATGATTGTGCAAAAGGTTTGCAAACATGGTGTGGGTGTGGGGGAGGGGGGGGGGGGTGTCTGTGATGAACATAATGGATAAAAAGGTAGATTTGTGGACAAAAAAACATGCATTGAGAATTAAATCATCATCACTGTTCATCACTGTTTATTTATATAGCTCCACTAATTCCGCAACGCTGTACAGAGAACTCACTCACATCAGTCACTGCTCCTTGGAGCTTACAATCTAAATTCCCTAACACACACACAGACAGGGAGAGAATAGGGTCAATTTGATAGCAGCCAATTAACCTATCAGCTATGTTTTTGGAGTGTGGGAGGAAACCGGAGCAACCGGAGGAAACCCACGTAAACACGGGGAGAACATATACACTCCACACAGATAAGGCCATGGTCAGGAATTGACCCCAGTGCTGTGAGGCAGAAGTGCTAACCACTTAGCCACCGTGCTGACCACCTATGTGTTTTTATTTTACACTTTTTTTTTCCAAACTAGAATCTAGTAGTGGCACAAGTCGAACAAAATGACAAAGCATCCATATGAGCAAAGATATTGGGTAACAGTAGCAGACTCTCTGAGCATGCATGTTTTTCAACCAGTCAGTTGTAATCAGTGTGCTTTTTCTGCATGTACTCAGCTGCTTGTTTTCAATCAGCTTGTGTTCAGCTCTCAATTAATTTTTGTTAAATATATCACATTTTGGTACTATCACAAAAGTAAATGGAAGCAGAAGCAAATGCAGCGACTGCTCCATACACATGTAGAAAAAGGACAGACAAATAAGTGTAGACCTAGTAATCCTGGAGCTCTTTAAAACACTGCCACCTGATCCAAAGCTACAATGGTGTCATACACTTTAGAAGGAGCCACAAGCAATCACTTAGGCATGGCATACAATTTCTAGATAGAAGTTACCTCCAGAACAGCAAGACTAGATTCCATTATTTAGGCTAATGTCAGACTGGTATTACACAGGAACGTTGTGTGCCTGAATATTTTAAATTTATCAACTTGGCACATGAGCACTGATACTTTCCACAAACACTGCCTGCATCAGTGTGTTATTAATCTAACTTATATGCTACATCTGCATTTAAAGCAGTAATCCCATGAAAAAAAAACCAGAGAGCTTTTGAAATGGAGATAACGATTTGTAGAAGAATAGCTAAGAAAAATCAGTTGTAAAAAATATTAACTTGCTATTTAACGAAAAAAAAGTTGTATTTTGTTAAGCGGGGTCCCGGCACTTTCAGCGTGACGTCTGCTACTCACCTTCATCATCCCTCTCAGGTGGTTCCAGAGTATAGATCTGATGCATCAGCTGTTGAAGAAATATGGCTGCTGACTGGAGGAGCATCTGAATGCAAGTGCTAAGTACTCTAGGAGGAAAACCCCTTTAACTAAATGAAACCGCAACCTGGCTTATTTAGTTTGCATTCTGTATTAGATAGGTTGTGTATTATCAAAATCATCTCAAGCTGATTTTCAAGTAAAATTTGCAGTGCTCAATGGCTAACCCACCACAGCATAATTTTACCCAAGTCACTGGGTTTCAGGTAAATAGCTGCCGCTGGGGCATTACCCATATGCAACCAACAATGCATGTCCTAGGGACACTCCATTTTCCATGTGTCACTGTGGCATATGTGTTACTTTTCTAAGTTCTTTTAGAGGTGGCTAAGAGAAACTTGAGAACTCAGTATAAAAAAGTAAGTAAGTCCTAGGATGTTTTTATTATGATGTCATAGATGTAAAAGTTCTTTTTAAAGTCTTCATAAAAGTCTTCAAGAAAATGTATGCTGCATAGTTTATTTGTATTTTTGCACTACAACTTGTAGAACAAATTGAAAATATTAATACGATACAAGCACAGAACTTCAAACTTTTGGAAAATGTATTTCCATTCTGCTACCCATATGGGGACTCACGTAAAAAGATCTTATTGTTCTTAGCTAAAATGCTTCAGAAGGTCTCCTGCTCTAGCTGTGCAGCAGCATGTTGCATGTTCTGGGGACTAAGAGGGAGTTGAAGAAAAGGTGAGCCAGCTGTTTCTTGTTCATTTTTCCCGATTGTAGATAGCTGTACGAACAGCTGGACTTCAGTAACCAATTATACCAGTTGAGAACATTTACTAGTTAGGCATTAGGGGCTACCTGCTGCCTATATCAAATATGAACTCCTTGTTATGGGAACATGAAAGCAGAGTCTGCCTGCTGAGTTAGGCATCTTCGGTGCTCTGGTAACTCACCCGTGAGTGTTTGAATCCATAAATTACACCAGTAAATGAGAATGAACTAATACAATTACACAATGTAAATTCTACTGACTTCCACTGTCCTTCACTGAACTGAACACCTTAAATAACCTTTGTCAAATCATGACTGTGCTTGAAAAGCTCTGTAATTGTTAACTGTTATTAATATCATCATTATCAACAGAGCTGTAGCACGACTTCGCAAATTAACAAAAGTCTGGACACTTAATCATATAGGCCACATGTCTGTTACATTAAATAGAAGTAACACATTCAATTATGTTTATAAAAAAAACCTAATAATAAAAAGCTTTGAAGATAAGATCACACAGATTGTCTTAGTTACCCAGAAAAAAACATAAAAGTACATATTACTGGAAATTATATAAGACTGAAATGGCAAAAATATATCCAATATTATTTCATGTATGATAATTTTTTCAGTTTCTAATGACAAATGTCAATTAAGAAAAACAAAAGCATCTAATTGGATGTTTTGCAACAAATTGTGCAGCATATAATAGTATGGGATCTTCTGGTTATTATGCATGGGACTGCTCAATAAATCAATAAAACAGCACTAATGTACAACAGAAAGAATCAAGTATGAGGCTAACTCTGTAGACAATGTCATGTTACCTCACCTGCACACCTCTGTAAAATGATTTTGATAAGCAGACCGTTCATATTCCATCATATTTAGTTTCCAACAGAAATTCTCCACTATGATCAATTTCTGTTCTATTCCTATACAGGGTGAGGACAGTTCCATGAACATATCTCTGCTAGAATTCTCTATAGGTATTTAAGCATTTATTTTAACCAAATATGTCTGGACATAAAATTCACCTAAAATTGCTATGGTACTGTTTAATAAGCTATTTTAAAAAATGTCCAAAATTTAAAATATACAGCATAGCCTTTTTTTCTATCTTCCCCTCCTCTACACACAGCACTACTCAACCTTTACTAGTGTTGTAGCCAGTTGATGTACAACAGGTTGCTTTTTAAATAAAACAGCTCGACTCGGCGGTAGCTAGGAAAGAATAGCAGGACCGCCGCAGACAACAGCTGTGTCTCCTTAGTCCTGTTAATGAAAATACAGTGTGCAAAAACTTCACACATATATATATATATATATATATATATATATATATATATATATATATATATATATATACTCATAATCTATAATCTTGGTAGAACTGTTAAAATAACATCCACATGAATGCCAGGACCCAAGATTTCCCAGCACAACATTGGCCAAAGCATCACACTGCCTCCACTGGCTTGCTTTCTTCCCATAGTGCATTCTGATGCCATCTTTTCCCCAGGTAAATGGTGCACATGTACCCAACCGTCCACATGATGTAAAAGAAATCGTGATTCGCCAGACCAGGCAAACTTCTACCATTGATCCATGGTCTAGTTCTGGCGTTCATGTGCCCATTGTAGGTGTCTACAGCTGTGACAGGGGTCAACATGGGTACTCTGACCAGTCTGCATTTCTATCATAGCCAGAATTAACTTTTTAAGCAATTTGTGGCACAGTAGCTCTTCTGTGGGATTAGAACAGACGGGCTGGACTTCACTCCCCACGCACATTAATGAGCATTGGGCGCCCATGACCCTGTCACCGATTTACTGGTTGTCTTTCCTTGGTCCACTTTTGGTAGGTACTAACCACTGCATATTGGGAACACCCCACAGGATCTGTTGTACTGGAGATGCTCTGAGCCAGTCAACTAGCCATTACAAGTTGGTCCTTGTCAAAGTCGCTCAGATCTTTATGTATACCCATTTTTCCTGCTTCCAACACATCAACTTCAAGAACTGACTGTTCACTTGCTGCCTAATGCATCCCACTCCTCGACAGGTGCCATTGTAACGAGATAATCAATGTTATTCACTTCACTTGTCAGCGGTTTTAATGTTGCAGCTGACCTCTCTCTCTCTCTCTCTCTCTCTCTATATATATATATATATATATATATATATATATATATAAAATAGTGAAAAAGACAACGGCGCTCAGTGTAAATTAAAACAACACGTGAACAAACGTGCTCATAAGCATATAGAATCACATACAGTAGGCTGCTTCACTTTTGTACATCAGATTGCAGATGTAAACCTATAGAAAAAAATAGAAAAAAGAGAAGCGCCAAACATAGTGTATTATCATCAATTAATTAGTGGAGAAATAATTATTCCAGATTGGCCCCGTACCAGATTGCAGATGATAAATTGCACATCTTTGTGATATTCCACTGGAATTCAGAACTGGCCTCCAATTGGATTTCACACTAGGGCTCAAAGGGAAATAGCAACACAATAGTGTAGTACATTCATGACAAGTGCGTTGTTTCATAAAAAATAATAAAATTTAATAGACATGGCACATTCCAAAAAGACAAATATATTGCCCGTACATTGAATAAAATATTAGCAGGCTTATCTGTGACAGTATTCTTCTCTGTGTGTTCCAGCCAGCAGCAGAGAAGGAGTTTCCGGTTCATGCTTGGAATAATTTGGAACTTTCTGTCACAGATAAGCCTGCTTATATTTTATTCAATGTACGGGCAATATATTTGTCTTTTTGGAATGTGCCATGTCTATTAAATTTTATTATTTTTTATGAAACAACGCACTTGTCATGAATGTACTACACTATTGTGTTGCTATTTCCCTTTGAGCCCTAGTGTGAAATCCAATTGGAGGCCAGTTCTGAATTCCAGTGGAATATCATAAAGATGTGCAATTTATCATCTGCAATCTGGTACGGGGCCAATCTGGAATAATTATTTCTACACTAATTAATTGGTGATAATACACTATGTTTGGCGCTTCTCTTTTTTCTATTTATATATATATATATATTAGTCTGATCTTCTTAGATAGAGTTAGAATGTATTTCCTGTAAAAAAAATGTCATGCCTGTTCCCTTTTCCTTATACCATTACTCCTGATGAGTATCTCCTTGTGATTTTAAAACCAGATACCAGTCATTTGAACAGGACACACTGATGGGCCTAATCTCATTCCAGGCTTATTCGACAGCTCTGTGTTTGTTAGATCTAAATAAAATGAAGCCTTTGGTAGCATATAATATGAAACAGAGGAAAGTTATATAGGAAAAACAATCCGGAAAAACCTTGAGTGATTCAAGTTGTTAAATGTTTACCCGCATGCCTGCCAAAACATCTATACAGAATGGGTTAGATGAAAGAAAGGTAGCAAAACTTTCAATGCATTACAAGCAATACAGCACTATCTGTTATTTGCATTGTAACATAATCAAGATTGTGCGTATGAAGTGACATCTCCAATCATGAACCTAGTTCTGTCCCACCCACTTCTCCACCAATCCACTTACTGATTCTAGACTTCCACACTGTGGGATAGTTTGTTGATAGACCACATGTGTGTAAAAAGAAAAACAACTAGCTGCTTTTGTGTTTCATAGCTTTATCTTCTTTCATATAAAGAATGCATTGCATCAAAAAGCTGATTTAGCATAGACACGTTTCTAAATTAACTTTATTCCCATGTGCAAATGATCTGAAGAGTAATTCTGCAAAAGCAGTTAGTATTTAGAGTAAAGTAGAGCTGTCACCATGAATTTAAATTTTCTGATTCAAAGATAGTCATGCAAGCAACTTGTCTCAGAAAATATTGTTTTCAGCTTTCCTGTATTCTACCATTCTGTTCCTTGATCACCCTCAGCGACATTCTATGCATATAAGTGACAGGAGTTTTTAACTATGAATTCAAGTAATATAAAAGAAATGGCTCCTGTCTGACTCTTCAGGGAATGAAACAGAAAAGTTCCTTTCATATGTGGTAACCTAGGAAAAATTTTGTTTGCTGTTTTAAAGGCATTGAGATGCTGTTATCTCAGGGTGACATTATCATGTTATAAATAAAGGGAACCCCTTCATTGGCTAAGTATAACAGTTTAGGGTAAGTGTTCAAGCTTGCAGTTTGAAGAAGAACTCCAGCCAAGTGACAGATTGAATTAGAGATATTGATTCATTTGTCCAAGGCGATGTATTTTTTCAATGTTTTCCAGGGTGTTTATTACCTGGTGAGGCAGGGGTGTTTCTTGGGAACTACAGAGACCACTTGGATCCAGCTGTTATGAGGTAGGGATTGATAATTAAAAACAAAATGTCTGGTTTCTTCTTTAAAAATATACACAGTAATGGGAATCATATTTTATTTAATCTTTTTTTTCCTGCTTTTATTCATGGCTAAAACAGTATAACTCTATGCAGGATATTAAATACTGTAGCACAGTTGTGCTTACTGTTCTGATGAAATCCTCAGGCTTCAGTGCACTCTCTTCTTCTGTATGAAAGGTAAGGTTTGATGCAATTTTAAACCAAAAAATATAAACCAAGAAAATTCTGTAGTCAAAACAAAGTCTAAGTTTGACATACGATAAGTCCGTTTGATGAGGTCACGGTGCTTGCTTAGTTTCTGAATAGCAACAGTTCATGCTTAGCTATCTATGTAGCAAACAAGGAGCAGGCAGTGAGGTATGTAGCAGGTTACCCAAAATAAAGAAAGGAAGAGGACAAGATTGCTGACAGGTAACTTACAGGATGCTTTTTAGATGACAGCTTCTAAAATATTAATACTAGACTATTAAATGTACAAAGCAAAGCTTGAGGACATCTTTAGAGAAACCGCAATCCACCCAGGAAACTAGCATCTAGAAATTGTTAGGCATCCAGCCAGTCATTTGACGTTACAAGAATAAAAGGTATGTGTAACTGTTTCCTTTTTTTTTTTGAAGATTGAGCCACATGTTAAAGCACTAAAACTCATGTCAGATGTCATGGGATATCAATATAATTACACAATGGAGCCTATGGCTTAACACATTTTCTTTTGATGTGTGAAAAAACAAAAGCATGTCTAACATATACATTTTTCCTTATACACATAGAGAAGTAAATGTGAGTTTGTCATTGCTGCTAGCAAGATATTTTATGGTTTAAATTGACTTTTATCTTTGGTGCACCATCAGCATTGAACTTTAGCAACTTATGATAGTTTTAAAGGCTTGTGCTGGGAGGGAACTGAGGTCAATGTGCTGAAGCCTAAACATAACACAGTAGCATGTCGTGCTCATACCAACAACCTTGATCTCTAATCTAGTACTAGATATATAAGGCTGCAGATAACAGGGTTCTTGAAACAACATTTTAGTCAATTAACATATGATACAGAAACAACTGGAAATAAGAAAAAAAATGCTACTATTACTTGTGCTAGGAAAAGACCTCTCCCCGCTGATCGTGAAATACTTCATTCATTTGTTAGTAAAGTTAAAACTGCATTTACAGTCTGTAAAACCTCTCACAGTCTGCATGCAACAGAATATGGTATCCTTGCAAATACACCATAAACATGGTACTAAAAAAGTCTATATTTGGATTCGTATTGTTCAGCATGTAACATCTTTTTTCCCCATTAACAAAATAATGTTCTGGTAGACTGCGGCACTATTCATCTAATCCAGAGTACAATCTAAACAATAGGATTAAAGTGATAAACCCAAGATTTTGTCTTAGAGCCGTAGATTGTGTTGGACAGAATAAAAGTTTGGATTGGATGTTATTATAGAAGTCTTGTGTAAGGCTTTATAACTCTGTTCCACATACTGGAAACCACATTGAAATGGACAGTCCATTGAAATAAATGGGAACAATTTTAAAGCACTATATAAGGCTTGTGTTCTTAACACATTTGCAAACGTATGTCACACATCAAGCGCATATTAACCATATATGAACCGCATATTAAACTTTTATGGGAGGCATGTGTAAATGGGTTTTCACACCAGTCTGTGAAAACTGGTGTTGTTGAGGTTGAAACATCAGTTTAACCCTTAAAGTAACACATAACATAGTTCACTAATGGAAGGACAAAATGTAAGTGCTAGAAAGGAGGTGTTAGATAAGCCTATGTCATATTTGTTCAAGCATAATGGATCTAGAGTTCTACATAACACAGCCTTATGAAGGATTTTACTGTATGGTCATCATTAGTACAAGAGAGACTGACAACATGACACATTAGTAACCTAGGGCACCATGGGGTCTATTTATGACCCTTCGTTTTTTTCTGTAGAAACTTTTCAATCCTCATCGCATAGATGCGGATTGAAAAGTTTCTCATATGTATTAAAAATCAACGCAGGAACAGCCGTTCCGAAAAACGGCTGCTCCTGTGAAGTCTTACACTTACCTAACACTGGATTCTTCTCTTTTCCTCCCTCTGCGGTGCTGATCGTCCCTCTTTCAATCCCTGTGCGCATGCGCCGACCAGTAAACTCGGGCATGCGCACAGAGATCCGTGTCTGCAGGAACCTGAAGCATGTGATGAAGGGATCATGTGATCCCTCCACACATGCGCTGTGCAGCTCTGCTCGTCAGAGCAGAGCTGTTTTCAGTGTAATGTTTCACTTATGTTAATGTACGCCAGCTTCAGATGGCGCCAGCTTCAGATGCCGTACATTAACAAGTAAAAAAAGAGAAATACTTCACCTGCCAGTCTTTAATACATAGCGTTACTGAGCACTCCCCATACATTGTTATGGGGAGTGCATAGAAAAACGCTAATGGGTGCAAGATTAATACATAAGGATTTTAACGGTAAAGCCCCGAAAACAACGTTTTCGGGGCTTTACAAGGGGGAAAAACTTTAATAAATAGACCCCCATGTGAGTTATTCTCTGTCATAAACCACATGTATCACCATGCTTTATCCTTATCCAAAATCAGTGTAACACATAAGTCATTGCAATTAATTATTCTATAATATTTTAATATTTATAAAACAATTATTAATCTGCTAGTCACCCCTACAATGATTATATAAAGTATTAAGAAACATGTGGTATCTGAGTCATGGTAGAAGTACTAACACAAGTGCTGACACCAGTCCAGAGAAATCCCCAGTCAGCTATCTTGCTGCAGTGTCCTGACCAAAAAACATGCAATACTAGAACTGAAGGCAAAATCAGAAATGTGCTGTTATACAGTAATGAAAAAAAGGAAGAAAACTAAAAGTAGAAACTGCTGATGTACAAAACCTAACACTGTTGAGTAATCAAAAAATCACGTTGCTGACAGTCAACTTAATACGGAATATTAATGACTACACGTGCATTATATGTAATATCAATTGAGTTCACAAGAGGGAAGCTAAAGTCAGCAGACATCTACATTAGCCAACTCATGGAAACAGCAACCAACATAATACAATACAGACTATTATGCAATCTAAGCCAAAATACAGTTGTGTTCATGACTTCAGTGTCTTACATGTAGCTTGTACACTATAGAATAGGTAAAGCCCCGAGTGTCTGTGGCACTGCTACTGCCTAACAAAGGATATTATTCAGCAGCTTTTTATTGAGGTATAACAAAAAAGATGTTCTGCTTTTGCAATGGGAGACGGCAAAAGTGTACAGGAAAAGCTTAAACACACAAGGGAACCAGGATACGGTAAACTGGGCATCAACTAAATATAACATGGATCAGATAACTGATAAGCATACATAATTCATTCTCATATTCATACATCTCATTCATTCATAATTGATTGGTAATTATTTCTCCCCTACACCCAAGGGAATGCATACTGCTCTGAATAAAGTAACTCTACTTTTTCTACACAGTTTCTATTAAGAACATAATTTGTGCTTCTGCAACATTCATTAGAGGTATTACATACAATGTTGGAGCTTTCAAAATACTTGTAATAATAATAATAGTAATAATAATAATAATAATAATAATAATAATAATAAAAATATCTGTCCAGAGGTCAATAGAGGTCCAGATTTTAGAAATATAATTCATGTTCCTAGGCTGTACAAATTTATAAAGGGTATCTCTACCCTCTCAGTCGCTTCACCCTAAGCTGTCCAACCCTATGTAGCATTCAGGTAGCGACTGATCCACCTTTGGGTCCTCTGCCATTATTAAATACTAGCTTTCTTTCCCCTTCCCATAATACAAATTTCTCTGCACCTATCGCAGTGCTATATAAGGGGGCTGCTTATAGTGATGGGATGTCCCAGTTAAATATTAAAATGTATAACTACCAACATATGTAAAACTAACCTTATGACCTATAGGGGAGGAGAGAGATTGAAAGAGAGAAATAAAGAGAGAGAGAGAGGATCGTACTGCTGTTCCGATGCCAAGAGCCCTGGGATTATGTCATTATTGATTATTCACTTAAAGAATCACAAAAGGTCATTTTTGTGTGAAACTTGAGAGCGCAGAGCTTTTCTATTTGCAAAAATGTGCCTATTTATCTAGCTAGCACAGGCCCAGAACCACATTTAAATTTTGGGAACTGGCACCGGAAAATAAATCTGTGCCTAGAATTGTAAGACTGCCGGTCCAACCGGTGAAAAGCATGAAAATGTCATTTTTAGAACCAACCCACATTAATTAATTAAAATGTCTCAGTGTTCCTTCTAAAATGCCGCTCGGTTCATTCTCATTTATGTGTTAAATCAATAATGAGAATGAGGTCACATTGGGGCTATCTATTACATGTGTCACTTTTGTGTGTTTAAAACTTCATATTATGTGTTGATAGGCGCATTCCTAGGTTGTCCAACTGAAATTATAGACTGACTTCACCATCTGTGAAGACTAAAATTCAAGTTATTTTGTAATAAAAAATAAATAATAATTCTGTGCCCCAACTGAACAGGGAATGTCTTTTTAAATGCGTTTTTTCACCACCTTCAATCTCAAGCAAAATGGATTCTTGTTTTTGCATGTGGGTGTAAAACTAGGAAATAGAAAAGTACTTAATATAATGTAACAGAGTGGGACCTAGTGTTATTGATGTAGATCAGGCCAATTACTTACTAAATATTAGGAATGCAGTGGGGTTTAAACAAATTGTTCCACAGACTTGGATGAATAATTTACTAGAGTGATGAAAAGGGAGGTAGAAAGATACTGGGGGTACCAGTTAAAAAGGATTCAATGCAGATGTGCTATGTGGATCTACATAAGTGTGATATTACTGGTAATTTCACTTCTTTATTTCTTGATGTGATAAAAAAAAGATATGGCTAGTATACTGGGGTTGGGGTCCTATAGTTGTTGTGTTCTTTTCCTTTTGCATGTTAATTATACTGCATCTCTATAAAACATGTTACAGTAATTCAAGTCCAAACAAAACACATGCACTAAATAACATGCAACTGATTTTTGTCAAATGACATTTGTTAAAATACTGATGACATTAAACCAGTGACTATCTTTCCATGAGAAACGAGAGCACAAGATAAAAATCATACATATAACCGAGTAAAAATGCTAAGAAGAAACGTAATAAAAGTTGTTCAAAGCAGAATAATATCGAACACTTTAAAGATACAGAAAGCTACAGAACATCTGGAAAGCATTTTTGTGCATTACCTAAAAGAGTGTAGCTATAAAAGTAGCTGTGGAAATAATATCTGTGTCTTTACATATATATTTGGCAAAGATTTTAAGCTCTGGGAATTTCCCTTACCAGCGAAAAGGAGTGAATCATATAAAAAATAGACAGGTGGCAAAATTTCTCAAGGCTGTTTGCACGTATGAGTTACATGTCTCATGTTATTATAGGTGTACAGCGCTAAGTAAAGAACCGGTATTTTACAAGTCTGGGAATCAGCTCGGCTTAATGCTGAATGAATACTTTATTTGTTTTAAATTAATGTCGGATACAAGTTAAATATATTATTCCCAAAAAAAATTAGTTTTACATTTATAAATAATGAATTCACGTTCAGTTGATTATCCACAACAGCAATCTTGGTTTTTCAGGGTAACAAAACAAAATAATCCATCAAACAATTGAAAGGAAAAGTTGTATAGACATTAAGAGTTGGATTAACATTTACAAATCAACTTTGCCTTGGGTAATTCCCCTGCTGTTTTGGGCTTTCCAGGCAAGATGGCTAAAAAGTTTGACAGCTCTGGGACTGACATTAACTAATCGCTAAACAAATACCTTTAACTTCATTCAAAATTCTAAAGTAAGCAATACCAACTTGGAACATGAAATGTTAAAAACTCTCTATTGTTCAGGGCTGCACTGAACAGCAGATTCCCAGTGCAAGCATTGAGAGTGATTTTGTCCTTAGCTTTGTCCTTAGCTTTTAGCGTGTTGTATTTTCTATTTACTCAGTTTAGAGGGAATACTACATAATCAGTAGTTTATTATTAATTCATCCTAAGTATGCATACATCTATATTTAGAATCAATCATCAATTGTGCAGAGTTTTAAATGATAGTATTTCCATCAAAATAGCTGCTTAGCAGGACATGGTTCGAAATCTACACAGAAAAACCCCAGCCATTTAGGCCACATTGCATCACAGAAAAAGAATTGTGTTTCTTTTTACAAAACAAAACATAATTATCTGTACACGTGTATTTTTAGGAGACTATGCCAGACCCTGCAGAAAAAGTAATTTAAACATTACCTAACAGATTTAAAATTGCCAACCACACAAAATTGCTGCTAATAACCTTTGGATGTGAATTGCAGAAAGATACCGTTTTTTTTATTATTGTGAACTTGCTACTCATTGTGATGTCAGGCAGATTGAAAGATTATTTCATTATTGAATTAATGAAATGACAACATTTTATTAAACAAACCTAGCAAATTTAAAATATTATGTAACATGTGCTTATGATAAAACAGAGACTGCTAACCCTTTCAGTTAATCAAAAATGTCCTTTTGTGAAACTGGTTTTATAAACAGTAATTTGCTTTGGCACATTGCTGTACAACATGTTAACTATTTACATATATATATATATATATATATATATATATATATATATATATATATATATATATGGGGCAGGGACTGATGTGAGTGAGTTCTCTGTACAGCGCTGCGGAATTAGTGGCGCTATATAAATAAATGATGATGATGATATATATATACACACACACACACACACACACACACACACACACTACATGGACAAAAGTGTCACGCCTGAGGATCTGGAGTTAGGCTGATGACTTGATACACAAAGCTGGGTTGCCAGATTATGTTCATTTGCATGTAGATGAAAGGACTGGCACAGGTGGTGATAGACTAGCAGAGGAGACTAGGCAGGAACTGATTTGCTGAACGGAACTGGAATACTGGAACCGGAACACTGGAACCAGAATAATGCTGGAACCAGGATGGTGTGACCGGAATAATGCTGGAACCAGACTGGTGTGACCGGAATAATGCTGTAACCAGAATAATGCTGGAGCCGGAATGTAACCAGAATGCCAGAACCGGAATGATGCTGGAACTGGAATGTAACCAGAATGCCAGAACCGGAATAATGCTGGAACTGGAATGCAGAATGCACTGTCTGAGCTGGAACAAATAGACTGGAGACTGCTGGGAACCAGGTTGGGGTTTTGAAATACAACGTTGCACTGGCAACAGGTAAGGCCTCCTGGAAGTTCTTTTATATTAAGTGTTGTTTCCTGATTGGAGACTGCGGTGAGCTGGGCAGAAGCAGCACTCTGGAGTTGCTGAGATGGATCAGGTGACTATTTCCAAGATGGCAGCTCCCAGGAACTGGTTTTGAAGGGAAACCTGGAATGGAGGCTGCTATCCCAATTGACTGAAAGGAATCATGTGACCGAATCCAAGATGGCAGCGCCCATACCCTGATTCTAGAGGAGTCTCTAGAGTAGAGACAGGCTGGGCAGCATCTTGCAGAGAGATCTGAACCCAGCAGAGCCTGAGGACTGCAGGGACAGCTTGGAAAGACAGCGGATAGGAAAGTGACAGGACCTGAGAGCCTTGTGTGTAACAAAAAGTATTTGGCCACACCAATTAATTGTTGAATTGAGGTGTTTCAATCAGACTTGTTGCCAGATGTGTATAAAATCAGGCACCAAGCCAATGAGTCTCCATTTCCAAACATTTGTGATACAAAATGGGTCGTTCTGAAGAGCTCAGTGACTTCAAGTGTGGTACTGTGATAGAATGCAATAAGACAGTTTGTGAAATTTCATCCCTGTTGAATATTCCACGGTCAACAGTAAGTGATGTTATTAAAAAGTAGAAGCGTCTTCTGAATATGATAGAACTATGAGAGTGTTTTTGTGTTCAGCTGTATGTAAACACGTGTTATTTGTTATTGATTAACCTCTCAAGATTTTGTAATGCTTTTTATTGAAAAAAAAGATGTTCCTAATAAAAAGTTTATAAAAAAAAAAAAGGAGAAGCGTTTAGGAACAACAGCAACTCAACCACTAAGCGGAAGACCACGTAAAATCCCAGAGCGGGTTCAAAGACTGCTAAGGTGCATGGTAAGTAAAAGTCACTAACGCTCTGCTGATTCCATAGCTGAAGAGTTCCGAACTTTCACTGACATTAAGGTAAGCACAAAAACTGTGCAGCGGGAGCTTAATGGAATGGGTTTCCATGGCCGAGCAGCCGTATCCAAGCCTCACATCACCAAGATCAATGGCAAGCGTCGGATGGAGTGGAGTAATGCATACTAACACTGGACTGTGGAGCAGTGGTAACGTGTTCTGTGCAGTGCCGAATCACGCTTCTCTGTTTGGCAGTCATATGGGTGAGTCTGGGTTTGGTGGATGCCAGGAGATCGTTACCTGCCTGACTGCATTATGCCAACTGTGAAGTTTGGTGGAGGAGGGATAACGGTATGGGGCTGCTTTTCAGGGTTTGGGCTAGGCCCTTTATCTCCAGTGAAATGCAATCTTAATGCCAAGATATTACCAAGTAATTTTGGATAATACAATGCTCCCAACTTTGTGCCAACAGTTTGATGAATTCGGTTTGTAAGAACTTGACTGGCCGCACAGAGCCCTGACCTCAACCCCGTTGAACACGTTTGGGATGAACTGGAACGGAGATTGGGAACCAGGCCTCCTCGTCTAATATCAATGTCTCACCTTATAAATGTTCTATAGATTTGCAATAAGTTAGATAAATTTGCAAAAATCGGAGCATAATACATTTACCCCCAAGAGTTCTCCTAGACCAAATTATACAATGCCCCACTATCATCAACCATAAATATGTCACATGATTCCTTACTTCTTCGATGGCAAGCTTTAATGACAAAGCCATCTTCAACTATTTTTGCTAATTTGTAAAGCTGTGTTAGCATTTAATTGGCCCTATTTAAATTATATGACTGTTAATAATAACTGTCATCCAGCATATTTTATTTGTATATTTCCCTTTATCCACTTTTCACACTTCAAAAACAGTAACGTATATCAGTGTTACTATAGACAGAGCTTATTAAACCCTTTAGAATTATGTCACATTTTTAGCAGAATCCATCCAGCAGCATGTATTGGCAATTCAGACTCGCATAATGATGTAAAGAATACTAAATATTATGTAAGGCACTTTCTAAGCAACAGAAAATCACTGACTATAGGCATATTCATTTCGGGTTCCGGTCCGCGGTAACGCGCCGGAACGGCCTGCGAACGTTATCCACGTTACCGCAATAACGTGGATTTTCGTTCGCAGCCCATAGGGTTGCGTACGAAAATCTGCGTTATTGCGGTACCGTAATACCAGCAGTAACGGGCACTTTCCGCGGTAACGCGCTGTTACCGCGGACCGGAACCCGAATTGAATATGCCCCTATGGGACATATTCAATTAGCTTTCCGGTTCGCGGTAACGTGCGTTACCGCAAAAAAAGTGCGCGTTCTTGCCGGTATTACGGTACCGCATTAACACGGATTTTCGTACGCGGATTTTCGTACGCAACCCTATGGGCTGCGAACGAAAATCCACGTTATTGCGGTAACGTGGATTAAGTTTCGCAGCTGTTCCGGCGCGATCCCGCGGACCAGAAAGCTAATTGAATATGCCCCTATGAGTCAAGGTAAAAGGACAGCTAATATTTACCTAACGTGAGACTTTCATGCAGGGGCGGATCCAGACTATTGCTATACCCCGGGCAATTTTAGGGGGGCGATTTAGGCCCCGCCCCCTTTCTAATTTCTAAGGCTGCCGGCGGCTGCACAGTATGTGCAGGTCCGCTGGGCAGTGACAGTGTGCTGCCCCGCTGCTAAACACAATCAGAGCAACCGGGCAGCACGCTGTCACTGCTGAACGGACCTGTACAGTGTGCAGCCGCCGGCAGCAAGCCCCTGCTAGGGGGGACGATCGCCCCGATCGCCCCCCCCTGGATCCGCCACTGCTTTCATGTATACTCTAGAAAATTCCTCCTAGAAAGAACTCTTTGAAAAGCCCATCAAAATTACATTGATAGTTATGTTATCCAATGTAGAACAGTGTCAGAGGTCCATAATATATGATATGATTACAATACAACATTTTTCTATATTCCTTTAATAGATCTTGTGGATTACCTTTGTACCTGTTTACTTTTCAGCATTTGTATTTCATTGAAAATTTATAAAACATAAAAATGACAGTGCTGGAAATTGAGCTGCACTGCTAACCGATGATTGACTCCGTGAAACTTGATAAATCTTATCAAATTTTATTGTAAATGCATTCATAAGATAGATAAAAAACATAAATAATGTATACACATTATAAAATTAAATCAGTGCACTGATGTCAAAACCACTATCTATATGGTCACAAACACATTACATGGCTTGTGAAAATCCTGATAATGTGGCAAATTAATCTGACCTGATAAGTCTACCAACTGTTCATAACACAGTTCAATTAGAAGTAATATCCTCCTGGTAGCTTAGGCTTGAAAATGTTTAATTAAGATGGTTGAATTAAACAGCCAATCCCATAGAGAACAGTTCATCAATGACGGTAATCACTTAGAAAGTTAGAGCATACACTCTGTTATAGTCAAACACTTGATTTTCAAAATATTTAAGCCTCCGCAGTTGTAAATAAATAGAAAGTCAGTAGTTGCATGTCAGATTTATTTGCCATATTATCAGGCTTTTCACAAACCATGTAATGTGTTTGTGACCACATCAGTGCACTGATTTTAATTTTATAATGTGTATACATTATTTATGTTTTTTAATCTAACTTATAAATGCACTTACAATAAAATTTGATAAGATTTATCAAGCTTCATGGATTCAATCATAGGTTAGTGGTGTAGCTCAATTTCTAGCGCTGCCATTTTTATATTTATTCCTCTTTTAAGACAGATGTTTAAATCTCTATGGATAAATTAATTCAATATGTCTCACAAAAATCTATGTAATAATATCCAAACTTTATTTTACTATGTGTTTTAGCACTTTGTTGTGTTTGTGGCTCTGTATAGCATCTTGTGTTTTATGACAATTTGTATCCAAAAGCATGCTAAAGTATATGCAGAAGAATGAATTAAAATGCATATTGTTCTAAATGATGGTAAAATGCCTGTAAGTGGTAACTAGTCAAAGTACATTGTTTATAAACAGAGCTGTAACAAGGTTTGGGGGGAAATATTATTTTAAGTTAATTTGGTTACAACTGTGGGATTGTGGAGCATCACATTCCCTACTTGCCCTATGCAACATTTCTACTCACATCTCTGTTTATATATAATAACTTAACCAGTTCTACAGTTTTAGCTTTTGTTGACTCAGGACACTTAAATTAAGATCAGATCAAGATTGTGCGCAGCACAATTTCAAAAGGCAGCAAGTTAGAAAGCATGGCTGGAAAAGACTACTGCTTTGTAATAATACAGAATGCTATAAATGAGTGCCATTGTGAGTCCGACAGGAAAGAAATAGTCACAAACTCTCAAGACATCTATATTCCGCATGATTTTCTATGCATTTGGGTGCAATGACATGAGGCAAAGTGGGGACTTATTGTATTATCTCATAGTCAATTAACTTTCTAAGAATACCCACTGCTTCTGACAGGTCAACAAATCCTGGAGAACTAACTGCTGTGAAAACTAATCTTCCCTGGCAAATTCAAGCAATTACCTATAGATTAGTCTACAATGATTTCTTTATCCTCATCAGTGAGCTGACATAATAGAGATTAGTTACACCCATTTCCTTTTTTGTGTTCACACTTCATGTTCAGCACCCATCAAACACTGATTCCTGCAATGAATTAGGAAATAACAGTGATTTAACTGGATTAAATGTCACATTTGCAATGTTTTCATTAATAAACTGCAGATGTTTTGTAATAAATTTGAAACTGTTTGCACTTTGGGAAACTCTACAATCTTAATTAAATTAAACTTTGCTTTTATTTTATTTATTTAAATCACGTATTGAAGGGTTATTTACTAACGTACAAAACCATGCCTAGTTGTGTTTTAGTGTCCATTTTTGCAAACAGGTGCATAGATATGCAGAACAAGATGGCGGCATCTACAGTTGTAAGTCAATATGAATCCTGTGATAGGAAAAGCTGGGCGGATCAGGGCGTCCCTTGAATAGTGTGTGATAAGTGCATGATTTAGCCTACTTATGCACCAACATGCAAAAACAAAATTTGGTTTTGTAGGTTTCAGGGGTGTAAAAAGCATATTTAGGAGAGGTGTTCCCTGTTTAGCATGTGGCTGTGGAGGATGCAGGCCCGGATGGATAGATAGATAGATAGATAGATAGATAGATAGATAGATAGATAGATAGATAGATAGATAGATATAGTTATATATAGTGGCAGCAAGAGGAGTGGCGGTATGGTATATCACTTTATACACCTCCACTTTAACCACTGATATATATATATATATATATATATATATATATATATATTTATTCTCAGTAAATATATATTTAATGTGGCTATTATAATGAAATTTACACCACATGTCAGGAACAACCCATGCAATCCACACATGCAAAGAAATCAAACCATAAATGTCCATAATTTAAGATTTGTGTAATAATGTTAAATGACACAGGGAAAAAGTATTGAACACATGAAGAAGTGCAAAAGGGCATGGAAAGCCAAGACACCAGCTGAAATCTATCAGTAATTAGAAAGCAATCCTGCCAGCTAGTTCAGCCACAACTAATGGCCTATAAAAAGGTGTCTCATTACAAAGGTGTCACACAAGAAACATCTCATGATGGGTAAAAGCAAAGAGCTTTCTCAAGATTTTCGCTACCTTATTGTTGCAAAACTTACTGATGGCATTGGTTACAGAAGGATCTCTAAACTGCTGAATGTTCCAGTGAGCACTGTTGGGGCCATAATCCACAAGTGGAAAGACCAACATTTCACCATAAACCAGCCACGACCAGGTGCACCTCGCAAGATTTCTGACAGAGGAGTGAAAAAAATTATCAGAAGAGTGGTCCAAGAACCACGTACCACTTGTGAAGAGCTTCAGAAAAACCTGGAATTAGCAGGTACAATTGTTTCAAAGAAAACAATAAGTAATGCACTCAACCGCCATGGCCTGTATGCAAGCTCACCACGCAAGACTCCCTTGCTGAAGAAAAAACATGTTGAAGCTCGTTTAAAGTTTGCTGTGAAATACTGGGAGAATATAGTGTGGTCAGATGAGAGCAAAATTTAACTCTTTGGATGCCATAATACACATCATGTTTGGAGGAGAAATGGCGCTGCACATCACCCCAAAAACACCATACCAACAGTGAAGTTTGGAGGTGGGAACATCATGGTGTGGGGCTGTTTTTCTGCACACGGTACTGGCATACTGCATATAATTGAAGGAAGGATGAATGGTAAAATGTACCGAGACATTCTTGATAAAAATCTGCTGCCATCTACCAGGAAGCTGAAGATGAAATGAGGGTGGACATTTCAGCAAGACAATGATCCCAAACACACAGCCAAGGACACTCTCAATTGGTTTCAGAGAAAGAAAATAAAGCTGCTAGAATGGCGCAGCCAATCACCTGAGTTGATTCCAATTGAAAATCTATGGAAAGAACTAAAGATCAGAGTTCATAGACAAAGCTCACGGAACCTTTAAGATTTGAAGACTATTTGTGTTGAAGAATGGGGCAAAATCACACCTGAGCAATGCATGCGAATAGTTTCTCCATACAGGAGAAAGGGTTTTGTACAAAGTATTAAATAAATTTCAGGAAGCTTGTTCAATACTTTTTCCCTGTGTCATTTCACATTATTACGCAAAACTAAATTTATGGACATCTATGGTTTGATTTCATTGCATGTGTGGATTGCAAGGGTTGTTGCAGACATTTGGGAGTAAATGTATCAAGCTGAGAGTTTTCCGGCGGGTTTGAAAAACCAATTAGATTCTAGCTATCATTTATTTAGTACATTCTACAAAATAATAGCTAGAATATGATTGGTTGCTATAGGCAATATCTCAACTTTTCAAACTCGCTGGAAAACTCTTAGCTTGATACATTTACCCCCTGGTGTAAATTTCATTACAATAGCCACATTAAATATATATTTACTGAGAAAAATGTTGATGTGTTCAATACTTATTTTACCTGCTGTGTATCTATAAATATATACATATATATGTATATACACAAACATATATCTCCTTTCATTCAACTGTAATTCTATGCTGGTGCTCCAGGACCATTAAAGCAGCTCTATTCTCCAAGACAAATACACCATTGGGATCAGACTAAACATATTCATCCATAAAAATAATTTTGCCCAGCTTTTCATTGGCTGGCCACCTTAGGTCTATGTAACACACCAAACCCGGTTTGAACTAGCACAGTGCTAGTGAAAGTTATTTGGTATATTTGCTGGAGAATACAGAGCTCAGATCGGTTTTTTTTCTCTTAAAAATGAAGTGATACCCTTCCTTGGAGATACAAGAAGAAACTACACTGTTGTAATATGTTCGTGCAATCCTAGAAGACATTTTGTCTTATTATCAGGCTGTAGTTTATATTTAATTATCCATTTTAAAAATGTGCTTTACACTCACAGCTTTTTACCACATGTAAAGTGCTTGGTAACTTAGAGATCTTTGCTCCTTGTAGTGTTGCATCATCCCCTTTACATCGTCACGCAACTGAAAATGATCCAACAAAGGAAAGACAGGAACACACTATTATCACACTGTAAAATGTAATACAGATGGTGAGTGTGCTACCAAGGGGATGTGTCTATTTCATTGCTAATTATTAATTGTATAATACCATGTGCCCTGTATATCCCTATTTGGTTTATAGCATCTCTTTGGCCATTATAACTATTTTGCTAAACATGTTAGTAGAACATCAACAAGGCTTAGTAAACACTGGTTCACTGATAATAATTAAATGTAGTTAATTAATTCTGATCTGGGTTTTATGTTCATTTCAATAAAGCTAACAATATTGTTTTTGTGGTAGGCCAAAAAAACATTAGTTATAGCATATGACTTCTGCTGTTGTAATAAATTAGTTATTTGCCATTTAGGACTTTCAGCTTTGGCGTTTTTGATGCGGAAATAACATTCACACTCTCAACACCATAAACAGGTAAATAACAAGACTGCCAGTAATATTCGGCAACAAGGAGGAATGGATGAGTTTTTAGAACTTTTTGTGAAAACAGAATTAAGTTAAATAGTAAAAAAATAAAATAAGGCCAATAATCCCCCTTTTTAATAACCCAGATTTCCCTCCGGGCTTACACCATCCCTCGTTCCTTCCATGGCACTCCCGAGGGATACGTTTCATAAACTACATAACTCACAGTGTATCATTTCCCCAATTCACAGACATTCAAGCTACATTTGGCCTGCCCACACGGAATTTCTATCAATACTTACAAATTCGTAATCTACATTCCATTACAAAGTTGCGCCTTACCTCTCGTCCTCTTACAACAATTGAAGCATTGTGCCTGCGCCAGGCATCAACGTCAGGTCTTATATCTAATATTTATTCTGAATTACTCGCTCCCTCTACTCCTCCTCGTGACCCTCATGAGTTAGCATGGGAACACGACCTGGGCTCACCACTTGATGCTGAGGAATGGTCAGAAATTCGGGAAAATGCTGCCTCTAGCTCAATTTGTGTCAGAATAAAAGAAAATATAAATAAACTCCTCTTCAGGTGGTACTATGTTCTTACTCGTCTACAAAAGAAACTGCCTGACTCCTCCGACAGATGTTGGCGTTTGTGCTCTGGCGCAGGTTCATTCTTACACATATGGTGGGACTGTCCGAAACTGATCCCCTTCTGGCGTGAAATTAAATCTTTGATAGATACAGTGATCCAAATTCCCCTGCCCTTCAACCCTAAATTCTTCCTTCTACCCCTCGGGTTTCCCATGGCCACTAGGCACCAAAACAAACTTGCCCGCCACATCATCTCAGCAGCCACATGTCAAATTGCCATAGAATGGAAGCAACTCGCTCCTCCCGCACTTATCTCTGTTACTAATAGGATTTGGCAAACTCACCGGATGGAGTACATGACTAGCATTATAAGAAACACAGCCAAATCTTTTAACAAGGTCTGGGATCCATGGATGTCATTCTTTCAATACTGCTCCCCATTTACTTAGTCTTGCTTAGTCATGCTCCATACCCATCTGCAACCCTCCCACTCCTCGCCTCATTGCTCTTAATTCTTGGGAGATCTCTACCACACCACCCCCTCCCCTCCTTTACCTTTCTCTTTTTCACTTTTCTCTTTCTTTCTTTCTCTCTCTTTCTCCCTCTTCTTTCCTTACTTTCTCTTTTAACTATAAAAATATACCGGTCTTTCTTTCACATTATCTTATAGAATCTGACCAATTTCCTCTCCGATACGTGTAGAGCTCTGTTCTATTAATTTAAGTATTGATTGATTGTTTTTTTCTGTATGAAACAACATGTAATTGTATTACAGTGTTTTTCCTGTGTGACCGTCAATAAACACTTGTTTAAAAAAAAAAATAAAAAAAAAAATAAGATAAAATATTAAACTTTACTGTAACAATGATCCAGCACTTGTTGTGACATCAGCATTGTGTGGACTAAGGCAATGGTTAGCAATTATCTGTAGTGTTCAGCATTATAGATGATTGCCCAGAGGCCGTCGTACTTCACTACTGGGATAACTTCTGATAAAATAAGATGGCTCTAGGTAATGCAAATATAATTTCTGACACAGCAAATTCCTTTTAAGACTATCTAGCCTTATGTTACTTGAGCTGCGCCAGACAACAGGTTACATAATTTACCTACATAAAGTATGGAAAACAGACATTAGTTTCTGCCAAGGATGATAACCCCATGAACAATACGTCTGCTTTGCTCTAATAAATTTTTGGAATGACAGAACAATATTTGACTGCAAATTCTGCAGAGTTGCACAGGACTGAGACTTATTAATGCAACCTATCATGGTGGAGCTTTCATAAGATTAAGCTATAAATTATTTTAATTCTAGGTTGTTCAGTTTAGAAGGAACATTATCTATGTTATTTATAAGCAATGTCTATTTATATTTTCTTTTTGACACTCAGTGATATATGATAAAGAACAGAAAGACTATGATATGGCATGGTGATGCCATCTTGCATAAACTTAATTATGTGCACTCTGCAGGGGCGGATCTAGAAATTTTTTCTACCCCGGGTGATATAGAGGAGCGGATTTAAGCCCCGCCCCCTTTCTAACTTATAAGGCTGCCGGCGGCTGCACAGTATGTGCAGGTCCGTCGTTCAGCAGTGATAATGTGCTGTCCCGCTGCTCTGATTGTGTTTAAAACACAATGTGTGCAGCCGCCGGCAGCAAGCCCCTGCTAGGGGGGGGGCGATCGCCCCGATCGCCCCCCCCCCCCCCCCCCCTGGATCCGCCACTGGCACTCTGTGGACTTGAGAGAAGCCACCCTGTTACTTAGTTCACATATATATTACTGTTGCATGTTGTGTATGTTAGGAACTCTGGGTGTGATGTGCAAGATAAGTTCCTCTAGTCTAAGTTATTTAAAAGGTGAAGAAAGGGTTACATATTATCCCCATAACTGAACTTATGTACTAATTGAAATGGCAGCTTTTTCCATTGCTGAGCTACGTTCTGAAAAATAAATCAAGCTATTGGGAAATAAAATTCCTGGCATTGCTGTATAAAATGAGAGCAACCAGCTCACTGTATCCTTTACAGTTAACTTACATGAACTTAAGTTCATTGTGCAATATTAAGTAATATATAAAAAGAAATATTTACTGTTGCATGAGGCATTAATCTAACAGCTAGACTATGAAGAAATAAATGTGCAAACACTAAACATCCAGATACAAGAAACATAAACAATTGAGCAACAAATAGATGAATAGCTCTGTTCACACACATTTTCAACCTAAGCAGAAGTATCCATCTATGCCTTTGGGTTTAATCTTTCTACCACTATTCACATGCTGATTTCCTTTTTGTTCTTTTGTCTTTTACTTTTTATTTTCAATGGACACAAGTAACAATTACATATATCATATAGAATACAATAACCACTGGCGCTAAGTGAATGTCAAACTAGGAAAGAGATGATCCCTGCAGCTATCAAGGGGTGGTGCTGACACCCCCACAATATATATAAAAAACTAAAGATGAAGACAGCGCTGGAAAAAAATCTCATGCCAAGACAAACATCGTAATGAGATGTCAAGTATTCATAAAATCCCCTATTAATATAAATAGAAGAGGATAAGGAGAGGGTAATCCAATAATTTAATCACATGCACAAATAAAAAGTGGATATATATCACAAATCACAATACAAAAATATAAAAATGCACATATCATCACTTGTAATAGTCAACAATAAATGTAACACCGGTAGTTTACCTGAATAACACTATCCTAGAAATGAAAGTAAACAACCATGGCCATAAATAATCCTGAATATAAGGACTCTATAGTTGAAAAAAAGCCTGCACAAGGTGAACCGTCAACAAAAGTTCCAAGGCTGATACGGAGGGTAAGTATCTACAAACTGGAGACTAAAGAGTGACTAAGATTTGTGTTGTACACTCTTATTAGTCTCCCGTGAAATCCTCCAATGATGTGGGTAGATAAAAATATGCCCAGATCCTCCTCAATCGGATCAGTCTGAGAACTAAGTACCTCCACAATCCTCTTATTAAGCAAAACTTGCCTTAGATAGTATAAAAGTCCCGAATCCGGCTCCTTAGTGAAAATCTTCACAGCATGTCAGCCTGCCGGCTCTGCTGCAGAGTGAATGTGAGAAGCAGGTGCGCACCTGATGTCCGTCTAGGGAAGACAAATTGACCGCCCGAGTGTTCCCGATGTGTCTCTATTCAGCGTACTCGCATAGACGATTAGGACAAGGGCACTACTTGGCTGGTCAGGATATAGATAGTCATATGTAGCTTATAGCATGATGCTATTAGGGTATCAATGGCTACATATATCATACAAAAAAAATCATAGGGAATAAAAACAAAGTACAAGATCCACTTTTTCAAAGCATATTCATGTGCAAGAAAAGGGGGGACAGAATGGATGGGTGGTGGAATAAGAAGGGGGGAGTGGGGTGATCACGGATATTTAATGGTTGGTTTCAGGTCAAAGGAGTTGACAGAGATGGACAATGAAGGTGAGATGGGGCCACACAGAAGAAGTTTCTAGGTATGGGAAGGGCGATTCCTATCTTCCCAAAAAGACACAGAGCCCATACTTTTGTAAACCAATGTGGCCCATCATGAAGATGATATGTGATTTTTTTTTCCATACATGTGACAAGCCAGAAGTGCTGAGTTACTTTATAAACAGCCAATGTGTGACTGCCAAAAAACTTAGTAAAGTCAACAAAAATAAGCACTTAGTACATCTGCATGATATAGCCTCTCCTGTGATCAGGCACTAGGCACAATAAAGTGTAAAGGTGAATTACCATATTAACTTTTCTTGAATGTCAAAACACTTGTATTTTAAATATTTAGACTTTTATCATTGTAATTTGCCATATTTCTTTGAAAGTGTGTACCAAAAATGTATGCCCCCTCTTAATAGACACATTGAATATGCTAACTGTCAAATTATACAACTAAGATCCAGGTTTTTGTCCATAAGACATTGTCACTGTTGATATGCTACCCATAGCATTATATTCTGATATGGCAATATGGTGGCGCTGTTCTCTGTTAATCAATGTACCCTGGGTCCCAATCAGTCAAGATGCTGTTTTTAGATTGGCAATTATTTTGGGGTAGGGGGACTTTCCTTCCTTTCACAGCTGAGCACAATATCTAGCAGCTTTAGATTTAGAGGTACCTAACATGGTTAAAACAAGACAACGCTGAGAACTCCAGCACTGGACCAGAGAGTGCCTGTAATAATCGGAAATGTACCTATGTGAAAATGGTGAAGTTCAAGCTAGCTGTTGTCCTGCCCTGTCCCTGATGAGAGCACCCCATCCAACAAGCTGATCTCACATACTGGCTGCTGCCAAATCCCTAATAGCTAAACATTGGAAAGACCCTAATCTTCCCTCCATGCAGGCGTTACGGAATTACATCTGGTATATCGCAAGCATGGAGAGTACATGCTACCCTCACGATAAATCATACAACTTTGACAAGGTTTGGGCCCCGTGGTATCTACATGAAAGCCACAGCTGCTTACCCTCTTAGGCTTCCCTACCCTCTAACGGCACATAGATTCTGGGCCACCTCCAGATTCTCTAGGCTGGGTGTCGTGCACCGTGGGTAAGAGACCCGTATGTGCTTACGTTTGTTTTTTAATTACATGGGTCATTAATCCCTGGACATGTTGCTTATATCTTTCATTAGTAATAGATATGGCGATATAGGTGCCCACCTCCCCCTCTATTCCCCCTCCTTCACCCTTGATCTTTCTCTCCCCCCCCCACCCACTAGTAAAATTAAAATTAGAGATGACATTATCTCCTGTTTTATTTGCTGTTTGTATTTTTTCATGTTGTTTCCTCTTCTAATAAAGAGTTTAAAAAAAACAATAAAACATATTTTTAACAAAAACATACCCCTAAATCAATATCGAGCACTGTCCAGCTTTGGATGCTTTATACTAAAGTAGGGGGACAACAGACATGGGGTTCCCTGCAAAAGTTTTAATAAACACCAGGCTACACAGGCTGTGCACACAATAGCAGGGAACCCGCAGAATGGGGTCCTCCTGTTGTAGTGGGAATCAACCCCAGCATGCTCAGTGGGGGAGCAGCACAGAGGGTAAAAAACAGTGTCCACCCTCCCTCCCAAAGACTATCAGTTCCACTCTTAAAAAGTGCTGGAGCTCTTCCTGGCAAACCCTGGGTGATGTAAAAAAAAATCTGGATCCCTAACTGAACTGGTTCATATGGAGAGATTACAACAACTTTCTTTATATGTACAAACAAGCTTACTGCGGAAATAGACACATGTATATTTGGACTACTGTGATCATTCAAATTCTACATTGTATATGCTGTTTAAATAGTAAATCCTGTTGTTCGTCCTCTCAAAGTTGCATCATGCACAACATTTAGGGGTATATTTACTAAACTGTGGGTTTGAAAAAGTGGAGATGTTGGCTATAGCAACCGATCAGATTCTAGCTGTCATTTTGTAGAATGTACTAAATAAATGAAAGCTAGAATCTGACTGGTTGCTATTGGCAACATCTCCACTTTTTCAAACCCGCAGTTTAGTAAATCTAGCCCTTAATCTTGATCTTGTTTTATTTCAATAGAACTGTGTCATACAGTCTGCCTGTCCAGGACACACAACCACATAAATATCACCGACACTGGACTAAAATAGAGAAAATCAAAAAAGGAGTAAGCACCATGGATGGAAGGATATTTCTCTTCATGTAATAGAGCTGTCTATGTAGATGGTATTATACCCAAAAATGTAAAAAACACATATTCGTACATGTTAAAGTGATAGATAAATCAGTAAGACATACTAAATTTAAACAATGCACAGCCTCAGCTTTCACTAATTCACTCTGGGGCTGCCATGATGATGTTTCTCAAAATGAGAGTTATAAAGTTGAAAGTTGTACACAATAAAGGCAAATGATAAAATTGTTTTGAGTTAATTGGCTATTTCCTGAAAAGCCTGATGTATGTGAGGTAATGGGTTTATTATGTTTAATATGATTGACTGTCAGTTGTTCTGACAGTCAATCAAAGCAACATACTACAGTTCACACTCTGCTACAACAGATCAAGCTATTTCTGTGTGAAGATGAAAACAAAAGCATGCAATAATTTACAGAGGGTCAATGGTGTTCTTATGTGAGTGTAAGAGACTCAGCAGACTAAGGGGTATATTTACTAAACTGCACGTTTGAAAAAGTGGAGATGCTTCCTATAGCAACCAATCAGATTCTAGCTGTCATTTTGTAGAATGTACTAAATAAATGATAACTAGAATCTGATTGATTGTTATAGGCAACATCTCCACTTTTTCAAACCCCCAGTTTAGTAAATATACCCCTAAGATTCAAGTACTGCATATCACTGACAGAAAGTATCTTTGCTTACCTGAATCAAAAATCATTTTAGCATATGGCTGAAGTGGCACTGCATTAACTCACTATACCTCACATCAAATACTCAGAGGTCAGCAGCACTGCTTCATGTACAAGACTATATTAGATGTACACAAAAGTTTATTTTATTTTCTTGCCCCATTCACACCTTTTAACCAATGCAACATGTGCACTACGTTAGCAGTTACTCATACACTGTTCTCACATTGAGGTGTCTAATAATAGCATGCAAAATATATAGGAACACAAAGTAGCCTAAAAGACTGAACTCCCATTTTATGTGCACATTGCACATTCCTGTCTTGATTTAGGCGGGACAGTAACGATTTGAGGGCTCTGCCCTGACATCCTGGGACAGCTATGTCCCTCGGATGGGAAATTTAGGAGGTATGTATCATTGACTGCATGGTAAAGCAACAGTGAATGGGTGCCGCACACACTGATGCAATGAAGTGTTTGGAGGGGGGGGGAAGGGAGGAGAGTATGGACAGCCTAGAACATAAAAATGGTAGGCACTGCCCCTGCACGTCCACACCATGCCACCATGACATGATCATGCCCCATTGTGATGTGACCACACCCCCTGTCCCAATTCCAGATTTCCAAATGTTGGGAGGTATGAACTGCACAGTGCCTTGTGCACTATGCTTGTGTAAAACAAATGATGTTCTGGCAATGCAGGGGAGCTGTGATGCCAGAAAATGCCAAGTTGGGCTATATTACAATAACAGTGTTTCCCTTGGCTAATAGACAACAGCAAAACACACTTAGAATAAAATGCACCTTGCAACAAAAACATAAAATGGATTTCTAGAACCTGAACACAGATTCTCTAGAAGTCAGGGCAGGGCTGGCAAATTTTAGCCCGGGGGGGGGGGGGGGGCAAGACTCGACTCAGCAGCCAATTAGGAGCATTCTAAAGGGAAAAAAATGCAGGTGGCCGAGTGACAGAGCAAAAGGTAGCCCACTATGGGAGCGGCCCGGGGTAGAAGTGGACAGAAACAATTCAGCATAAAGTATTCAGCATGATTAAAATGTTTCTCAGATCAGAATTGAGAATGTGCGTTAAACACTTTTATTTAATGCTACTGTGTACAAGGACTAAGCAAATCCTACAACTGACATTTAAATGTCAATGGTAAGTCTACTCTGCAGTTACTACTTCTACTATATGAAACATGTTTAGATAGCTATTATGTCTGCCAGATTACTTGTAATGTGTCCTTAAGGTGCACACTAAAGTGAGCACTGAGCCCAGATAAACCTGAACACAATGAAACAATGTCAACACTGACATTATATATTGCTATTCACAGCCTGTATAAGCTCTGTGCCTTCATAATCCTATGGTCATACCTCTCTATAGTCACTACAGCACTTACCTTAAATGTAACTTGTCAGACGTGAGGACTTACAGGCAAATACAAATGACAATCAAAAGTCAAGGTCTATTGCATGTGTTTTTTAATGCTGAATGCTAGAGTAATCTGGTATAGGGGCTGACTCTTTTAAGTTTAGGGATGAAATGCATAAAAGGATACACAAGATATGTAAGACGTATGATAAGGAGCATCTTCAATTCACCATACTTAAAGATATAAAAATGTTTTCCATGTAAAGCATTAGGCTTTTGCAGCTGTTCATGTTACAAGGGACTAAAACAGCTGTCAGAAATTCCAGTGTAGAGAACAAAATGAACACACAGAGTCTGATGCAATGTGCGTCTAAGATGTACATGCAAGAGCAGGAGTGGGAGTGTGCCGCAGCTTGGTAGGGTATTACCATTGGCATACAACCCCAGTTGCATCCCACTCGTAATACCCTACAGAGCTGCGACCAGTTCCTGCAGCTAGCTAACTACTTGCGCCACCTAATTCCTGCCTCACTTCTTCAGTCTTTTTTGACGTGTGTTCTGCCTGCGTCTTGATCCGTCTAGGATCAAGACGCAGGCCCGCCATGTGGTTATGGGTTACAATTACCTTTTGGACTAAAAAACATTTTCTTAAAAAATTAGCAAATTTAAGACATGAAAATGTTATGTAATGAAAATCGTAAATTATGTGATTGATAACAAAATGCTGCATGGGACATTTATAAAAGTCATTGCAAATAATAGGATTTGTTTGTGGAGTGCAAAATGCCTCACTGATGTGAATCATGAGCATTGGTGGCAATGAGCCTGTGCTTTGTTTTGTAAATGATAGTAACAAGAATGAAAGAACTTCCTTGTCCAGGAAATCTTTGATTTGTGCCTGTTACGTGACTCAAAAAGAAGTGACCGAAACAATCATATAACAATATGGTTGTACCAGAACATAATTTGTAAAACATCATTATTTCAGAGATGATTACCAAAGAAATGCACGATGACGATGACCTAACATTTCTATGTTATAATTAATGTTGTTCTACATTCACTGCATTTTATATTTTTTATCTCATTGAGAGGGGGGAATTTAATTGACAGTGTTACTCGTGAGAATAACGCGGCCCGTGCACTATTACCGTTACTACTGTAATAGTGGGCATTTTTACCGTTAGTACGGTAATTTCAATGCTGACTTTTGCTCACAGCTCTGAGAGCCGCAAGCAGAAATCCACGTTAAAATTACCGTACTAACGGTAATAGTGCGTGGTCCGCTTTATTCTCATGAGTAATGCAGTCAATTGAATTCTCCCCAGAAAGTCAGTTAAATATAATGGGGCATTTTCAACTAAGACGGCAGTTCTCGGTTATGTGCCGGCTGCGCATATAAAGTGCCAATACGGTACCGCAGCATCGCAGATTTCCCTTCACAACCCCATGGGGTGCAAAGGGAAATCCGCAATGTTGCAGAAACGGAAAGTGTGCAGCCGCGTATAAACATGATCAGCCGTCTTAAGTGAATTTGCCCCAATGAGTTCTAACAAAACTATAAACCATTATATTACACGGATAAGTGCTGACTGACTAACATGCTGATTTACATATAAGTCATGTTAACCATTTTATAAGTTCATGTGCACTCCATATTATAACATTAAACTAAACAGAATGTGAATTATAGAGAACCCCACTGCTGCACAGTAGTCAGCATTAGTGTCTCAAACTTTGGGTTTGAGTCTGACCAGAGTGTTATCTGTGCTATCTGTGTATCGTTTGTATGTTTTTCACAGGAGTTTATTCACAGACCAGTAGGTTAACTGGCTTGTACCTAAAGTGGTCCCTAGTGTGTATGTGTGTCTCTGTGCCTGTGGTAGAGCTACTGGTATGCGATATCTCCAGGGGAAGGGACTGGTGTGAATGACTCAACAATTTCTATAGAGCCCTGCATAATATGACAACAAATAACGTACTGGTGAGTCAACAAATAATGTACTGATGAGTCATGACACTATATACTCTCAGGACTTAAGCAACTAATTCAACAGATATGTTCTCAACCTTCAGTATTATTAGAACAAAACTTCCCTAAGTGAGACATAAAGACAGATGTCTCCCAAATTCTTGTGCATGTAGTGAGATTTGTACAATTTATTTCAAATAACGCCATCAGATGGGAAGTATGCCAATGATCACAATCCTGCAGTCCCAGGCTTTCATAAATGAGCTGCCCTGTCTTTAATATCCTTAGAAAGATATTTTATTTTGTCTCAGTAATTAACAAATGTTTTTGATAGCTTTACATAGTTTATTATAATTTTAAGTAGTGCAGGTTGGTACAAAATGATTGATATTGAGATCACAATAAAGAGTCAGCGTCTTTATACCCTTCGCCACTGAGGCTTTTCTCATCCCTGTGCTGACCCTTATTCTTTTGTCAAATGCGTGTATTTTTGTTTCTAAACACCACCAAGAAATACGTTGTGTTTCTTACTTTAGCATCAATCCACCTATCCAACAAGCAGGATTCTACACATTTCATAATAAAATCTGCATTTAAAAATGATAATGCATTTTTTACTTTTCTTTTTTTTTTATATTCTGCACTATGTCTTGAATGAAATGCATCAAATGTGTAGGAATAATATGGGTAGCCAATGTTTAAAATAGACAACCTAACACATCAAATGAAGGTGAACATGTGTTTACTGCAGCTAGGATGGGGGAGATCTGGACATTAGAACACCCATCACACAATAACTACTAATGCACCACATCATTTAATAGAGGGGACTCACCTCTTTCAAATACCCCTTAATTTATTGAAGCTAGGAAAGGAGCGATCCTTCCCACCCCTAGACTTCTTAATGATTTCTATAGTGTAGGGATTATTCTCTGGTGATCACACATATGGTCCCCTCTTTCCAATGAGTGTACTCCTGAGTTTAGGTGCCAGGATACAGGAGATATGGCAGTCCTAGTGCCTTCCGCCAACCCTTGGCTCTACAGAATTTACTGTAGTGCAGTGGATGGGAATGAGCCTATGTCAACATCTTTAGACAAGCCTCAGTGTCTAGAGAAACTGCTATAAGTATTAAAGCTGAAAAGGCACAGTCAGTTTAGGCCATTCAGCCCAAGCACCGAGAGATCAGATCTGGGACAGTCAACTTGCTGAGCGCCAAATGACCACATGGTGCAGCTGGACGATAACCTCATACACTGTCAGACCATTATCATCATGTAATCACATTATCCACCGGCCCCACTCAATACCATATCCATTCACATCTAATGTTGATCAGGACTGGCAGGCATATTGTGGCCACATACAGAGCATTTTGGATGCTATTTGGTCTAAATCAGGGGAGCACAAACTTTTTTGGCTGTGCATGGCACTCATTTGAAGAAGCCACAATAAAACTTAGCTTTCTTAATCACTTAAATAAATACATAGAATTTACTACAGAAAAAGTTATCACTTTGCAGTTATGCCGTACCACTCAACACTGTAAAAAAGTCTCCAGGAAGTGAGTGCAAGGCCACCAAAGGAGGCATGGTCATCTAATGTATCCCTGTGATATATTTCCCCCTCTCACCTCTGTGGTAACAAATTCTCCCTCTCTCACCTCTGCAGTAACACATTACGTTCCCCTCCGCTGTAACAACCCCCCATCATCTCGATAGTAACACAACCCCTCTCCCCTTCTCCACTGTAGTAACACATTCCTCCTTTCCTTCCTGTAGTAACACATTATGTTCCCTTCCCCTGATACAAACCCCCATTATCTCGATAGTAACACAACCCCCTCCCTATCTCCACTGTAGTAACACATTTCCCCTTTCCTTCCTGCAGTAACACATTACGTTCCCCTCCACTGTAACAACCCCCCATCACCTCGATAGTAAGACAACCCCCTCCCCATCTCCTCTGTAGTAATACATTTACCCTTTCCTTCCTGCAGTAACATATTCTCCCCTCTCCACCACCGTAAAAGCACATTCTGCCCTCTCCCATCTGTATCAGCACAAAATCCCATCTTTCCCATGTAACAGCTTATTCCCCCTCCATCACCTCAACAGCTCATTCTTCTCTTTGCCCCCTGTAGCAGCATATTAAAGCCAGGACAGAAAAACTACAGTGGTTTTTCTATATTTGTTCTGCTTTTCGTGGGCTGTAAAAATTATCCTTGCTGGCCACATGTTGTGACCCACTGGTCTAAATCAATCAAATTGGCATCCAATTTCCTTTGTGCATGGGCAGCTTAAACAAGTGATGTTTTACAGCGTGCAGAATGCTTATAATTAAGTAGAGCACTAATGGTACTCAGTTTCCCATAGACAAAAAATGGCGCTGATAATTATACTGTTTATGTGTCTGATCTTACTTTGTTCACTTTGTTTCTTTTTTCCTGTTTTGTTGCACTTTTTTTTTTTTACTATAGAAACATGAATGATTTAACATAATTATAAAAACATAAACAGATAACAATTATTTTATTTATACAGCATTAGTCTAACCTGCGATTATTAGAAAGAGTAATATGGAAGCAATTATAGTTTTAAAATGCTTTTGAAAGCAGTAGATCTATGACTTCTAACATAAGAGATACAGGAAAACCAGGTCCCCATTGCCTTGTTTTCTGTACATACTTTTACATTATGCTGTATGGTAAATCACTTTAAAATATAATAACATGGTGAACTTAAATAAACTTATATAAATATCCAACTAACTAAATGAGTAATACAATTTTGGATTTAAGTTATGGCATACTGCTGCTTGTGGCTTCTCTTATTTAGAGAATGATGTCATACTCTAATGGAACATTTTTTTTCTAGAGTCTGGATGAATGGAGGCTATCTAAGTTCACTCTCTTAAAAAAAAACAAACTTTTTTGCAGCTTACAAAGTTGTATCCGCATTTTATAGCTCTGGAAAACAACTTTTTAAACATGAGACTCCCCCTCTGACTTGTAATTTTGTACTTAGTCTGTGAAGTCAGCTTTCTACAACAACTTAATACAAAAAAACAGAAACAGACTGATTTATTAAAGGGAATTTAGAAAAATATAGGAAGTCATTGTAGAAATATTTATTTCTATCAATGCAATTTGTTTGTTTAGTCTAATTGTTCTTTTTCTTTGACTAAACACAATATAATTGCAACTAAGCTGCACAATCTCTGCCTGTTTTAGTTAGAAGTTCTCATCTAATTAAGTGATTTTCCAGCAATTTGAACAGACAACGATGTGACATACTGTATTCATTATATCATATATGTAGCATGTGCAAGCATTTCTCAATATGATAATCTGCATTCTCCTGTGGTTTGTCAACTATGCAATTTGTGTGCAGCACAGCTTTTCTGTCACACTTCACTGCATTTACTTTACAACTAGGAGCAAACTAACCCACATTTCCTCAGTTCTATTTTGGCCCACAGACCATTCGTGCTGGAAATATTTATGGCTTTAAAGAGCTAAACACATGGCTCAGAGGCCTGCAGTAAAGCAAGCAGATCAATGCAGAACTAACCAACAGGAAGACGCTGCTGACATTTTACAGAACTAGAGTTTGGCTATATGTTCTTATCTCATGAGGGGAGGGGGGGGGGGGGGTCACAGAATCTCGCCTGCTGTGCACTAAATATTTCTGCTTAGATAGCCTAAGCTTATATTTATATCTGCATGAATCCTGCCAGACCTACACTGCACACGTTTAAACAAGAGCTAAAAATAAATCCATTCTAAATAATGCCATATTTTGTTGAAACACCTACAATGAGCAAGTGGAAGCATGTATGTGGGCATATCAGCAATACAAAAAGATTAGATAGATAGATAGATAACATGTGATAAATAACATGCGATAAATATATATATATATATATATATATATATATATATATATATATATATATATATATATATAAATAACAAGCTTTGCCTTTGTAATAATGCAGTAAATACATAACAATGTTAACAGATAATAGTGAAATGTAATATGTGTATCCATCCATCTTATTATAGTGATGCTGCCAGGGGAATCCTGCATAGTTTACAAATACAACTGCCAGCATAAGAAAACAATAACAATGCATAGAACCGGGCACTGATATGTTTTCTATAAAACTATGTTTATTTGTAAACTTTATCTAATTGATTTAATACAATGTAAGGGCAAGGGTTGCTTAATAAATGTAGAATAATGTATAACACCCCCTCACTCTTCAACTCTTCCTACAAAGTATGTGGTGTGCCATTGCTGATGCCCATTTGCCCCAATCACCTGTTTTAAACATGAGTTGAGGATCATCCTTGGATCCAAACTCCTGAATCAGTACCACGAAGAGGACACCGCAAGCGTTCTGGATGCCAAAGACTGAACCATTGCACCACATGGCTGAGAGCATGACAATCCATCCCCAACCTCCTTCTGGGGGTACAAACTCTGTGCTCTGTCCGGTGCTGGCCTCTGCGACATCTGCTCCTCCAACACCGATCTTCTTCTCTTCATCTCCCGGCCCTGAGTTCCACTCCCCATTCTCTTTCTTCTCCTCCACGTTGAGAGGTGAGCTCTCATCTGCCTCTGCTGCACGTTCTTCTACAACCGGCTCTTTTTCTGGGACATTACTAAGCAACTCTTCAGTCCCAGGTGTCTCCTCGCTGTGCGTCCTATCGTCTGTCATTTCTGCACCAATTCCACTTAGACTAGTGCAAAGGGGACAAAGCAACGATCACAACAATAGGCTGACTACAAAATCTATTCTCATGCACCAATGCCAAGGAAGCGATAGAAGTTGGAAACAATTAGTTTTCCACGTTGCAATATAGTATTTCTTCCATGTGAAATCAGGTACAAAAAAAATTAAAAAAACTTGCTCCTTGTTTTATATTACTCCAGGTTCCTGGTAGCAGTCAGCATGATTCGTGCATGAGATGAAACTCTCCCTTTTTCGTATCTCTACCTGCTTTAGTCCTGCCCACTCCTGTGTCCTGGCTTCTGTCACCTCGGACACGCCGTATGCCTGGTGAATTGATCGAGGTCCCATGTTTTTTTAAGGATAAACCTCTGGAAGAGGCGTTGCTGTAATTAGAGGGATGTCCCCGGGACTCCCCGCCCTCCATCTCTGCGCGGGAGGGGAGCTTATATATGTGGCAAAAGAAGTGAGACAAGCAGCAGCTGTACGTCTAGTATTATATTGTAGTGTGTGAGGGGGAAGGGTTTCATGTCACTGAAGAGGAAATGTCATATAAACTCTGGCTCACAATACAAAGCTCTACAAAGTGCCAGTCAGATAATATATGGCTAAAGTATTGATCCTAGTAGGGACATATAATGCGGATAAGCCTCTCTACTACACACTAGCACCTCATTGTCATTATCATCCTGCATTTCTTTCTATTTATAAACTATATGATACGTTTGTCCCATGCACATAGTCACATAATGAATGTGTGCTGCAAATTGTTTATTTAAACACTTTGGACGTCATTTAGAGTTGGATGCAAAGCTCATTTCAGGCGCATCTTGCACATTTCCACAGATGGGGCATGCGCAGTAAGCAACAGTTCCCTGCAGTTCCGTCTGCTTTTCAGACGGAAGTGTATACTGCGACAGCTTGCATCTCAGTACGTGGGAAAGGGTGGAACGCGGAGTTATGTAGGCGTGACCGTGAATAATTCAGATACTGTGGGTGTCTACCCGCAAAAACTACCCTAGTCGGATCAAGGCGCAGGTGGAACACACGTCAAACAAGACTAAAAACGTGTGGAAGGAATTAGGTGGCGCAGGTAGTTAGCTAGCTGCGGGAACTGGTCGCAGCTCTGTAGTGTATTACGAGTGAGATGCAACTGGGGTTGTATGCCACTCATAATACCCTACCAAGCTGTGGCACACTCCCATTCCTACTCTTTCATGTAAGTCTTGGACGCACATTGCGTCAGACTCTAAATTAAGCCCTTTGTGTGCAGAAAATAATAAGAAACTATCACAGTGAGATTAATGTGTGTGAGTTATATATATAAAATAAAATACACAGTGGCAGCACAGTGGCATAGTAGATAGCAATTCTGCCTCACAGCACTGGGGTCATGAGTTCGATTCCCGACCATGGCCTTATCTGTGTGGATTTTGTATGTTCCCCCTGTGTTTGCATGGGTTTCCTCCCACTCTCCAAAAACATACTGGTAGGTTAATTGGCTGCTATAAAAAATTGACCCTAGTCTCTCCCTCTCTGTCTGTCTCTCTCTCTGTCTGTGTGTGAGTGTGTGTCTATATTAGGGAATTTAGACTGTAAGCTCCAATGGGGCAGGGACTGATGTGAATGAGTTCTCTGTACAGCACTGCGGAATTAGTGGTGCTAATGATTTTATATATATATATATATATACACAAGCACACACCGATCAGTCACAACATTAAAACCACTGACAAGTGAGGTGAATAATATTGATTATTTTGTTACAATGACATCTGTCAAGGGGTGGGATATATTAGCCAGCAAGTGAACAGTTAGTTCTTGAAGTTGTGAAGTTGATGTATTGGAAGCAGGAAAAATGGGCAAGCATAAGGAACTGAGTGACTTTTGGCCAAATTATGATGGCTAGACGACTGGGTCAGAGCATCTCCAAAACAGGTGTTCCCGGTATGAAGTGGTTAGTACCTACTAAAAAAGGTCCAAAGAAGGACAACTGGTGATCCGATGATAGGGTCGTGGACACCCAAGGCTCATTGATGCGTGTGGGAAGTGAAGGCCAGCTCATCTGGTCCAATCCCACAGAAGAGCTAGTGTAGCACAAATTTGTTGAAAAAGTTAATGCTGGCTATGATAGAAAGGTGTCAGAACACACAGTGCATCGTAGCTTGCTGCGTATGGGGCTGCATAGCAGCAAACCGGTCAGAGTGCCCATGTCTACCGGCTAAAGTGTCTACCATGGGCACGTGAGTACCAAAACAGGACTTTGGTGCAATGGAAGAAGACGGCCAGGTCTGATTAATCAGGTTTTCTTTTACATAATGTAGACAGCCGGGTGCATGTGTAATGTTTACTTAGGGAATAGATGGCACCAGGATGCATTATGGGAAGAAGGCATGATGGCGGAGGCAGTGTGATGCTCTGGGTAATATTCTGCTGGAAAACCTTGGGTCCTGGCATTCATGTGGATTTAACTTTGACATGTAAAACCCACCTAAACATTGTTGCAGACCAAGTACACATCTTCATGGCAACAGTATTCCCTGAGGGCAGTGGCCTCTTTCAGCAGGATAATGCTCCCTGCCACACTGCAAAAATTGTTCAGGAAAGGTTTGAGGAACATGACAAAGAGTTCAAGGTGTTGACTTGGCCTCCAAATTCCCCAGATCTCAATCCGGTCGAGCATCTGTGAGATGCGCGCCGAGCACACTATTACAATTAGTACTGTAATCCTAACACATATTCTGCTCACGGCACTCAGAGCTACAAACAAAAATCGAAATAACTGTACTAACGGTAATAATGCACATTATTACTGTAGTAACGGTCATAATAGTAACGCGGTCAATTGATTCCCCCCTTAAAAACACATATATTAGCAATCTTAGTTTACGGATAGTATCAGGGACGGACTGGGACTAAAAAGCAGCCCTGACACACACACATCACACCAGCCACATTGTTATGCATACTCACAGTCAAGTATTTTTCATTTATATATAATATTTGTAATCTTTATAATACTATCCACATAGCATTCACATAGGAATGCAGAATGGTGCTAAAGTTCCAAAGATGGAAAGTACAATCGCAGCAACTTTCAGTCTGATTGCTCCTGCATTATGGCAAACGTGATAAGAAACTGTGTTATATTCTAGTTTAAACCCTGAACTTTGAAACGTCTTAATTTATAAAGGCCACACTGTAAGAACAGGTACTCAAAATAATATCAAGTATAGCAAGAAAGTAAGTGCATTTGTGCAGCTGGAAAACAAAGAGTAAGAACCTTTACTGAGAATTACATGCTACAGACAGAACAAGAAAAGTAGTATATGATTGCTTCCTTGTCCATATATAGAGAATAAGAACACATACTGAGAATTACACAAGCGCACAGAACAAGTGAAAATTCAGTATCTACAGAATGCTTGATACACGTTAGAGTTCTTTTATCAATTGAACATAAGTCTGCATCTCTTCTGGGAACTAAAATCCATAACAAAAGAAAATTGCATAAACCAGGTAGCAGTATATACAGGGGGGCAAAACAGTAATGAGTGATACAGGGAGCAGAATATTTGGTCAACTGCAGATATCAGGGGATGCAGGGAATAGAAGACCCTTGAGCAGAGTAGCCATCATGGGATACAGGCATCAGAACACAAGGGGCAATGGAGGGAAAGCATCTATGAACATCACAGAGAATAAAAGGTCCAGAGAGCAACATGCAGGGATAATAGCACCTAGATAATAGTAGATCCAGATGGAAGAGCAGAGGTCTGGGGATGCAGGGATAATTTGGCCAAGGAAGCACAATTTCCTAAGGTAAGGATTAGGAGACCAAGATGATAGGAGGTCATGGGAAAAGAGCATAAGCTTGGTAAGCAGAGATCAGATGGCCTAGAGAGCAGGGTACCTAGAAGAGTGGTTGTAGGACCAGAATATTGAAGGGCAGATAGGGGCTCATGCCTGTCATCTAGCTGTACTTTGAGCTTCAGAGTTACTGTGCTTTTTGTTAACTGTTCCGTGATGTCTCACCCTGTACCGTATTTCTGTCTGTCCCTGTACGGCACTACGGATACCTAGTGGCGCCCTATAAATAAATAATAATAATAATAGGGGGCTCATAATAATAGTGTTTTCTACACTGCAAAATTTATTTTCAAATTGTCAGAGAGATGATAATTGTGAAAGAAGAAGAAGGAAGCTGAATTAGGAGCCTGCAGTCAGCTCCATTAGAACCATTGTTGGCATGAGCAAATGCTCCCATCTGCAGCACTTGCTTTGCTACAGCGAGCATGTATCATGATCAGGGTGTAGGAACAGTAGGACCACTGTCAGTTTGACCCAGACAGATTAGGGATCACTTTCCACTTCAACAACTTGGAGATGAATCATGATATGACTCAGCTGGTTAGTGAAGAAGTGGCTTCTAGAGACCACAGGTCTGCCTGGACAGCTTATCCACCAGGTGGGAACAGTAGTATAGACACCACAAGTATTAGGAAGTACAATGCGCCTTTGTTGTTCCCAATGGAGCATAATGGCGGACACAGCTACAATTATTATGATATGAGTAGTCCTGTCACTGCCAGTAGCCCATCCAATGAACCTGGTCCTTTATTTCAATTTAGAGAACATAGAGACAGCTGTTAGGTATACAGGAACTAAAGGAAATTGAGGGAAAACGTGAGCAGGGGCAGGCTGGGCTGGGGGCAGGGGGGCATCTGCCCCCCCCGGGCTGGTCCCATACTGGACTACCTTGTGCTGAGTCACTGGGCCAGCTTTATTTTTTTCCCTTTAAAATGTTCCTAATAGGCTGCAGTGTCAAGTCTTGCCCCCCAGGCTACAATTTGCCAGCCCTTCCCTAACGTGAGACTAGATGTTCTGCTCGCCACCAATGTGGGATTCTGTTGGACAGTATGTTTTTTGAAATGTGAAGTGTGTTTTACAATGGAGGTGGATGAAAAACAGAACCTGGAGAAGTACCTGATGGAGATGCACTTGCTCAGCATACTCCAAAGTTCCAGCTTCTTTTTGATGCTTATTCTCCTCGTTCAGTATTGCATATGCATAGTGTAGCACAGGTCAGAATCCCTTTAGCCTGGACTCTTTCTGATTGCCAGTATTGCCATATGCAAAGTGACTTATTTGACTACAAGCACCATTGCTTTGTTGTGATGCTGATTCTTTTTTTCGGTTTTGTAAGTGTGTATGTGTGTTTTCTAGCAAAAGTATCCAATCTAAGATTAGTAGTAAGTTTGGTATAAAAGCCTAAAATAATTACTGTAACATTCATATTGGAACCCATGGGTTCTAAGTTGATTGAGCATTTACTTAACATAAAGATATCCATATGGCATATTTTTGCTCAAATCTGTGTAATCCTCCAGCATGAACATATGCTGGTACATTCTCTCCTTCCATGTTTTAACACTTCCACTTCTGACTTACATAACAATGCGTATTTAAGCAAATGTTATAACATCATTTAAACGTCCTACCTATTATCATATTTTGGCTACCCAAATATTTAATTACAATTATTTAATTACAATTGTGTATTTTTTTCTCCTAAAACACTGCTCATTGGAGCTTTATAGATGTAAGGGGACATCAGATCGATTTTAATTTCATGTGCTATATTTATATATCTTAATGTTTTAATTACTATCATTTGTGCTCATAGCTGATATCAAATGTGCCTAAATGTTGCTGGATTGAAAAATGGAGTACTCTCCTCATGTGGAACGTTTGTACTGTGTTTGTTCCTTTCGTGTTCCTTCAGTGTCAGGGACTGGTTGGGTTGCCGGGCAGGGGGTCGGTCCCGTAGTGGGCTACCTCAGGATGGGACACTGGGCACTTGCATTTTTTTTTCCTTTAAAATGTTCCTAATAGGCCGCTGAGTCGAGTCTTGCCCTCCAGGCTAATTTTTGCCAGCCTCCCCTGTCAGTGTCTCAATTGGATAGTTTAGTTTCATGCAAGAAAGAAACAAAAATGCAGATAGTGATGTACTGAAAGTAATTATTTCCAGTTAAAATCAGAATTCACTTGCATCAAGAATTAGAACAAAATGCAGCTTGTATACAAGAATGAGAACAAAATGCAACTCGTATACAATCTATGTTGGTTCCTTCCCAGCCCAACAGTCCAGAAGCACAGAGTTCAAATCCTCCTATGATCTATCACTGAAGTTCTTGCGGTCCCAAGAAGCTGTAGCCTACTGTCAATGTAGATCCTACAGCTGTTTGAGTTGCCAGTTAGTGTATGTCTATTTATATATACGTGTCTTGGCCTAATGACTTCTTCAGGGAATAATTATCATGTAGCAACTGATTTGCAATCATTCAATAGTGATTAAACCATCCGATAAAGGTGATAGCATAATGATTCTCAATAAAGCTCATTATCTCAAGGAAGCAAACAATGTGCTGAACAGCACCAGCATATATTAAATGTTACTGAACAAACCTCTAAATCTGTACTAAGAAAAACTTCATATATTTTTAAAAAACAGGATTAGACTCAGGAATTCGCAATCAAACTTTGAGCCATAGAATATCCAAACTGCCCGCATTATACTATCTTCCAAAAGTACACAACAATCCGGACAATCCAACAGGTTGACTTATAATATCAGGGATCAATTTACTACCTTCAAATGTATCACAATATACTGATCAGTTTTCATAAGATGTAGTGCAGCAATAACAGACATACAAGACAAAAGCTAAAATTCTTCAAATACTGAGTAACGTGGAATGGGAACCACACTATATATTGGACACAAGCGACATAACATCACTTTATATGTGACGTTTGAATAAAATGAAAATAACTGTCTGGTCCTTTAGTATATAATGGTATGTGAGGTGATCAGCTGAGATAAATGCAGTTTTAATATCTAAACTAAATGGCCTATATTTTTCTATACTCTGGATACACGTACATGTAGGATACACTTCAGAGTTAAACGATATTGTCTCTGTAGTCATTTTAAAATTAACCTCATGCAACCTGTTTTTCTTGGAATTATTACTGTGATTACAAGTGTGGATATGTTGACATTTTTGGAGTTGTTGGGACAAGGAAAGGTTATTAAAGAAATGTAACTATTCATCACATAAAGCTAACACTGAAATTTTTCAGGTCAATGTGAATTATTATTTTAATGGAATTCATTATCCCTCCTATTGTTAAACCTTTTCTTGTACCTTCCTCCCCACTGTCCCTATTATCTCCCACCCATGTGTCTTCCTTACATTGATTAAACATGAATACATAACACTGTGATGTAACTACAAGAAGATGAGAAAACCTTGTTCTGCATGAACAAAGCAAGTATTGTAACAAATTGAGTACCTGCAGGCCAGTACAAAATTAAACCTGGTTACAGTAATATTTTTTTGGGCACAAATCTTATGTGCAAAAATGAGATCTTATTTCTGCACAAATGATATTTAAATGACATACACAGGAGAGGGAAACTGCAAACTTAAACAATTCCCTAATTTACAATGTAGAGCAACCCCTAATCGTTACACCTGCTTGGGGTTGGCATGAACCATTACTTCCAAGGTGAGAAGTGTTAGTTGCTAAATCAATTTTTAGGTTCATAGCAGGTGCTTGCTCATTCTAAGAGTCCATAAGGCACTCTTAGTACAACAAATAGATCAATGTGTTAAATAAATTGCATCATACTTCAAATAAAGTCCTAGGGCCTGATTCATTAAGGAAAGTAATGCAAAAAAAGGAGTAAGTTTTCTCCTGGACACACCATGTTGCAAACCAAGGGGTGCAAATTAGTCTGCACATAAGTTGGCAGTTTTTTCAAGTAGCACACAAAAACTTGATAGCTTTATTTGTACACTGAAATTGAAAGTTGTTCTAGGACATGCCCTACCTCAAATATAAATATGTCCCCACATTTTACCTTTACCTCCCCCTCCAATGCAATATGGTTTTGCCAAGGTGCAAAGTTACTCCTTTTTTGTTTACTTTCCTTAATGAATCACAGCACTAGTGTTCACTTTTTTCCTGAGTAAGGGCTTGCAATTGAGCGTTATGTAATTTCAAGTTCATTTTTTTCTGTTTTGGGTTCTGTTTTTTTGCAGCTGAATACAGGGAGGACAGAAGCTTGCATATCTCTATGTAGAGATGCTACTGCCATCCATTAAGCCATCTTAGAAAGGAAAATGACTGGGGAAAGAAATTCACATGACAGTATATTCTGCTTTCCCATGTCCCTGTTCCATAAATTGCTTGATGGGATACCATTACATATACTTTTTTTTCTTTAAAATAGTATTTTTCTTTCGTAACTTTTAATACAAAAAATACAAGATTCTTGTTTTCAAGTGTCCTCATAAGGTTTAGGGTATTAATGAATAATTAAAGAAACCACCACAGTTATACAGTAATAATCAATATTCTAGTGTGAACAGCATATTTAGAAACTTTAACATTATGTACAATACTTTGCTTTATACTGGAAATGGATAACATCAATGATTATAATTATCCAAGTAAAGTATAAATCAAAACAATAATCATAACCTTAATTAATATAGATTGAGGTTAGTACATCAGATTAAAGTCATATTCTCAGGCTGGAGAGTCTACTACACCATCCAAAATATGGCATTCAGAGGGACATATGTCCGAACATGAATCAGACCCTTAGGGTTTTTAAGTTTGCGATATGTAGGCTCTATTCATTGTTTTAATCAGAGACCACCAGGTTAGCTTATTTTGTGTCATAAACATCACATAATATGTAAGCTGCAAGTACACACTTAAATATCTATGGCTGCTACTCCTTACAATTCCAACCTAATTTTTATTTTCTAATCCTGGATGAAATTGAGGATTGCCTTAGATGTTAATATATTTTGTGGAAATACAGTTTCATTTCAGTTTTTATTAATGGCTATCCACGCTTTGCAGGTGTCCACAAAAATAATATTCTTCATCACTACCTTAGGGAAGAAGGACCTCTGTACACGAAGAAGCACCACTCAAGGGGTAGGGGGTAAAATTTCCATTTCTAAGTCTCAATTAATTTAATTATCTTGATCAAAAACCAGCCAGAAATGGATCTAAGTTTGCAATTTATTTGTATTTATTTTTAGCCTCTGCTTTACCACAAGAATTTAATAAGAAGATTAGTACAGTTTGACATAGAAAGACTTAAGGGGAGCATCTGCAACAAGTAGGAAAAATGGTGTATGGTGTAATACAAGCATTCCTGCCCAGGGGGGGAGATATTCAAATCCTTCCATCTGTCCAGACTTTGTTATGGAGCGCTGGTGTGTGTGTGTGTGTGTGTGTGTGTGTGTGTGTGTGTGTGTGTGTGTGTACAGTCATGGCCAAAGTTTTGAGAATGACACAAATATTGGTTTTCACAAAGTTTGCTGCTTCAGTGTTTTTAGAACAAAAAAGACGATAGTTTCCTTGCAGCGCTTGTTATGGCAGTGGTGGTGCGAGAGGTCTGCAACCTCAACAAAAGCAAAAAGTAAAAGAAATAATATGCAATGATCGCCTACGCCGCAAAAATTGAATCAAATGTGCACTGCGGATATATTAAAAAATTGTTTTATTTCATCCATATAATAAAATCATTTTATGACCCGTTGGAGTTTTTAGTATATATCAATATTACATTGTTTTCCTTATTTATTATTTATTTATTATTTATTTATATTTTATATATTTTAGTTGTTTAATTTGTGATTTTGAATGAATTATTGACTTCACCCTAGATTACTTGGTTTATGTCCATTGAAGGTTATAAAGCTGGTTGTGCGCTGCGGATATAGAGTTAAATTGTATCAGGTGATATGTATTTTAATTAGACTGTGGTGAATTATATAAGGTGACCTCTGGGAGTCAGAATTACATCTCTGAGGAAATTATCTGATGGCGATGAAACGCGTTAGTCACTCTCATTTTAATCAGTTTATTGCTTTAACTACCACCTTTGCTGAGTAAGAAGCGTGAATAGTTTCAAATTCCAAGCATTGATTAGGCAATAATGGGCGGCCATCAGTCCGTATGTGACCCAGAAGTTGATTGACAGCATGCCAGGGCGAGTTGCAGAGGTCTTCAAAAAGAGGGGTTAACACTGCAAATATTGACTCTTTGCATAAACGTAATGTAATTGTCAATAAAAGGCTTTTACACTTATGAAATGCTTGTAATTTTACTTCAGTGTACCATAGCAACATCTGACAAAAAGGTCTAAAAACACTGAAGCAGCAAACTTTGTGAAAACCAATATTTGTGTAATTCTCAAAACTTTTGTCCATGACTGTATATATACAGCAGAAGAGAAGTCACACAAGTCCAAGGCTTTGGTATAGCTGCCCTAAGCCAGTTTTATTAAACAGAAAAAAAAAAAAAAACTACAAAATAATCATCTTGCCTGTCCGGCACTAACTAAATACACAGGAACACCTTCTGTCCTGTGAAAGACCTCATGTCCAACACATATTTAAAAGCTAATTGGTCATCATTTGCAGAATCTCTCTGGAGGCATCTAACCTCCTCCCCATGTCTGGCAGAGAGAGAGGAAACTGCCTAGCAGCTTTTGAAACACCTCTCACAGGTGTAACCATTAACCAGTCTGTTGCCAGACTGGGCCTTGTAAATGAAGCCCATCCTTCTCTCTCCATTTACACCCCAGGAACCTTTACCAGTGTTTCCCGAAGCTGAATACACTCTTTGGGAAGTTCCTTCGCATACAAGACAACCACCTGTGGTTTTAGAGCATACAAGGCAGAAACCCTGACACATATACCTCTGCCATTCATAGTATGTTGAATAAGTATACAGCAAAGCAAGAGAAAGAACCAAATGTGAATGTGGCAAAACTAGGGCAAAACGGATTAACCAGACAGATCCAACCATTTACTACTATATATATATATATATATATTGTGTGTATATATATATATATATATATATATATATATATACAAACATGTATAAAATCTTTAGAACTGGACTTTCAGCAGCTCTCACACCTAAGCATTTAACACGGTACAATCAATTTATAGTATGTTGAATAAGTATACAGCAAAGCAAGAGAAAGAACCAAATGTGAATGTGGCAAAACTAGGGCAAAAGTGTGTTAGTCTGTCTGTGTGTGGAAAAAATAAAACCAAGCTGCAGCGCCACCTGCTGGGCGGAGTTATACACTTACCTACTAAATTCAGAAAGGGCTGAAATTTGGTATACTAAGATGTTTTTAATTTGTTGATTTAATTTGTTAATTGTTAAAAGTGTTTATAAAGATTTTAAAAAAATATATATATATTTCTTGAAGGAGAAGTGACAGTTGGGAGTGGTTGGTGGTTGCCGGGGGTGACAGTGGGGAGTGGTTGGTGGTTGCCGGGGGTGACAGAGCGAGAGAAGTGTGATACTCAGGACCAGTGAGAGAGATCCCTGTGTCTGGATAGACATCTGGATAGATGTGGCGATGAAAAGGAAGGATGAGGCGATGGAGAAGAATGATGAGGTGGTGACATGTGGACAAAACCACGTTAAAAAAGGGCGCTTACGTCGGGAAGTAACGCTCTTCCCCTGAGGAGGCCTGGGCTATGGCCCAAATGCATAACAAGGACCTTTTTAACACCTTAAGTAGCTTGATTTGACTAGAATGCATGAGTATCATGCACGGGTTAACTTGTATATATATATATATATATATATATATATATTAAAGCAAGAGAAAGAAGAAAGAACCAAATGTGAATGTGGCAAAACTAGGGCAAAACAGATTAACCAGACAGATCCAACCATTTATAACTGTTTAGAATAAACAAGGTGAGAACATCAATACTATTTACAATATTATTTACAGGAAATATGCCATTCTGAACTCATGATATAATGAAGTGGTTTTGTATTTTGCAAAAAAAGTATTTTCTGTAGTAGATTAAAACAGTTCTGAGTCAGCAAATGTTATCTTCGCTATGTAGTTCTAGGAATTAGTAAACAGGCAGAAAAACGCAGGAGACGTACCAATAAATAATGTAGTGGCCAATGGAATCTATTTAAGAAGGTCTGATGAGATTGTAACATTATACACCAAAATCCAGTTTGTTCTTACAATACAAACATTTTTCCTTTTTCAATACAGTAGTAAAGTACACTTAAGCTATCTATGATTACAATATATAAACCAAGTGTCACAAACATAGACAAAGTCACAAACAGGACAATCTGGGTCAAGCTAATCAGACAATAAGGTGCCGAGGGAGATCCCATCGGCGATCAGTGGCGTCACTGACCAGTGATCGAGATTCAAAACTAGTGCCCCCGTTGCCTAGCAACGGGATGCTTTACTGCGCCTGCTTAGGGAACGTTCAGATGGTCAGAAGAAGCAGCATTTCTGTTGCCTAGCAACAGGACTTCCCAGGCAGGAAGTGGCAGGCAGCAGTCCCCGCTCTATGGACGCAGTGCGCGGGATGGTGGGTGCCTGACATTATCACTTCAGAACAAAGGGAACCCACCAAAATAGAAATCTCCTGTGTGATTTCTCTATTCCTAACAAAGCTTTTTGTTTTATTTATAAAAAGAACATTAGCTTTCTAACTCTCAATGGTAATTTTTCTACTATTTGAGGCAAAAATAAGTGATATGCTCTCCAACCTGGTCTTCATGTATTATTGAGGACATAATGGGTCTCAGTAAGTATTTTGGTAAATAATGTAATGTGCTGGTCCTATTGGTTAGTGAAATTGGTCTAGATCTGGGTAAGGTGGGTCTTTGCCTGCTTTTGGTAACATTTTTGCGAATGCTTGTTTAGCTGTCTCTGGGTGCAGTCTCCTGCTGGACAGCATTAATATATATTTAGTAAGGGCAGGTACATTCTCAACATCCAACAGTTTTTAAAGCTCCCAAGTGAATCCATCTAGGACAGATACTTTACAATTTAATAGTTACATTTTTATCTGCTTTAACTCTAGGGTATTAATATCCACATTAATTCATTACATACCCTTCCTTTACGAGCAGGGTCCTCTTTCCTCCAGTCTCTTTACCTATTCTTCTCCTCCAACTTCACTGTGTAAGCTACTTTTATAGCTATTAAAGTACTGGTATTTTTGTCTATCGTCCTGTACTGTTTTAACCTGTATGGTCTACTGTTTCTTTTCTGTACAGCGCTGCGAAAATCTTGTGGCGCCTTATAAATACGTTTTTAAGATTTTTTTTTTTTGAAAACTGCATATATATGGGTCATATAGCCTATGATAGAATGACCAACCTGATAATGTCAACTAAACCCTGAGCCTGATAATGTCATCTAAATATTGGACATACCTGATATCAAACATCACAACTTATTTCCAAACCTAAAAAAATGTAACTCATTTTGTACCGTTCAGCTTTGACTTTAAATAAACGCTATGATTTTTCCTCTGAGGACAACTTTTGTTATTTCCCAAAAGACTGTTACATTCTGCTGTTGTTGGTTATTGTTTGGTCTAATTTATAATCGAGCATCATTAAAATATTCCTGAAAATAAGAAATAAGGGAAGTACCAAATAATTAATTTAGCTTGAAAGCTTGAAAGTTGCAGATCCCAAGTAGGTGCATGATTCAATATAATGTTTTCAATTTGACTTTTAATGCAAGTGCGTAATAAGTTATTGTACAATAACAAATAATCAGTCAGGGAAAATGAGTAATGCGGATACAAGGAATAAAATGTAGCCTGCTACTTTCATATGCACAATTCTCCAAGTATTTGTTATTCCATCAACAAAGGAAATACTTAATTTCCTCTGTGTACATATTGTGCACCTTTACACCTTCCCTGAGATATCCATATCACGGTCACTAATCATGTTATAGGCTCTGCCCTTTATAATATTATGACCCCCTATCTGTGTCAATTCAGATATGACTTTTTTTTAGCATTTGACACCTCCTGCCCCCTGAACGTACCTGTAAAGATTCCTAAAATGTATAAACAGACGGGGGCGCTTCCATAGTGTGTTATCCAAGGTAAACATTTATTGAAAAAACAGAGTTTGCAAGTACCAGATAAAAAACAATTCAGGCATAGATCACACAAAAAAACACAAATAATTTTTTACCTTGGATAACACACTATGGAATCGCCCCCGTCTGTTTATACATTTTAGGAATTAATTTCCCCGTCGAGATCAGGCTGTGGGACTGGAGGAGGCTCAGATCAGATTCTGCTGGTGTTGAATCCTTTCGTGAGAGAATACAAGTTATCACGGACAATATAAAGTACTATTTATTATTGTAGCTACACCGTGGATAGGTGTGTAGATAGTAACTGAATCTGCTGAGCGCACTGTGTTCCTTATATAATTGTTTGTTTAGTCTCCATTCAAGGTAGCAGGTGGCATTGTATTACTAGATATGTTGTTTAGAGTACTTGATTTAAGGTCAAAGTGATTAGAACAATGTACAAATGTATTTAATGATGAATCAGTTCAGACATTGGTCACAAGTCCTCAGCAACATAGAGGGTTCTCAAAAGATATTTGTGCACAAATTGGGGTATTATTAGTGCAGGAAACAAAAGCATGGTGGGAAGTTATGGAACTTGAAAATTACATTAAGGTTGGTAGAATCTCCCTAGGGGGTTAAGAATACAAAAAGCCCCTACATTTGGTCAGTCTAATGAAAAATTTCAATAAGAATGGTATCACATCATTGATGAGTGCTCGTTTGAATTATTGAGACTCATCATTTTAGGGAAAAAGAGGATTCTAAAAGAGATTGAAAGGGAATTAAAGGAAATTGAACCCACTATTTCATCACATAAAACTCCAGTAGAAATGGAAAGGTTTAAAAGGGAGGTGGAGGTAAAAATTAATAAAATCGAAAAAGAAGAAATTTGAAAGAGATAAATTGTATTATACTAATAATAGAATATGAAGTTGGAGCAGGTTTCTTGCTCCTACACATAAAAATAATATTAAATATATTTCTAGAAGAAATCCTGATCAGTCTTACACCACGAGGAAATATTTTAAAGAGACCCGTTCCCATGAAAAGACCCAAAATGAGAGAGATAGGTGGAGGACAATCCCCTATAGGGGACACGTGAATCTGATCGAGGTCAGAAGTAAAAAGTGAGTAGAAACTTTATTCTTGATACTACTAATAAATTAGAGATTTTGGATGAAATGAATACAGACCCGGAAACACCAAGCACTACTTCTACATCATTCTCTTTTTTAGAGCAGCAGATAAAATCACGAAAGGTAGTGTTCAAAAATCCTATGTCACTAGAGAACATGGGCAATTCTTCCAGGAAAAGATATCGACAGGAAACAGCAAAGAAAAGCTCTAAAAAGAAGAGCAATATCATAAATATCCCTTTAAAAGGAATTTTTCATTTATCAGATAAAAGTTTTCAGACTGAGTTGAAGCTATTATCAAAAGGATTATCCTTTGCTCCTACATGTATGCCTAATGGATTTGAACTTTTTATTGATTTAAATAAATATATCAGAAAACTAACTTTAAAAAGGCATTTTCTGAAATCAGAGAGTAAAACCCCTAAGAGTAATGTAATGCCAATGGTGGATACGAAAGTGAATAATACAGGACTGAAAAAGCCATCAAGTTTTTAGCCTATTGAATCTAAAGGGACCTACATTGAAATGTTTGGAGATTTGGTGAAACGAGATTTGAATTTACTTATTAATACCAAACAGGAGATGAAATCCAATTTGTCTAGAAGTGAAAAAATGGCTTTAGAAAAGTTAATTAAGGTTGAAGATCTTATATTCAAACCAGCTGATAGGGGAGAAGGACTTGTGATTTTAAATAGAAAAGATTATGTTAGTGAAGCTCTTACGTTGGTAAATGATATTCTCTTTTATGAAAAACTAACATCAGAGCCTACTAAGACATTCTTAATTGAATTGGAAAAATTGTTGTTAAACGGTTTACATCTTGTTTGTATTACAAGAAATGAGTTTAATTATGTGTTGAATTATTATCCTAGAATCACTACATTCTATCACTTGCCAAAGATACATAAGCAGTTGGTTAACCCCCGGGACGTCCCATAGTCTCAGGAATTGGTTCTCTTACTGCACATCTTTCTGAATTTGTTGATTATTATTTGAAAGAGTTTGTTGGTGATTTAAAATCACATTTAAAAGATTCCACTCATGTATTACAAGTGATAAGAGAAATTAAATGGCAAACAGATTTCTTTTGGTGCACTATAGATGTGCAGTCTCTTTACACAGCGATTCCACATTCCAATGGGATAAATGCGGTCAAAAAATGTCTCAATTGGGATGAAAATCTTAATATGACATTACGAGATTTTATTGTAGAATGTACCAAATATATCTTGGAACATAATTATTTTATTTTTTAAAATCAGTTTTACTATCAGGTGCGCGGGACTGCGATGGGCAGTCTCTTCGCACCAAGTTATGCTAATATTTATATAGGTAAATGGGAAAATCAAGTTGTATATGCCAAAAAGAATTATATGGAAAAAATTGTTTCATTTAAAAGATATATATAGATGATATATTGATTTATTGGAAGGGTACAATAGTAGAATTTAATAATTTTTTTGAGATTAATACTAATGAGTATGAATTGACATTTACTTCCACTATTAATAAGGAAAAAAATCGAGTTTCATGATTTAATTCTAGATACAGAGCATTATACGGAAAAGCAAGTTCTGAAACTTGACCCATTGCTATCTGGTCAATTGCCTACTAAACCTCAAATCACTGACAACACTTCTGGCGCCTTCTCACCTTAGAGAGGTATCTATTGGACATGATAATTAGCTTACTCTGATTAAGGGCTTCTTTCCATGTGGCCATTGTATCGCTTGCAAATATGTGCATGAAGATCATAAAACGTTCTGAGATGCATCCGCAATGCAAGTCAGAAATATTCAATCGTTTATGAACTGTAATACTAAATATGTGGTGTATCTGCTTGAATGAGGGTGTGGAAATAAGTATGTTGGAAAAACTAAGAGAGCTTTAAAAATAGGAATATTTGTACATCTGCGGAATATCCGGCATAAAATAGATAATCATAGTATTCCAAAACATTTTTATAGATGTCATGATGCAAATCCTGAAACGCAATAGAGCATGTTGAGCTAAATATAAGGGGAGGAGACCGATTATTAAAATTATCATGAAAGGGAAACCTTTTAAATTTCTACTTTAAATACTTTTGCACCCTTTGGATTAAATGAGGGTTGCGAAATTACACGTTTTTTATAGTTCTAATATTGAAATTCTGACCTGAAACTATATGGATAAATGAGTGGGATCTGATTCTAATATACAATTCTAATATGCTGTTGTGATTGATGTGGGATGTCATTTTTAAAAGATATGTTATAATGTAACAGTTTTAGTATATTTTGGAGATGGCTGTATTAGTAAAATCATGTTTTTATTATGCTTGTGCACAACTGAACAATCTTGTAACAAATAGAGATATTATTATGTGGTGGTGATATAATGAATAATCATGGAGGTTCAGCTGTGAATGAAATTGTATAGCCCTATAAAGGGATGGACACGTAGGTGAGGATCCACTTCTCCTGATGAAGTCTTATTAGATGAAACGCGTAGAGTTAGATGTGGATCTATCTTCACAAGAGCAGCTCCTCTTATCGGAAAATAGGAGGCAGCAGATTGTGTGATCTATGCGTGAATTCTTTTTATATCTGGTACGTACAAAATCTATTATTTCAATAAATTTTAGGAATCCATTTCCCCTTGAGATCGGACTGTGGAAGGGGAGGACGCGCAGATCAGATTCTGCTGGTGTTGAATGCTTTTGTGAGAGAATACAAGTTATCACGGCAATATAAAGTACTATTTATTATTGTAGCTACACTGGTGATAGGTGTATAGATAGTAACTGAATCTGTTGAGCACACTGAGTTCCTTATATAATTGTAAGTACCTGTAAAGATGTTTTCCACAAAAATTGTAACCTTGCACGTGTATGTTAAGTCACATATATCTCAATATATGTCAAACTCAAACCACAGACGTTTTTATACATCTATTATAAAAATGTGTATTGTTAAGCCCAACAATAGCGTAGAGATGCCGCTTGATCATGGTTGGTATAAATGCAAAAATCATATTACGCTATCAGTAGACAAAATAATGTAATAAAGTGTCATATACACAAGAGAGAAAAGTGTATTGACATTATAATTAAGGGCAGGGCAAATTTGACACTCAACTTGAAAACAATAGTTCAGATCTTGGTGAATTTCATCAGCTGTGAAAAGTCTTAACAAAATAATATTCTTTGGCTCTCAAATTTACTAGCTTATGAGTCATTGAATGCTTAAGGAGCCGTATTTTTTCTGCAGAATTTAAGATTTTTTTGCCATATGGTGGTTCTTGTAGCCAGCTTCTTACCTCGGGGTAGGCTACTCTAGCATCATCATCACCACCATTTATTTATATAGCGCCACTAATTCCACAGCGCTGTACAGAGAACTCACTCACATCAGTCCCTGCCCCCATTGGAGCTTACAGTCTAAATTTCCTAACACACACACACACAGACAGACATAGAGAGAGAGATTAGGGTCAATTTGATAGCAAACCTTCTAGTATGTTTTTGGAGAGTGGGAGGAAACCGCAGCATATTCTATGTGCTCTTTCCATTAGTATTAGTATTTCTTTAGTGGGGAATACTTGTTTGCGGTTTAACCAGAATTGACAAAAATCCAGTAATTTGTGATGTAGCACTCTACTTTCCAACTAGTGTCAAAATCAATGAAGGAATAATGCTCCTTAAAGGCTCAGGCTCTTGAAACCTAAGGTAAGCTCCAGCATTTTACCTGCTTTAAGGCAAGGAGCCTCCACCTAAGGAACCTGTTATTATAAAGATCACTGATATCTATGCGCAATGACGCGGCCCCATCGCGTGTCATGTAATGTGGCCGCCTGTGCGCTGACGCAGCCGCATCGCATGTCTTGTGATGTGGGCGCTTGTAATATTCATGAAATATTGTATTCAACAGGGGGGGGGGGGTTGGCGGGGGGCTGGGGGGGCAGGCCCGAACAGCTGTCAGACTGAGCGGCCCTTCCCCCCGGCCCAGCCCACCTCTGTCTATGATAAAAACAACCGTCATAGTGCTGAATACACAAATAATATAACATACTGCTTTACATGTAAGGTTGTCAACCATGCAGGATTGATCTGTACAGTACACGCATTTATCCTCATGTTCAGGTTCAAGGATATGTCAAGTCTTATAGGCAAAATGTCCAGAAATTTAAAGGAATATGAAGGGGAGTTGAGGAATTTATTCCAGTCCTTACCTGCCAAGTTTACATATACTATATGGGACATATGAAACTATATAGGCATATTTGCTATAAAGGGGCATTTTTATGTAGAAGCATATGTGGCTATGTTGGTATTTTGGTTATTTAGTCATATTGACTATATGCATGAGGCTATTTGGTGGTATTATAGCTATATGTTGGCACATTAGCTATATGGTGGTGTGTGAAGTTATCTGGAAGTATTTGAAGGTACAGTTGTGCCTGATATACATGGTATTTCTTTTGAGATATAGATATATTGAAATTGAATGTATTAATTTTGTAGCATGCATTGCCACACTAACATTTTTAACACTACACTCATTTTACCTTGTATACTGGCAGTACTCTAACTTGTTCCCTGCAGTCTCACTGTAAAAAAAAATTTAAGTTGGAAGGTCTGTTAGTCTGATAGAGGAGAACAAAGAAAGGAGTGCTGCAGAAATGGGAGCCAGCTGTGATATATATCAAGTGATACCAAACTGTGAGTCATCATTAAGAAGTTCCAAGAGAGTGATTTGTTTGGAAAAGGTCCCAACAGATCTCTCAAAACTGAAAGTGGATGAATCAATAGGGCCAGATGGGATACATCCAAGAATACAAATAGAGCTAAAAGGGCTGCTGGTAACACTATTAACAGAATTTTCAACCAGTCACAAGCTACAGGAGTAATTCCAGAGGACTTGAAAAGAGCAAATGTAGTCCCACTGCACAAAAGTATAAGCAAGGAAGAAGCAAGCAAATTCCGACCAGTGAGCCATACATCAGTAGTAGGGAAATTGATGGAAAAACTCTTAAAAGAAAGAGTTGTAGAATATCTCAAATTCAGCATTTTACAGGATCCCAAACAGCATGGATATACTGGGGGGAGATAATGTCAAACAAATCTTATTGACTTTTTTGACTGGGTGACTAAAGTAATAGATCAAGGGGGACCATAGATGTAGCTTATATAGACTTTAGTAAGGCTTTTGACACTGTCCCACATCGCAGACTGTTAAATAAACTCAAAAGCTTGGGTTTGGAATCTAAGAGGTTGAATGGATAAGATCTTGGTTGCAGGATAGAAAACAGAGAGTTATAGTAAATGGAGTGCGTTCACAGGAGGGAAAGGTTACCAGGGTAGATACACCAGGAAGGGTAAAACTAATGATTGATGATCTAGTTAGACGGAATGGTCAAGAGAGTGGCAAACTGCTAAATCATGTACTTGGGTCTCAAAAACCCAAAGGCTAAATATAGTATTAATGGCACTATAATGGAAACTACTGAGAAGGAAAGAGATCTAGTCACTATTTCAGGTGACTTAAAGGCAGGTAAGCAATGTAAGAAATCAATGAGAAAGGCAAGTGAGATGCTTGGTTGCATAGGGAGAGAAATCAGTAGCAGAGAGAGGAAAATAATAATTAGACTGTATGGGTCATTGGTAAGGCCTCATCTAGAAAACTGTGTTCAATTCTGGAGGCCATGTTTCCAGAAGGATATAATTACATTAGAGACTATATAAAGAAGGATAACTAATATTGGGCGTGGCCTACAGCACAAAACTTACTCGGAAATACGAAAGATCTTAATATGTTTGGAACAGAGAAGGGAAAGGGGGGACATGATAAAAACTTTTAAATATATCAAAAATTTTAACAAGGTACAAGAGGGAAACATTCTTCAGGGGAAGAGAAGTATTAGAACACAAGGAGATGCACTGAAACTGGAAGGAAGTTGGTTTAGAGGAAATTTGAGGAAAGTTTATTTCATAGAAAGGGTAATGGATAAGTAGAATAGCCTCCCATCAGAGATGGTAGAGGCTAATGCAGTAGAGCATTTTAATCATGCTTGGGATAGTCATGAGGATATCATTACAAAGAACTAAGGCTCAAATAGGGATTGAGATTACCATAGGTTAATAAATGGGTAGACTAGATTGACCAAGTGGTTCTTATCCTTGCCTTTGCCCAAACATGTCAATGCAATACAACAGATTGTGTGGTTTGTGGTTTATCCAAAAGGTTTCAAGGATTATTGCACCACTTATCTCCAGTACTCACAAGGGTACCAAGTTTAATTGGTTCACAACTGCTCAAACTGCCTTGGCGACAATAAAGGAGATTATCACATTGTGTGTGCTGTTCTTTCAAGACACTGCACAAATACGATCTCCAAGAAGATGCTTTGTCCTGAAACAAAATTTGGATTCAGCTATGAATATAAAGTCTTTAAAGAATTGAGACATCTCTTGGAAAGCTCCAGAATCCTATCACTATATACAGAGATTACAATAATCTAGAATACCTCAGGACTGCCAAATGACTCAATCCTTGACAGGTCCATTGTTTTTTTTTCCGCCAGCCTGCATACCCATAATATCAAGAATGAAGCCCTGTTAGGACAATTCAAAGGCGTTGCCCTGTTCAGACAATTCAAAGACCTTGGAGACATACCTGGTCATATCATATTATCCCAGTGCTGTAAATTGGCAGCCATATGCCTCACCTCTTTCTGAATGAACTTGTACAAGGTTCATTACTAAACCATGTACCTTGAACATTCTTTTTTTCTCTTTTTTTCCTTGACATAGTGTATTGTGTCTGTAAGAGCAGGGTATACCTAGACCCATATTCATTAAGAGATGTTTGTAGCCTGTAGTTGAATACAGACATGCATATGCCTGAATTACGTGTGTATTAAAAAATAAAAAAAACGCACAATGAGCCTGATTCATTAAGGAAAGTAAAGCAAAAAAAAAGGTGTAACTTTGCACCTTGACAAAACCATCTTGCATTAGAGGAGGATGTAAATTTAAAATGTGATGGCAAATTTATAGTTGGGGTAGGGCATGTCCTAGATCAACTTTAAACTTCAGTGTAAAAATAAAGCTATCAAGTATTTGTGTGCTACATGAAAAAACAGCCAGTATTTAATTTATGTGCAAAATAATAAACTTATTTTCATCCCATGCATTGTAACATGGTTTCTCCAGGAGAAAACATACACATTTTTTTGCTTTACTTTCCTTGATGAATCAGGCCCAATATGTTCGTTTTGTGTGCCTTAATGAATCAGGTCCTTCATGCAGTGGCGGACTGGCCAGGGTGTCAACTTGTCTGATGGCAAGTGGGCCCATTAAACATTAGACAATATGTAAAAAATGTTAATGAACTTTTAGCGGCTTGAATATATAATAGAAATTTCAATATTTTTACTGCATGCAACTAAAATTTAGGTTGTATTACTATTTTAATAAAATCATATATTTAAGAATATAATAAGTAACTCTGAATCAGGTTTTGTGAGGCCGACACAAACGTTATAGAGGCTCAGATCTTTACTATTGCGACTGCACAATGAAACTTAGCTGGGGATCCCAGCCTGGGATCGTGACGTGCAGCCGGAGTCAACTTTGTATCAAGCTAAGGCATACATTGCAAATACAGCAAATATTTTCATTGCGTCGGCCTCAGTTTGAGTGTGCTTCGTCAACTATTCACCTATTGCTTGCTGTGTTTATGTGTTTATGTGTTTTATAAAACTTATGTATTTAATATTTTTTATATACTGTGGCCTTATGCCCTTTATTTTAAATATAATGTATTTTCTTTCATTGTATAAAATTAGTACAAAAATATATTTAAGTTGCAGTCTCAAATAATAATATATACGCATAATGCAAGCTCAATAAATAATGATACCTTTTATTTACTCTACAGTTACAATCACTGTGAATTGTTTTTAATAATAGATGTAACTATAAAACATATTTCCATTGATGTGTTCTTGCCACGAGGTCCATTATGTATTTCTTGCAGAAATATATAATGGCCTCGCTACCATACAGTAGAAATTTGCTACAATACGCTACAACAGTTACAAACAAAATGCAGAATGCAGCAACACAATAATAATAACAACTTATTATTATCAACCGCAAACGTACAAATAGCCAACTTATGGCAAAAGCTGGATTCAACATTTAATTGTAGATGTTCATTTTTCCCAATGAGGAGTATATTTAATTAAATTTTAACTTCAGGAATACTACCCCTACCAGCATGGAAAATAAAAAGCATTATTCAGTTTAGCATTATTATTTGGTATGTGCAAAAAAAGTGTCTGAGCAACTACTTTCAGTTTTGCCAAGTAATGATTGTATGGGACAGGAACTTTTTGATCTAATGACTGAAACATTACTGCATCTTAATATTGATCCGATTTTTTTTTTTCTGATAATACAGATGGAGCTCCAAGCTACCATGGGCAGTATAATGGTTTACAAAGCAAAATTCCTAATGTGGCTGATCAACATATTCATATATGGTGCTATGCCCATGAATTTGGTGATAATTGAAACAACAAAAAGTTTCATGTCTGCAGTTTCTTTTTTCAAGTTGCCCCAGAATTTAGCAACTTTTGTGAAAGCATCATACAAGAGAATGGCTGTATGGATAGAAGTTGTTGGGAAACATCTAGGACAAGGAAAAAAATGAAACGATTAAAGCTAATTGGTGAGACAAGATGGGCAGGGAAATTCAACTTAGAAATTGACTCTTTGAAAACAACATTGCCAGTTAAGAGGCAGAGGAAGAAGAAAAGAATGGCAGATGAGCTTATAAATGATGGAAATAAAATTCCACATGTTCTCTAGCTGATTTTTTATTAAATGTGTTTAACCTAATAATGTCCAGTCACTAGATTCACGCTTTGTACAACACAAAAGTCGTATAAAGATTTATCTTGCTTGGACATAGCAATGTTTAAAGCTATTACAGACTAGGGCCTTGATGATGAAGCATTGGAAGGTATTATTAAGCTGTCTCCACAAATCAGCAAAGATCAAGTAATATTGGAATTGTTTTCTTTTGTTTTGTCGATCTTTGATGTATTGCTTAATGATGGTGAGAATATGGATCCAGTTGCAACAAATGTAAAATTTGTAGCACTTGCCCCTCATGTGTACTAAAAATTCTGGCATCCAACATACTTCATGACATGGCATATGATAACCTTTATGAACTTTATAAAGTCATTTGCACACTATCAGTTACTCAAGTTCAATGTGAGAGGACACTTTCAAAGCTAAAGATCATAAAGACTAGACTAAGAAATTCACTGTCTGATGAGTACGTGGAATCACATATTTTTAACACATTTAAATCTCTTCTCAATCCTCCCACGCTGAACCCTCTGTCTACTATCAGTGCCCAGGATCTTGCTTCCTACTTCAAGGACAAGATTGATAAGATCAGACTAGAAATGATATCCTCTTCCTCGACAAGCAATCAGCTCAATTCCTTCCCACTATCCTCTGACACCCTCTCTTCATTTGACCCCACAAATGAAGAGGAAATTTCTACTCTCTTCTTATCTTCCTACTCTACCTCCTGTCCTCTTGATCCTATTCGCTCGCAAATTGGTAGATCCACATCTTCTGTGCTCATTTCACCTCTAACAACTAAAATATGTAATCTCTCACTCTCTACTGGCATCTTTCCATCACTATACAAGCACGCAGTGATTACTCCTATTCTAAAAAAAAAACAAGATTCTGATCCAAACTCTCAAATTACCGTCCCATCTCTCAGCTCCCGTGCCCCTCCAAGCTTCTAGAGAGACTTGCCTACACTCGCCTCACGCGCTTCCTTTCCGCAAACAACCTGTTGGATCCTCGGCCGTCTGGCTTTCGTTCTCAACACTCCACAGAGACTGCGTTGACTAAGGTTGTCAATGATCTGATCACTGCTAAAACTAAACACCATTACTCTCTCCTAATTCTACTGGTTGACCACTCTCTTCTCATACAAACGCTGCAATCCCTAGGTCTTCAAGACACTGTTTTATCCTGGTTCTCATCCTACCTTTCTAATCGCTCTTTCACTGTTAATTTCTCTGGGGCCACCTCTGCTCTGTTTCCTTTATCAGTTGGAGTACCGCAAGGATCAGTGCTAGGTCCTCTGCTGTTTTCTATCTATACCGCTTCTCTTGGAATTCTAATAAGTTCCTTTGGATTTCAGTATCATCTATATGTAGATGATACGCAAATTTATCTATCCTCTCCTGATCTCTCGACATCTGTGTTGTCCCGTGTAACTGACTGTCTTTCTGCCATTTTATCTTGGATGTCCTCTTGCCAACTGAAACTTAATCCTTCTAAAACAGAGTTAATAATATTCCCACCCACCAACAAGAGAATACCTGACATTTTTATCTCTGTTGATAACATGACCATAAATCCCACCCCACAAGCTCGCTCCCTAGGTGTAATCCTTGACTCACACCTATCCTTTGTTCCCCACATTGACTCTATATCTTAATCATGTTACATACATCTAAAAAACATTTCCAGAATTTGCACATATCTCACACAAGACACGGCAAAAACCTAAATTCATGCACTTATCATCTCCCACATTGACTATTGCAATTCCCTCCTTACTGGTCTTCCCCAAAGCAGACTCAAACCCCTACAATCTATTTTGCACGCAGCAGCAAGATTGATTTTCCTTGCAAATCGTTATTCCTCATGTGAACTATGTATGCTATCCACATGTGGTGGTCATTGAATGGATACATCATCATCATCATCATCAACATTTATTTATATAGCGCCAGCAAATTCCGTAGCTCTTTACAATTGGGAACAAACATTAATAAAACAATACTGGGTAATACATACAGACAGGTGAACCCTGCTCACAAACTTACAATCTATCGGTGCTACGGACACCTTGTGGCGCCTTATAAATAAAAAATAATAATAATAATAATAATATGGGATATTCAATTACTATGCAAAAAATGTCTTCATGTTCCTATCTCAAACACTACAAATTCCTATACCCTGGTTAGCATTACTACACCTAAGACTAGAAGATCTCCCAAAACCAGCATTCATATGCTGTGTTTTCAATAAAAATTTAAATAAAACTTCAAGTGAAAAACAATATTTAAGAGATGTTTCCCAGTCTATAAATAGTGATTATATTGTTCAAAGCTCCCAAGAACATGAAAGGCAATATGGAAACGGATATTGTAATTTAACACAATGACTACCATGTGTGTGATTTATGCATACCAGTCTGGTATAGATCAATTTAATAACTGTGATATTTAACATGACAAGGTTACTTCTTTTTTAATTTGATATGTAAAACCCAATTCCCTGTACTTTTTAGTGTTATTTTTCAGTATAAATGTAAAAACAATTAGGAAACATATGTATGTTATAGATAAAGTGTGGAAAAATATTTATGTTAATATCTCTGTTTGACCAGTGTCCGATTGCAATACAGTTTCTTGGGGGCAAATTTATCAAGTTGTGGCTAAAATAAAAAGTGGAGATGTTGCCTATATCAACCAATCAGATTCTAGCTATCTTTTTGTAGAATGTACTAAATAGATTTTAACTAGAATCTGATTGGTTACCTTAGGCAACATCTCCTCTTTTCAAATCCGCCAGACTCGAAGCTTGATAAATTCACCCCTGCGTCTCATTTACATTTAGTGAAAAATTTACACCCAGAAAAACCATGCTGTAGTGCTAAGGGCGCAAATGCAATTTTTTAGTGCAGTAAAATACTGCCTGCTTTTGCATGTAGCACACAAATACTGTGCAGCTTTACTTTAAAGACTGCTATTAAGGCTGCAATTGAGAGTTGAGCTGGGACGTGCCTCCTCCCAAATCTAAATCTGTCTGTACATTTTAAAATAGCCTCCCACTCCCTGCAGTGCAACATGGTTTTGCCAAGGTACAAAATTGCACCTTCTGGGCCTGATTCATAAAGGAAAGTAGGATAACAAAAGGATTAGTTTTTTTCCTCGACAAAACCATGTTACAGTGCAAGGGGTGAAAATTAATTTATTATTTTGCACGTAAGATAAATACTGGCTGTTTTTTTCATGTAGCACACAAATACTTGATAGCTTTATTTTTACACTGAAATTTAAAGTTTATCTAGGGCATACCCTACCCCAACTATAAATCTGCCATCGCATTTTAAATTTTGATCCTGCTCCAATGTAACATGGTTTTGCCAAAGTTCAAAGCTACTCATTTTTTTTGCCTTACTTTCATTATGAATCGCCCTCTAGCTGGAGGTAGTCCTAATGCTAAATAAGGCCCTCTGTGTTTGTTTTCTGCTATATATAATTTAAAGCCTTACTATTTAACTCTTATATTTTGGTATGATTTTTCAGGGGCTTTCCATTTTAAATTCAATTATTTGAAAACGGGCAGCACTCAACTTCCTAAGACCGTTGTTTGGTGCACAAATTTTATAATTGTTTCATCCTGGACACAAATGGCACACACAACTGTTTTTTATTTTATATATTGTATATATGATTTGAACAGACATCCAAGGCCAGATCTGCTCAACCCTTTTGATTAAAGTGACCTACCTTTTACCGCTCTGTAGTCAAAACTCTAGCTGCTTTTTTCTTTTTATTATACATATAGTATTGGAAAATATTTTTCCTTGCACATTATAATTCATTGAGTTGGCCAACTCCTTATACAAATGAACCTTGACAGTTATGCTATGTGTTCTCACAGGGCTAGTCTGTTATCTTAGCCCTTGGATGAACACTGCTAACCAGTAATATATTATTCACAGTCATGTTTTCATAAATGCAAAAGTCATCAGTTTCACATCCTCTGTAAAAACAGTTATGATAAATGTATTTTTCCACAGCAAATTTGTACTTGTAATACTTTAGACCATTTAGCTGTGTTTATTGTGTACAAATCAGGGGTAGATCATCGGAGAAGACAAAATTAATGTAATAGTATGTTCTGAGGGCTGATTGAATATTGTCATCAAAAGGATCTTTATAAGTAATATGACAATTATAGAATAGTTTATATAAACAATGGCTATCGCAGCTCACCATCCAATTCAGCAAAGGGTTAACGCCAGAGAAATTAGTGATTTCTTCGGCATTAATCTATTTACTGTTAAGCAACACTGACCCATTTAATCAGATAGCATTGCTTACCTTTATACAGGGGTTAGTGCTGTCCCATCACTATGTGCATGTATGGACGTTAGCCCCGCATGTGCAATAGTTACATAAGGATGTTCCTCCTTTCGCAGCAACTTTAGGCTGCCAGCTATTGGCTTTCAAATATTTATTAGGAAGGGAGTTTTGGCCAAGGGTCACCAAGCAACCCTGGCATGTATAATAGCGTCAATACTACATTTTGCATTGCTGCTATATGCAGTGATAAAGAATTATATTCACCACAGCCAACTAGCCACCAATGATAAATAAACTTCTAAATATAAGAATGCATTAAATATCTGTTCACATTGATAAGTAAATTTGAAAAAAACGGACCGTTTTTAGTATGTTACAATAAGTAAACATTATTTATCAATAGTCAATATTAAATAAAGACAGATTATAAAATGATAATTTAATGTAGGAATAACAATACAGGAGAAAAATTGAGTCTGAGAAAGAAATCCAATTAATTGTTTGCTAATTTAGACAGTATACTAAAAGTCACTAGGTGGAGTTAACAATTTCAGGGTATTATCTCTCTAGTTAATATTATTATTATCATTTATTTATACAGAGCCAGCATATTCTGTAGCGCTTTACAATTGAGAACAACATAGTAATAAAACAAAACTGGGCATTAGAGACATACAGAGAGGTAAGAGGTCCCTGCTGGTGAGCTTACATTATATAGGACAATAGGGGTTTGATACATTAGGTTAGGTGCTACAAATTGCATAATGGTCCAGCCAGATGGCAAAGGTAGAAATAGCTTAGTGGGCTATATGATCCATTCAAACAGCGATGTTGCTCAGGGGGTCAGGTGTCAGAGGGTTGATTGAGTATAGAAAGGAAACATGAAAGTCATGAGTGAACTGGCTAGAGGGTGGGAATTGGGTACCTTGGAGAGGTTAGGAAGGTAGTTGAGGAATTTGATAAGCTTGCCTGAAGAGGTGGGTTTTCAGAGAATGCTTGAAGGTTTGAAGACTAGTATAAAGTCTTGTTGTGCGAAGGAGGAAATTCCACAATTTGGGTGCAGCCCAAAAAAAGTCCTGTAACCAGGAATGGTAGCAGGTAATGAGTATGGATGAGAGACGCAAGTCTTATGAACAATGGAGGTATTGAGTTGGAAGATATTTTGAGACCAGTGAAGAGATGTAAGTTGGTGCAGTTTTGTTGATGGCCTTGTATGTTAGTAGAAGTATTTTATATTGGATTTGGTAAAAAAACAGGCAACTTATGTGGAGACTGAAAGAGTGGAAAAGAGGAGAAGTTGTTGTTAAAATGTTTTCATTGCATTATATAATAAATATCAAATACTTACATTCAAGTAGTTTTGATTGAGCTTATGTCTTATATAGTCATTATGTTGATTGCACTCAGTGCTGCCTCATGTGCTATGCTCAACCTGGTGATCCCGCAATCCACAATCTCCTGTCTGATGTTTCTTCTCGATCACGCTCATTGTTCATGTGCACAAGTAAAATAAAAACAATATTTGTAAAATATGTATCATTTAATTCATTTAAAACATAGAGAGTGCTTACATGTACAATCCCAATACATGGGAGAGTGGAGTTATCCGGAGTGTGTGAAACTAGAATAGCTGAGATCCAGCATGGGCCTGCAACAGATCTCATACAGGCATTGAGAAGGCATGACCTCCATGCGTATGGAACACCTGAAGATGCTGATGAGCTGAAGCATTAGGTGAAGCGCACCTATCAGAAGTCGGGGGAGAAACTGTCTATGTATGTATTTCACTAAGATAAGTTGATCCACAAAATTGGGGAAAAAGGAGGGATGGCTGGAGAGGACGTGAACCTTAGCAGACTGCAGCAAATGCTTTGAGGGGCTGCTACTCAAGAACCCATGGCTCAGAATTACAGATACACTGATGCTGAAAAAATCCCTCCTCTCTCAAGAGTTGGTGAAAGACATCTGGAGAGAAGAAATTATAGTGGCCACTAGAGAGAAGTATGTGAAAAGGGTAGTGACCATAGCCACACAGACTGAGACAGAATGCACCAAGAATGAAATACTACAGATGCTGAAACTACAGTGGCAACAAATCGCCAAACTTTTGGTTGCACAAGCCAAAAATACCTTTGGTGATTCCCAAGAATCTAACAGCAGATTGAGTCCTTCAAGATACCAGAAAAACAGGAAAAGTCGAGGAAGGAGCCCTCAGAAAGTTTGTTACGTTTGTGGAGAAGTGGGCCACATTGCCTGACTGTGTGCAAATTAGTGGAACTGAAGATGATCCTCCACTCCGCCAACCCAGACAGCAAACTGTGGGGAAGTAGGAGGGGAGGACCAGCAAATACCCCTGCTGGCCCTATAAGAAATTATCAAGCTAAAATGGTGGGTGGAACACTGCACCAGAAGGACTGATGGGGCCTGCTAAAAATGTGACAGTGTCTATAACGCTATCAATGCTCAAATTAGGTGTCCATAATTTTTGAGGGGTGGTATAGGCAATACCTATCAAAAGTGCCATTGAAGCATTTGACTCGATATATCATCTGGGGTCTGAGCCAGCAGAGTTATCCTTTCCTAGGGTAGATCATGGTGACTTTGAAGTTTCCTCAGGAAGTTGCAGGAGTTGACCATCATCAGCAGGTGATGGCTTTGGTGTGCCCTTGAAGTTGAAGGAGATGCCAGAGAGGTGCCGATCATCGTAAGCAGGAATGCAAACATCTTCAGGCATCTAGCTCAGTGGTGCTGTGAAGCAGGGAGAGAAAACTACCCATAGAGTCTCACCATCCATCCAGTGTGTTTGGCTGCCTATCATAAAGTGGAGAAGGTGAGAGAAGGACTGAGGCCCGAAACTTTCGAGTCCTGTTTCGAGAGAAGTGATGCATCCTCGACAGACAAGGAACATGTGATCAGAGAGATGATGAAGAGAGCCCCAGCTTTCTCCCTAGGGGATTGTGACCTAGGCCTAGCCCGCGGAGTGGAGCATCGGATCAACTGGAATGAAGAGACATCAGAAAGCCTTTATGCTTCTCCAATAGTGGTGGCTCAGAAGAAGAGCAGGGACTTTCACATATGTGTGGACTACTAGGCATTGAATAAGAGAATAGTCCATGACCAGTATTCAGTGCCGAGGATTGATGAGACCTTGGACTGCACTCCTGAATATCCCTGTATTTCTACTTCAATGCTACTTTAACAGCACAAATAAGATAAACCTCCCACATCTCCCCCTCAATCTGTCCCTTCCCTCTTCAACCCCTGTTTGTTTCCTCTTAAAGTACATTTCCCTGTTGTCATAAATGCCTACCTGCTTACCAAAACATCTGAGCCTTCTTCAATGTTTATTCTCTCTCTTATTGTCAATTCCTTCTATTAATAACATGTATTGTTTGGAAGGTATTATATATGTTGACTTGTAAAAATCAATACAATATTTATTTTAAAAAAAAAGAAAAAAATGTTGGGGAGAGGAACATTATGCCTGGTGACTGAGGGTGCAAATACTCCAGCCAGGTGACAGAGTGCTCATCCACCACTTAGGTATTCCCAGGAAGCATAAACTGGCGAACAGATCGAGAAATGACCTCCATGTGGTAGTGAAGATGTTGGATGAAATTCCTTCTTATCAAATGAGACCAAAAGTGGCATCCGGGCCAATAAAAACCTATCATCAGCAGCATTTATTGCCCCTAGGCCAAGAGATTCGGTTCCAGACTCCAGAGTCTAAGAGAAGTAGAAGAACATGGAGGGACAGTGGAAATGCAAGGTCAACACCTGAAAGCACAGTAAGAGAGGCCATTGAGAAGTCTGGGATCATCATTCTCTGATGAAGAGTGGGGATTTGATGTGGTGGTTCATCCCCTGGAGGAGTAAAGACAGTTTCGTTGGAGAGCTCCTAGAGGCACCAGGAGGAAAGATCCAGCAGTTCAATACGAATAATTCATTCCTGAAGCTGTGGTGCAGGAGTTTCAGCCCGTAGAAGAACCAGGGAGTGTAGACGCTGAGGGCATGCCAGAGAGGGTCCAGTTGGAATCACCAAGGGGAGAAGAGGGGGATCCTGACGCATGCATCAATCCCAGAAGGGACATTAGACCACCCATGATACTTCCCTATGAGTCCCTAGGTAAAAGTGCTGAGGTACTAAGAGTAATCCACCCTCATTTAGTATATCCTTGGCATACTGCAATGTGTACAGTCCTTGTGTGAGTGTTGTTGGTTCTGGGCTTATTAACTCACCCTTGCTTTTTATGCTGCTTTGAGTTGCTATTGTCCTGTTCTAGTGCACCAGTGAGAGAGTGTAACCATGCTGTCTTACGCTGAACAGCCAGGAACTCATGTTGCTATGGAAACACATGGTGAATCAGAGGTCAGCCCTGCCAGTGAATCAGAGCTTGGAGAAGAGACAGGAAGGAAGGAGAAAGGTGAAAGGAAGAGGTGCTAAGAGCCTGAGGAGTGTGTGACGGCAGCAGGGGAAGGATAGAGGTCAGATAGGAGGGTCTGTGGGAAAGACAGAGTGTGTAAACATTGAGAGAGACATCAGAACTATCAAAAGAGATTCTGGGTGTATATTTGCATAGAAAAGTCATGTAGAGCAGCCTCAGGGAAAGTAAGCCTATGTGTGGAGAGGGAGATTCCCACTATTAGCGAATTGTGTGTTAGCAGAGAGGGACAGCTAGTAAGATCAGGCTTGCAGGTAATCCATGACCCAACAGTGGCTGAGACCTTCATCTCCATCCAGAGGAAGAGAGATAAATAATAACATGCCAAACACTGTGACACCATTATTGCTGCATTAAGAAAATAACTCTATTCCTCTAATTCCACAAATTAGACCTCCTTACATACATCTGTTCATATATCAGAGACTGTGTTACATGTCTGAGATATAGAGACATTTCAAGTTACCAATCTTTCTACAAGTGCACCAATGTTAACTAATTAATCTCACAAACTATTTAATATTGCCAGGACTGTGATTACTGTGTTAAATCAGTGTTGATTTAAATGTTTCGTACTGTGTAAGTGCATTGTGGGAGAGTTTGGGCACCAGTGAATGATTGTGTGGCGGTCATCTTGTTTGTTCATTATTACTATTCACTGTACTGTTGCTATTGATTATTATCTTACTCGTTGTTCCACTTATCCCAACCAGAATCTATCCATATTTAAATCTGCCTTACCCATTTATGTTCCCCAAAATAAACACCCAACTGATTATTTGTAACCACAGGGTGCGGTTCATTACTATTCAGAGGGTTAGTGTGGTCGGACAAGGAGCTTTCTCACTCAACCCCTGGGGGGGGGGGGGGAGTGAGAGAGAGAAAGAGAGAGAACACATTTCACTCCCTCCTTTTTGAGTACTAGGGAGATGGGTGTTATACTTCTTTATAATGAAGTATGCAGTAACAGCATCACAGTGATTTGTTGATTATTCATGTTTATTTACAACTTGATGGCAAAGTCTGACATTTGTACATAGGTGCTGTTCAATAAATGCTAATTTTTCTGCAATAGAGCATAAGGAAGACAGCATGAATAGCAGTTCAGTAGATTTTACTACTAAATCCAAGTGAAGACTCTTCTACTGTGATGCACTCAAGATTACAAAGACCACTAGCTTATTCTTTGGAAGAACTGTGAAACTGTAGTTGAAGGCTCAGCTGAGAGAACCTTTCGGAGAACTCTTCCCTATCACTGACATTGGCTTCTGCATCTGCTTCCTTTTCATGTAACACTTCTGGGGGTAAATTTATCAAGCTGCGGGTTTGAAAAAGTGGATGTTTTAATAGTGAAAAAAGGCATACTGAATAGGTTTTGGCTGCCCAAAGATCTTTTAAACACTCCAGGAGGTAAATTTAGCAAGCTGCGGGTTTGAAAAAGTGGAGATGTTGCTTATAGCAACCAATAAGATTCTAGTTATCATTTATTTAGAACGTTTTAAATAAATCTGTAAAAGACTGATTCATTTTTTAAGGATTCTTTCCAGCCAACCTAACTTTTTTTTTTTTAACTATTTATTTTGGAAAATAGCATTAACAAACAAACAAGAATCAGCAATTAGTACATTGCCAAAGAATAACAACATATTGTCACAGTACAAACAAGTAATCAAACATTGGTTGTGCCAATTGCTCAGGATACATTTTCTAAGAATATGAGTTGGAGAAAGAGCGGGGGGCGGGATCACTGGTCGGCAAAATTAAATTACAGAGGAAAAGACTACCCAAAGACTCAGGGAGAAGGAACAACGTCCAACATCAAGTCACCTATGAATCGTGCCCCATCAAGGACCCCAGAAGGTTCACTTAGCAGGAAGGAGCTATCATCTTTGTCATGTAACTGATATGTAATCTGTTCCATCTGGGCCATAAACCAAATGTTGGAGCGTAATCCTGCCATAGTAGGGGGTTCAGGTTGCTTCCATGATTTAGCTACTAGACATCGTGCTGCAGCAAGGATATGGGAAGCTAATTTCGAGGACTGCCTATCATTATCAATCAAAGGATAGCAAAGAAGAAATGACCATGGGTCTTTCCGAACGGGACACGGGAGGAGAGAGGAAAGGAGGGTCCTAACACGGTCCCAAAAGAAGGATATTTTAGGACAGGTCCACAAAATATATAAAAAAGATCCCATCTGGCCATAACCCCGCCAACATAGTGGAGAACTAGAGGGAAACAGTTTAGTAATTTTGTTGTGGGTGTAGTACCACCGGTAGAGTATTTTATATGCGTTCTCCTTGACCAAGGTGGAAATAGAGCTGGTGGCGACCTGAATCCCTTATGATCTCCCAATAATCCTCCTCCGGGGGGGCCCCAGATCCCTCTCCCACTCCCTCTCATGCCTACCGCCGGGAGGTAAAAGTACATCGAGAATTAAGGTGTAGAGATAGGAAATCGTGCCTCTATGCAAAGGCAAAGAAAGACATAGGGTTTCAAATGGGGAAAACAAGAGTGGGGGAAGAATCTCCCCCGAGGAGAGAGCCCACCAAGTGAAGTAACTGAAAATACTCTTAAAATTTAGGATGGAAGTTTGGATACTTAGAACGCAGGTCATCCCAAGAGATAAAGGTACCTTGGTATACTAGATCTCCAACAAACCGAATACCCGCGCTGGCCCAGGGTCTATGGAAAGCTGGGGAGAGCCCGGGAGGGAAGGCAATATTACCCCAAAGAGGCAGAACAGGAGGGGAAGAGATTGGGATATTGAGATGGGGACGGCAAGCCTCCCAGATCGCAGCTGAGAATAACAGGGTGGGGCATTGACAGACAAGGGGCGATCTAGTTTGTTTTGAGAGACCCCATACACAAGAAAGAATCGGAAATTTAAGATAGGCGGATTCAATATCAACCCATGACAGTGTCGCTGGGGGGGCAAAGGTGGCTACAATCTTACTCAAGTGGGCTGCCCAATAATAAATCTTCAAATCCGGGAAGCCCCTACCACCACATCTGGTAGGTCTCTTTAGGAGGGCCAGCTTGACCCCTGGAGACCGGCCATTCCATATAAATCTAGAAAGACACTTTTGAATAGAAGAGAGTTCCGAGAGGGGGATTCTAACAGGGAGGGTCTGAAAATAATAAAGAAGCTTAGGAAGAAGGCTCATCTTAACAGAAATGATTCTGCCCAGCCACGAGATAATCAATGAGCGCCAGGAGAAAAGTTCTGCCTTGATTTTAGCAAAAAGGCCTGGATAGTTCTCTTGGTACAGGGAGTCATAGGAGTTGGTAATAAAAATACCTAAATATCTTATTTTCTTTTTTTCCCATCAAAAATTAAAGCGGTGAGTACCAAACCCTCCTGGTTAGAGATATTAAGCAGAAGGGCTTCTGATTTGGCAATATTAATCTTATAACCAGAGAGGTGCCCGTACTGGTGTAATATGTTAAAGAGAGCAGGGAGTGACTTCTCCAGCTGCTGCAGGGTCAAAAGAACATTGTCCGCGAAGAGAGAGAGCTTATTCTCCAGATCCCCTTGTCTGCACACCTCGAATATCAGGGCAAGCTCAAATCGAGGCAGCAAGGGGCTCTATAACGAGGGCAAAAATGAGAGGGGAAAGGGGACAGCCTTGGCGAGTACCGTTGGAGATATTAATAAGGTCAGATGGAGAACCATTGATCACAACTCTCACAGAGGGTATAGAATACAAGGACTGAATCCCAGTAAGGAGGCTACCTGAGATTCCAAACGCCGGCAAGGCTCCAGACATAAAGTTCCAGGAGATTCTGACAAAAGCCTTTTCGGCATCAAGAGAGAGAATGATAGCCGGAGCCCTTCTGGTACTAATGATATGAATCAAGTCAATGGTTCTCCTGGTGTTATCCCTGGCCTGGACGGCCTGGGACAAAACCAACCTGGTCGTTCTGCACAAGGGAGGGAAGGACCAAATTTAATCTGTTAGCCAGAATTTTAGCGTACAATTTAACATCTGTATTAAGCAGGGAAATAGGGTGATAACTAGCACAGTCATAAACATCCTTACCCTCTTTATAAATAACAGAGATCCGAGCTTCCAAAGAATCCCTAGACCAAGAGGCCTCAGCTAGGATTGAGTTGAAGAGGGTATGCAAACAGGGGACCAAGAGCCCAGCAAACCTTTTATAATAGGCAGCAGTGAAGCCTTCTGGCCCCGGAGCCTTACCAGATTTCTGAGACTTTACCATCTGCTCAACCTCGTCCTTAGTGATCTCGGCTCCTAAGAGAGCATTGGTTTGTGGAGAGAGTTTCGGGAGTTTAGCAGAAGAGAGAAAAGAATCAATCAACTGTGAGTTCTGTTGGAAAAGCTAAGGGTCAGAAGGCCGAGGCAGGTTATAAAGCTTAGTGTAGTAGAATTGAAAGGCCACCCTTATTCGCTGAGGATCATAATGTAGAACTCCGTCAGAGTCTCTGATAGCCAGGAGATTCCGGGCTGCTATAGTCTATCGGCTTTGTCACCCTTTTCATAGAAGTGCTGACTGAGCCACTTCAGCTTATTAGCAACCTGGTGGAATAACAAAAGGTTTAGTTCCCCCCTAACAGAGGCAATTTCCTGGAGAACCAACGGGTCAGGGTTCGATTTGTGACGTTGCTCTAAGGCTCTCAATGACAGCTGAATAGTTTTACCCAGATGGATCACCTTAGTCCGAGAAGCCAGAGCAATAAGATGACCCCGTATAGCAGCCTTATGAGCATCCCAAAGAGTCATAGGGGAAATATCAGGGGTATTATTCCTCACAAAATACTCTGAGAGAAGTGAGTTAAGGTGAGTAATAGTCTCTTTGTCCTGCAGAAGCGACTTGTTAAGTCTCCAGGTTGCCCCAGGGGGACATTGGGCAAGAGAGGTAAGTACCGCCGAAACAGGGGCATGGTCCGACCAGGTAATAGGAAAAATTTGGGAAGAGCTAAGTCTAAGCATAAGGTCATGGCTGAGCAGGATCATATCGATCCTGGAGTAAGTGTTATGGGGAGAGGAGAAAAAGGTGTAGTCCCTGGCCATCAGGTCTAATACTCTCCATGAATCATATAAATTATGAAGCCTCAGGAAACCCTGTAGAGCTCCAGTATTGTGGGCATCTCTCCTCAGGGGAGGGGAAGAGGAGTCTGAGGACCGATCTTTAGTCGGGGCTAAAACAGCATTGAAATCACCTGCAACAATAAGCTCACCCTGGCGATCACGGCCCAGCAACGAACCCAACTTTTTGAAGAACCTATGCTGACCAGTGTTGGGAGCATAGAGGTTTACTAGAGTACAAAGAAGATTATTTAAGGAGCCTTCAAGAATCAGAAATCTACCCTCCTTATCCCTATGACAGTCGTGAAGATCAAAAATTAGATGGCGTGCAAACAAGATTGCAAAACCTCGTTTTTTTGCGTGAGATCACATGCATGATATGTCAGGGGAAATTTTTTAGAACGGAGCTCCAGATGGATATGATTCACAAAATGTGTTTCTTGAAGGAATATCAAATGTCCTTTAAGAGAGCAATAAAGCTTAGCTCGTTTCTGGGGAGAGTTGAGGCCCTTAACGTTATGGGAAATAGATTAAGAGTCATAGGTACGTTATTGTTCGAAAAAAGACAAGAAAGTAGCTAGGGTAAAATGGTAGGTGACGACCAGTGAGGAAAAGGGGACCAAAGGCTAAGGGTCCAACCCAACTTTTTAATTCCTTTTTTCTATAGCTCTCAGAGCATCTCCCTTTCCTTTTTTATTGAGTTTGTTAAACACCAAAAAGTACTTATGTGATATGCAAACTGGAATAAAATAACAAAAATACTTATTTTGACATGTCTGTGCAGGATTGATTCCGTTATTCTTTCACACCTGTAACAGTAAAAAAAAGCTGGCATAACTGAGAAACATGGATGCAAATTGGCCACAACATTTATTACTCATACTAGTTAAAACCCCGTCAAAATGACGGAAAGGAGTAAGAGTGTTTTTTGAATGTTCATGTTGTCCTTTCATTAAGTGCTCAATAACAGGGGCAGACCACATTGCACCCAATTTGACTTTACCACTTGTAGCAGCATTGATTGAATAGTTTTTCAATCACTCAAGTGCAAAATGTGTGGGGTCTAGGGTCAAATGAAGTAAGAAACAATGTTGCTAAGGTTATCCTATTACTTAGGGCCTTAAGCTATATTCAGAAATAGTGTTTTGCATGCTTGTATATGTTGTATCTTTTTCAAGCCTATTAAGATGTTGTATCTCCTTAAATCAGATATTTTGTGTTAATGTTTGTCTGGAATCAAAAAGCTAACCACAAAGGAAATTACCTGAGCGCCTGTTAATATGAAACTTTGCAGAATCAAGAAGTTATGCTAGCCTCAAGGACCCCTGATTGTATAAGCAATAAGGAACTTGATGACATTTAGCATTAAGCTTGACCACTACCTTATTTTATACCTGTTTTTTTTAATAAGAACTTTCCAGAATATTACAATTATTTTCCATTGACGTGATTATTGTGACGTGATTAATGTCTATAAAGTATGAGCTATTTCAATTAGTAAAGTTAGTACAGTTTGGACACCAGACACTGTGTGTGGTCTCTTATCTCTGGACATTTGATACTCTAACATTGGCTTTTCAATTGATGGTAGTTATTGCATCTGTAGAGGATATACAGAAAACTGCGCCAACAAATGCTTAGCGTGGCAAAATTCACAAATACTGTTCATGGGAACACAGTTATGAGCATTAAGAATGGCTTCATCAAAGTTACCAACATCAAGAATGGCATGGCATCTTGTTCGCTGACTCTGTAGGCATTGACGTGATACTACCTCTGTCCTGTTCGCTCTTCAATTGTTTCTCTGTAGGGACAATTTCCTGAGGAATCATATTTGCACGGCGATGATGATCACGTTTGTGTTCTCTTTGGTCTTCAGTCATATTTTGTCGTCAGGCTTTATCCCACTCTACCCTTCATCTTTTTGCTGTTTCTTGCTGTGCAATTACTCCCACAGCAGACATTTGCCTTTTAGGTGGCGTTGCAGTTACACTTTGTTGCATAACTTAATTAGTGTATTTAAATTAATTTAACACTAAGTGCAAATAAAATTAATGGATAGAAAATCAGGTCAATTTGGAATAGCAAAGGTCGTTATAAATGGTAACTGCCCCCCAAAAAATCTAAATAAACCAAACAAATAAGCCCAAGAAATTAGGAAAATCTAGTCAACAGGAATATTCAATTACACAGAGGAGGCATTTGCAAATATTTTACAAAATTTGTTTGCATGTTTCGTTTGTATTTATAAAGGTGAGGCACAGATAGATAGATAGATAGATAGATAGATAGATAGACATATGGATAGATAAACAGAGAAGCCGTTAGATAAAACCATTTTATAAAATAGACAATCTAAAAAGCACTGATAAACCCACCATATTCCTCTCATTTTCAACCCTCCCTAGCAATCCAATCAATTCCTGTTCACCATCTTCAACGTCTCCATTCCATATATCTTGAATCCTTACCACATACTTACTCCTAGCTCCAGTCATGTCACTGTTCCATCCATCTTCCCTTCCTCCATGTGTCTCTATAATGACATACATATATTATACTATAATGATATACTAATATATATATATATTGTGACAGGAGCACTGGACAAGGGGTGAAAAGCAGATGTATATGTCCCAGGCTTCCTGTCTTGTGGGCTCTAAAAGCCTGGGAGATTGTCCTGTATGGGAAGGAGCTTCTTAAAGAGTGTATTCAGCTTCAAGGAAAGCTGGTAAGCATCCCTGGGGTTATGTATGGAGTGAGAAAGGGTGGGCTCCATACATAAGGCTTAGTCCAGGCCTTCAGATCTCCCAGTCTTAGAGCAGACTAATCAGGAGTTGCACCTGCAAGGTGCTGACAAAAATCTGCTAGGCAGTTTCTTCTGTCTCTCGCAGTCTGGGGAGAAGGTTGGATGCCTCTTGAGAGACACTGCAAACAGTGACCAGTAAGTCTTTTATTTTGTATGTATGTATGTATGTATGGGACACAAGGTCCCTCAAACGAGAAAGGGTATTCCTGTATGGCAAGGATTTTGTTTCTATTTATTTATTTATTTTTATGACGGAAAAATAAAACTAGCTGTGGCTAGTCAAACCAAAACAATTGACTGGTGTGATATTCTTGGCTTGTCTGTTTGAAGTGCAGCCGTCTACCCCAGACAGTGGCAATCGCCCCCCCCCCCTAGCAGGGGCTTGCTGCCGGCGGCTGCACACTATGTGCAGGTCTGTTCGGCAGTGACAATGTGATGTCCGGCTGCTCTGATTTTGAGCAGCCAGGCAGTCCATTGTTACTGCCGAGCGGACCTGCACATACTGTGCAGCCGCCGGCAGCCTTAAAAGTCAGAAAGGGGGCGTGGCCTAAATCACCCCCCCTAAATCGCCCGGGGTAGAAAATCTTTCTAGATCCGCCTCTGACCCCAGAAGACGGTAATTCACAATATACACATTTACATACATGGAAACTGCTTTAGTTCAATCCTATAAGTCTCCCCTAGTCTTCATGGTACCTCGGCGTGGGCTAAATATGTCATCTAAGCAAATAGCGTGTGAAAGATGCACCTTTTTATTGTATATAAAAACAGCAAAATCGCAAAAATGTAACAATACCAGAGGGTTCACCACACTGTAAATACAAACACTCTAATATCACACCAGCGTCCTTCCCAAGTCACTGCAACTTGCAATCCTGGCTCTGAACTATGCTTATCCTTCTTCTACACACAGACTAAGCTCAATGTCTTCCAGTTTCTGGTGGATCTGTGAATACTTCACAATCCACTAATGATCAAACCTTTTTCGGCCTGCGACCAGTCCAACTGTAGCCGTAACACTGTGTCAATACTATCAAGGAGAGCTAGAGAGTGCACAGCAACATGTGTTCTTTATATAGACCTAAAACCAATCTCCACCTATACCATAAATTCAAATATGCCGTTGAAAATGGCACAAAGCTTGGGTGGAGGTTTGGCCAGCACTATGGACTGGGTCAATTAGCTGGTGAGAGTGTGCATCTTATATCTACCCTGGAGTTTAGAGAAGAAATACATCTCATGTTTAAGACACATGAAAGTTTTTAATAAAGAGTTATTACATACTTAATAGTTAAAAGCAATAGTTAGGGACAATTCCTTATTTCATGCTAACATTGAATCAAGATATAACAACACAATATGCATTAAAAATAGCTATTACAACACAGTACCTTTTTACATTGGCCAACCCAAAATTGCATCTAAAAACTATTAGGATGGCAGTGATTACGTACATTACGCAAGTGCACTGAGGCTTGCATACAATAAACTCCTCAGTTCTGGTCAGCCACATCCTCTTACAGTAATACTATAAGAAGATGAAAAACGATCAGATGTTAAATGTCAATTTCTGATTGTTGGAATGGCCGTCCACTTGGAGGGGGCCAAGAACTGTGCGGCCATGTAGGCAACGGGCCCTCAGTATATGAAGACAAAAATAACGCAGGTGGCCTGCCCAAGGCAGTGTAATATGGGGTTAGCCTGCTACTGACTGCAGAGAAGATTGAAATCACCAATGACTTAATTTTTCCTTTCTCTTTAGATGCAGGATTAGTCTTGTAGTGAACCACAAATATTACAGGTAGTGAACCACAAATATTACAGGTAGTGAACAAAATGACAGGTAGCAGGAGAGACAAAGGAATTCTATGTGAAATTCTGTGCTCAGAAAGTCACTTGTAGAGGTTTGGACAGGGTGAAAGAGGCAATTTATATTGAAATAATTATGATTTTACTGCACAATTCTTAAGTTATTTGCAGATCAGTCTGCTGGAATAGTGTGTCAATAAATTGGGTGCAATATATTAGTAAACTAATTAGGAGTGGACATAAAATATTTCCTTTTTCTTTTAAAAGTGTTTCGATCGAAGGGCAATAGTGCAAGGGTCAGTATCAGTGAGATCTGAATTATACAGTGGACAAAAAAAGAGGGTGTTGTTTGACTGTGAGCAATACCCCTGAATACTTCTTGAATATGAATGCAGTTGTGTGAGGGGCAGTATCAGGGCCATATTTACTACTAAACTGCCAACAAACTGGATGTTCATTGACAGAGTCGGAATGACAGAGTCAATGAACTGAAGCAAGAAGTAGTAACAAGTTGGAATTCCACACTTTATATGCTTCAAAGATTAGAGAAACAGCAACAAGTCATCAAGACTTACATATCAAGCCATGAGGGAGAGGGGGGATATGTTACCTTACTCCAGCACACAGGAGAATCCTTTCTGTTTTATGCAGGTTACTCAAACCTTTTGAAATTCGAACAAATGATGTGCATTCGAAAGCTAGACATTCATTTGGCCGACATTCAGAAAGTTCACAAAATTAGGTTGACAATTCAGGAGTCGACAGTATTACTAGGTCGACACTTCACATGGTCGACAGTATTATTAGGTTGACAACTGAAATGTAGACAGTATTATATGGTTAGTGTTAGGGTTAGGGATAGTGTCAGGCTTAATGGATATTATTGTTGACTTAAAAATACTGTCTACACTTGAATTCTCTACCTAATAATACTGTCTACATTTCAAATGTTGACATAATAATACTGTCAATGTCATTATTGTTAACTTTCCAATCCTGTCTATAATAGGGTGTCCACCATAGAAATTTCAATCATGTATCCGTCGAACATACTGTATGTATCACACCCGGGTGGGAGGGCCTAAGGGTATATTATATCTTGTACTATTTTACATTATGAAATTGGTCTATTATCTTGTATGAAATGTCTACTGATCCAACTGTTGTACGTCTAATGAGCTCTGATTATTGCCTCTTTACTTTCCATGATGCATGCTGTCTAATAATAAAAATATTGTGTCCATGGTCTTTCTCCCACCATTTTTCTTCTGGGTGCAGCCCACCTTTGTCTATCTACTTGTCTAAATGTCTACTGACGCTGCTGTCTGTCTCAGGAACTCTGTTTACTGTCTCTTAACTTTCCATGATGCATGCTGTCTAACTTTAAAAATATTGTGTCCATCATCTTTCTCCCTCCATTTTTCTTCTAGGTGCTGCCCACCTTGTTCATTTACTTCTCTAAATGTCTACTGATGCCACTGTCTGTCTAATGACCTCTGATTACTGCCTCTCTTAGCGTCACGATGCATGCTGTCTAACATTGAAAATATTGTGTCTGTGGTCTTTCTCCTACGATTTCACTTGTGTATCAGGCACACCTTTGGCTATTTTCATTTCTAAAAGGACCACCCTATCAGCCAGTGCTCTGGCACTATATTTCATAGGGATTGCAATATGCTTTGTACACAAAACTTAGTTGTTCAGAATGTCTTAAAAAATGAGAGGTCCTTGGCCTGTAAAATTTCTCGGCATTCAGCGCGCATTTAGATTATTGGAGCAGCTTAAAAAAAATGACCTACCATGCCACCAACTGATGCAAGAGGTAGTAAGGAGATGGAATTCTGAACTTTATATGCTTCAGTGATTTTCTCAAACCATTTCAGTTGTGGAGTGGGCCTACCCTGGGATATTATCGTTTCTAAAATTACTATCCTATCAGCCAGTGCTCTATCTTTTAAAGATGTCATTTACTTTATTAAACTGCTGTGCCACTATGTTTCATAGGGATTGTATATTTTATTATTCTGATATGTATTTGTGCCGCTGCTCTGTCACTAATTTTAGCCAGCCAGCACGCTGCAGCCTTTGGCCAAAATTGGTGAATATGTTGACAGTTGTGAAGAAATAATTAGAAATTAGACTGCAAGTGACTGTAAATTAATGCTATAAAAACTAATGTAGGAACAAAAACAACTCAAAATCAAATAATTGTATCCGTTTTTCTCAATTTTTAATTAAATCCACATCCAAAACCAAAACACATGAGGACTTCTGTCCAAAACCAAAATATGAAGATGATTTTAGAACCAAAGTGAAAAACCAAAACATGAGCGTATGTGTACATCTCTAGATGAAACACATATTTTTTAGACAAATGGTGTGATCGAGAGCTCCCTTGACTGTGATCATGCCTGAATACTGGGACTAGGAAAGGAAAGTGAGAATTCTGGTTCATACCAAAGATTATTAACATATGAAAAGTGAACTGGGATCACTTGGATTTATGGATTATAATGAGGCAAGAACCTCATATTTTCTGCATTCCTATTTTGATTTCAATTTCTTTCAAGTTGCCCTTAATAATAAAATGAACTCCTGGACACAGCTATGAATCTTAGTCAAATAGAAATAACACCTATACCTTTACGCAGGGCCAGTGCATGTATTCTAGGCACCCTAAGCAGATCTTCAACCTGGGGGGCAAGCACACAGCAGCGGTCCATCATAGCTAACACCCAAATCCTCATAAATACGCCCTCATCATAACTAACTTGCTCATAATAATCCTGAACCCTTTCATCAATAAATCACCGCATCCTCCTCAATATTCTAAAATGTCTCATCACCATCATTATAACCTCTTCATCAACATCAACCTCCCCTTCATTAATTAACCTCCATTATTACAAGTGAATCCCCTTATAATCATTAACATCCCCTTCATAATTAACCCATTCTTATAATCATTAAATATTTTAGCCTCATCATAACAACCACTTCAACACCATTAACCCCTTTATAATCATTAAATCCCTCATCCTCATAATCAACCCCAACATTATGTATTAATCCCATTTATATTCATTAATGCCATCATTAACTCCATCAGCATCATCAAAAGTTCCCCATTAAGATCATTAACCCCTCACCCTCATAATTAGCTCCCAATCATCATGACTACCCATTTAACATTAATGTCCTACAAATTATATTTATTTCCACCCTCCATTCCCATTATCTGTTGCTTATCCGTCAATAGTCAGAGGTGAACTGATCACATATCAGTTCCCTTCTGTGAACTTCCGTTTCCACACATCGCGTCCTGTAGTCCGGATCAGGGGTAGAGCTGGGCCTGCCATTACCGTGCAGGATTCAGTCAAGCAGTAAAAAAGCAAAGAAACCTGCTGCAGCAGGTAGTCAAAGCAGCAATAACTAGTAGGAAAGAGCAGTCTGATTCTAGCTGGACAGTCCAGATATTGGAGCTCTGTGCCACAATCTCTCAACTTCATAGGAAACATACATTACACAGCATGCTATGCATCTCAGTGTGTGGCATGCCGTACAGTTAATATCTGACATATAGTCGAGACTCGCGTGTTGGGTGGGGGCCCATAGGATACATATTATTATTATTATTATTATTATTAATTTTTATTTATAAGGCGCCACTAGGTATCCGTAGCGCCGTACAGGGACATACAGAAACACGATACAGGGTGAGACAGCACGGTACAGTTAACAAAAAGCACAATACATACAGCACATACCCTAGGTCATCCTAATCCATCACTGAGTAGAGGATAACAAAAGTATGAAGGGAAAAAGATGGGGAAGAAGAAAAAATTTTGGACATAACATTATGAAACTTGTTCCCCCTCTCCTTATTTTTCCTCCCATACCTTCCTTTCACCACTCGCCCCCAAAATTGTGTTTATATTATGTTACTGTTTGTTCAGAACCGTTTATATAATTGTAACATACATGTCTTTTTTCAAAAAATAATTTTCTGCACTGAATCTACTTACTACATGTATCCTTACAAAATAGTTTCAAAAATGAAAACAAAACATGAAATATAAAGTGATACAAAGTGATACAAACGTTGTCTTACTTACTCCAGCTGAAAGCAGAGTTATGTTTAGGCCAGCTAAAGGTATGTTGAAGCTTTCTACCCTTTAAATTATTGTTTCCCAAGCCAGAAATCCATTTTCAGGACTATCTGCATTGGAGAGGCCTTGTTCATTTTCTCTGGCTGTCTGCTTTTGAATTGTGTTTATTAAGCTTTCAGAAATTTTGGAACACCCATTTGACAATCCATAATTTAATTCTTGAATTAAACATTGAAATGTTTTATGAAATTTCTGTGATTGTCTTGTTGATCATACTGTATTTATAGGTTTTCACCTGCCTACTTCGTTTGTTTATACTATACCTGGTCTATGATTGTCTGACCTTGATAAAAAATAACATTTAAAAAAAGCAGAAACAAAAAAACCCTTAAGACATTTATGGTGTTTTCTGTAACAACATTACTAGATGCTACAATGTCCTTGTTAAGTAGGCTGGAGCTGATGTTGTGTACCAGCTAGCATACAAAGTGATTAGAATTTCCACAAAGTAACCATGTGTTGCTTGTTGAAGTTTAACAACAAGACTTTTAACAATCCTGTAAAAGTTGTCAAAATTGGAGTATAGCCAACAGGAACACTTAACTCATTGGATAATTTACACTTTGCAGATGTTCTGCTAACTGATATCTGGGCTCTTCCTTTTCCTAACATTGCTCCTCTAGTTGTTGGTGATCCATGCATTCCTCTGTATGAGTGTTCAATGTGTTTTAAATAGGTTTGTTGATAATTCATCTGAACTGTGGGGGTTTCATGCATCTTTTCTAATTTTGTTTGTCATTACCTTTGCTGCTGCCATTAATTTTTGTAGCATTCCAATGTGAAGTTTTCCTTTTTCAATCAATTTATTCATCATCAGCAGCTATTTATTTAGCGCCACTAATTCTGCAGCTCTAGACAGAGAACTTACTAAATTCCCTAACATACACACACACATACTTGTTTTTATTGCATCGTGAGGACCCATGTCTGGAACATGGCGTATAGGGACTCCCAGGGGCGGGCTTGGCCAGGAGGCAGGGGGGCAAATGTACATTCCAGGGCTGGACCAAAAACAACTATTTTGGGCTGGCCTGATGGCTAATTTCACTTACTTGGTGGCTGGCCCCTCCTCCGGGACCAGCCACCTTCTCGTTGGCCCGCAGATCCGACGACAGAGCACCCTCCCTCCCACTAATGGTTTGGCCGTTTGCTGTCATATGGGATGCGCACCACGTGATAGGTGCTGTCCTATGTCAGAAGAAGACTGCAGAGCGCGTGGCGCAGATAGAACAAGGTAAGTGCGTGGGTGGTGGTTGTGTGTGTCAGCATATTGTATGTGATTGTGTGTGTGGCAGCATATTGTATGTGATTGTGTGTGTGGCAGGATATTATATGTGATTGTGTGTGTCAGAATATTGTATATATATGAGTATGGGGCCAGTATATTGTGTGTGTGCGAGGGGCCAATATATTGTGTTTGAGTGAGGGGCCAATATATATTGTGTGTGTGTAAGGGGCCAATATAATGTGTGTGAGTGAGGGGGCCAGTAAATGAATGCAGTGTGTGTGGGGGCCAGTAAATGAATGCAGTGTATGTGTGTGTGGGGGCCAGTAAATGAATGTAGTGAGTGTGGGGGCCAGTAAATGAATGCAGTGTGTGTGGGGGGGGGGGGGGGGGGCAGTAAATGAATGTAGTGTGTGTGGGGGGGCAGTAAATTAATGCAGTGTGTGTCAGTGAGGGGGCCAATAAATGAATGCAGTGTGTGTGGGGGCCAGTAAATGAATGCAGTGTGTGTGGGGGCCAGTAAATTAATGCAGTGTGTGTCAGTGAGGGGGCCAGTAAATGAATGCATTGTGTGTGTGTGTGTGTGTGTGGGCCAGTAAATGAATGCAGTGTATGTATGTGTGGGGGCCAGTAAATGAATGCAGTGTGTGTGGGGGCCAGTAAATGAATGCAGTGTATGTGTGTGTGGGGGCCAGTAAATGAATGCAGTGTGTGTATGTGTGTTGGGGACAGTAAATGAATGTAGTGTGTGTGTGGGGGGGGGGGGGCAGTAAATGATTGTAGTGTGTGTGTGGGGGGCAGTAAATGATTGTAGTGTGGATGGGGGGGCAGTAAATAATTGTAGTGTCTGTGGGGGGGGCAGTAAAAGAATGTAGTGTGGGAGGGAGGGGGGAGTCTTAATATAATGTGGGAGGCAGGCTATTCATTTAATTGTGGCGTGCAGGTGTGGGCTAATTATTGGGTGCTATATTATTTGTGGTGATGGTGGGGCAATTTAATTTAATAGTGGAGCCTTTGATTTTATAATGGGGTAATTAGACCTTTAATTTAATGCTGGGGTGCTTTGGGAGCTATTTATTGATTGTAGGCTGTTTGAGGAAAATTAGGTATATTTATTATGTATTTTTTAATGCCTGTGATTGTTGTGGGAAATGGTAATATTTGTTAAATGTAAATGCTATTTAAATTATTGCTAGGGCTGTTTGGAGAGAGGGAAATAGGTTTATATATTAAATGTGTTTGCTATCTAATGTCAGGGTTAGTTGGAGGGAAAGATCTATTTAGCAAATCTGAATATTATTATTTTAATGTTGTGGCTGGAGGGAGGCCTAATTATAAAATGTGGGTGCTATTGATTTAACACTAGGACTGGTTGCCGTTTTCTAAATTTTATGTACCCATTTTTTTTCCAAATAGTGCCTCCAATATTCCAGGATCCAAACAACCAGAAAATGATCTAAAGTACCCAGCAGCCACAAGTGGTGAAAATGACAAGAACAGGCAGGAGAGAGCAGGACAGTCTGCCAACTGTCCTGAATCTGGTGGGACAATACCGAATTTGGATGACTGTTGCGCTTAGGATAGTTCAGAGGTATGTCCCGCTTCACCGTTGTCACACTTTTACACAAGGAATATCACTGACTGGTATTAGCGCTACTAACCTGAGAGGCGCGGAGTCTAACACACCACCGGTGTTCACCAGGGACCCCCGCAAGGAGGTTTGGGCTTTGCTGCATCCAATGTGCAGGTCGCGGTTCTCCCATGAAGTCACCAGTGCAGCGATTAGAGGGTAGTCAGACAGGCCAAGTCGAAACCAAGGAAGCGAGGTACCACGGAGAGTAGGCAAGAGTAGTCAGGAACGGTCCAAAGGTCAATACCAGTGCGGGCAGCGAAGTACAAGGGATATCCGGAAGAGAGGTCAAACAAGCCAAGGAGTCAAATACACAGGAGGTCAGGAACAGGAATATAAAATAAATGCTGGAGCTGGTTAGAACCAATACTCTGGCATTAGACATGTGTCAGAGGCTGCTTTAAGTACTCTAAGGTGCCTCCTGATAGGGTTAGGGAGATTTAGGCGGTTAAGACATGCTGGCTGCAGACAGGTGAGTAGATATAGAGATCTGCTGCTAGGCAACAGGATGAGGATTGCGGAGAGAAGGTGTCCGTCTGCGGCGCCTGTGGAGCACGGAGATGGCACCTGACAACCGTGTACTGCTTGTGAAGGCAGAACTGTGTGCACCTAACAGTAGTGCACACCATATTGCCTGTGTATTTGTCTAAAATGATAACCTTGCCTCATCATAGGGGGTTACCCTGTCTAAAGTGCCCAGGACCCCCAGAGCCTTAATCCAGCTCTGGGCCTGGGCATAAAATTTTATATGTGTTTTAAGCAACACTAAAATAGCCTCTTTTTATATAGATAAATATATATTGTACCGAAAACCACCCTTTAAGGATGGGCCGCTACTTATGGGCCAGTGCTGTGTCTTGCCCACCGGGCTAAAGTCTGCCAGCCCTCCCCTGGGGACTCCCCTTTTCTAATGCCGTGTCGACAGAACAATCATAGGGGTATGTGTAGGAGCGGTTTGTTACCAGAGTTACCACATGAGATTTACACTTCGCCTTTGCATAAAGTACTGACACAAACTGCAAGATGGGGAAAGTGTTGTGTATTTTGACTGTCTGAGGACATCCACATTCCTGCATACATAAATGAATAAATAATAGCAATGGTAGGGAAATTTTTGTGTATCCTGGCCGTCTGAGGACATCCGCATGCCCGCTTACACCGACACCTAGCCATGTAGGCTACAGCCCTGTTCAACCACTGTGCATCATTTCAACAAGTTTGATCCCTCTTTAAAGCTGTTATGCGGTTCTTTATGTAGAATTTCATCCCTGACCAGTTCCGATCAGTTCAGTATGGATGGCTCAGCCATGAGGCACGCAACACAGTCTTGCTTTCCGGGCACCCAGCATGTCTGTATAAACCTCATCAGGTGTTTCTCCACAGCCTGGACCTCTTCGCTGTGCCAGGATTTTCTCCGCACTTCTTTGCAACCTGAAAGGAAGTAGAGTAGTCCATTATGGCACTGCAAAATACAGAGAAGGCACAGTTCTGCCTACAAAACTGTGTGCTACACCAACCTGTGGAAGCCATGGCTGGGCACTAGTCCCATGTTGCCAGGTCCATACACCGCCTCTCTTCTGACGTGGAAGTTTTGACCAAACGCTTGGCCACTTGTCCCCCTGTCACGGGGGATTGCTCATCATCTGACATGTCGCTTTGTAGCTGGACCGGCTCTGAAAAAAAAACAGATATGTAAATGACCAAGGTAAAAGTCAAAAGCATACATCAGTAACCAGATTTTCCCCTTACCGTCCGGATTCATGTGTATCTCATTGAAATTCTTGCCTTTGATTTCGGCCAGTCTGCCACTCTCGAGAGCCATTAACAGTTTGCTGATCTTGGCGAGCTGTAGGGTACCTTCTGGGAGGCGGTAAAATTACTGGTGCACCCTGATGTTGTGCCCAAGGAAGTCTGCCAACTGATCCAGTTCTGTGTCGTTTAGGTTGAGGACTTTCGAGAGAGTGGCAACATGCTTTCAAAGCTTCGTGGAAGACAGTGTGTGGGGATGCTTGGCCCCACACTCTCGGGCAAACAGTCATATGCAATTGAAGCCTCTGATGTTTGGCAAGGCAGATGGTCTGGCAAACATGTAGACATTTTGGCCATCCATTCCACATTTGTCACGCTTTTCTGCGAGAAGTTCTATTGCAGCTTGCATGACTGGTGTAAGCAGGATGGGGAATTTTCTCCCTCGTTTTCCTCGGATTTTAATGTGAGTGAAGTGCCAGCAGAGCTTCCTCTCAACCTCGGAAAGCACTAGGGACACATCTTCGTGGAGATCCGAAGTATCTCTTGAGGAAAAAGTAGTCAGAAACATTTTTGAAACTTTCCCTTCCCTTCTTCGATTGAACAAGATCACCTGTACCAGGGTGACTTTTGCAAGTGGTGCCCAGTGGTTAACCATTGGCTCGGTGGATAGACCACTTTGGTAGGCTTGCTGCTTCTCATCGAGGTACAAGTGCATCTTTTTCACATCTTCCGTGTGAAAGGTAAGAGCTGAGGCATGTTGAACTTGGACTACTTAAGAGTTTTCAAGGCAGCTGATGAGATCAACTCATTCCATCTCTCTCATATATCTTCCTGAAATTTTGTGTGTTTTCAACCACAGCAGTGCAGCCCTCCATCATGGCTCGGCACTCCACAATGCTCACTATCTTTTGCAGGCCATGCCCGACCTTGAGTGCCAGCGAGGGCGTCTTAAATATATGTCTCCTCGTCATAGCCAGCTACCAGCTTCACAGCATCTACTACATGCAGAAAGTTCAATGGGGTGGTAAAGTCTTCCATCCTCTCCAAAGGGGTAGCTCTTCTGACCTGTAGCAGTAGCCTGCCCATTTCTCTAAGCTTCTGATGGATGTTCTCATGCCTACCAACATCTGATCCGACAAAGTTGAAGAGATGCTGCCCCATCTGCATGATGCATCAGTCATTTTTGACTGCGAGTAAGACTTCATCCTGGTCATGTCACTCAAGAGCTTCCGAAGGCCAACACTGATGTCAAGTGGAACAGGCTGAGCAAAGGTGCACAGTGAGTGGACTCTATTCTTGCCAGGTGTGAGCTTGTTGCCCCTTCGGTTTAGCTTACATCTCTTCATGTGTCACCACAGGTATTTCCTTGCAAACAAGCCCTGGCAGGCTACACAGTACATGAAGCCTTCGGCATCCATCTCTTTGTCTGGAAGTTTGCATGGGACCAGAACGCCATGGCCTGCCCTCATTGCCTCAGTGTTGCGTGCAAAGTTGCCCCTATTGCGAAGATGTGCAATTTACATGCTACTTTCTTTTGAGTGCTTGGGGAATTTCAGGGCCCAGGCTGCTTCAGCCTCATTGCGGTGAACATGCTCATTGTGGCAGGCAATCAATTTTAAAGAGGGGCTTCTCACAGTACAGGCAGTACTGATTTTTGTTATACGCCCTGGAGCAATCACTGTTTCTGGATAGCGATTGGACCAACACAGCGTTATCATCTCTAACCTATTTTCCTTGTTTTATACAAATTTAGCTGATTTAGTGATTTGTTATTGTCTTGTTACCTTATTATTCAAAAGTGTCATGTAAGGATGATTGTCATGAGTCTACTGCCAACATCAGAAAAAAAAAAAAAAAAGCAACAGGGAAGAAAAAAATAATAGGAAATTCCAGCGTCAGTGTGACCCCAGGATCCTGCCCCCTAGGCTGCAGCCTGATCTTCAGAACAACCCTTTTCTTTGTGTATTCATTTGTAACACCTTAAAATTTACTGCTGAGTTCACAAATTTGTAACTGTACTATATTTGTGATACAATGATTATGTGGAGGTCTAGGGCATACAGCTGATCTAAAGTGCATTCATCCCAAACTGCCATCCACTTCCCCCCACTGCAGTGAGCTGGCTAACAGAACTAAAGTGTATTACATTTAAGTCAGTAGATTTATTAAAGATTTTTTAGTTAGATGATTTTAACAAAATATTTTAGTTGCTGCCAGTAGCTCTTCTTTGTTTTTAGGATTTGCTACCTTCTCAATATGTTTTTTTTTTTAATTAATGCGCAGACCCATAGACTAATTTAATTGGGTTTAAATCAGGTGACCTATAATAAAATATAAAGAATATATAAGCAATTAATAAAACAACAAGCACATTAAATGTTTTACTAGTACAACTTACTCAGGAGGTGTACAGACAATATTGATGCTATTTTCCTACAAGAAAGCTGCACATGTGTTGAGCTTCTGGGTCAAGCCTTGGAAAAGTCAGTAACCCGAGTTCTATGATTTCCAGATTTGTGGAGCAAGGACCTTATACACAATTTAGCTTAACCTACGATGAGGGCGTGACTAGCCCTCTGTAAGGTCAAGCCCTTTCTCCAACCCTGTACTGTTGTCTCCTGTTCTTGTAGTTTGACTACTTGGTGCTGCTGCTGGTGTCTACAGCTCACTTGCTGCTTGGCTGAATCCTGGAATGTTGGTGTCCTACTTGGCAAATAAATAGTTATTATTGACTTCCTGGACGGCTGAGCAGTGAATGAACAATCTAAGCCTTCCTCCCCCTAACCACCCTGACATTAAATTAGTAGCCTTTTTTGATTAATAAACAGGAATCGTTTCACTCAGTCAGTCCCAGAAATTAATTAATAGAATTCACATTTAATAAATATGCCTATTTCACCCCATGCAGCCCAACATTAAATTAATAGCACCCTTGTTTAATAATTAGGCCTCCTTTCCCATAACCATCCTGACATTAAATTAATAGTGGTTATGTTTAATAAATAAGCCTCTATCCACCCAACCAGCCTGAACATTAAATAGTATTCCCATTTATTATATAGATCCCCAACCCCACCCTGACATTAAATTAATAGCATTCCCATTTAATGAAAATGCCTATTATCTCCACCAGCCCCGAAATTAAATTAATAGCCTACGAATTTCCCCCACATTTAACTGAGACTATAATTGCTAATAAATTATACTTGAATACTGATTGATTTTGTATACTATATTTAATTATTTATGTTTTATAGCATTTATGTACCACATATTTTTGTACCACAAAGAAAATCCCCCCTGCTGTCCAACCCCCAGTATCACCCCCTCCTTGTTCTCTCTAGCAGCCCCCCCATCTCACTGTTCTATCCAGCTCCCTTTCCCCTCATACAGTTCTCTTCAGCCTCCTTCCCCTCCCACACTGTTCTCTCCAGCCCCCTCTCTTCCCCATTCTCTCCACCCCCTTTCCCCTTCATTCTCTCTAGTCCCCTTACCCCTTTCTCTCCATCCCTTTCCCTCCATTCTCCCCAGACCCCTTTTGCTCTGTTGTCTCAAGCCTCTTCCCCCACCTCTGTTCTTTAGACTTTTTCCCCTCATTCTCTCCAACCACCTTTCTCTCGCCCTCTTTTCTCTCCATCCCCTTCTTCCTGAACAGTTGTCTCCAACCACTTTCCCCCACTTACCCCTTCTTCGCAAAGTACTTATCTGTTGTCATGTGCTGGACTTATCCAGGCAGCTCTAGGTGTCTGGCGCTCTTCTCTGGATCCTCTACACGGCACTGCTGGGTTGTCTTCTCCCTGCCACCATCTGTTTCTGGCCACCATCTTCCTTCTACACACATGAACACTGAGGTTCTACATCGAAAGCTGCAATCAAGGTATTGAAACTTCTTATTGGTCCTCCTGCTCACTTTCCCCATGTGAACAACTAGTATGGAAGGTTAGAGGTTAGTAACATGTAATGGGTAGGTTACAGCATTAATTAAAATATCAGATAGTGCAAACAAAAAGAACAGGTATTTAATATGAGAGCCAATACACAAAATATGAAAACATCTTTATATAAATTGAAATGTTATGTAATCATGGATGTAGTTCTAGATTAACACGTCAGTACAACATCTTGTGGCTTGGCAGGATAATTGCAGTGAAAATGAATGTCCTCCACAAGCTGCTCTATCTCTTTCAAACCCTCCCCATTAGGGTATCGCTTTGTGATCTTTCAGCTATTCAAAAATATTTAGCAAAATAAATTTGAAACAGCAAGTCCCCCAGAGTTAAGTTGGCGCTTCTAAAAAAAACACGATTTGGGTGGGGTGGTATAGAGGATTTCCTGACCTAAAATCCTAATATTGCGCTGTCCACCTTTGTCAAATTGTGGCCTCTTTCACCTTCTGGCCTCTCTCTCGTGGGCTGGTATAGAGCCCAACTAACTTAAACTGCCTACACTCTCCTGTATACCAAAAACCTGACCTTTTCAGCTAAGACATGGGAAACTTGCAAACAACATCTATTAATATCTCCCTCTCCCCTGTCTATTATTATTATTATTATACATCTATGGAACTATAAGACTTATTTCCGGGCCTATCTAGCTCCTTTACATGGGCGTGGATAAACTTGGGAGGTTGATTCACCAGTGATCTCCTGGATCGAGTGACTCTCCTCTCCTATGAAGTTCTTTGCTCAAACATTCTGATCTCAATACATTTTTGGAAAATTTGAAACTCAGGCACTTTATAAACTCAATTGTCTGGAAAACCCACACACCCAACATTTGAAACATTTGAGAAAATATGTTTCTCTTCACCTCTACAAAGAGACATGATTTCTTTACTCTACAATATTCTCCTTGACAGCCTGCTGGTTCTTAGGAACAGGCATGAAATGGAGTGGAACTTAGAGCCGCCTTTGGAGGAGGGTTAATGGGAAACTATCAGGGCAAAGGTGGACTCTACTATGACTAAGGAAAATGCTTATAAAGTCTATTATAGACGGTATCACACTCTTGACAAACTTTCTGAAGTATATCCTGCCTCCTCCTCTGCCTGCTGGCGCGGCTGTGGTCAAACAGTAATGTTTATACATAGCTGGTAGTCCTCACCCATGGACGTTTCTCATCTGCTACCCTCATCAAGATACAGACAACCATTCAGCAAAGCTGGCTTCTTACTTCCTTGCCAGTGTCTAATTGTCAAATCATAGAAATGGGATAAGCCTTCTGTCTCCACTAAAATCGTACATTTGGTTTATTGACCATATGGATAAGATTACTTGCCATCTCTTGCATGATATAGTAAATAAATTTCACCAGATCTTGGCCACGTTTATATATACAACATTTTTTCCCCCAGCACACTGCTATAGCCAGCAACAGATCTGCCATTTCTACTGTAGATAAAAATGCAAAAGTCTTTGTTGCACACATTTGCAAATGTATGTTTAAGCCATCCTGCCACGCCAAGGCGCTTTTGCATATAGGATGGTCCTACTCTAAACAATGAGAGTCCCTATATTTGGGCCATACATATGTGTTTTTAAATTGAGAGCTAACTTACCAAAGAGGTACCCCAGAAGCCTCCAAATAGCAATCCAATGTCAGCACTCCCCCTCAGCTACTGACACCAACATGCCTCTCAGACAAATACAAAAGTGGAAGCTGCTCAAATCAATTTATAGGCCATAACAGGTGCTGAAAGGGTGGGGTTATCCTGCAAGGTACATACACACAACATTTTTTCCCCCAGCACACTGCTATAGCCAGCAACAGATCTGCCATTTCTACTGTAGATAAAAATGCAAAAGTCTTTGTTGCACACATTTGCAAATGTATGTTTAAGCCATCCTGCCACGCCAAGGCGCTTTTGCATATAGGATGGTCCTACTCTAAACAATGAGAGTCCCTATATTTGGGCCATACATATGTGTTTTTAAATTGAGAGCTAACTTACCAAAGAGGTACCCCAGAAGCCTCCAAATAGCAATCCAATGTCAGCACTCCCCCTCAGCTACTGACACCAACATGCCTGTTGGTGTCAGTAGCTGAGGGGGAGTGCTGACATTGGATTGCTATTTGGAGGCTTCTGGGGTACCTCTTTGGTAAGTTAGCTCTCAATTTAAAAACACATATGTATGGCCCAAATATAGGGACTCTCATTGTTTAGAGTAGGACCATCTTATATGCAAAAGCGCCTTGGCGTGGCAGGATGGCTTAAACATACATTTGCAAATGTGTGCAACAAAGACTTTTGCATTTTTATCTACAGTAGAAATGGCAGATCTGTTGCTGGCTATAGCAGTGTGCTGGGGGAAAAAATGTTGTGTGTATGTTCCTTGCAGGATAACCCCACCCTTTCAGCACCTGTTATGGCCTATAAATTGATTTGAGCAGCATCCACTTTTGTATCCACGTTTATATATGTAGCTTACTACCCTTCATCCTCCAGACTAATCCTTGAGCAATATCCCCATTATTCTCACCATCCAACCATATAGTTATACCCCACTTCCTTCAACTACCTCCCGAAATCCTTAATAATCGATAATTCTTATGTGTGACCACGGCCCCTCCCTCCCCCTATTCTTTTAACATATAAAACTAGTATCATTACATACTGCAGTATGTTTATCTGTAGAATTGTTACATTTAATCTAGTTTTCAGTGTTATTACAACTTGTATTATTCCATTTGTATTTCACTCATGTTTGTAATTCACAATTGCTACATAAAATGTTTAAAAAAAAAAGTAGTTATTTTAAACCCAAGACTGGTTAGGATATGAGGATACACTAAATGTCACATTTATTTGCTGCAGCATTCTCACCTACGTAGACTATATGGCTCCCATAAGCATTTCCCTGGCACTAACTAGGGAATTGTTTATGGATCAGAGGTGGCTTGTTGATTAGGAAGGTGGATCCTTGAATACAAACATTGAATATGTTGAATCCTGAAGATGCGTAGGCAACAGTGACTAATTAGCATGAAATAACAATTATAATGGTTCTTAATTCAGAACTGGGCTAACATGGATACCTAAAATAATTAAAGCATGTAACATCTGACTTAGAGAAATGATGAGTGCTCACTTGAACTACTAGCAGCAAAGGCTACAGTCAGGTGACAAACAACCTAATTACAAAATCTATATATACATATAAATGTTTGGGATCTCTGCACCTAACGCAATTCAGATATGTCTTTATATATAAAATGCTTAGTCACACAATCTTATTTCTAAAGCATGTTACGGAGAGTTCCTCATACATCATGCCATTTTAATTATTTTTATGAGCCATGTGGCAATATGCTAGAAATTGGTAACAACCCTTTCATTGGGTTGAGTTATATGCAGATCTCTACCTCCTGCAGTGAAAGCTATGCTATGTTAAATATCTGTTTGCCTTTTATGAAGCTCTCTTTGAAGATGAAAGCATTACTGTGAAATGTTATCCTACCATTGTAAATGTATGTCAGTATGCTGCATAGATTTTTCAGAGGTAAATAAAGGATGGATACAGTAATTTAGCCAGAGATTATTTTGTAATTAAGGAAATGATAATTATACTGTAGAGACTCCTAATCCAATTTGTCATACAATGCAACTTGTTTCATGATTAATCACATTATCCATATCCAGAATGAGATTTCTGGCTTCTGCATTGCTTTGTATAAACCCATCCTGGGCCCAGGGAGGAAATACAGGCCTCATGCTGCCACTCCACCCATACAGCCAAATCTATTGCGGCTTCACTGCTTTACTGGTTAAATTGCCAATATCATAGCACATAGACACAAAGTATGGCATGGCACATGGTGATCGGAGGATTTCTTACGGCTGCTGGGCCATGAGTGTTGCAATTGAGGATAGACGATCATTACACACCATAATACCATTGTCTGGGTCAGCTCTAGCAGGGCAGAAATTTGATGTAAACTGACTTCTTGGAAAGGTGGAATCATATGACATTAATCAATGAGCTCTTCAGTACCACCCATTCTCCTGTTAATGGAGATTGCTTTGCCATATCTGATACACCTACGTCTAAGGGGTGTCCACATAGATTTAGTTGTGTAGAGATACAAATCTATCTATAAGTGCCCTTGGACGTAGCTTTAAAGGGACCTGGAAAGATTTTAATAAGCAGTGATGGAAGTGGGGGTATATACGATGGTATGCCATAACGCCACTTCTACTACTGCCTTCATTATAAAACTATCAAATTCTATGTTTTAAACATTTTTCACTGTATCATGTATTCTATTTAAATGCTGCCCTTATTTAAACAAGCTGATCAAATAAAGTTTCAATGGGGCATCATCCATACTTATCACATTTTATAAATTTTGAGTGCATCACAACATGGTAAAAATGTTAACACAAACGGAAAACATGGAAAAGTCCTGATGTCCCCACAATCTCATGATTAATTTCAGACATGAATGAGCTTATATCAGCAACATTTTAGAAGGAAAACCCTTGAAGTTTGAATTATTGGGGTGGTTATAAAAACTGGAATAAGGACACACTCATTAGGCACATAATTGTGCAAATGAAAGTATGAATCAACCACATTTTGCAGTTCATTAAATCCCTTTGATAAAAATGTATATAAAAGGTGACAAATATTATAATACACTATTCATTTTATTCAGGACCAGATGTAGATGTATTTCAAAGGGATGGTAAGTGTGCAATAGAAAACCAACTCATTCTGATAAAGGAGTAACATTTGATGTTAGTAAAATGTGGATAAACTTGGCCGATAAGTAGTTTACATTACTAGATTTAGGATTCCTTTGGGCTGGAAATGTGTGAATTATTCCACAAAGTAAAATGCATCTCTCCTCATGCTGTATTTCCAGAAAGTACAGCATGTTTATAGCTGCTAAAAATGCCAGTCAGTGCCCTTTGGGTGTGTAAATATAATTAATGAATAGACATAAGAAACAAGCATTTTATATAAACAAACTCCTATTTCATGTTTTTCAAAGAACCAAACAAAATTGTTACATTTAACATCCAGGAAAGTGTAAAATGAGCAGTCGGTAACATCCTAAACATCAACATAAGCGGGGGGTGTGGGGACAAAAGACAATTTGCATTTAACCAAACTGGTTTAAAGTATCAAAGACAGTATAATATCAGGGACACAATCAGGTGTTCTGGAGTAAGGAGATGTGAAAAAGGAAAAGTGAAAAACACAGTGAAGTGTAAATCAAGGGATATACAATGGTGAAGTGACAGTACATACATTATAATGATTTTTTTTTGTTTTAACCAGACATAATCTTTACTTCTCCTTATTAGATCTTGCTTAACAAAACCTGTTTGAAGATAAATCTAGTGGACATTTTTTTTAAAATAGATTGGGCATATTGTAAAATATAATACATGAATCAGAGAAAGAACAGCTTTTGCTAAAGATAGACATTTTCCCTTAGGATGTAAGCAGGGTCCTCTTTCCTCCTGTCTCCATACCTGTTCTTCCGCTCCGTCTCTACTGTATTTGCCTGCCCGGAGTTTCTGAAGTATTGGTATTTTATGTTTAATGTTCTGTACTGTTTTACCCTGTATGGTCTAATGTTTGTACTGTGTACGGCACTGCGGAATCCATGTGGTGCCTTACAAATAAACAATAATAATAATTTTCAAACTTAGGTCATTACTAATCAATTATCGAATAATGCTTTATGTTAATCACTGATAACTTTATATGTAAAAAAAAAGGTTAGGCATATTAGCTGCCACAGAAACACAAGGATAATAGTATATGTGCATTAAAAGCTTTTTGATAAAATAGCAAAATGAACAGACTCAAAGGGATTTGTTTTTATTAGTCTGTCTAAACTATATTGCTCAATGTAAATATCAATGGTTGCTATTTGTTACAGCATGTCACTGCTTTTGTATCACAATTTTAAAATCGTTAATCAGAATCCATGGTAATGGCCTCCCGAGAGCGATAGTGTCCACTAGAGGCTCTATGGCGCTGGCACTGAACAGTATTAACAGTTTTAGGACATTAAGCGCATAATAAAAAGGTACATAACCTAATGCCTACAAATCATATCAACAGAATTCATTGTGCTAAATAACTCCGTCACTAACCCTAGAACTACACTTCTTATGGAACATTGACCTCTAGTGTATGCTTTGGTTTATGCAATTTCATACAAGAAAATAATTAAAGAAACTACTAATATAATTTTATTTGAGAACCTTTACAAACTCTTACAGAACTGGAGCCAGCACACTCCATTTAAATAGATATACAAAACACATAGTATGGTAATTCCATTTTGCAAACATAGAAACGTGGACCAAGTTGGTCTGTATGAAGACTGCACAATAGGAGCGCACACAATTCAGTTTGGAGCAGAAGATGAAAAGATCTGCAAATATTTGGTGGTTTCCCATACATATGGTTAGCAACTGTTTTGAACGGAAGAAGGCATCAAGTACTTTTTCGCTGGTTTCATTATGGTATTTTGTGAAGAGTCTGGAATAGGTTACACATCCCAAAATTATATTTTGTATTTAATATTGTCAATTTTTCAACCACATATAACCTAACTTAAGACCTGTGTCATAATACCATAATGAAGCCAGAGTATGACAATGCAGTATACAACTTAAACCAAATGTGGTTTGTTAAGGTGAATAGCAAGTCTTGGAACTTTAGCCATTGTGGGATATACAGTCATCAAATGCTAACAATCCTTCTTGATCAAGTCACTCCTTCTTCCTTCTCTTTGGGGCCCTCTCTTCACTGGCTGCTGTTATCTTCTTCTCAGGCCTCTTTTTCAGCGCCTTGACTTTACGAGTCTGTAGTTTGTCCAGATCTTGTTTCTGCATATGGATCCGGCCATATTTGGTACCAAAAGTATTGTGGGAGATGTTCTTCTTCTTCTTTGCCTATTTAATAGAATGCAAATGATTAACATGCATCGACTGGAGAAATACAGCAACCTAGACTCACTAGTTCACAGTTACAGCCACCAAAGGACCCATAAGCGATCGAATATAATATATATATATATATATATATATATATATATATATATATATATATATATATATATATATATATAATGTGAGCACTAGCCTCAGTAATGTTAGCACAGTGAGGAGTGTATTCTGTCAGCCACAATTTGACAATTTGGTTTCCTGCAGAAGTCAGTAAACAGGATTGTAGAAATACCACATTCAACTTTTCAGCCATGCTCGGAGATCTCAGACTCTAGTCTTAGCTTCAGATTACAGAAGTGCATAGGGTGAATGTCCCATTTGCTTTTGGCCATTTTGTGAACCTGTATATTGACATTTTATTACAGAGCCTGCATCAGCATCAAGTACCTGAAGGGCTTTAGGACGTTTCAGAGACAGTTTGAAGAGGTCATCAGAAGCCAGGTGAGTTCGTCTCATCACAAAATCAAATGAAGGCCCCATCTCTTCCAGTTCTATTCTTGGGGTCCTGCACCCAGATTTTTTCATTAGCACTCTAATAAAAAAAGGAAACAAAAAAATTGGAACTATTAGCTTTAAATCACTTGTCTAGTTTACAGACAGAGCTCCATCTGCAAAACTAGGTGGTTACACAGAACAGACCCTTGTGAACAGTGTCCTGTGTGTTACATGTCTGAAACATGTTGTGAAGATTGAAAACTGACCGACTAAAACAGCACTTTTGAACAAAGGTTACATTTGCCAATGGGTGCTGGAATAAAACTGAAAGATTAATCAAATGTAACCGTGCTGTACAGACAAATTAAGAATTCTGTCCAACAGTGGTCGAAGTGGAAATTTAGAAGTTGCAGTATGGAGAATGTAATTGGAATGTAAGTAATTGTAATTTACAATGAAGGCAGTGGGAGAAGTGGCAGTATGGCATACCATTGTATACACCCACACATCGACCATTACTGTCCAATTCATATAATTGAATATTCTAAAATGTTAAAGCAAAGTGCTAGAAACCTAATAAAGTTTTTAAAACTGGCGCAAAAAAAAGTTCTAAGGACGTGAATGAGAAATTAATCAAAAGATAGTAATGTCATGTGCCAAGCTGGAAATATTGCCTTTAATGTCACCTCAAATAATATAGCAAAAGTCGTCTAATAGGTTACCATGCAATGAATAAACACAAAAGTATTTTAAAAATGCAAAATGAAATGCTTACTTGTAACTGCGCATGAAAATCTTTCCATCCACTGCTGTGAAATGCAGGACGTGTTCTAGTCCTGCCAGTCGTATAGCAGATACAGTTGGCCCTCTAAAGAAATCTAGCAAAGAATTGTGAAACGTGCACATTGAGCATATTTTACATTTGGATATTATAAAGGTTTTGAAAACAAAAATACCAGATGAGAAATACAGTCATGAGAAAAAGTACACAGTCTTTCAAATCTGTGTTATTAACCATCAGGACATAATTACCAATCATCTAACCCTCAAGGGCATATTCAGTTCAATGCACGTTGCAAGCCAAACACACAAGCCGTTGCCTCCTGCTCTACAATAACCACCCGCGCATACGTATAACGCTATCAGCAGAAGCCTGCTGATATACCAATAGCGTGATTCCAATTTATAGAAGGCTGAACTGATAACAGCATCAGAGTGCGGTTTTTGGCTGGGGCAACACAATGTTAAGCAGAGTTCTGAAAAATATGATAGCATCTCTCTGCTGGTATATGAAAATGGCACTCAGCAGGAAAATGGAAGCAGGTTGTGACATCATGAGGTCACTGCACCAGCCTTCCCTATTCATGAGATGGAGTTGGGTGCTGGCTCGAACTTCTGCATAGTAAAGGAATGCTGCATAGCAAAAGCTACTACTGTGCAGATAGTAGTAGGAAGGGACACTCAGTATGGAATTGCCCACAGGAAGAAAAATAAATGTACAATAAAAATTATAAGGTCCCTTTTACTATGCTGATTAACCCAAGTTCATTACCTATCAGCAGACTTTTTAAACGTCTGTAATCCTCACTTATTTCAAAGGCGTCACCGGCAAATATCAGTAGAGGCTTGGTTCCTTCCGGACACTTGCAGTTCTGTAATACAAGACAGGGCAAATGTAGAGGACATCAGGAAAAATAAGCTATATAAGATATGGTAGGTGTGTAACAATCCTTGCAAAGCAACTCTCAGACTCCTGCTTTAACTCAGCAAGAGTAGCCATACAAAAAGGTAGTTTTCAAATAAGATTTTCTTTTTTTTTAAATATATATTTCAAACACAAAAAACAACAACTTCAATCTTCACAAACATAATATTTTTTGTATGCTCTATTAAGTTTTTCTACCCTTATAAGACCTAACTTGTCCTGCTCCCTCAGATTTAGGGATATATATATATATATATATATATATATATATATATATATATATATATATATATATATATATATATATATATATATATGCGCAAGAGAAAGAAACAAAAGTTATGATTATGTGCAAAACATGTATGTGAATATTAGATGAAGCACTAGTGGGGTAATAGACTCACTGGTCACAGATTTTTTTTTTTTTTTTTTTTTTTTAAATACCTCTGCTACATTTTTGTTTAATTGCAATTATTCATTTTAATCTCTAATGTGTTTCCTTGTGTATAACCTATTAAAAACAAATTCCCTCTCCCCATAGATTTTGTTCATGCTCTTAGAAATCATCTCTCTGCAAGCCATGATATAAGACACTATAGTATAATATACACATCACATACACAAAATAATGAATCAGGACTGCGTGGCTTGGATGCCAAACTGAGCAGACGTGGTTATATCACTCTACAGACACAGACACAGCCACAGATCATTCTAATCAGGGTGCCGCTCTCCATAACTATAAATTTATCAGAGCACCCTAATCCACCTACACCTTGGGGCCTCCTCTGAACACAGCACTGAGTAGCAAACTCTGCAGATTTTATGAAGCATCCGTGGGCTTAGAACCTTCCTCCCGGTGGAACAGTCGCACATAGCCCCCTGACGACCTAGGGGTTTTTCTTTGGGAACAGAACCCAAAACTAGAATCATCCAATTCCACCAGCGGAGGACCAGGGATATGACACGCTCGCTCTCACATTTCATACAGCTGCCTGACAGTGTTCGCACCTGAAAAAGACATGTCACATCTGTAGATCTACCTGGTTCCCGTTATTTTGACCCAATTCCTTGAGTAGTGGACTTTAATTGGGAAAATTCAAGCGAAAACACCCACGATAAAGGGACCTACTTTCAGCTGCAGATCCCCGAACTGGAGTTCAGGCAGCCCTGCACCACCACCATAGCAGCACCCTGCTTCAGATTACAAGCAGTGAATGCACCTCCCATGCAATGGAACATTTGGTCCTTGGGGCAACCCTTTCCAATCCCCAAAGCAGGTGCTACAATCTGAAAAAAAGCTACATTAAACGTCTACATCTCCTTACGGACAGCACTCTGCTGGCTCCTGCATCTGATGTGCTGAACGTATGCTGGTACTGTGAATTTAACTGGAAAATACCTACTATACATATTGTAGTTTGTATGTTAAACAACAAGACTGTTTGTATTACGGATATCTTTCAACTATGACCAAATATCCAAGTTTACACTGTCACCTAGTGGCATCCTCAAGTAACAAATCTGCATGTAATTTCTGTTCAGAGGCCTTCAAGTAACATCTAACCCTCGCTCACCACTTGATTTACATGCCATAGCCTCTACTCTACTATATCTAAGCTAAAATCAATACAATAGTCTCACATCGCATAATTAACCCGCTTGTATCTTGGCATATATAAGAATAACCCATCCTGCACTGGGGCCAAAGAAACTTAACCCAACTAAATCCACTCCACCAGTACACTTCTTTGGCACCCTCATCCTCTGCAAGTGAAGCTTGAACGCAGGCACTCTAAACCAACACAATCCTCACGGTCTCCGTGAGTTGCTTCACCGGTGATATATCTGTCATAGAAATGGATGGCTCAGTTACCCAACGTATCATTCAAATGCTCTTATTCTCACTAAAGGCAGACATGTTGTCTGAATCCTATGCGACAGTCAAGGAAATAAAATTAGAATTTGCAGAGTTAAGGACACATACAGACCATTTTCAACTGCTGATCTCCTTATTGACACAGGATTCCCCAACTGCCAAAGTCCAAGCAAGCTCAGGACTCCTCTCCCAAAGATAACCTATTTAGAGCTAATTTTTTTCCCTATTAAGCAACAGCACCCTCACAGCGTCACCGCTAGCTTCATCAGAAGCTCTTCGAGATCTCCAGATATTGCCAGACATTCCACCTTTAACTCTAGTGAAGTGGTGATTCTTCCGCGCCATTACCACCGCTTTGACCACAGCAAATACCCAGTATAAGTGGGGCTTCGAACGAGGTTCCTCATCCTAAGAAATGGCCTTTCTCCAGAAATGGGCCTGACCACTCTGAAGTCGAGCCAACAGATGCGCAAGGAATGGTCTTCTACTGGATCCAGATTAGTCTGCGATAACTATCTGACTCAGGTTTAAACATCTGGCCACTTTTCCGCCACCATCTCCCTAATGTTCAAAGTCTATGTGTAAGGTTCACTTGCTCTTAAGATACCGAACACTTGGTATTTCCTGGCAAATAAGTACCATGTAAGCTATACTGCTTAGAACTAATTTCCTTTCTCGTTACAAAGATAATTCAGTTTAGTACTTCGTACCTACATTTATCTGTTCATATTGTTGCAGAGAAAATCTTGAAGGGAATCACTGTTTCTCTAGCTAACGAGACAATGCTTTCCCTAGTTCAAATTTACACCAGCAACTAGTTATGTTATCTTCAGATCTATTTTCCTTAAGTATTGCTTTTAATTTGCAGGTTATGTTATAGGACACGGTTATCATTATATGTATGACTGTTTCACCTATTATTTCCATGTTGGTGGTAGCTTAACTATACACAATTTTGAAGAGTTCAATCTGTCACGCTAGCCAAGCGGCAAAAATACTAGCTCGCTTTTTCTGTTAATTTCCTAGTTATGCTTCCGATCCACCACCTAATACATTTCTTCTTTACACATACCCTTCTTCTTTGGAGACTCCTCTTAAACCCCCAGATTAATCTTAGAACGATATACATGCTTTCCCATATACCCCTACCATGGTACACTTTCTCAATATAAAAACACCAAAAGCCTCAATACCCTGAACAAAGCACAGACAAGCACTTAAATCCTTTGTCTCACAGAATGCCGATATAGTAGACATCCAGGAAACCCATTTTGCGACTCAGCCGCCCCCCCAACACACTAATTCACCATCCACAAGTTCCTCAACTGAGAAATCTCTAGTGATCTCTAATAATAGTGGCATTATCAAAACCTAGTATGGAAAATTGGAACCAGTTACACCACCTTTGTCTCCCTGTACACACCCAACTCAAGACAAGTGCACTTCTTTAAGAAAGCTTTCCAGAAACTACAAAGGATTAACATGGGAACCATGTTTATAATGGACAACTTCAACATTGCACCTGATATAATTGTAATAGATCCTCGTCCATTTTTAAACATAATCGCAGCATTGCCCTTAACCTCTCTCATGCATAATTCTCAGTTTATGGACGAATATAAATAAATGTTAGAAGCACAAATAGTAACAATCCATAAACCTGGTAAGGACCATATGGACTGTGAGAATTACAGACCAATAGCCTTGCTGAACTCAGATGTTAAAATTTTTCGCCAGAATAATAGCCAATAGGTTTAATCCAAACCTCCCAAGGCCAATTAACCGAGAATAGGTGGGCTTCATACTTGGCAGACAGGCCCCGGATAACACAAGAAGGGTGCTCAATATAGTAGCTAACCACATCAGCAGATCCGAACCATTGCCAGGTTTGGTTTTAAAGGCTTCTTCCTCCACGCAAACCTCACCCTATATGAAAACGCCTTAGCCTGCATTTTTAGCAATGGGTTCCTCGCCTCAAATTTTGCTATCAAATGGAACCATGCAGGGGTGCCCCATCCCCACAAATATTAGAACTAGCTATGGAGCAGGTGGCAGAAAAAAATAGGTCCACTAACTCACACCCTCACAGTTCTCCAAGCATATTCAGAAGCCTCATATTAGAAACGGAGCATAACTAAAATAGAAGCTTTAGCTACGGATCGGGAGCTCCTCCAAAATTCTTAAGGCCCTTGCAAACCTTATCCCAAACTTTTTTCTAATTATTTGGCACACCTTGGGGTTACTAAACTACAAGATCTGTACGAGAACTCCTTTATGTCTTTCGCTGGCTTACAGGGAAAAAATACTCCATCTCACTTAGCGACTTTTATAAATCTTACAAGTCCATCACTGGCTTCAAAAACACACTGCTCCCTCTCTAAAATCTTGAACTCCCCCCCCACACACACACTTCCAAGCACCCTTACAAATACTTAAAATTCTCCTCACTTAACCACAAAGAAATAGCTTTGTAGTATAAAACACTCATGGCCACCATCGAAAGAGGGGAAACGCAGAATTACAGGTATCCTTCACAAATGAATATTATGACAATTTTACTGAATATATTGAAGTCCAACTTTAGAAAACATTTTGAGAAGCTTGAAAAGCTGTTCATAGAATATAACATATTCCAGAAAAGCCTCATAAAATCTGGCCATGTATAACAAAGTTTTGTTGGAAGAGCTGTGGTGAGGTTGGGAGCTTATTACACATTTTTTTTTTTTATTTGCCCTCTGGTCCAAAACCTGTGAATAACTTTATGAACTAATTTTTCATATCACTAACAGAAGACTCCCATTTCTATCAGTATTGTCCCTCTTACACCACTCCAACCACATTTTAATTGCAACCAGATTGGCAGTAGCCCGATTTTGGAAAAACCCTCTCTCCCCACCTATTCCCATAATTAGCTCCAATATTCAGAGAAGCCATGAGATGGAATGATTCAAATACTCCACACCTGTTTGCTCCCCCTTAACCGAATGGCGGCCATTGCACGATTACTATACAAGGCATCTAGCCTCCTCACACCCCGATGCAAATGCATAAATGAATGCAGGTCTCTTGCATGTCTGTTCACTGTTTAATTTATTCCACATATCGTAAAATAAGGGCAAGTCACATTAGTATAACTACTGTCTCACTCACATTCTTCTTCCATTCCCAAGGTTAATGTTGTCCCCCCTTTTTTTAAATACTATTTGTATTTCTATTATTTTTATATACATTTTACATGTTTGTAGAACAGTTTACTTTCAATTATAGTCATGCTTTAAATAAGAAAATGACTATAGCATGAAATGCATTAATTGATGTATTGTCTTGTTAGGCTATAGCCAGGTGCCTTCTTGCTTGCACTGACAATCTAGTCTGACTTTTTATCCTGAGAATTCAGCAAATTGGTAACTGCAGCTTGAACATGAATTGGAATACGGATTTAACCATTTATCGACCTGGAGAAGTAGTCTAGGTTCAGGGAATCTTGGATGGATCAAGATGGAGGTCTAGGTTCACCATGAACAACATGTGTACTTCTTTAAAGGAATAAATAATCCCTACATTGCCCACATGGCTAAACGCAGCTCAAGTCTGACTGGGATCGTGAGCACCGTGTGTAACCAGACTCAATGTTGAGTGAAACGTCTATACATCTCTCTCATTCATCTCTCTAATTAATATATATATATATATATAAATATATATATATATAAATATATATATAAATATATATATAAATATATATATATATATAAATATATATATAAATATATATATATATATATATATATATATAAATATATATATATATATATAAATATATATATAAATATATATATAAATATATATATAAATATATATATAAATATATATATAAATATATATATAAATATATATATATATATATATATATATATATATATATATCTAATATATAAATGTCTAGTGGCGTGTGTTAGTCTGTGTCTGTGGAAAAAATAAAACCGAGCTGCAGCGCCACCTGCTGGGCAGAGTTATACACTGACCTACTAAATTCTTATTGTGTGTGGGAAAAAAAATTCAGAAAGGGCTGAAATTTGGTATACTAAGATGTTTTTAATTTGTTAATTTAATTTGTTAATTGTTAAGTGTTTATAAAGATTTTTTTAAAAAAAATATATTTCTTGAAGGAGAAGTGACAGTTGGGAGTGGTTGGTGGTTGCCGGGGGTGACAGTGGGGAGTGGTTGGTGGTTGAGGCCTGGGCTATGGCCCAAATGCATGACAAGAACCTTTTTAACACCTTAAGTAGCTTGATTTGACTAGAATGCATGAGTATCATGCACGGGTTAACTTGTGTGTGTATATATATATATATACACATATACATATACACATACACACATATATATATATATATATATATATATATATATATATATATATATACATATACATATACACACACACACACATATATATATATATATATACATACATATATATATATATATATATATATACACACACACACACACACACACACACGCATACATATATACATATACAAACACACAGAATTCCTTTTGTAGCTGCATTAATATGGCCTTCTCATTGCTTACTTGCAGTGTCTCAGAGTTAGAAACATCATGTCAATTTGTTTTTATTTTGTCATGACTATCAAGCAATGCAAAGTGTATTTCAACAGCAACGTATCATAAAACAAGGTCTTCAACAATAGTTTTGTTTTTGCTCTTATAAATAACTTATTTTCCTTTTTAGAAAATGAAAAACGTTATGGAAAAAAAAAATGCATTATAGCAATAGAATGGTGCCCAACCAAAACAAACACGAACAAACAAGAACAAAAGGCTGTACAGTACCTTGATCTCCTTTAAAGAAATATACTTTTCCACACCTAGCTCAATCATATCCAGTACATGAAAATCAAACATCCGACCTAGTAAGCAAACAGAATTAGCTGTGGTGAGAAAATGGTAACATGGTTTTCTCCAGTTGTGCAGTTTTTCCCATAAACGTTCAGCAAGTGTTGCATAACTGCTCAGTGTTTAACTACAAACTGACATTTAACAGCCTTATCCTGTTGATAAAACATCCGCTTTATGGTTACAAATGACAGTGCCGCCAGCTGCCTGGAAACTGTTCATAACAGTACATGGACACGGTTTCTTAATAGCAATTACCATTGTGCATCCTGTTTTTCTTGAACACAACAGTAATCTTGAGGACAAATAATGAAATTGCGGGCTAAGTGTAACAAAGAAAAAAAAATAATAATAATAAAAAAAAATAATAATTCTCCAGTTCATTTTGTTAGCACTTACAGCATAGAACTAATCTGCAAAGTAAGGTGACTTCCTTCATACATTATGAAACTACTGTAAGCCTGTTCACTACTGGATAAAGATTCTATAAATCAGGGCATTATGTCATATGATAAATTACACCGGAAAGAGAGTAATACTGAACTTTAAATTATTAGACAGATGTATCAATTCGTTCCTCTTACATTCATATATTTTCTATAAGTATCAGTGTCCAAGATCAGGTGTGCTCTCACAGCAACCTGAAGTTCAATACATACATGACAAAAAGAGCTACGTCTATACGATGCACTTATTGATACAATTATCTATTAAAACGTAATGACCTTTCTTTCATAACATTAAGTCAGACTGCAACTGAAAAATGATAGAATGATATACAGAAAAGTCAGAAGAGTGCAGTAAACAAACAATCCTTCATCTTCTAAAGGTATAGTCATTTGTCTCAATGTAGTCTCAAATAAATAAGTCAAGAAATGTATATTTATTTTATCTAAAGTAATAAATCTATATACTTATATCTCCATATCCTGGCCTGACAATTGTGGCAGATCTGCATTACTTCAAGATTTTATTAACACGGTTATGACTTTTTTTTGCCACATCCTTCTACCACTTAAATATTTATCTCGAATTGCGGTTGTAGTCTGTCATGTAAGTTTATTGCATTAAAAGCTCTCTCCTCCATAAAGCATATCATCTGGTTGGATTTCCGAAAGGAAAAACACAAGCTGCTATTGGAGGAGATTATTTTTTTTGGCTTAGTGTTGAATGTCCCATGATACTAGCATGGACCCTTGATTGTGTATGGCAGTGGGGAGTGATGATGTCAATTTTCCCTTAACAATGCAAATGTTACCTGTGAAGTTAACAATTGTTTCTCCTACAAAAGGTTCTGTAAACAAATCATTAAATATCATTAAGAAAAAAATGTGTATAGTCCACCAAACTTACCAAATATCAGGTTATTTGGACGTTTCTTATTATGGGAACCAAACACAAACAAGGAGCAGTCCGATTTCTTTGCGAAAAATTCCTTTAAGTACATAAAAAGCAGGAGGAAAACAGACATATCAACTATAATTGACACCATCCAAGAGCACATTAACTTATGATATGACGTAGGTTGATTTGTAAATGATGATACAGGTCTGAACAATAAACAAGTAGCCATACGTACTGTGGTGGACAAACAGAGCCATAAAGTGTGTGTTTGGTTTTTTTTTTGCTATAAAAGGTCATGTTGCTATGTAAGATTCATTAAGTTATGAATTATTTTTAAAGTTAGATCTATAAGAGGTGTTTGCAGATCCACACATGAATATTCTCATATTAATAAAGAAATGAAAAGAATATCTCTGATGCCTTTCTCAAGTAAAAAGTTCAAATAACATTCAAGATGTTTATGTGGTAGTACTGTACAGTGGCGACCATCAGCAAGATTTTGTTTCTAAATGATGCAGAACATTTTGGACATGCTTTTGAGATTTCCCATAGAAAATGAAGGCCCAACTACATTAAATTATAATGGCAGAAAATTGTATTTTCTTTCACATCTAATGGGTAACAAATACAAGGCTACAACTGCCGTGGAGTCCTGTTCTGGTAAGCTTCTTACTATGGGCCCTTAACGACTGGGCCGCTTTATTTCCCTATAATGGGAATACTATACAATGTAATAACTCAATTAAGGTGATGTTGTGTGGGGCAGTGAACACAAGCTGGGTGTTTTTATGAAGGATATACTTTTACACCTCTCCTCCTCTACCTGTCCTTCTGGATACACAGAAATTAAATTATTTAAAATGTCTCCAATCTTGCTCACATCACGTTTCCCATTATCATGCCATCAAATACCAAGGGGTTGCAATCTTATCATATAAAACTTATGAAGTTCCTTATATCACAAGCAACTGGTTATTTAGCAGTCAGCAACTTCTCCAAATTCATGTAGACAGACAGGACAACTGTACTCAAGATGAATTTACTCATAGCTCTTCTATATCTGTTGAGCTACTTGAATTCCCATACTATTAACATACTTTATTTCTTATGTAAAAAGACTTTATTTGGACAAGTGATCATCGAAGACCATTCTGTTCAACTTTGATGGCATGAAGGGCCATATAACTTTGGACACTTGCAGCGGAGAATGAGATATGCAGAAAAAATTACAGTCTTCTGTTTTATATTATAGCTTTACTGTGCATACAAAAATGTAAAATTAATCCTGGGTATAAGCCTAATCGCGATGTACAGGTTCAAGACATTCTGACGTAACCAGACAGGGCCAGTGTACTAAAATGGTTGTATACTGAAAGAGTGAATGTTTCTCAGAGGCACACCGAGCAACTACTAACTAGATGGGACGGTCACACTCCTTAATACTTGGAAATATTTATAGCCACCCAGGGGATAGCATGTGAAAAGGTGAATATAGAAAAAAAAAACCTATACAGCTCCAATACAGTAAATGGAAGAAATGTTTAGTTGCAGCCTGTCTGTTTAGATATATGTTTCATGAACAGTTGCATGTAAGTTACAAGTACTCTTTATTAAAGCATTTACTTGTTTCACCATCAAAAGCATAAAATGTAGATTGGCATCAATGGCCTTATTCCATGTTCCTTGACACTTCTCACTCCCTCAAAACATTAACTTTCCCCCTGGGCAGGAGTCTGAATCTGTCTTTTCCAGAACTCCTATTTCATCATGTAAGTAGCTCTGTCCAGATGTAATTGCACCACAGTTTTTTAACAAGTCTCTCAAAAGTCAAATTGGATCATTACAGGCCTTCATTGCCTTTTACCCTCCCCCAAAACACACACACAACAAACCCGCGTATTGCTCTTTCTGAATGACAACCTGAACATTATCCATAATGACCCCACTATATTGCTTTTCATTGTTTCTGTATCCCATCTCAACCTCCAAGAAATTTAATTGTACAGATTTTCTGCTATCAACTAACCCTGAGGTGCTGCAAATTATCTGAAGGCGTATGGGGCATAGCACTCCATGTCTCTCATCAACTTATTGCTTGCACGTCACTCTTTCCTTACCTGTTCAAAAACCTTTAATATGCGCACAAATGCACACAAAAAGTATAATGTTTCATAGTCTCAGTCTCTTCTAAAGATAGCACAGTAGATTTGCACAATGCGAACACCTGAAAACAGAAATGTAACAATACAATATTTAAGCTTACCAGTGAAGTCTGATCTTCAAAAGGCCGGGTCATATTCTTCCTGAATAAATATATAGCAAAATATCAGATCACACACAAATATAAACTTGAAATTGTACATAGAAACAGAATCAATAGCAGATAAATAAGTGTTCGTTCTTGTCTGCTTATCAGTATACAACAAAATGCTTAAATGCCTTTACGGCTGTTTGCCCAGCTATAGTTGATTTCATGCACTTAACACTTTCAGTAAAGCAATATTTGCTGATTTTCACAAAAATGGGAAGATGATATGGAAGGTACATCCAGACCAGCACATCCTGTTTGAAAAATGTCAAGCAGTAAGCTTACAAAAGTAGTGTAACGTAACACATACTGATCCGTGGTGTACCCCACTAATAACATTAACCCAGTCTGAATAGGTCTCACTTAAAACAACCCTCTGTTTTTATCCTTTAGCTACCCACCCATTTATTTTTTGCCATAGTCCTAATATACTCATCTTACATAATGATCTACAATATGAAACGGTCAAATACATTACATCCACGGCACTCCGCAGATCCAGTTTAACTTACCTCCACATAAAAACGAATCAAGATTAATTAATGACTGTTGTTTCTGAACCCATGTTAATGATGTGTGATTAGTTGATTTTCTATATGGCTGGTGTCACAACTGCATGTTAGTAGTAGTTTATTTCTATTGCTTTCAAACACTCAAACATTTAGAATTATTTTCATGAGCAGTTTTTTCTCTGCTAGAGAAAATGCTACTTTGATACTTCAATGGCTTATTTACAAGTCGTGCGTTTCATATTTATTTTAATGGTGCTCAATTTCAGAAGCTATTTTTCTTTTTTAATCTACTAGGGGAAAACGGTCTTCATAAGCACTAGAAGTTTCGGAATCATCTTTTGTGCCAGAAAATAGGAGTACCATATATTTTAGATAGCAGATATCTGTTGCTTTTTACGGACACAAAACAATGCCTCCAAAATGCAGGTGTGACACCAGCCTATTTGGAACAGCATTTGAAAATGCCTACAAATATTTTACCAATGACTGATGTCAGGGTCTACGTTACAGTACTTTATATACAAGAGTATATGAAAACAAAATAAGTTGTGGAAGACAAAATTTCACGTTTGCCTAAAGATTCCTCAGCTGCACTCAATACCTCATTGACAGTTTAATAAAAAAAAGACCCCATCACTTAGTCTAACACAGAAACCATTAACCCTTTCCATGAGAAAAACAACAAAGAATAAAGTCAGTCTCAATGAATATACTATAGAAATCAGGATTAGCGGGATGCCCCTCCTTAATTAGCAGCATAGAAGTATATGATGGAAGTAGGAAAAGATAAAGCACAGATTAGTTACATCAAAAAGGAACAAAACAAGAGTAGAATATGTATATATTATTCTGAAAAATTGGCCACAACTGCATAAAAAATGTTTCAAACAAAAACACTGTGCTGTCATGAAGGGTATGGTATTATATTCATTCTTACTTTTTTTTTTTACATTTTGCAGTGATAAAAATCATGTATGATGTGAGTTAGGCAGTGGTATATATCTTTATGAAACAAAGCTATGCACAGTAATCTCAACCCTATGTCTTAAATATTTTTTAAAAATAAAGAGGAATTCTTGATGTTAAAAAGAAATATGTCAATTATCCAAAATGTTACTCACTTTTTATACAGCACACTGAACGGCTTTTTCAAAGCATACTACAAAAAAGAAAAAAAAACAGAAGGAACAGTTCAAATTTTAAAGATCCAAGGCTAAACTATTGTACCCATAGAAGCCAAACTGAAGAAAACTGTATACAAGATTGTCCTCCATTTGAATTGTGTTGCATTCGCAAAATGCCTGTATAGCCAAAGCATCTGTCTGTACAAACATGGGTCACGCTGTCTATGTGACAGAACTTTAAACTGCTTAATTATACAACTGCATTTCCAGCTTCAGAAATATATCTAAGTTTTATTTAAACTGTTGTTATTATTGTAACCACAGATATACATTTTATAGGCACTTCCGTAAATCCCAGCAAGAATTTTCTGGCTTTGTATATTTTCAAAATGCAGTGCTGGTTAGAGCAATGTCATCTATAGTGGAGTGAGTTCTCTGTACAGCGCTGCGGAATTAATGGCGCTATATAAATAAATGGTGATGATGACATCACAACTCTATTTTCCATAACTGTGGCTGAAAACTACATCATACATTGCAAGAACAGTACTTTGCTCCCCCATGACTGATATCACCAAATTACTAGTGGCCTGGTTGGACAAGCTAATGTTTAAATCCCAGCAACACACAGTTACCAGTTAAAGAGAAGGAAACAGAAGGGAGTCTAAAGTGGAAGCAACTAAGCCAGACAATCCTTAGGTTATACCAGTGGTTCCCAAACTTTTACAGTTCACGGCACCCTTAAGAGTCTCCAAATTTTTTCAAGGCACCCCTCCAAAATAATTACTGAGCAGTCCTGTAATAATAATAATAAGTGTTTAGGTCACGACAGATATACTTATTTAGTTGTATGCAAAAATGCCCCCTCTGCATCCAGGCACACTGCCCCCTCTGCATCCAGGCACACTGCCCTCTCTCACATTGCCCCCTCCTCTACCCTCTCTCACGCCGTCACCCTCCTCTGCCATCTGTCCCCCTCCTCTTCTCTCTGTCCCCCTCCTTTGCCATCCTCCTCTGCCATCTGTCCCCCTCCTCTGCTCTCTCTCCCCCCTCCTCCTCTGCCGCGCGCCAGCTATAGAAAAAAGAAAGCAAACAGAAACTTACCAATCCGCGCGGCGCTAGGACCCTGCAGCCTCCTCTCTCGCGCAGCTGTCACTGACGTCGATATTCAGTGACAGCTGCAGGAGAGAGGAGGCTGCAGGGTCCCGGCGCCGCGCGGATTGGTAAGTTTCTGTTTGCTTTCTTTTTTCTAGGGCTGGCCCGCGGCACCCCAGTGACAGCGCCGCGGCACCCCTGGGAGCCGCTGCGCACACTTTGGGAACCGCCGGGTTATACAGAGGTGTCTGTTAGACAAAAGAAAACCGTATTATGCCAAGTAGTGCTGTATTTTGTAAACTTAACCTCAGATGTACCATATGGTATTGGCAAGTACGGGTAGCAAGTACGGGGGGTGTGGTATGGGGAGTCTATCATTGATACTCCAGTGTTAGAGTTTCTGACACCTCTACTTGAATTGAGGGAGTTTCTGTTGGCTGCATTGCCTAGATTGGTGGTGTGCAAAACAGTTCTGAAAAAATACGCAGAGAAAGCTGTGGAAAACTCAGTTATGAAAGATCAGTGTTGTTGCAATATTTATTCTACCCTAATCACTTTTAGAGTGGCATAATATAGTTTTATATATTTCTATTAGTATTGGACAGCTAAAAAACATCATAGAAGTGAAATCAAGTTACATTCATGAGAGAAAAACAGAATACTTGCAGCACTTTGTCAAAGCCACACATACCAGATCTTTCAGAGCCTGGGTCACAACGTTGTTAGCATTTCCCCCTTTAATGAGCATAGCATTTTTGTCATTTTCATTAAGTTTGGGCTCCCTTGTCTCCAGAAATCTCTTTGCTCTCCTTGTTTTTGGTTTTCTACAGAAGAATAAATCGGTGCATTAATACATTGTATCATATTATTCGTATCAAAGACTGTTTATCAAACATGTACATGGTACGGGAACAGAACATTAAGCAACAAAAGCATGGCAGGTCGAACAGGAACATTCATGTCAGTATAGAGGCAGCCGGGGCTGCGCTCCCAGGTGCCCAATACTCACACTACTCGGTCTAATTCAGCCATCGTACAGAATCCCGTGCACACACGTGTTTACACAGTCTTTCCTGTCCAAGACAATAACGTCACGCCATCTCGGCGCATTCCTCCGCGTCATCAGCACAGCGTGACTACTACGTACTGCATTACTGGCAGCGTGACTACTACGTACTGCATTACTGGCAGCGAGAGGACGACTGTCTCCTAGTGGTGGAACTGTTTTTTTCCTTTGTTTTAAATGAACGCTGAATACATTATATGTAAATTATGAAGTGCGCACTCTGTATGCTTACACGTTGAATGTGACTACGAGGCTGAAGTTAGTTTCCTAATCGTGTCCCAGACTCGTATTCAGAAAACTTTATTTTTAAAGGGTAACATCAAGATTTCAGATTAGATTAACACAAAAGGGGGTCACTTACACAACTTGCAATAGCGTTTACCCTGGCCCAACATTGTTTAGGGCAGTGGTTCCCAAACTGTGCGCCGTGGCTCCCTGGGGTGCCGCAGCTAGGGCCTTTGGTAAGCAAGGTGGGGGACTACTTGGTAATTATTTTGACTTAGGGGCAGTGGCGGATCCAGGGGGGGGGGGGCGATTTAGGTCCCACCCCCTCTCTGATGTCTATGGCTGCCGACAGCTACACACTGTGCAGGTCCGTTCGGTAGTGACAGTGTGCTGCCCGGCTGCTCTGATTGTGTTTTAAACACAATCAGAGCAGCGGGACAACACACTGCCACTGCTGAACGGACCTGCACATCCTGTGCAGCCATAGACATAAGAAAGGGGGTGGGGCCTAAATCCCCCCCCCCCCCCCCCCCCTAAAATCGCCCTGGGTAGGACAAATGTCTAGATCCGCCCCTGCTTAGGGGTGCCTTGAAAAAATTATAGAGACCCTAATGGTGCCTCGAACTGAGAAAGTTTGGGATCTACTGGTTTAGGGCATGAAATCAGGTGGCAAAGTGGGCACAGAAAGCATTTACATCATTTTGAATAAGTAGCTGTAGTCTTGCGAGGGTTAAATGCCATTGGGAAAATATATATGTAAAATATATATGTATTGCAATGGTCACCTACGCCACAAAATCAATCAAATGTGCACTGTGGATATGTGCAAAAATATAATTTATTTATTCCATAATATACAATGTACTGAAAATAGAAATACAAGACCTCAGAACTGCTGTTAATCCACAAATATGTACAGCATATGCATAAATCACTTAACACCTGGATAAGACCCACAGAAATATCGGTGCACCTAATTAGTCAACAACATGCTCGCCAACTTTTCCTCGTTGGCTCCAGGGAGATCCCAGGGGAGGTGGGCGTGCGGGGGCTTGATGAATTGCATCATTTTGGGGCTAAAATTACGAGATATTTGCGTCATTAAGCCCCACCACTTATCTATTGCGGGGGCAAAAACCTTTAAGCGGTCACTGAAAACTCATCCTTATCCAGCCATCACAGATCAATGTTCTCCCCTAGAATCACTCTGCAAACACCCAATCTCAACGAGAGGCCTCATATCCACATTAAACCAATTAATAAATAACTTTGGCCTTCCATCAAAAGAATCACATGAACTCGCATGGGAGAAAGACACAGGAGAAATTATAGATCCTAAAGAATGGACCAAGATTAGAACCAATCTGGCTAAAACCTCTATTTCTGTTTGATTCATAGAAAATTCATTCAAAATATATAGTAGATGGTACTTGGTTCCATTGCGTCTTCATACTATATTCCCAGCCTCCTCGGACAGATGTTGGAGCAAGTCTGGTTGTAGGAGCTCCCTGCTGCACGTTTGGTGGTCCTGTCCCAAGATAATTTCATACTGGCAACAGGTCCATAAGTTGATATCCTCCATTACACATATTCAAATTCCTGATACACCTCTCTTTTCATTACTCCCTAGACCTCTCCCTAATATACCCCGTCCAACCCAAAAACTAATTAGGCATTTTTAAAATGCAGCTAACTGCCTGGTTGCTTCGCACTGGAAGAGCTTGATCCCACCCTCACTTACTGCGACCATAAATTCTATCTGGTCAACATACCGCTTGGAAAGTATAACCGCCACCATCAACGATACTACAATTCAATTCCATGCTGTGTGGAGCCCTTGGACATCCTTTTACGAAGCAGAACCGCCCCTATCTACCATTTGACATTCTCTTATAGTAATTTATTATCTTCATACTTTCTTTTGATCAGAGATGACTGACTGACTAAATATAGCAGCCTCTTGTTCCAGTGACCATAGACAAATTAATTTACCACTATATCCCCCTCAGATACCTCCCTTCTCTTCCCCCTCAACCCCTGTATGTCTCCCCTAATCTCCACGTTTTTTCTCTTTAAATTGTATACGCTAATACAACAATTGGATATAACTTCATTATATTTAACATGCTTTTATAAATGTTGTTAACATTATATCCTCATATATTTATATACTACTTTATGTATACATTTCCTCGCTGATTTTTCATACTTGTAAACTTGACCAAATAAACAATAAAAAAATTTGTTTAAAAAAAAGAAAACTCATCCTTACATAGAATCTTAACCTGACTCCTCTTAGTTCATCATCCTCTTCACACATTTTAATTCACCTGCATGCCCACACCTTGTAATTCGCTTGTTCCATTTCTAGATTTAATAAGTTACTTGGTAAGCTTTAATTAGCAAGGCTCTTTTAACCCTTTTGTATTGGTGTGTTTGTAGTTTGTAATTTACCCTCGTAAATCTACCTTACTGTGAAACTCTGGCAGCAATAAAACAATTTGGCATTATAAGAATTAGGACAACCTTCACAAACTGAGAAGTGCCATCACAATACTTTCAGCACCTATGCCCCTTAAAGCCATCTTGTTAAGTTCCAATAGATATATGTATAACCTTGTACCCCTACTTATGTCAACTTGTTCCTGGGTTGGTGGGAGGATCAGTAAATCATTAGAGAAGGTCTGTCATTTTACACTTGTCATATGTTCTTTTAGGGTCTATATATTGACTGATCCTTTGATTTCGTGGGACTTTTTGTTAATTATTTTATAGGTATACATTTCGTATATGAAATCTATGATGAAATTATTAATTTGCTAGACTGTATTGCAATGTTGGGTTTTCATGCCAATCCTTCCATGAAAGCCATACTTGTTGCACTGCAGACTAGTAGGCTGAGCCATACAAATAAATATGTAAAATTACTGTAATTGACAAACAGTTAAAAGCTCTGCTAGATTCTGGTAGTATGGTTATTCTTGTAAGAGCCGAGATGGTGAGCCCATTTAAGCTTCATGGGAAAACTGTTGGGGTAACTTGTATACGGTACATGGGGATACTTGACATTATGTTACTGCTGAAGGGTAAATAGAAACACAGTGTGGTCATGTGGTAGTCGCTGTTAGATTAGTTCTTTGCTTGGGGTTTGATGTTATATTGGGGAAAGATATTTCCCAGTTCTGGTAGCTATGTGAGACCCAGTGGATTGCAAAAGTAAATAACCTAGTCCCGCTTGATACTATTACTGATACAGTGGCAGTGGGAATGTTCCCCGAGTCTGAAGGATCCTTGTTTTAAAGCGTGATTGGAGCGTCAGAAAATGACAAGGGCAGCAGTAGAGCGCAGCATAGTGTACATCCTACTGAAATAGGAAATGTTTACTGTGTGACCGATCTTGAAGTAAGAAAATATATTTTTGCCTCCAAACAGCTAAAAGATCCTACTCTGGGAAAGGCTAGAGAAAATGTAAAAGTGGTTGATGGAGACCTGGTAATTCGTGCACGGCCACCACAAATCTCACACCGGAGGTTTTGCATTGCGAAGCATTGGAAAATTCTGTTTCCACATGGGTGCTAAGCAAACGTGCGGGATGGCTGATGTGACCGACATACAGGTCAAAGCAGGACCGATAGGGTCTGCTAGGTATATATAATGTTTAAAAAATATGGTGAGTATGCAACAGCGTACTGTGATAAGTGGGTCAAGATGACCAATGAGTGTGTGAAACCGTTTCCCAAGCTTGGTACTTTCAATTAAGAGGTACTAAATACTGTTTAATAAAGTCTAAATACTGAGAATTAAATACAATGACTGTTTAAAACTGTGGCAACAGGAAGGGAACACGTGGCAGGGTAACGCTTGCGTACCGGAAGGAAGCATTACGAAGCAAGGAAAAGGGAGTGCAAGCGCGCCCCCGCTGCCATGTGTGGGCAGGGGCAAAAGTACAGCCGATTCCAAAAATGCTAACAATAAAACAAGCCATTTATATCCAATGTTAAGCAATTTTAAAGATAATGTTTCTGAAGAAGATGATGAACCCACTGTTATTTCAGCCATTGCCCATGCTATTAACATGCAAGAGGTACCACGCAGGCAAGGAAAGGGAGAGGTCCCACCAGCAGGGGCAGCGGCTTAAATTAGTGAGAGTAGTGTAGAGGTCAATAAGGGAGGGAACATTCATTGTATTGAAACAGTAATCCCAGCAATTAATCCAGAATGTAGCGATTTGGTAGGATTACACCCCGTCCGCACAATAGCAATTCCCAATGGGAAAGCAGACAAAGATGTTATAGTTCCTGTAAAACATGTAGCAATGCATTGCCCATGGATTAGATATGAGCTGCATTCAATTATGTCTGATTTCCCAGACCCAAGGAAAGATTTGGCCAAATCTCAGAAATTTAAGACTTAGGTAATGCACATGAGCCAACAAATAAAGATTGGCGAGTGGTGTTGAGGACCTGTCTTCCTCCGAATACTGACATACAAAAGTTTATTAAGGATTTAATGTTGGAGGAACATAAGTCCTTAACAGATGATGATAATCAAGAAAATATTAAACGTATAACTCTGCAATTGGGTATATATATTCCAGTAGTAGTGGACTGGAGAAAAATAATTACTATTAAACAAAAAGATAGTGAGACTGCAGCAAATTATTTTGCTAGAGCTCTGACAGCAATGGCCAAATACACAGAGTTATCAGAAATACAGGATGATGTGCACTACATGAAAGTAGCTGTTTCAGTTTTAATGGATGGCCTCAAAGAAAGTTTGAAAATCAGGGTGCAAACCTCATTACCAACTGGAGAGGGATCACAGTAGATGCTCTCAGGGAGTCAGCTATTGAACATGATAAAAATATAAATAGAAAGAAGGAGGCACAAAGTGATAGGTTAATGATGGTAAGTATCCAAGCACTAGATGGACTACACACACAACCACAGTATAAGAACACTCATTGTGAGGAGCGAAGAAAACAAGAGCCAATAATGTGTTTTAGATGCACTAAGACAGCATATTTATCAAGGAACTGTAGTAAAAGAAGAGGGGAGCAGAGGGACAATAGAAGATTTTGGCCACCGAGGAGGAAATCACATACTCACAAAGAAGGCATATGCCAACCTCAGAGATTTTTCAACAGTTGCCCACACACATCATAGCAGCAAATGCTTTGCAGGAGAACAATAGCCAACACTAGGGGTCAGGTCATACCTGTAAGTCTACAACCAGGTATGTTAAGTGATTCTGTGTTAAGTGTAACTGTTCAGGTTTAAAAATAAGTAACATGAATGTTTTGTCTGTTTCTGATACTAACTTTGTTTCATGTGCCTCTTTTGTAGACAAGGACAGACAGCGAAATATATATATTTAGTAATTATGGGGATTGCAGGAAAAGTACAACGTTTTTATTGAAAGACAAGTTAACAGTGGGTCATTGTAACACTTTCCTAATTGCAGTGGCTCATGATAACTTATTTGGCTGAGAATAATTATTTAAAATGAAGTATGTATATACTCTGCTTCTAATGTTGTTTTATGTATTCCAGGAACACACATGGCAGATACAGAGTGTGCGTCACAAAGGGCTATTTTTGCACTTCTCCATTATAGTCAAGAGTCTATCACAAGGTATATAGTTATTGTGATCAGAAGATACCAGGCTTCTTACGAGCTAACGGTGGACAACACTGGATTGGATGGGTGATGTAACTCCCTATTAAACTTAATAAGAATTGGGGAGGGGGTCATAGATTAGTTAATAACTAAGGGGATTAGTGAAATTGTAGAGCCATTTCTCCATAGTACCCAATCCAGCTGCTATTTTGCTGTAAAATCTCCTTCTCTGCTTTTCTGTTATTCTGCAAGTCACTTCAGTATTATTCTTCTTCTTCTTCTTTGCTGTCTTATTTCCCGTTCTTTACATTTCTAACTGTCAGTATCTCATTCTTTTCTTATAAAGAGATACAAAATATATAGACACTGTCCCGAAGGTCCAATACTTGAGTTATTTTATCACCCACGGGACTAAGACGTTTTTGACAATGGACAGAATTAGGGGTACACACATTACACTGACATAGTCATGAAGGTAGCTAAAAGTTTTGTTTTTATGTTTATAGAAGCTGCTGTTTTTCAGCAGGAGTTTTGGTGTCAAAATTTGATTCGTTTTATAGATTGCATGTGGTATCTGCCCTCCTAAATTCTGCCTAAACTACATATGTCTCCTGAACAAAGTGTGCAAAGTGTGCCTCTAGATGCACAAAGGGTGGAAGGAAGGAGACAGGAAACTAGTTGAAGGTGAATTATGCAGATATACATATATGCATGATTGTGTGGAACATTTGATTAAAATTTTTGCCACAAGACCTAACATAAGTGAAAACCTTTAGAAAATGTTACATTTTCATGTTTTATATTTTTCATAGTCAGACAGACGTGTACTGGATATTGTTATAATCGACGAAGGTGCTATAAATAATTGACCCCTTTGCCCTCCTCACTTAGCCAAGTAACTGAACTTGTGGGATTGAGAATGGTTTGTGAGTTGACAGAGGGTAAATCAATTGATATACATTGGTTTTCAGTATTTTCCTAGGATAGGGGGCGACGTTGAGGCGACTGAGGAACTTTTATGACAGTGGCAGGAATGAGTAGAACACACACATTACATGAAGGACTTGTGACATTTAAGGTAAAGCTTACACACATGACTGTACATGACTTTATTAACAGGGTTGACATAGCTGTGAAGTGGGCAGCAGGTTTAAACATGACAACTGACGAATCAATGTTTTTATTTTATTGTTTTGTTTTTAAATTGTAAACACACATGAATCAATTAATATATGAGATTTGTGTTACCTGAAGAAATAGCGGTCTGGAAGGTGAAGGGATGTGGTCAGGAGTCCTCTGGACCCTGGAGAGATGGACAAGGTAGGCCTGTGTATCATCCAGGCCTAGCTGAAGCAGCACATGATCTGACTCAGCTGGGTAAAGAGGGTATGTGCAAGCTGGTAAGAGCATACTGGTGTGCATCAGACGTTTCTTCTCATGCTAGTAGGAAAGCTGCGTCCTGTCTTACTTGATTGAGAGAAAATGTCAGGAAGACAATACCAATAGAGCCAGATGGACAGATGGACTTTCTCCAGGTAAAATAAATCAACTTCATCCAATTGCCACCTTGCAGGATTCTCAAGTATGTACTGGTGTATTGATTAAATATATCTGGTAAAGGTTTATTCAAATATTTCTAATATTGCTGTGTCATATTCAAGATTTTTTTGTTAGTAGATATGGTATCCCTAGAGTTATATAGAAAGTGATAAGGGTATTCATTCTTACTGGTAATAGCTTTTAGATAATGGGTATAATGTATGAGCAGTGATAGTAAGTTACATACTTTTGATCAGCCACAAACCAGTGGGAAAATAGAGTAAATGGTACTAGCTAGAACAAAGTGAATAGAATGATAGTTGAAACTAGATTTGAGTGGCCAGTAGCTTTGGTCATTAGTCCTCCCCACTATCAGAATCACTCCTGGGCCACCTCTTAAATCTGTTACCTTTTGAAAATACTTTTGAATTTCCCTGAGATGAGTTTATAATGGAGAGACTGTTCAAGATCTTGTAAAGAAAAACAAATAGTGAGACAGCAACTAAGGACGTTCAAAGCACTGTCTCCTGATACGTTACACTAACTGTTATGATGTTGGACTGGGAGAGAATGTTGTGGACTGTAATTTCCTACGCTCAAGTTGTTTCACAGATAGGTACCAAGTGTTGATGACCAGCATCACATCCCTAGGAGTAGCAGAGAGACACTTTTACCCATTCCATCCACTGCAGAGGAGTCAACACCCGGAGAAGGTTCCAATTGCACTTGTGAATCTGTTCCGGGAGACCCAAGATCGGAGTGAACAACACCTGAGCCAATGACTTTGCAAAAACTGTTATCCAGCATGGATCAGCAGTTTTTCCTGTTTTTCCCTGTCGTGTGTTTCTCTCATCTCATTCTCTTTTCAGGACAGTCAATTCTTTCAATTGTGAACAGGTGACGGAGGCTGGTTCAGGTAGTGGTATTGAGGAGTTGGGGATGAAGGAGAAGTTGTTAGCACAATCGGTCCAGCTAATTACTTTATTCAATTCAGGGGTAAAGGAAAAATTTGTTAACCTTGGAGCTCGGAGACAGTGTGAGGGCTATCGTCTAAGGCGTATTGTGTCCGCAAGTACTTTGGCCCCATAGTTGAAGAGAGGTGCATCCAGTGATGCCAGTCCAGTAATAATTCGGACTCGAGCAGGCATCCATGAGAATGATTATCATTCTTGGGTGGGTAAAGTTTTAGACCAAACTGATTGCTGGGTGTGTTCTCGTGTGTCTCAGAGACAATATCAAGTAGGACTAGTTCTCTTTCCACTAAATATTTCTGAGGTACCCGAATTATGGGGTGGGAGGCCAGTAGGGGAAAGATAATACAACTAGGACCCTTTGAAGTCTCCCAGTATTTGGCAGGCTGATCACAGTTTCACATACAAAGAAACTTGAATATTGGGAGACTGGGAAGAACGAACAGACAATAGCCCGCCCATAAGTGTTGAAGAAAAACCCGCTGATATTATTAGGGTGTATTTACTAACACAGGTTGAAGGACATCATACATGACATTGTTGACAGACATAGGATGATGTTATTAGTGAAAATGTATTATTTAAATGTCATCTGAGCTAAAAGACATGCTTCGGACATATGACCATGCTAGGCATGAAGAACTTTAGTTGACTATTCTATATTGTTGATACATATTCTATCGTACCTTGTATCCTTCCAGCTAATGTATTACATATGTGGGTGAAGGGCATACAAAAGTGTTGAACTCTGAGCTCCAAAGGTATATGTTCCATAGGAAAAGAAAATTGTTTCTAGGATTGGAACTGTCTTTTATGGTAATTTGACTGATATCCACAGACAGCGTGGTCATACGTAAAGGGGGACATACATTACACAACAATGAAACGTAATACTGAGATCCTGCAATAAAATCTTTAAGGTGATAGTTGTGTCCACTATCAAAGGGTGGAGCTGTCGAAGTCAAATAATTGGATGAATTGAATCAAATTGATTAATGTAATTTTACCGTGCGATTGCGATTAGTACACTGTGTTATGATGCAATCGCACGGATAAATAACACACACATACACTTACACTATCTCTTGCAAATAGTTCACATTAAAATAGGTCCAACTTACAGTCGTTTATAGTCAGATTTAGTAGGATTTATATTTAAATATAATAATGTTAAAAGCACTTTATTGAGATCTAAGGTTCATGATACAGGAAACATATCATCTTTGGTATCATTCTAATCCCCTATTTTATCTTCAGACGTCTGTTTCTATCAGCTAAGAGATCGCACCTTGCGTATGCGAGTTATGGATTATAGGGAATAAATGATCAGAATGGTATTATGTCTGTAATGCAAATAGACCAGTTTGAACCAGCGTTTCGGCGGGAAGATTAGTATGCATCTGTTGGAGAGCTGACCCCCACCCTTGGAGGGCATCGTTTGAACTGACCAATGACCTGCATTTCACTGGACTGTCCTGAAGCCTGGACCAGTGGAAACACGCCAAATCATCTCTATTGTTTTCAATGCAACACCAACTGTATATAGGCAGGAGCTCTGGGACCAACAGACATTCTTTTTGACTACAGACTTCAGGATTGAATGACTGTATGCTGGATCCTGGGCGCCTGCGTATGTAATTGGCTGTACTTATTTTAGTGAATTGTTATTCGTTGTATCCTGCTACTTTTTCCGTTGGAACCACACAAATTGCAGCGAACAATGTTTATTGGTAAGTGATGAAATTAATTTAATAGTTTCATAACTGCAGCGCATCTAGGGGTATATGAAACCTCAGAATTCATTTTGCAGCTGTTTTTGTGGCATGGGTTCGTAAAGATGTATCTGACTTCTGTGTCCTGAGTGTCAGTACCATATTCCCAGGCCTCACTATAAAAGTCCGCTTGTGCAACTACCCTTTGTTAAGGTATACTCGCGAGGGAAAAGAAAGCTGGATCAAAGTTACCCAGAAAGGCTTATAAAGCCGTGGAAAGATACATTAGCTCTGTCAGCTACCCCGGTCCCTCCAGTAACCACTATTTTCTTGGTTTCAAATGTAACAGTAGCCAAAACATGAGGCTAATTTTTTAAGGGGAAGAAATAGAGATATTTGACGGAAGAACTGGGAAATTGGCAATAGCAGGTATCTATGTCCCAATCTGTCTGTCTGATATGCTTTTAAACCCCAGGGAGATTGCTTATATTTGGGAAATGCTTCCCAAAGAGTGTCTTCAGCTGTAGGAAAAGCTGGTAAGGGTCCCTGTGGTATGAATGGAGAGAAAAGGGTGGGCCCATTCATAAGGCCTATTTTGGGTCTTCCAAGTTACTATGTTGTAGTTCACTCTGCTGGTTTTCACAGAAGAGAGGGTGTTGCTGTGTGTTTAGTTAGAAGCCAGACTTTATTTTTATAGCTTGAAAATAAATCTAACTGAGGCTAGTTAAGCCACTGGACTGGTGTGATTTATCTGGCTGAAGTGTGTGAAGAGCAGCTGTCTAACCACAGGAGACTGTACCCTAGCCTGAACTTATAACAATATATAAAACTAATGGAAACAATAGCTGCTCACCTAGTATTGTTTAATTGCCATGACATTTATAAGGCGTAACAATGTTCGTCAACAGTTACAACTGCAAAATGCAAACACTGAAGTGAAGTTTTAATCATTGGTTAAGCGTGTTGGGGGGAATTAGAATCTAATTTTTAACTGTTAGTCATTAACGTTCAGCCCACACTAGCATTAGTCTGTCTTTGCATGTAGAAGGTAGACAAGCAGAGACATCAATTCGGGAAGTCCTTCAAATCTGTGTAAATAGACAATCTTTATTACTCTGTAGTCGTAGCTTGTGTCTAGAGTATATTTACTAAACTGGGAGTTTGAAATAGTGCGGATGTTGCCTATAGCAACCAATCGGATTTTAGCTATCATTTTGTAGAATGCACTTAATAAATGACAGCTAGAATCTGATTGGTTGCTTTAGGCATCATCTCCACTTTTTCAAACCTGCAGTTTAGTAAATCTACCACTATATGTTAGTTTGCAATTCACAGGTAGATAGACTATTATTGTAGGAGTTTACTGAGTGTTATGGTTTTTATAACTCCCTCTAAAATTATGTAAAATTACACTAGTAATTGGGTAATAATATGTGACAATAGTCTCAATGGAGAGTGTTTTGGAATAAGAGCATCCAGGTAGCTACAATAACAAAAAATACCTATTACACTGAATTATGTGTAGCAGTGCACGCAAATGTAAATTTGATAAGAGTCTAGTGAAGCTGAGTTATCTGCTATCTTTTAAAACACTTATAATGAATTAATAAAAGTTAAGTTGTAGCTCCTGTCCTGAGAGGAGATACTGTGTGGCTCTGGCTTCATAGCACACCTCTTTTAATGCTATTTTTTTTACTAGGGTTAACCATTAGAAATGTAGAGGGATTGCTGAAAACAAGACCAGCTTCTCCACCATCACGTCTCCCATCGTCACTAGAGGTCATTTGCGATCTGCAAAATGCCTAAGTCAGAGCCGTAACTAGGGCTGTGCGACAGGGGCGACCGCCCAGGGTGCAACGCTGAAGGGGGCGCAGTTTAGGAATATTTTAGGTTCATTTGGTTAAAATTGAGGGCTAGGGGGGTGGCATTTGACTCTCGACCCAGGCGCTAGATTTTTAAGTTACGGCTCTGGCCTAAGGTGCAGCACAAAATCCTTGGTAATGTACAGCACCTTGATTTTAGCTGGTGTGCCTGCTTAAATCACTGTAATTGGTTATTAGGGGTTAATGTTAATGTTTTATATTTATTTTTAACATTACCATTTATTTTTATTAAAAAAAAGTTTGTTATATGTATACAACTAATATTTTGGAAATATTTTTTATTCAAATTTCCTTAGCGGTCTCTAGGTTCACTTAGCACTTTTACTATTTTTGTGTGCATACTTTGTATATTTAGAAGCAAGTGTTCACCTCTTGTCAATCTGCTTGCCAGTAAATGAACCTTGGGATCTGATACTTTACAAAATATATAGTTTCACAAATATGGAGCATTTAATTCTGGAAGCATAACTTTTGTAGAGTACCGCTGAGCCAGAACTATACCTATTTCACTTGCAATCCATAATACAGTGAATTGTAAATGTAATTATTTCTTGATTATTATGATGGTAATATAATATCTACATTACATATCATTCATAAAAAATCATATATTTTAGTAATATATAAGCCACTATTATCACTTATAGTAATTTTGAAAAATGTCAAAAGTATACAAAGTATGTAGTGTACACTAGGTGGCAATATAAAACCACAATATTTGGGACAGTCTTATCATGCGTTCCACATTATTTAACCATCATAAGTCATCTGTATTTAATAAGACTGGTAAGTAAGATTTATATTTTGTGAGTAAGGAGTTGTGAATGTGGGTGTTTATGTAGGGATTATCAGGCGCGGGCTGGGAGGTATCAGCCCGGGGGGCGCACAGGCGGCCGCATCACATGACACGCGATGCGGGCGCATCATAATGGCGCGGCCGCATCGTGTGTCACGTGATGCGGCCGCCTGTGCGCTGACGCGGCCGCAACGGATGCGGCTGCCGGTAATCTAAAAAAAAATTATTGCATCCACGGCGGGGGACGGGGGAGGCGGCCGGCCCGAACAGTCGCTAGACTGAGCGGCCCGGGTGCCCGCTGCCCCCCCGGTCCAGCCCGCCCCTGGGGATTATTAATTCATGGGTCAATGGTTGATAAATAATGCTTGCTTCAAGTAGCCTAGCAAAATCTGACTATTTCCTTTTACCCATAAAAAACCACACTTAATAACACCCTGAATATAGGCAAAAAGCAGCATTTTCCATAGATTGTAAGCTTGTGAGCAGGGCCTTCTCATCTCTTTGTCTGTTTTACCCAGTTTGTTTATTAGTTTATTATGTTTGTCCCCAATTGTAAAGCGCTACGGAATATGTTGGCGCTTTATGAATAAATAATGATGATTTTCCCCACATACTGCATACCTTTTCTTGTGTCACATGGGTCTGCCCTCTACTTTGACCCTTCTCTCTTTTATGCCTCTCTGAGTCTTTGTTGTCTTCCCCATAGTCATTATTTGCTTTGTTCTTCCATTTGCCTCATACCAGTCATGTGCCTCTTCTCTATTTCCATTCATTTTTAAATATACTGATTCTATCTGTGCCTGAACCCCACTGCCATGTCCCATACTCGTCATTGGCGGTTTTTACTGTCTAGCCAAAAAGTTATTTTCGCTACTTAGTTTAACCTGATAGCATTAGGTACATATTGCAATGGTGGGAGTTAAACATAGACACAAACCTGCAAATTTCCAACTCCTGCAGATTGACAATGTACAATAAAATGTACAGGCTATATGCACTCTGCTAGAGAATGCATATAACTAACAATTCTATTATGAGTTATATTTTACACATTTACTTCCCACCTCTTCCCAAGAAAATGTGTTAGGCTCTAAATGTCCTTTTTGTCACAGACAAATAAGCTGCCACTAGTCATCCTATTAGAGATGCTTGAACTTTTGAAACTTGTTTGAATCAACCCAGTTTGATGACTTAAAATTTTTGGCTACAACAATGTTAAAAATATGTAGAACATTTTAAGTTTCAAAAACAAACCACCGTGGTGTGTATATTATGACTGCAATATTTAATTCATCATTAATCCTCATTCAGCTTCTCTAGACATTTAAACAACTTAGATATTAAGGATTCTTTATTTTTTATATACCGATAGCTGAATCGACAAATTAAACTTGCATAGCTTTTACTAGAAGGTTTGCTATCCCATGTTTAAATTTAGCCTAGTTAAATTATTTGTGACTTCTTAGAAGCGACACATGATCTGTAATGATCATGTAATGCCATTCCCAAGTTCTGTGTATGATTCATGTAACAGGTTGTGAAAAGATCATGATAAATCAAGTTTCTAAGGACCTCAGTTTAACTTTACTTTTTTGTTAGGAATTTACTATATAGATATACTGTATAATGACACTAAGTTATTTGAATGTTGTCTTAGGACCAAGTTCCCATCTTTGCACTTTGCATGACATACTGGTTTTAAAACTATACAGTTTATTATCATTTGTAATGTCAGTTCAAAGCATGTAAATGTATGTAAATAATAAAATAAAACTCCTTTTATCCAGTGGGCCTATACCCATCTGTGTTTTTTATATAAATTTAAAACAGCCAAGGACTTGAATGTGTTGTGGTGGTCGCTTAATGATTGCTTCCAGAAAGATCTGTAGGTGACCTTATCTTCAACTAATGACTCTGCATCAAAAAATATAAGGACACACCTGCTATCTCAGCATCTTATGTTCCTGAAACCCAGTGTGGAGGTGTGCCCGCTGCAATGCCCTGGAAGAGGGTGAAGACAGAAGAGAAGATAGACCCCAGGCTTACCCAGCCTGGGGTCCAGCAGCGGTAAGTTTCTGTCCTTTCTGTCAGGTCCCGGCAGCAGAGGGCAAGTGAACCAATCAGAGCTCACTCTCCCCTGTTGGCCAATGCTGGCTCACCTCAGGTCGTTTGAATTGTTGGCACCACGGTGAGCCAATCAGGGCTCACGGCGACGCCTGGTGGCGGCGTGACGGCAGCTATATAAGCCGCCGGGCTGCTTCGGTGAAGCAGTCAGAAGAGGACATTGTGGCACGTCCAGCAGCGAAGAAGTATGAGACGCCGGCGGAAGTGGCAGGGAGACCTTGTAAGGGCTAGGAGCTAACCTGCCATGAGAAGAGGATGGCGTATCAAGAAAGAAAGACGCTGGAAGAAGCGCTCGCCAGGAAGAAGGCAGAAGACGCCGGGATCAAGTAAAGGAAGAAATCACCGTGGGAAGCTCTTGTAAGGGCTGAGTGTGCCCCCACCAAGAAGACAGTGGGGACCCCAGTGCCGAAGAGGAGATGCGATGCTGCCAGCTGGAGAGTCTGGAAGACCCCAAGACGCAGGGGCAAGCAGAGTGTCCTCCGCGGAGCAGGTGAGTATAAAATATTATAATTAGGTCGGGCACAAAGCCTGTGGGCACAATTTGGGCACTAGGCCCATGGCACAAGTGTGCACAAGGCCCTGATTCAGTTAGGCCTAGGCCCTTGTGGTTAGAGGGACATTAGGTTCCCTAGGTTGGTTAGGGCAGTAGGCCGTTACAGTTTATAGTAGGGCAATAAGCCCTTATGGTTATAAGTGTCACGATAATGACCTTTAGAGGATGTCACTGCCTGATATTGATGCAACTAATCTGGGAGGTGCGGAGTCTAATGCACCCACGGTATTCACCAGGGACCTGCACAAGGAGGTATGGGCTTGGCTGCGTGTGGTGCACAGGTTGCGGTTCTCCCAGTTAGTAATCAGGCTGGCGGGAGAAACAGGAACTGTCGTGCGATCCGGGTCAAAAATCCAAACGTTGGCGCAGTACAAAAGGGTGATCCAAAGGACATGTCAGAGTCTAGCAAGGGGTCAAATTCCAGGTAACAACAAAGCCAAATCACAGGGCAGAGAATAGTCAGGAATGAAGCCAAGGAGAGAGGAACCGAAGAACTATATACAGGAGGAGGCAGGGAACAGAACGTTGGAGCTGGTGAAATCAATACCCTGGCACCAGATTCATGGAGGGAGGTGCCAGAAATACCTGATGGTGGCCCCTGATTGGTGGCAGTGGATTTCGGTGGTCAGATGCACTTGACCGCCTATAAAGTGAGGGAAAAAGTGTCCCGTTGTCTAGTTGTTAGGCAGGATCAGTTACTGCTAAGGCGCATGGTGTGTAAAAGTCACCAATGCTCTGCTGATTCCATAGCTGAGGTGTTCCAAACTTCCACTGGCATTAATGTAAAAAGTGTGCCGCGGGAGCTTAGTGGAATGGTTTTCTATGGCTGAGCAGCTGCATGCAAGCCTCACATCACCAAGACAAAGTCTAATGAAGTGGTGTAAAGCACACCGGACTTTGAAGCAGTGGAAACATGTTCTGTGGAGTGACGAATTATGCTTCTCTGTTTGGCAGTCAGATGGGCAAGTCTGGGTTTGGCGGATGCCTGTAAAACGTTAACTGCCTGACTACATTATGCCAACTGTGAAGTTTAGTGGAGGAGGGATAATGGTATGGGGCTGTTTTCAGCGTTTGGGCTAGGGCTCTTTTCTCAAGTGAAGGGCAAACATAATACTTCAGTATACCAAGTCATTTTGGACAATGCTGTGCTTCCAACTTTGTGGAAACAGTTTGGAGAAGGCACTTTTCTATTCCAACATGACTGTGCCACAGTGCACAAAGCAAGGACTACAAACGTATGGTTTGATGAGTTTGGTGTGGAAGAACTTGGCTGGCCTGCACAGAGCCCTGACCTCAACCCCATCGAAAACCATTGGGATGAGATGGAATAGAGATTGCGAGACATTCCTTCTCATCCAACATCAGTGCCTAACCTCATAAATGCTCTACGGAATGAATGGGCACAAATGCCCACAGAAATACTCTAACATTTTGTGGAAAGCCTTCCAAGAAGAGTGGAAGCTGTTATCGATGCAAAAGGGGGACCAACTCCATATTAAAGTATATGTATTTGAATACAACGTCATTACAGTCCCTGTTGGTGTAATGGTCAACCGTTCTAAAAATTTTGTCCATATAGTGTATATATATTATAGCTGAAGTACCCTGCATTGCCTTGGTTTAAATCTTCAAGTTAATTTTAGTTATCAATGAGATGGATGTAACTGTCAACCTTTTAAAAATAATTAAATAATGAAATCAGCATAGCAGCTCAGAGCCAGATTTAGACCTCATGGGGCCCTAGGCAAGAGAGTAGTTTGGGGCCCCCCTCCCTGACACAATCCATAGCGCTTTATTATATTTATTTATTATATTTATTTAGCATAGCATATACCCCTATAGTTGAGTAGTGGAGTAAGCTATGTGCCGCTTAGTAGTGTGGGTGTGATGTTAAAGGGGGCATGGCCATATTATTGGGACGTGGCTTGCATAGTTGGGGCCATGACTTGCAAGTGAAAAAAGCTAGGCCACCCTCCTACAGAAAAAACCTGCATTGCTGTGTACACCATGGGCAGAATTGTGCAGCGCCTGCCCACCGGAGAGTGACTTATGTCCCAGCAGTCCTAACTTTCAGGACAGCAAGACAGTGACCTAAAAGCAGCATTTTTAGTGGAATATATGTCATTTCAGTTAGTTTTTAATTTTGCAAATATTTGTTTTGTGTTGTAACTGAATCTTGTAGAAGATTCTGCTGTTTTATTACTATTGTATGTATTTGTAAGTAAATCATATTTCCAAGTGAATTTATAATATTATTGTCTTGGACTCTGCATAGATTATTTTAAGGAGAGCTCAACTTCCCCCTAAAGAAGTTCCTACACATACCATATGTTTCAAATAACATGTACATCACGCTGCTTCTCCTACATCACTGCTGCCACTTATTACTGTCCTTCTCCTCACACTGTGCCCTCCTTAATTTTGTTCCACCTTCTCTTGTTTGTTTCCATCACTCTGTGCCCTCCAAGATTTTGTTGCTTTTCTCTTATTTCATTCACTCTATGAATGCATAATTTTGTTTCCCCTTCTCTTGTTTATTTCCCTCACTCTGTGCCTTTCAAAGTTTTGTTCCCCTTCTCTTGTTTATTTCCCTCACTTATGTGCCATTGTGCCTCCGTTATTTTACTTATCTTTCTATTGCCTTTTTCTCTTCTGTTTTCTTCTTTTCTAGTCTTCTGGTCTTTCTCTCTTCTTTCTTCTCTATCGCACTGTTCCTCAGTGAGTCCTCAATGAATATGTCGTCGGGCATGATGGCATTCAGTGAAACAGATAAAGAACAAAAAGTTGCGCAGAATCTCCTACTATTTACTCGATGGATCAATGAGGATAGATAAAACATATAAAATAAGTGCACAATATATAATGCAATAAAAAAGATCAATTGAATAGATGTTCAAGCCACAGTTAAACCACAGGTGTTGATACAGATAATGTAATATAATTTTATACTCATAAATATCCCTTGAGCCTGAGATGGTAATTGATATATAATATTATCCAGCTGATGTACTAATGTTATAATATCAAAATAAATTGACATATATAACAGGGATATCCCTCCTGAATATTTAAACGGTCATGCATGCGTTTTTTAAATATAAAATCCACAAGAAATATAGACAGTGGTCCAGTAATGGAGGATCATATATAAATATATATTTGCAGTCCAGAGTAAAATTAGATTTCTTCGAAACCAAATCCTTCAGGGTTATGTATCAAATATCTTAATTTGTATATCACAAGTATATTTGTAGCTTCCGTAATGAATCAAATGCCTGAGGCTAATCACGGACTGGACACATATAAAACAACTTCTTACCGCCTGAACGGCTAATAAATGGTTGAATCAAATACCTCCAATGGGTTTGCTTCCAGAAATAATCATATTTAAATTCAGTCCAATGTTTGAGGCTAATATCGGATTCGGCACGTAATAGACAACTTCTTACCGTCTAAGCGGCTATATAGTAATTGAAGCACGTATCTCTGATCGTTCTGCCTTCAAAGTTGGTGAAGATAGTCTCTTATCCGGAAAAGAAATAGAAAGGTATACCTTCTTACCGTAAGAACGGTTAATGAAAGCGTGTTACATCAAGTCTTCGGTGCGCACCAATTCAGACGTCCGGATGGAAAGCAGTAATCCTAAATGAAAGTTCCATTTGAGTAGTAAGGTGATACCTTATAACAATTTGATCTAAATGATAGGCAGCAGACAAAGCGACGCGTTTCGTCTGTAAAACAGACTTTCTCAAGCAGTAAATCTCTAACTAGGGAGCTGCCTTTTAAAGAGGAAATGTCTCGTTAACCTTGATTGGAAACATGTATATGGACAACAAGCAAATACAAGTAGAACTGTTTCAGCAATAAACTTGATATGATCCTTTATATAGAAGTGGGCAAATAAACATCTATAAATTGATCAAATTATACTCCTATAACATATTATAAAATAGGCAAAAATCCAAATATACATATATAAAATTATACTATAAAATTCAAGTAAATAAACATACAATGATAAGTATGAAAAAAATATAATAAAATAATATAATAAATTTGTATATATGCATGATTATATAAATACTCAAAAAATATATACGGAATGTCAAAATATATAAATAATCTAAATAAAAAACATAGCTATTTTTTAATTCTGTTTCTATTTATATATTTTTTATCAAAACTTACTTTCAACAAAATCAGATATAAAATTCAATGGAAATGACGTCAACTTTATAATTGATATTAACTCCATATTAAATCATGATTGCCAATCATTGAAATCTATGGTCTCGTTCAAACCTTCAGGCGCAAGAGTTTGCAATTTGAACATCCATGAGACTTCACTCTTACATAATTTTTGATAACGATCTCCACCTCTTGGCGTTGGATCAAATTTTTCAATGCCAATTACTTTTAAACCTTTGGGATTGCTATCATGTTTTTCAACAAAATGTCTGGAAACACTATGTTTCATATAACCTTTCACAATATTAAGTCTGTGTTCCCTAAAACGGCATTTCAATGAATGGGTAGTTCTACCCACGTACTGGAGACCACAAGGGCACTCCAGCACGTAAATTACGAATGTAGATTCACAATTAATATATTGGGAGATAACATAATCTGTATTACTAACCCTAGATTTAATATTGGTCACCGTATGTCCAATAAAATCACATGTAAGACAAATGTTCTTATTACATTTATAGCACCCTGGTTTTTTAACTGGTAACCAAGATTGAGATACAGTTTGAGTATTTCGAATATCTGATTTAGGTACACTAGGAGCTAATATATTTTTTAGATTGTTATTTCTCTTATAGACTACTTTCGGAACCTCATCTAAAACATCACCAAGAATGGCGTCCTGAAGTAAAATTTTACAATTATTGTTAATAATATGTTTAATTAAATGAGACTTATTGTTGTATTTAGAAATATAAATAAGAGAATTCCCTATACCACTTTCTCTACAATTATCCTGAAGAGGAATCCTGGTCTTAATTTTTGGTAACAACAAATCACTACGTTTTTTATTTGTAGCAAAGATTATGGCTTCATCTATTAGAGGGGATGGATAACCTCTTTTAGAGAAATTTGAAGACATTATTTTTGCCTGTGAGGCAAAATCTTCATCATTAGTACAATTGCGTCTGATTCTACAAAGCTGTCCCTTAGGAATATTATGGATCCACGATTTATGATGACCACTGTTAAAATGTAAATATGTACTCGAATCAACAGACTTATTAAAATTGGTAGATATAATTTTATTGTTAATTTTGTCTATTGTTAGGGTAACATCTAGGAAGTTCATCATGGACGTATTAAAGTGATGAGTGAAAAATAAATTAAAAGTGTTGTTATTGAGAAAAGTGACAAATTGAGAGGCCAATTCAGGACCTCCATCCCAAATAATAAGAAGATCATCTATATAACAGCCATAAAACACCAGGTTCGCCCCAAAAGGACCACCCCAAATGAGGTCGTCCTCCAACGCCCCCATGTAAATGTTGGCGAAGCTTGGGGCGAACCTGGCGCCCATGGCCGTCCCCAGAACCTGTAAATAATACACTTTAGAAGATTAATGGAATGACAATAATGTCTTAGAAGTAGACACTCAGAATCCTATCACTGTCTTTGATATTAATACTAAGAGCAACTCTAATAAGTTTAAGAAAAAATCGGAATTTTATCCTGTTAATCATAAAAGTCCAGCGATACAGCTTTTTTTTAAGAATACTCTAGAAGAATTCAGGGTCCTCTGTAGCAAATCTCTGAGAAAAGATTTAGGTAAAAATAATCTTTCCTCACAAGAAAGAAAAGCACTTTTTTCTCTACAAAATGATTTTTCACTCGTCATAAAGCCGACTGATAAGGGGGGAGGAGTTGTCGTTCTAGACAAAAAGAACTACCTTATTGAAGCCCTTAGGCAACTTAAAGATCCCCAATTTTATATGATTCTAGATAAAGATCCTACCACGGTTTATTTAAAAGAACTTCATGTTTTACTTAATCAGGGTTTGTTGGAGGGAACAATTACTAAGGAAGTTCACAATTTTCTTTTTACCCGACATCCTATCACACCAATTTTTTTTTTTTTTTTTATTATTTACCCAAACTTCACAAATCCCTAACCACACCACCTGGGCGTCCTATTATTTCTGGTATTGGTTCTTTGACTGCTAATTTAAGTTATTATGTTGATCACTTTCTTCAAGCTTGTGTTGTCTCTCAGAGATCATACCTGAGGGACACTATGCATGTTTTAAATATGATTGAAAGTATTACCTGGCGTCCTGGTTTGGGTTTTCTAAACTTGGATGTCCAGGCCTTATATACTCATATCCCCCACTCTAAAGGCCCTCAAGCAGTTGGAGAAGCCCTGCTTAAAAGAGGTGAGATCTCAGAGTCACCGTAAGTTTATAACAGATGCTATTATGTTTATATTAACTCATAATTATTTTTTATTTGAATCAGTGTATTATTTACAGGTTCTGGGGACGGCCATGGGCACCAGGTTCGCCCCAAGCTTCGCCAACATTTACATGGGGGCGTTGGAGGACGACCTCATTTGGGGTGGTCCTTTTGGGGCGAACCTGGTGTTTTATGGCCGTTATATAGATGATCTTCTTATTATTTGGGATGGAGGTCCTGAATTGGCCTCTCAATTTGTCACTTTTCTCAATAACAACACTTTTAATTTATTTTTCACTCATCACTTTAATACGTCCATGATGAACTTCTTAGATGTTACCCTAACAATAGACAAAATTAACAATAAAATTATATCTACCAATTTTAATAAGTCTGTTGATTCGAGTACATATTTACATTTTAACAGTGGTCATCATAAACCGTGGATCCATAATATTCCTAAGGGACAGCTTTGTAGAATCAGACGCAATTGTACTAATGATGAAGATTTTGCCTCAGAGGCAAAAATAATGTCTTCAAATTTCTCTAAAAGAGGTTATCCATCCCCTCTAATAGATGAAGCCATAATCTTTGCTACAAATAAAAAACGTAGTGATTTGTTGTTACCAAAAATTAAGACCAGGATTCCTCTTCAGGATAATTGTAGAGAAAGTGGTATAGGGAATTCTCTTATTTATATTTCTAAATACAACCATAAGTCTCATTTAATTAAACGTATTATTAACAATAATTATAAAATTTTACTTCAGGACGCCATTCTTGGTGATGTTTTAGATGAGGTTCCGAAAGTAGTCTATAAGAGAAATAACAATCTAAAAAATATATTAGCTCCTAGTGTACCTAAATCAGATATTCGAAATACTCAAACTGTATCTCAATCTTGGTTACCAGTTAAAAAACCGGGGTGCTATAAATGTAATAAGAACATTTGTCTTACATGTGATTTTATTGGACATACGGTGACCAATATTAAATCTAGGGTTAGTAATACAGATTATGTTATCTCCCAATATATTAATTGTGAATCTACATTCGTAATTTACGTGCTGGAGTGCCCTTGTGGTCTCCAGTACGTGGGTAGAACTACCCGTTCATTGAAATGCCGTTTTAGGGAACACAGACTTAATATTGTGAAAGGTAATATGAAACATAGTGTTTCCAGACATTTTGTTGAAAAACATGATAGCAATCCCAAAGGTTTAAAAGTAATTGGCATTGAAAAATTTGATCCAATGCCAAGAGGTGGAGATCGTTATCAAAAATTATGTAAGAGTGAAGTCTCATGGATGTTCAAATTGCAAACTCTTGCGCCTGAAGGTTTGAACGAGACCATAGATTTCAATGATTGGCAATCATGATTTAATATGGAGTTAATATCAATTATAAAGTTGACATCATATCCATTGAATTTTATATCTGATTTTGTTGAAAGTAAGTTTTGATAAAAAATATATTAATAGAAACAGAATTAAAAAATAGCTATGTTTTTTTTTAGATTATTTATATATTTTGATATTTCGTATATATTTTTTGAGTATTTATATAATCATGCATATATACAAATTTATTATATTATTTTATTATATTTTTTTCATACTTATCATTGTATGTTTATTTACTTGAATTTTATAGTATAATTTTATATATGTATATTTGGATTTTTTACCTATTTTATAATATGTTATAGGAGTATAATTTGATCAATTTATAGATGTTTATTTGCCCACTTCTATATAAAGGATCATATCAAGTTTATTGCTGAAACAGTTCTACTTGTATTTGCTTGTTGTCCATACACATGTTTCCAATCAAGGTTAACGAGACATTTCCTCTTTAAAAGGCAGCTCCCTAGTTAGAGATTTACTGCTTGAGAAAGTCTGTTTTACAGACGAAACGCGTCGCTTTGTCTGCTGCCTATCATTTAGATCAAATTGTTATAAGGTATCACCTTACTACTCAAATGAAACTTTCATTTAGGATTACTGCTTTCAATTCGGAAGTCTGAATTGGTGCGCACCGAAGACTTGATGTAACACGCTTTCATTAACCGTTCTTACGGTAAGAAGGTATACCTTTCTATTTCTTTTCCGGATAAGAGACTATCTTCACCAACTTTGAAGGCAGAACGATCGGAGGTACGTGCTTCAATTACTATATAGCCGCTTAGACGGTAAGAAGTTGTCTATTACGTGCAGAATCCGATATTAGCCTCAAACATTGGACTGAATTTAAATATGATTATTTCTGGAAGCAAACCCATTGGAGGTATTTGATTCAACCATTTATTAGCCGCTCAGGCGGTAAGAAGTTGTTTTATATGTGTCCAGTCCGTGATTAGCCTCAGGCATTTGATTCATTACGGAAGCTACAAATATACTTGTGATATACAAATTAAGATATTTGATACATAACCCTGAAGGATTTGGTTTTGAAGAAATCTAATTTTACTCTGGACTGCAAATATATATTTATATATGATCCTCCATTACTGGACCACTGTCTATATTTCTTGTGGATTTTATATTTAAAAAACGCATGCATGACCGTTTAAATATTCAGGAGGGATATCCCTGTTATATATGTCAATTTATTTTGATATTATAACATTAGTACATCAGCTGGATAATATTATATATCAATTACCATCTCAGGCTCAAGGGATATTTATGAGTATAAAATTATATTACATTATCTGTATCAACACCTGTGGTTTAACTGTGGCTTGAACATCTATGCAATTGATCTTTTTTATTGCATTATATATTGTGCACTTATTTTATATGTTTTATCTATCCTCATTGATCCATCGAATAAATAGTAGGAGATTCTGCGCAACTTTTTGTTCTTTATTTGTTACATCCTTATAGAGGTTTAACACTGCCTCTTTTTTAAGTTGCTGCATTTGATACCTAAATGTTTTTTATTTATATATTTTCTTAATTTTTGTTTATTAGCGCCAGAGAAATAGGGTTTTTTTGATTCAGTGAAACAGAGCAGAGACAACGGGAGGAATCTGGCGGTAACCGCCTCCGTCAAGTGGCAATTTTTTTTACAGGGCCGCTTTGTCCACACCGCTGGGCCTGGGGACCACTTGGCTCGAGGCAGTTGCCTAGCGGTAAATCTGGCCCTGTAGTAGCTCTTCCAACACACCCATGAGGTGGCTGCCCAGTGTTGTTTTTGTTTTTATATTAAATGTCATCCAAATCCAACCAGTGGAAGGCTCAGAACATGCTCCCCGGGTCAAAATTCTGCGCAGCGTACCCCAATGGGAGGTCCGACTGAGACCCTAAGTTCCATAAAACCTGGTCAGGATACAACTGTATAACCTTGCATTGGTTTCATCCCAGTCGGTGCAGGGGTGTCCGAATGCAGGCTCAGAATCGGCTCCCCGGGTCAAAGTTCTGCCCAGCGTACACCAACGGGAGGACAACTGGGACACTAACCCATCTAAAACCAGGCCAAGATCGAACTGGACTGCCTCACGTTGGTTTCATCCCAATTGGTGCAGGGGTGCCTGAATGCATGCTCAGAACAGGCTTCCCAGGTAAAAGTTCAATATTTGTCGTTCTGTCCCATTGTCATGGTGTCGCCTAATAGCATACTTTTTCGATACCACATAACTATCTCAGATTTGGCAGGATCCACCTTCCTCCCACATGAAAAATGGGAAGAAATAATTTATTGTTTTCATTTATGTTATTGGCACAGTGTCCCTGGTGTATATTATTGTAAATGCTAAAAGTGTATTGATTTATAAGGTTCTATGTAGAGATGAGCGCACTCGGATTTCTGAAATCCGAGCCCACCCGAACGTTGCCGATCCGAGTCGGATCCGAGACAGATCCGGGTATTGGCGCCAAATTCAAATCTGAAACTGAGGCTCTGACTCATAATCCCATTGTCGGATCTTACGATACTCGGATCCTATAAATTCCCCGCTCGTCGCCGCCATCTTCACTCGGGCATTGATCAGGGTAGAGGGAGGGTATGTTAGGTGGTCCTCTGTCCTGCTATATCTCGTGCTGTTCAGTTCTGTGCTGTGCTGTGCTCAGTCCAGTGGTGCTGTGTCCTGTGCTCTGTCCTTCTGAGGTCAGTGGTGCTGCTGGGTCCTGTGCTGTGTCCTGTTCAGTCCAGTGGTGCTGTGTCCTGTGCTCTGTGCTTCTAAGGGCATAGTTATTTCCCCAATATTCCCAAGTGTTTAAAAAAATAAAAAAAAGTTGTTTTAAAAAATACAAAAAACTAATTTAATTTTTTTTTAATTACAACAAAATTTGCACAACCAATCCTGCAGAATAAGCCCATTGGTACTGCAATATTACCAAGTTCACACATTCAGCAGTAAAAGTCCAGTGGTACTGCAATATTACAAAGTTCACACATTCTGCAGTATCAGTCCAGTGGTGCTGTGTCCTGTGCTCTGTCCTGCTGAGTTCAGTAGTGCTGCTGGTTCCTGTGCTGCGTCCTGTTCAGTCCAGTGGTGCTGTGTCCTGTGCTCTGTTCTTCTAAGGGCATAGTTATTTCCCCAATATTCCCAAGTGTTTAAAAAAATAAAAAAAAGTTATTTTAAAAAATACAAAAAACGAATTTTTTTTTTTTTTAATTACAACAAAATTTGCACAACCAATCCTGCAGTATAAGCCCATTGGTACTGCAATATTACCAAGTTCACACATTCAGCAGTAAAAGTCCAGTGGTACTGCAATATTACAAAGTTCACACATTCTGCAGTATCAGTCCAGTGGTGTTGTGTGCTGTGCTCTGTGCTTCTAAGGGCATAGTTATTTCCCCATTATTCCCAAGTGTTTAAAAAATAAATAAAAAGTTATAAAAAAAAATACAAAAAAATAATTTTAAAAAAAATTAATTACAACAAAATTTGCAAAACCAATCCTGCAGTATAAGCCTATTGGTACTGCAATATTACCGAGTTCACTGATTCAGCAGTATAAGTCCACTGGTACTGCTATTACAAAGTTCACTGATTCAGCAGTATAAGTCCAGTGGTACTGCTATTACAAAGTTCACTGATTCAGCAGTGTATAAGTCCAGTGGTACTGCTATTACAAAGTTCACTGATTCAGCAGTATAAGTCCAGTGCTACTCTCCTGGGCCGCATATAATTTTTAAAGGCTTTGCCGAGTGTGTGTGGCTTAAGGGTACGCTCTCTTGTGCTACATATAATGGAAAACCAAAATTTGGAGGATAAAGTAGGGAAAGATCAAGACCCACTTCCTCCTAATGCTGAAGCTGCTGCCACTAGTCATGACATAGACGATGAAATGCCATCAACGTCGTCTGGCAAGCCCGATGCCCAATCTCCTAGTATAGGGCATGTAAAATCCAAAAAGCCCAAGTTCTCAAAAAATAGCAAAAAGAGAAACTTAAAATCATCTGAGGAGAAACGTAAAGTTGGCAATATGCAATTTACGACACGTAGTGGCAAGGAACGGCTTAGGCCTGGCCCGTGTTCATGACTAGTGGTCCAGCTTCACCCAAGGATCTAAGCCCTCCTCCTCCCCCCCCTACAAAAAATTGAAGAGAGTTATGCTGTCAGCAACAACAACAAAACAGCAAAGAACTCTGCCTTCTAAACAGATGACATCACAAATCCCCAAGGCGAGTCCAAGGGTGTTGTTGGTTGTGAACCCTGACCTTCCCATCACTGTACGGGAAGAGGTGACTCCATCCAGCATTTGCAGCACGCCCTCTGCATATGCTGGAAGGATCACCCACAGTCCAGTTACAGATTTGGCTAATGAAGGTGTGAATGTTGTACACCGGGAGGAGGATATTGATGTAGCTGGTGCTGAGGAGGATGTTGATGATTATGATGCAGACAGATACCAAATTGCCTTTCTCAATTTCTATTTATATTCTAGATTATATAACGGCTGAATAGTTTTCTGTTTTACTCCTAGTGGAGAGGGGATCTGATGCAGACAGATACCAAACTGTCTTTGTCCATTTCTTTGTATATTTGAATTTCTAGTTCTACAGTCTATGCAGGCTGCTTTATTTATATTCAACTACAAGTGTTGGGCGTGGGGGGGGGGGGGGGGGCATAGATAGCCACCAAAGTAACGTGGTCCATTTAATTACACTTTCTAGCTCCACACTTTATCTTCAAAGTATTTATATTTACAAGCCTTGCAATCTAAATTAACTAGAGGTAGTGACGTGGTAGAACTCCAAAAGGCAGTTTGGAAGCCCCTGTACAAACTGGCTCTATTTTTTAACTGAGTTGTCCCCCCTCCAGTGTGTACTCGGAAAGAGTTTTTAGTGCAGCGGGGAACCTGGTCAGTGAGCGGCGAAGGAGGTTGATTCCTCACAACGTTGAAAAAATGATGTTTATAAAAATGAACAATCAATTCCTCAATGAAGTACAGCACTGCCCTCCAGACAGTACAGAGGGACCTGTGGTTGTGGAGTCCAGCGGGGACGAATTGATAATGTGTGAGGAGGAGGAAGAACACACTGTAGGGGGAGAGGAATCAGAGGTTGAGGATGAGGACAACATCTTTCCTCAGTAGAGCCTGTTTAGTTTGTACAGGGAGAGATGAATTGTTTTATTGGTGTGGGGGCCCAAACAAACCAATCATTTCAGCCAAAGTTGTTTGGTAGGCCCTGTCGCTGAAATGATTGGTTTGTTAAAGTGTGCATGTCCTATTTCAACAACATAAGGGTGGGTGGGAGGGCCCAAGGACAATTCCATCTTGCAACTTTTTTTTTTGCATTATATGACCAATCAACAGTCGTTTGCCATGTTCAAAAAGTAAAACCAAATTTAAACAAATTCAAGAAATTAAACCAAAAGTAAAATGCCATGTCATAATTTAAAACAAGAGGGATTGACGTGCTCTAGAACTACTGTATTGTTGTTTATATTTTATAAACACTACACTTGAAAGCTTGAGTCTTTCAATGAAAAAGTAACTCTCCATTGCACGAATATTTGCAACAGGGACAATTTTAGGGTTAAGAAAGTCAACAAATAACACTTCGACGCTGTCTGTCTTTATAAACACTACACTTGGAAGTTGGAGGAGGTATTGTGGCCCCGGCACCAAATTTACTACCGGGGCCACTCCACTGTGCAGTCCATATTTAGGTGTATCAGATATTAAACAACGGTGACAGTTGATGCCCAATTTTTTAATTATATTGTTGGCGCTGTAAAAAATTGTGTTCCGGGCACACCACACTACGCAGTCCATACCCTTTTTTGGTGGAATTCTGACCCGTGGAGGGTTTTTTAATTATATTGTGGCCTCGGTACCAAATTGTGTACCGGGGCCACCACACTACGCAGTCAAGAAAGATAGATGCGTATCATAGATAAAGTACATTCAGTGTTGTGGGGCAAATTGAAAAATATTCAAAATGCACTGACATTATCAAAAACAAGAGGTTTTCACACGCTGAAACTCCAACATGTATATGATGGAGAGGATGGAGGAGCAGCCGTATGTGCAGTGTAATGCAGACCTGTTGAAGGTTTTTTATATATTTTATTGTGGTGGCCAGTGGCCAGTCCTCTACGCAGTCCAGATACTATTTTTGGGTGTAATGCAGACCTGTTGAAGGTTTTCTATATATTTTTTATTGTGGTGCCCAGTGCCCACTACTCTACGCAGTCCAGATACTATTTTTGGGTGAAATTCAGACCAGTTGATGGGTTTTTAATTATATTGTGGGGAACACTCTACGCAGTCCAGAAAGATACCTCGTTGCAACGTTTTGTACTAAAAAAAATAAAATATTGTGAGGTGTTAGGTGTTCAGAATAGCGTTTAAATTAGTGGAAATGATTGTTATTGAATGTTATTGAGGTTAATAATAGCGTAGGAGTCAAAATAAGCCCAAAAACTTGATTTTTACACTTTTTAGTTTTTTTTCAAAAAAAATTCGAATCCAAAACCTTAAATCCGAACCAAAACCTTTCGGTAGGTGTTTTGCGAAACAAATCCGAACCCAAAACATCGCGAAAATCCGGATCCAAAACACAAAACACGAGACCTCAAAAGTCGCCGGTGCACATCCCTAGTTCTATGACAACAGCATGTTTGTGTAACATTTTGAGACAGTAAATCATATGTAAATTAGCATCTGTCCTGGTCCAGGTCAGGCAGAAGGTACCTTGACAGTATTCCTTTCCTGACAAAGGGTCTCCTGTTCTTTGTCTGTGTTAGAGATAACATGGAAATGTCCCCAATGATGAAGCAGACAGTCCTTAGTAAATTACACATTATTGTATTTTATTTTTGGATCTCAATTTTAGATAACTCATTGCTCCCTGTAACCAGAGCTACTCCTTGATGTTAAGCATTACAATGTAAAAGTCACTGTGTTGTATCCTGTTGGCATGAAGGGACATCGTTCAAACCCAGTGGATAAATGAGCTGAGCATGCTCATAATATCTTTGCTCATTGGCCCATTCAAATCTAGTCCTGATTGGTTGACTCAGTGCTGTCTACCCCCTCTATCAGATTAACCACCTGCTTATTTAAATTTATGGTGGGGGTGGAGACTCTATATAAACAGCACATGTTGCTGTATTGTGTGTGTACCATCCTATACTCCTGGGTGATCATCAGTACCACATACTGAGTTGTAACAGTCTTTGCAAAGACTATTTATGAGCAATAAACACCATCCTGCTTACAGGATCCTGCACAGTGCTTATTATTATCTGCTGTAATCCTGTGACCTACAGATAAAAGCTAAAATTGTAATCCATTCACCGACTGTCCCATATTGAACCCAGCATCCAGATTGCTCTGCCTACTACCCTGCAGTGCAAATCCTAAGTAAGCGGTCAGGTGGAACCAGCCACAGTCACCAGCAAAGAGGTGCTGCAGCAACCATATACAACACCCAGAAGTAAGAGGTTCCAGGTGCTGAAGCCTGGTATGGCAGTATCTACACTTCTACAGCTAATGTGCAGTTGGCACTCGCAGTTGGTGAGTGCCTGATTGCCGAGTAACACCAGTAGGAGTGGTCAGTTATGGCAAATTACTGTCTGTAAAAGGAAACCCCAAGACAAAGATAAGCTGATGAAAGAAAGACAGGATAGCAGAGTAACCCATTCCTGACACAATCAATGTTACCATTTGTATTGGATCACCTGTGGTTCCTGCTCTGATGTTCTACTGTTCCTACATTGTGCTTTTGACTTCCTGGTTTGACCCCTGCTGTTCCTGACACTTCTATTGGCATATAATTTTGGCTATATTCAATTCCTGGCTCTGACCCTGGCTACGTATTACTGCTCTTCTCAGTGCTGATTCAGGCTCTGATTAGATTTACTGGTACTGACCCGTTACATTTAACTACTCTTTTACCGCTGATTCCAGTTCTGACCTATGTTGACTACTCTTGTTCTAACCCGGATGGCTCGCCATCGACTGACATCTAAGGCAGCCACCTGCACGTGCCACGCAGCTAAGCCCAAACCTCTTTGCGCGGTCCCTGGTAAACACCTAGGGCGTGAAAAGACTCTGTGACACCTTCTTCAGTAGTGCCAACTGCTGGCAGTTATTCTTTTTCTTTTTGGCCATTTAGATGTGGTTACAGAGAAAGCCATGATGTATGTGTAACATACTGTCATGCTTATCAAATTATTGGGTGACCACATGTGATCTGTAATTGGGAACACGACATCATGGAAAACACCCCTCCCATTAGGAAAGACACTGCAACATGGGGGCAATGTCAATTTGTTTATACTAACTCACAAATTTTTAAGATGTAAAGCTATATAAAGTGTATAGGCATCTCAATTATATACCAGTTGGAATAATTATGTGGATGGAAATATGTGGATAAGACTAAAAGACAACTTAAACCAAAGAATACAAGAACATATTAGAAACATTAAGAAATGCATTGATAATCACTATATTCTAAGACATTTAACAGCACAACTCTAACCTAATTTTTTTCCTCTTATAAAGTTATCAAATATGTACAGTTTGGTAATAGAGGGTGTGATCTGCATAAAATATTTTCCCAAAGAGAAATGCAATAGATTTATAAATGTCCTAAAGGCCTTAATTATATTTATAAAACAGCTCCATTTTAATGAAAATTTTATCGTAACGTTAATTGTGCAGTAGTATGGGAATGTTGCCCAGATCTATAGCCTAAAATCTGAATTTACTTTAGTCAAACTGGTTTTCATTAAATCAAAATTAAGCAAACAAGGTGATACTGTATCTTGACAAAGGAAAAATACATACTTTAAAGGTCTGCTTTCTGTCAGCTTACCTTGACTATTTACTCAGAAATGTCCTGTGTTCCAGGTTGAATGAGGTTCTTTCAGTTTCAATGAGTTAATGACTCATAAATGCAAGATTTATTGCGAGATTTACCTTTATTTTTACGATAAACATATATAAAAGAAAAAAACAAATATAAAAAAAAAAGTAAATCAAATACTTAGCTTCCAATATGTTGAAGTAACAGCCAATTTCCAGGACCCCTCTTTCACACAGAAGCTGTAAAAACAATAGGCACTTTTCTTCATCAAGGTCCAGTCATGAGGCAAGGGTCTCTCTGGCTGCAATCCAGTTTTATACCCAGAGAACAAAGGGTCTTAGAATCAACTTACGTATAAGGGTATAGACATATTTTCAGACTCGCTATTGGTACATTACTGATAAGAAATAATATATTCTTGCTCATGTGCAGAAGCATCTGAGACAACGTCCTGGCATTATATGTGGAGATGTCTCGGCCCAGCCTTTGATCAGATAAGCATTTTGACAATACACACAGAAAAGTATGAATACAATAAAAATAGAGCTCAGTGGCCATTTTTTATAGGCCGGTTACATCCTGTTATTACAGAAGATCAATCAACCTTTTTTATTTGCCGTTTCAAATTTCAAAATTAGCTAAAATGTATATTTAGATCACTCCAATAAGAGTGTAGAATTATTATGGGAACATAATGGAACAAAGCAATATTTAGATTTACGGATCCTGGTCAGGGAAGGTGTATTGGGTGAGCTCTCTGTTGGAGCCCAGCTTGGATCACCATCTGGACCCTGTACTAAACTGGAGTAGCTCATGTTTTGATGCCTGACCCTACCTCCTTCACTTGCCCTACACTTGGGCACCACCAGTGACCGTCCTGGCTACTTCCACCTACTACAGGCCGCGGCTCTGGCCTATTCACCGCCGGGCCTTCCGATCTCCACAGTGAGGCTTGCTGCTCTGTTCCCGGCTGCCCACTATGCTGCCTGATCCTTCATCTGGACTCCCCGCTTATGGACATCTCTTCTTCCAATTGTGCTTCGCCAGACCGCTGCTCAAACTACAGGCCACGGCTTTGGCCTATCTTCCCTCTACCTCACCTACACATCTTCTGTCTCTGGTCTCGGTTAGGTTCCTTTCCTCACCTGCTGGGTCCTCTTTCCAGCTGATTCTCCACCGATCCTCCCTCAGCCGCTCTGGATTGCCTCTGGGACCCCTCTGCTCATCGCCCTCTATGTTTATTCCATTACGCCTCTGCGCCTTGCCTCCCGCCGGAGTCATCTCCTGAACTTTGTTCTCTAGATCTGGCCATCCACCGCTTCAGACCCCTGCTTCCTTCAGACCTCCTTCTACCTACAGACTCCATCTGCCTCTGTCTCTCCCTCCCGGATCAACTCTCCATTTTTCCTTGCCTCCCAGCTCTGCAGCTCCACACTCTTCTGCACCCTGTCTATATCCTATCTGGTCTACATCCCCTGCTTGCCTCTCTTTCTGCCTCCTGATTCTGGACCTCCTCCCCCATTTGCATCATGATTCTGGAACTACTGCCCCGTTTACCACCTGGACCTGCTCCCCCATTTCCCACTTGGACCTGCACTCCCGTTTGCCACCTGGACAAGGTCCCCTATTTGCCTCCTGGTTCTGGACCCATTCCCATGTCCACCTCCTCAATCTTGACCTGCTCATGTATGAAACTACTCCATATCCATCTTCTGTAACTGGACCTTCTGCTGGCTCCACCACTTGAATCTGGACCTGCTCCATATCTGAAACTACTCCATATTCATCTTCTGTAACTGGACCGTTTGCTGGCTCCACCACTTACCTACTACTGGGCCCTGTACTCACCTCGGTCCCTGTTACCCTAGTCTCACCTGTTCTCCATTACCCTGGACTTGAATTTTCTTCTTTACTGTATTGGTACTGCCTTGTTTTACTTAGACTTTTAGCTTTAGCCTACAATCTGATTACCCTGTGTTACTGCCTTATTCTCGTTTTAGTCTTTTATTTATTTTTTTTATTCATCACTGGGTGCCTATTAATGCTCACATTGATGATCTTTACATCTGTCTCCACATTCTGTACTCTCTCTCTTCTGCCCCTGATTCCTTCCACTCCTTTTTCCCTTACCTATTTCTCTTTTCACGTGTCCTGCTCTCTTACCATGCTTCCTCACTCCTTTCCTATTACCATCCTCTTCCCCTAGCCCCTCTCTCTGCCCCAATTTCAACCCCCACCACCCTCTAGCTATCCCGCTAACCTGACGTTCATCTATATGCTCTCCCTGACTTCTCTAATTCCCCCTACCCTCACTCTGACACCATATCCTCTCCTTCTCTGTTGTCTACCCCTGAACCCCTACTGCCTAAATCCACCCTCACTAGGCACAACCTTGATGCTCTGGACCCTACCTCTTTCTCCTCTTCTTTCGAAACTCTTCTTTCCTCTGTTCCTACCCTGGTCTGCCCTGACCAGATGACCTCTCTCTACATCACTCCCTCACCACTGCCCTGGATGCTCTTGCCTCCACCTCTTCTGTCCGCCATTGCCGTCTGATACCTCAACCATGGCACTCCAAATTTACCCGCTTCCTTCAGAAGTGCACTCGAGCTGCTGAATGTCTCTGGAGGAAATCTCACTCCCTGGCTGATGTTCTTTACCTTAAGTTTATCCTCTTCTCCTATGGTTCCGCCCTCTCCCTTGCCAAACAATCCTTCTTTAAGTCCCTTATTATCAGTTATCCAATCCCCGCCACCTCTTTGCCACATTCAACTCTCTCCTCTGCAACCACCTCTCCAGTTTCCACTTGGTTAATTCCCTCCTCGACCCCCTGCACTCTGGATTCCGCTGCCTACACTCCAATGAAACTTCCCTGGGCAATGTTACCAATGACCTTCCCCCCTGCTCATTCTCTTGGTCCTCTCTGCAGCCTTCAACACCATGGACCACCCCTTCCTTCTCCAGACCCTTCTTTCCCCAGCCTTTCTGGCACTGTCCTCACATGATTCACCACATACTTTGCCAACTGCTTCTTCTCTGTTTCCACTCCTGACTCTTCCTCACCCCCGCACCGCCCTCCCCGTTGGGAGTCCCTCTGCGCTCTGTTCTCGGCCCTCTTCTTTTCTCACTGTACACTTCAAAAGGGCACTCGTAGCCCATCTTTTCCTCAAAGCCTACTAGACATCCACCTAAATTTCTCTATTCTTTTTCTCCTCCTCCCTCTTTCCTGTTCATGTCCCTCTTGCGTTTTATCCCCTCCACTGACTCCTCTCGTGTCTGCTGTCTGTTTTTCCTTTCTTGGACAAAAGGGCAATTGAAAGACAGATTTGCATATCAGTGCTCCTTTAATAGTGATGTCACAGAGGAAGGGGGTCTTAACAAGGAAGAACGTTTAAATAGCAATTATAGCGTTATCAATTTTTGGTAGTCAGTCTGCTACTGAGAATTGTCCATCTTCTAACCTACCCCTTAGTGGAAGACAATGTGAAAAAGTATGTGAGAAAAGTTCTTCTATTGCTGTTTTATTTCTGTTTTATTTTATGAACAGTTTTGCATTTACATTTAAGTATGTACATTTGCCATCCCAATGGGTATTGTGACTTTTGTCACATTAAATCATATTTAATAACATTGTTAAAGACTTCACGCATCAGGCTTGGTATTTCTAACTCTACATTTATGCAAGGAGTTGTTTGGTTTAAAGAATCGAAGTTGGGATAAAATTTTCAAATAAGTAAGGGATTAATTTAGTTGTGGCAGTACTTTTTGTTTAATAGTGAGTGTGAGAAGTATTTTGGGGGTTTATTAATAATTTTTAGACAAATTTGAGCAATGGTCAACTCTGCACTAATACATAAACCTAATATATTCAGGCTTTTTATTGAATGTAATAAAATTATTAGGATTCTATAGATTACGATTTACCTTAAATTCATAAATCCCTGGTTAAAAAAAGCATATAATAGAAATACAAACTTATTTTAAAGATAACATCTCCGTCTTGAACCACTTACAGGATTTTGATTGGCAAGGCAACTATCACTGGGCAAGTATAGACGTCTAATCATTAAATGCTTTGATCAAACAAGAGGAATACAGGCATGTAAAGAAATATATAATGAAAAAACTCACAGACAAAACACATACTCTTTGTGTTTTGATTGATTTAATTCTGACATATAGTGAATTTATATTTCTCGATTTCGATTTATAAATATGGAGGACAGCAATGGGGAATGTTTTTGCCACCAGCAGTGCTAACACATATGTGGGAGTCTGGGAAAGTTGTTTCATCCATGGTAAGAATCCATTTACGTATGTAACATTTTAGAAAAGATATTGATGATATCCTGATGGCTTGGAAATGTAGCCAGGAAGAATTCAGCAACTTTATAAATTAAACTGATGTTAATGATTTCAATCTTAAATTCACACTGAAATTACATCAAGACCAGAACAACTTTTATGTTCCAGTTAGAAACTGGAATCAAGATAACACTGGAAATTACATCAAATCAGTTAATAATATAGGATAATATTAAAAATAATAAGTAAACACATTGTATATAGACACTGAAATATTCTCCTTAGTGATCCACATTTCATTAATTCCATAGCAGATAAACCATGCATGATCTGTAAGAAATCAAGAACCTTGAAAGTCATACTATCTCCAAGCTGTTTAAAACAATACTAGATAAGACTAAAAAGTCAGACTGATTGGAGTTAAATAAACCAATGGATTCTGATGTGGACACTGTAAATATATACACTCAGAGGCGACTTTATTAGGTACACCTTTCTAGTACGGGGTAGGACCTACCTTTACCCCAGAACAGCCTGAATTCTTTGTTGCTTGGATTCAACAAGGTGTTGTAAACATTCCTTAGAGATTCTGGTCCATGTTAACCTGATAGCATCACGCAGTAGCTGCAGATTTGTTTTCTGCACATTAACCCTGCAAATCTCCCATTCCACCACATCCAAAGGTACTCTTTTGGATTAAGATCCATGTGTTTATGCCCATTCACTAAATATTTTGTCTGTCGCACCATTCTCGCAGGAGATCATCAGTTACTGAGATACTATGTCTGGCACCAACAATCAATCCACGGTCAAAGTCACATAGATCACATTTCTCTTGGCCATGTCTGCATTCTTTTATCTATTGAGTTGCTGCTACAGTATTGGCTGATTATAACTTTGCATCAACAAGCCGGTGTACCGGTGTGCTTAATGAAGTGGCCAGTGAGTATATGTCACTTTGCTCAAGCTAATTCAAAATTTTGAGAGGTTCCTCTCACATTGTTTCAGATTAAAAGCTATATGAGTATATCAATGATATACCTATTGGCATAGTCATGGAGATTGAAATATTTGGGTAAGACTAAGACAACTCAGGATACGAGAACATATTAGATATTAAGAATTGTGTTAATATCTATGAACATATACCACTGGGTGATAGAGGTGGTGAGCTATATTTAAAAATAAAATAATAAACAATTCTCACAACTTTATTGCCCTATTATCTATACGGTGCATGTGCTGCTGTTGAATGCTAGAGCTCCAGATGTCTTCATCTATACCCACCAGAGCATCAAATGCTCCCCTTGTCCTCCAAATGTTAGTGTAAGAGAAAATGGGATTTTTGTACTTACCATAAAATCCGTTTCTCTTCACACATTTGGGGACACTGCTCACCATGTGGTATTGAGGACACTGTCCAGGAGTAAGGCATTAAAAAAACTAGACACTTTTCTAGCGCTCCACCCCCCTCATGCCCACTGGATGGAAAGTATCAGTTATTTTAACTAACAAAGGCGTCAAAGAGAGGACAAAGTCACATTCAACTGAACCATCAGAAAAAGTGGTGGGAACGTAGTGTCTCCCAAATGTGTTAAGAGAAACGGATTTTACGGTAAGTAAAAAAAATCCCATTTTCTCTTACACTACCATTTGGAGGACACTGCTCACAATTTGTGGGTACGCTCAGACTGAGTCCTGCTAAAAAAAAATTTGCCCAAAACTGGCGCCTTTAGAATCTGGAAAACGTGTGGACGGAAGACCAGGTAGCTGTCCAACACAACTACTCAACTGAGACCACGGCCCATTCTGCCCAAGAGGCACGAACCAACCTCGTAGAATGAGTAGTAGGACTGTCAGGAACTGGAGAGATAAGCCTAATGAATAGTTGCAGTAATCCATTTGGCGACCATTTGTTTAGAGGTCGGCTGGCCATGTACAAAACTAAGAGACTATCTCTCATGCTGTTGTGTGATCAACATAGATCCGCAAGGCTCTGACCACATCCAGAGGAAGAAGAGAATCCTGACCGCTGAAATGCAGATCCTGAAGTAACGCAGGAAAAAACAATATTCTGGTTTATATGAAATTAGGAGACCATTTTGGGCTGAAAAGAGGGCTTGTTACGCAACCGCTCCGATCTGTGTGAACAATAAGGAGAACTGACCGGCAATACAGAACTGCCGCTCAGAAACACGCCTGGCTGAGGAAATCACTAGTAAAAAGGAAACCTTCCATGTGAGAAACTTCAAAGAAACAGAGTCTAACTCTTCAAAAATAAATTTTTGCTATGCCATGAGAACCAAGTTTAGTTCCCATGGCTCCACCAAAGGAACAAAAGGTGGCTAAACATGAAGGACCCCCTGAATAATGGTGTGGACATCTGGTATCAGAGCCATTCGCCTCTGGAAGTAACCATACAAGGCAGAAACCTGGACCTTCAGGGACACCAATCTCAAGCCCTTGTCTGGGCCATTCAGGAGGAACGCCAAAACCCGAGCCAAACAGAAGGAAGAAGTGGGAACCCCTTGCTTCTCACACCAACCAATGATAAGATAGTAATTACTAGAAGAAGTTGGTTTTCTGGATGTCCTTGTCTGAAAGGCCTTTTTGTCTAAGAATCAAGGCTTCAACCGCCAGGCCGTCAAAGCCAGCCGGAACCTGGCTGAGAAGATCCACCCTGAGAGGGAGTATCCAAGGTATATCTACAGTTATGGCGAGAATATCTGCGCAACATGACCGGCTAGTTGGGAGCTAGAAGAATCAATGGAACCTTTTCACACTTTGCCTTTTTTACCACCCGAGGCAACATCGGGATTGGAGGAAATATCTACACCAACTTGTTGCCAGACCAAAGGGTAGTGCCCCAAATTGAAACTGGGATGGGTCCGCTGCAAACCTGAGAAGGTTGAGGGGGCCTTTCCAGACGAGTATGTGAAGATAAGCATTCTTGATATCTAAGGATGCGAGGAACTTGTTACGTTCCATGGAGTTGAAGACAGAACAGATGGATTCCATCCTGAAGCTGGGTACCCTCAAGTGAATGTTGAGGGATTTGAGGTTCAGAATGAGGTGGAAAGACAAATCTGTTTGGTTTTTTTTACGAGGAAGAGGTTCCAGTAATAACCCAAACCCCATTGCACCTTTGGAACCAGACAATCACTCCTGACTCCTGACCCCTACAGGGACTGAATGGTCCCCTGAAGAGCCACTCTCCTTGCCTCGTTTCTTGGAAGGACATGAATCGCTGCGGTGGCGTAACTCCGGCCATCACTCTCCTTACCCAGGCATCTGTAAAAGAATTGAACCACTACTCCCAAAAGAGTAGGAGACGAGCCACCGCCACAGAAGTTCTGGGCGGGGAAGAAGAAAGTCTTGAAGGCTGTTTGTCCACTGGCTTGTTGCAGTACTTCGTCCCGTCCAGGCCTGCCTCTTTGGGCAACACTCGGGAGGAGTAGAGGATAAACCTTGAATGGCAGCACCGCTAGATCTTCCAACAAAGCGAAAGGAGTGAAGCTTTTGCCCTTTGACTTAGGTGCAGCATCTAGGAAGAACAAACTTTCCCCTCCAGTGGCCTAAGATATGAACTTGTCTAAGGCCAGACCAAATAACACTGAGCAATTATAAGGTAAGGCCTCCAGGGCTTTCATGGATTCAGCATCTGCCTCCCAAGATCTGAGCCAAATCGTGCATTTAGCCGCCACTGCCAGTGATGAAGTCCCGGACAATCCCTGCCCCCTAAATCTCTGACAATTGTGGAAAAGATGGAAAATAAATAGTTTTGTTTCTTTTTTTTCATTTAAACAGGGAAACCTGAGGGGCCACCTGATCTACCTCAGTAATATTAAGTGTCTGTCTTACCGCTACGATAAGATCTTCCACTCCCTGCTGACTGGAGGAATCATCCACCCAGGTCCTTATTATCTGAGTCTTCCTATAGTTCACCCTCCACCTGAAGGGAAGGGTCTGTATCCGAATCCAGCAGCTCTTGCGGCTGAGTCTGAACCTGGTGCTTATGCTGCCTATCAGAGGATGAAGACTAACATCTTTTCTAGGGAGGAAAAAACCCTAACCAGTCCCTGGACTAACTTTTGCAGGGAGGGTCAAGTGACGACTCTACTGCATCAGAGCTCCGTGAGATGCCTATCCCAAGGGAATAGCATCTATAAATTGAGTTCACAGAGGAAGAGTAGGAAAAATATCACCACCATTAGGCAGCTTGGCATGACACCTGGAACAGGTGAAATATACCACTAAGCTGGCTCTGGCAGCCTTTGATTTGGAACGTGTTCCTCTTTCTGACATGATGCAATACAGAAAACAGTAAGGAAACAGATAACTTTCTATTACAGACTGTTTTCTACAGTGTGTCTCCTCTAAGTCTATACACACAATATGCAGACGTGCAACAACACAAACATATATACATAATGTAAATATATAGTATATATAGCTATATGTGTTTGTGTGAGGTAGCACCAACTAAACATAGAGGGCACAATAGCCTATATCAGAAAACAAATCAGTACTCAACCTCTACACAGAAAGGGAATGAAAAATCACTCAATATCCATCATTATGAAATAGTTACAGGATATATAGACTGCAAAGACAGATAAGTTTCCCTCAAGAAATAATGTCTACAGGCACCACAGAGGCTCAGGAAGCACTGAGAAATGGCGGGACAGGAAAAAGCCCAGCAAGATAGGAGGTGTTACCTCACCCATTAAAGCACCTCCTCTCCAAATCAGCCCTGTAAAATGGCACCTGTAGTACTATATCTAATGAAAGCTGTAATCTCCTCCGCTTCTTCAGCTGGTGCCTGCCCTGTGTAAACAGAGCGGACAGGGAGCGCCGGCAGCTCCATCTCAGCCTGCGTATGGGGAGACTGAAGCTGCTACTGCAGCCCAGTTCTGTTGTCCTGGTTGAACAGCTGGGTGCTTGGTCACCGCTCTAGGTGACTTAGTGACCCTTTCACCGGGAGACCCAGGTATGCAGTGGGTGTTGTAGCTGTGAGCATCGCACTCCTCACAACCACGGTGTTCACTCTCTGGAAGAAGGAAAAACATAAGAGTAAAAATAAAATACCTAAAAAATACGCCATAGGCACTAACTAAAATACCCCCCCACTAATTCTTTACGTTTCCCCCCGTTTTCTTTCTCATGCCTTGCACCTCCCTGCGGCTACTAGATTGTAGTGAAATAATTGTATAGACGCCCGATTGCAGCTGCCAATTTTCTTTAACATTTCCCAGAGATTATTGAATGTTACATAACTTTTATCATACAAACTGTGTTTAGTATTTTTATACTTTTTCAGCTTTATATTTTGTTATAGCTGTATATGATGCAAGCTGATATATTCAACTTTACAATAATACTTGAGAAACATTATTGTATTGTTTTCTCATAATATGCTTCCAATAAAATGAACCAAAAAATAAAATATGGACTTAATCCACCCAAGATACTTATGGAAAGACTAGAAGTTTGCATTCATCTTTTCTTGTACTTTCATCTGCTCTTGATTTGCAATTGTCTTTCCACACACAGGTGAAGGAACCAGAACGGTCATACATTGAAGCAGGAGTCTGGGTCTATTTATATAGAATGTTTTCAAGGTGGACTAGTCATAAGTGCTGCTATGTCTTAACACCTGATCTGCACCCATACAAGTCTCCTGTTTCAGGAAATGGCAAACATGTACTGTTAAGGGGCCATGGGGACTGGGTTTGGGAAACACTGCCTTCAATAAAAAATTAAGTTGTTAAATGTAATGATCAGTATCTGAATCTTCTAAAATGGAATGGGTTTTTTTTTTTTTTTAAAAACAGCACTCAAACAATACTAACCATATTTCTCTTTTGGACATAGAAGACAGCAAGTATAACTCCACTGTACTGTAATGCGACTAACAGAGCTATTTGTCAACTTCACATAACACCCAAAGGTATAGATTATGCTTGGCTATAATAAATGCAGCCAACTCCCAAGAATCAATGTGTAGAATGGTTTTCTGTGTGATATAGATAGATATATATATATATATATATATATATATATATATATATATATATATATATATATATATATCTATATGAAGAAGGGGCTCCGATTAAATTGGTCAGCTATGCATTACCAGGAAGATCCACATCCTAAGCCAAAACATTAAGGCTGTAAATGTGTCCAGAAGCTAAATAAAGGGCTACTAACCCTTTAAAATAGGAAGGTCTTTGAGGCAGAACAAGGTGCTGTGTCCGTCTTAATGGGTCAATAACTACCCTTTCTGCTCAGTTCTGCACAACATTAAAAAGAAAGCAGATAAATTATGGTATACACTTCTGACTAGAGTTTAGTGTCCATATTTGAAGCCCTAGAAGCTCAAATTGAGCGTGGCATTTAAAAAAAAAAAATGTTTTGCATCATGATTTTAAACATTTGTTCAATAAATGCTTTATTGATAAAAGTTTCCAAAATAATCAAAAGATGGAACTAAAATCTTATCAGACAATGAAGTATGCAATCAAATGCATTTAAGGATGAAGTGTAGATCTAGGGAGTATGATTTAGTGAGGTTATTTGTAGATTAAGATGAACACAAACAAGCTATTTAATAAAATAGGAAATTATAGTTTATAATGTTCTTGAAATAATTGCACAAATATAGAACTGGTTATTTTTTGTGTACTATCCTATATTGACTTGTTACTACTGTAGGCATATGCTCATTGCATGTTTGCAATATGTGCTTTCCTTAATGAATTCATTTAACCATGGAATAAAGCTGGAGAATGCGATTCTAAATCATTTTTCCTCTCTGTACTATTTATAACCAAGCATATTTTTAAAGGACTGCCTCATGTTCAGATCACAGGATGTCCATGTCTCATACCATATGCCATCAATGGCCATACTCTGCTCCTAACACCAAAGCCATTTTCAGTGGAAATTACAAGTGGATAAGAGACAGGAGAGTTTGGAGACTGAGGATAAAAGGACAGACTAGTTTAGCAGACAGGCCTGTTGAAGCTACACTACATGGCCTTATGTGGGCACCTCTTCTAATTAGTGTTTGCCCATTTCAGCCACACCCATGTTTAACAGGAGCACAAGATAAAGCAAACTGCCATGTAACCTCCAGTCATTAGCAATAGAATGGGTCATACTGAAAAGCTCACTGACTTTCAATGTGGCACAGTTATAGGATGCCAACTTTACAACAAGTTTGTCAAACTTCTGCCCTGCTAGAGCTGCCCCGATTACTGTTATTGTAAATTGGAAAGGTCTAAGTCAGGGTTTCCCAAACAGTCCTTATGGCCCCCCTAACAATGCAGGATTTCCAGGTGACAAGTGAAATATTTAGTTCAACCTGTAGATCTGTTACACTGTGTCAGTCAGCAATAAATACACCTGTGCTCCAGCAAGGAAATATGAAAAACATTCAGTTAGGGGGCCAAAAGGACTGGGTTTGGGAAACCCTGGTATAGCAACAACCTATCAGCCACGAAGGCTCAGAACAGGACTTTCAAATGCTGAACCATGTAAAAATGGTCTCATTGCAGAGTTTCAAACTGCCACTGGAAGCACAAAAGCTATTTGTTGGGAGCTTCATGGACTGGGTTTCCATAGCAGAGCAGCCGCACACTAGTCTCAGACCATGATGTGCATTGCCAACATTGACTGGAGCGGTGTATAGCACACCGCCATTGGATCCTGGAGCAGTGGAAACATACCCTGGGGTGACAAATCAAGCTTCAACATCTGGCAGTCTGACTGACAAATATGGGTTTGGCAAATGCCAGGAGAATGCGTCAGACTCTTAAGCGTAGTGCCAACTGAAAATTTGATGGAGGAATAATGATTTTCGGTTGTTTTACATGTATTGGCCTGGGCTAATGACACAGCATACAATGACATTCTAGGGAATTGTGTGCTTCCAAGCTTTGTGGCAACTGTTTGGGGGGTGGGGCCTTGTTTCAGCATGTCGGTTACATGTATACACAACAAGGTCCATCAAAAGAAAAAAAAATGTTTTCCCAAGTTTGGTGTGGAAGAATTTGATTGGCCTGCACAGGTTCCGCCCTGACCTCAACCCCACTGAAAACCTTTGGAATGAACTGGACTGCAAACCAGGCCTTATGACCACGTTCCAAAATCTACTGGAAAGCCTTCTCAGAAGTGTGGAGGCTGTTATAACAAAGGGGTGACTAACTATATAACTGCCCATGATTTTGGAACGAGATGTTCAACAAGCACATATGGATGTAATGTTCACGTGTCCTCATATGTTTGGCCATGTAATGTAGGAAACCACCTGCAATTTTTTGTATAATACAAATATTTTAATCATGTAGAAAGAAAAAATGCACATCTTTAATAAGCTGCATCATTGTTACCTTTTAAGCTATATATGTTTACATCAAAACTAAAAAGCAATAAAACGATCAAATCAAAGGACAAAACCAGTCAACAGCTCATGAATTAAGCATTTTATTGAAGCATTAGGTCTGTGGTACAGATACATTTTCAGTACAGTTCAATTGATCAAAGTCACCTAATAATGCAATGAATTCATCTCCCATCTTTTTCAAACAGGTCAGCAGTATAATTATATATTACTGTGCACTTTCCTTTATTGTGAGGTATTTTATATACCTGGGTTAAATTTAGTCAAAGTAGAGGCTTCAATTATTTTCAGACACTTAATGTGTTTTCAATTTCTGGACAACTTAATATAACCTATCCCACCCTCACCAATGTAGTATATATGGAAGGTCTCATACCTGGGGAGCTTTGCTATTGGAGTACTCAATCTGTCCAAGTGTTCATATAAAGTACTCTATTAAAGAGGACTGAAATGGCTGCAAAACATTTTAAATTGCAGCGAAAATTAGCGAACTGCAGTGCAATCCAGCTCCCAGATGCAGGTAACAGGGGGACCCCCATACTAACTGTGGGTGCAGGTTATATTAAGGAAACAGTATACAACCCATTTAATGACAAACCATTTTAAATATTGGTCCTCAAAATAAGTACAAAGGATAGAACAGGTACCTTTAAATACCATATCTAAGCAAAGGTTTATTAAACTTCTTGAATGAAGCTCGATATTTACAGATGCTCAGAAAGACCATGGATGTTCCAATGCATTGATTTCAAACCAAGTGCTGTTTTAGAACATTACAAAAAGTGTTTATGTATAAATACATAAGGAACATTGCTGAAACATATCCAGAATGGATACATAAAATAATATCAAGAGACAGGGAAGAGATAGTAACAAGTTACTTCAGAGCTCCAAATGCAACACAAGTATTTGAAAACCTGCATTAATCACAATTGACATTAAAAAAGTTTCCTGTCCATAGTTCTCATTAACTCCCCACATTATATGCTACCTACACATGGTTAAAAAAACAAAACGGTATCACCACCACACCATTACAGAAGGGAGAGCAGATGAGGTCACATCACTGTTAAATACAGCATAGTAGTCACATGAACAATGTCACAGGCCATCCCCTTTTAGTGGCAAGATGAAAAGGCATTGATTCAGCTTGAAATAGAGGAGTTGAGATCTGGACTGGTTTACAGCATATTGTTCAGACACAATCAGAAATGTCAGATACTGTGAAAGTTATTTTTGCAGAGAAAGATCCAGGCCAAAACTGGCAACAAAGCCAGAGTACTGTCAGATTGCATGGGCTTCAAGTCACCTGTAATTACCCCCTTCCATATATGATTCAAATTCTTAAGGAAGAGGGAAATTATCAATAACTTAATTTAAAAAACAAACAGTCCCCAAGCAAGAAATTAGAACAGGCCTGTCCAACCTGCGGCCCTCCAGATTTTGTGAAACTTACAAGTCCCAGCATGCCCTTCCAGCTATCAACAGGCTGTCTACTGGCAAAGCATGCTGGGGCTTGTAGTTTCACTACACCTGGAGGGCCGCAGGTTGGACAGGCCTGAATTAGAACATTGCATAACAGTTTAAGCAATGACTAAGGACAGTTACTAGCCTTAAGCAGACTTTTCTAACCTCTATCCAAAATGAAAAAAAAAAATAAATGATGCTACATATAGCCAGAAATATGGTCCAGTGAACATACAGCATGCATGTAATTCTGCAGTAAGTCCACAATTCAAACCTATTATGTGTATTGGCTCTGGGACAGAAGCTAGTGGGGGCGAAAACCTTGTCTGTGGGGAATTTTTGGTGACACCTGTAGAAAACTTATGCTGTGTGTTGAACTATGTGCATTTTTACAAGTATTATGGAGTCTAGTAGAGTATGTGTTTAAGTTATCCACATGCACTTCAATTTCACAGCATGAGTGGCATAGATTACCTACACACAGGAGAGAGCATTCATGCAAGTTATCTAACTCCTTGATATAATTATGGATACAATTCAAACTCATACTATGATTATATTCAGGGCTTCCTGCAACTACTAGGTGATGGTTGTGGAAAACATGGCCCCCGGCATCATTAGCTAGCAAGCACCCACCACCTCTTTCATTGGTTTTCTTTTTACGTTTTCTCTTCATTATTCCTAATCAACTTTGCTGCAGCTGATTCTTGGCAAAACTGGTGAAAACGAAATTGTAATCGTTGAACTGAGCAAACTGGCGATCCAGTTGCTTAAAGCCTTCAATCTTCTGAGCACAAGTAAATGCGGTACGACATTTGGAGCTCTGGAAAAAAACAACAACACAAGGCTTAATTGTCAAAGGTCAGATACACAGTAATGTACACCTATAACAAGCCAAGTTACATATAATATTGTGCATTGCCTTTGTTAGGAATATTAATGTGAATAAGGGTGTGGCTTATTTCTGGAGTATATATAAATCACAAAAAATTACTTAGACCACAAATTCAAGGGAGTTGTCTAAAATAGCATGAACAGGTTTAGCAATCGCCTAAATTTAATTACACTGAAAAAATATCCCCAAATGGTCCTAAAAATGGATTCACTTAGGTTGTTGCTTTAAAAATTTGTCAACTCTAGATTCATCTTTCAAACAGATTTCACATCAATACTCTGAAATGATTTTGAGAGTTACAAACTGTAATCGATGTTATTTTTAGTCTGTCTTAAGCTGGTTACACACTACAGGTTTTTCATCCAATAATTGGACAAAACAGCCGACATCCAACCGTTTGGTCAGATATCGTGTGAGTGTGTATACTTACACGATAAATGAAAGTCGGCCCAAAGTGCCGATCATCCTTTCATTTGGTTGGTCGTACTGTTTGATTTTTGTCGCTCCAGTCACTGTCTGCCCAGAGAGTTAGCAGCCTGTCACTGTGTATGTGCAGAGCGCAGCCTGTCACCATGTCTGTGCAGCCTTTCCACCGCTTATCTATCCTTACATGTATGCAGCCTGTCACTGTGCCCATCACATGCTGTTCTGTTCCTTGTCTGCAATGCAAAGTGCAACATAGGAATAGTTGCCATGCTGGTCCTCACCACCTCCATTTGGCTGCTGGGACATACCTGAGCTGCGATGCACGAGTTAACCCCTTCCCAGCTGAATACCCCTTTCGGTTGGAAGATCTTCACTCCCTCAAAGGTAATTTTAGGTAACTTTGGCCAGCAATGAATGGGTTAACCGGGCTCCGAGATGTAGTGAGAACTGTCAGGAATGACTCAGTTAACAGCTAGGGCAGCAGCGTATTTAGAGCAGGAGATCTGAGCACAAAGGAGGTGTATAGTGCGTTAGGAGAAGTTACTGCAGCACATAAATTATACTCTTGACACAGTCTGGTCGTAAGTCACAGGTGCTGTATTGGAGCTAGTGTCTTACCTGAAGTCAGCCTTTGCTGAAACACTTATCTTATATAGCAGTGTGAAAATTAACATCTTAGCTTCTGAATCTTACAAAGTTCATTGAGCATTTTGCTTTACCCACTGCCACCCAGGGCAGCTGTCACTTGTAGCCGATGATTATGACAGATGAAGAGCAGAGATCTGAAGGTAATTGGGTATAGTGTGTACACCTGAATCGGCAGCCTGATCGGCACTTCAGTCATTTATACAATCATTCGAGACAACAAATTGGTCTAAAGGTTTTGTAGTGTGTACCCAGCTTTAGGTAGAAACTAAAAATCACTCAAGCAGTTTCAATAATTTTAATTTAAAAAGCTGTAACTGCAGTTGAACAGAAGACTATGTATACACAATGTTGTTGATGTAAGCATTAGTAATCACAATGAGAGCAATGTTGTTGATGTAAGCATTAGTAATCACAATGAGAGCCCACTTATCGTATTCACAGAGTAATAACCATTCAAGGCAGAAACTGGTGGCTGAACATTGGCCTATGCGCTGTTGTAACATGTCTAAACAAATCTAGGCTTACAGAACGCATTTCTGGGATAGACTATATGCAGTTTTCCCTTTGCACAACGTGAGCTTAATATACAGGCCAAAATGGATGTTCTAAACAGGACGCCATAATGGATGTAGGACATTTCAAAGCACTTTGCAGAGAATACATTTGGTGGCATTATAAAGATAGTATAAAAAGTTCAGCATTATAAACATAATGCCCTTTTATACTTTATATTCACAATCGAAGTTATCTAGGACACAGACAATCACGTTACCTGATTAACGAAGAGGGTGGTCACAAACTTCCTTGGCTTGAAAACATCCACAACTTTACTAATGAGATCATCATATGTTGTTTGCGATACATTAGTTTCAAAACTAACATAGGAAAAATCTGGCTCTGGAGTGATGTGAATAGTCCAGTAAGTTCCCTAAGAACACAATGTATTACAATACAGTTAAACATTTAGTATAACTAGTACAAGCCACAAATTAGACTAAACAAAATATACTTACATCTGATTTCATCCCATTCATTGAGTAACCACAAGGACTGAACATTGTAGCATCAATGACAGAACCTGGTATCAGGTCACGAATTCCACTCATCTAAGAAATAAATACAACCGCTACCAATTAAATGGATTCTAAAAAGAGACAGTAACAGGTTAGTCAGAGTAATTGCAGTCCTACTACTGTAATACAGTGATGCTGCTAATTATGTTAGGAGCGCATAACTTCTGCTCTATTTTGTAGGAATTGGCTCTTTATGTAAAGATTTAGGACTTCTCCGTCAGATAGTAAATGAATACACAAACTTTTATGGGAAATTAAGTGCTGAATATTAAACTTACACGAGTGACATCATTTGCAGTAACACCATCTTTCATGTAGAACTGGTCCATGATCTCTGGGTCAAGCTCACTCATCAAAATTTCCAGTGTCTGATCTGGCTGGTTGATGACAAATCCCTCTGGGACATCGAGAGTATACAAATACCTAGAAATGGGAACACAGCACACAAATTAGTGACCGCTTGCTGCCAAGCTTTGAGGTCATATGGCCTGTACTATCTTACACATTGTGACAAGACCAGCCTTTATTTGCATACTGCAGAAAACTATGTACAGCTACCATGTAAATTCTACCTGTGCAATCTTGTTGTCCTCACAAATCAAAATTCAGCAATATAGAAATTTGGAAAACCAAACAAAATACCAATATCGCACACATTTAATGTACTAAATGTATATAAAAAAGAGCAGCATATTTATGCACTCTTATAAATGACACTTAATGCTGTGTAGCTAGTCTGTCTGAACAAACCAGGTTAGACTCTCCTCTGCTGAATCCCTTCCTGGACCACCCTATCTACACTATGGAGATGTAAGAGTACACGCTGATGGAAGGGGAATATTGTACATTTCACTTTTCCATATCACAACAACTACTTTACAAGAAAGATTAACAAAGAGCTGAATGTTTGTAAATATACGTATATGTTAATGGCTTGGGTCAAAAACAAAGTAAATTACATACCAGCAATCAGAATTTATACGTCCCATGCAATAAGCTGCTCCATCTGAAATAAGAAAAGAACAAAACGCTGATTTATAACTAGCAATGAATGCTATAGTGGACATGTTTATACCTTATTTAAATACCACAATTTGAAAATACAGCAGGTAATTTCTATCACTATTCAGGTTTAATTGAAGATATACAGCACACTACCACCACTCCACTGTCAGAGCTCCCAATGGAAAACCCCATTTACATGAGGCTGGCATGATAAAAACTAGAGGTGAACTTTGGTTGCAACGCCAATCTGACCAAGCCACCTGTGTTCCCATTAGCCATACACACTGGCAGGTGAAGAAAAGTTGTCTTCCAGTTTAATTTTGATCGCCAACTTGGGGTAAGCAAGCATTCAGTATTCCGTTAATGTGTAAGAAACCCCCTGAAATTACATGACTTTTGTATAACTTACTTGGGAAAATTTCATTTAGGAATTCAACTTCTTCCTGGAAATTTCTGTGTGGGTATTCCTGGTGGTCTGGTTTCATAAAGTTTTTACGTGAATAAAAAAAGTTCTGCAAAAGAAAGTACTTGAGCAATGAACAGCCTCTCACATTAAAGTAGTCTACTTTTATTTACACTGTAAGCTAAACATTTCTTCTGACAGTCAAAAAACATTTCAACTTGGTGCCAACCATCGTGCAGAGATACATTGGTTTAAAGTGCTTTTGTAGTGATTTGCGTATGAGGACTGATCTCAGATGACAAGTTGGTTGAAAAACGCAAGCTTGCTTTCACCAGTGAAGTTAGCTGCATGTCACCCTATTATTTAGGAAGTTTACATAGTAAATAACCCATGTAAATACTAATCACCTACATCTAAGAATGAATTTACACTGAATTACCCATCTTTAACGGCTCACTTGTGACAAAGTGATGTCTTCTTGCTGTAAGAGTTGTCACTCATAGCTCTAGTTAGTGATCATTCAAATGGAATTCTGAGAGTGTGCTGCGGCTGTCTCTGGCAACCAGGGAATACTCAACAAGTGCCAGCTATTACTGTGAGAATGTTACATGTTATAAATATGGGTCTGCGGGCTATCAATAGCAGAACTACTACTTTACGCTGTAGGAAAAAGCCTGCTATTACCTCCTTTACTGCTACTAACGCAATTCCTTTATTGTGAATCTGGAACAAAACTACAGATACAGGATCTATTACCTGGCCGATTGGCATCTGTGTGTGCCAAATAGCTAAAATGTGGGTCATCAAAAGCCCTGCATGTTTTGAGACTCCCCTGCAATCTACACAGATCCGCTCACCAAGCAACCACAGATAGTAACACTGTCAACCCCATCAGTGCATAACTACTGCATTTCCAAAAGTATGTATAAGCGGTTTGATTGCTTTATTGTAACTCCCTTCATAGAAACACATTTAGTTGATACGTGAACAGGCACCAGACTGAGTGCTGAGAAATGAATGTAAATTCACCTCATACACTGGACTAATGAGAATATGCTGGGCGTAGGGGTGGATCAATGGAAAATACACCCTCCCATCCATTTACATAACACCTACGGCAAAACAGATCTTCAAAATTGTATTATATTCAGGTGTTGTATTTCTTGTAAACAAACGTACATGATAGGCATTATGGAAAGTGGGTTGCTATGAAACAAAAACTCTCCAACTTACCTGAATGTCAAACCCACAGTACTCCCTAGCGAGCTCTAACAAGGGAACCAGTGCTTGCAGTAAGAGGGTGGTACCACATGTCTTCAAAATGAAACGTCTCTTGGAGACAAACATGCTACTCTCACTGCGTGAAAGAAGAAAAAAACAACAGTGTCTAGTTAGTTACTTCATTTGCATTATATTAACATTGTATATCAGTAAAATGGAAAATACATATTGGATACATTCGCATACAGCAATAGAAATGGCTTGTGAACATTTAGTAAACCATCCCCATTTTGTGTTGGCACAAAACTTCTTCACAGGTTGAATACTCCCCTAACATTCCCTCACAGTCTGTGTATTATCCAGCTTTATTGCAGTTATATTTTCAGTATTATCTGAATTGAGGATATTGTTTTTCTTCTTCCCACCATTAGTATAAAGTTAGTAATGTTTAGGAAAATCACTTCTCCCATATTTCTAACCCTAAGCTTTGACATTTGCAAGTTAAATTCCTGCCTCCCCAACACATTTCTGTAATTCTTTACTCCCATAAAACCCCACTTGTAGGAATATTCACAATGCTAGCCATGAATACACTGACAACTTGCGGTCACATTTTCTAACCATACATTTACATATTAGCCAAACATCTCTCTGTAAACTACCCGTCTACATCCTGTAAAGGGAGCTGTGAAACAGGAAAGCAGCAACCGCCCTCAAGACAGAAAGTACTGGAAGACAGTGTATGGAAGACCATATTTGAGTTTTGATGGAGAAGAGTGCAATGAAGACCCATTGTATGGAAAGGGCATTCGATATGGAAATAATTGCCCATATACATGATGGTAAATACAAGACAGATGCAGAAAATAGTGTAATTTGAGGGAGTCTCACTTTACCAAATAAACTGTAAAATGCATTTAGCAAACAAAACTGTTCAGCGCCAACAGTAACAAAGTAAACGTATACACAGTGGCTATAATGTATTCACCCCTTTGGCATTATGGAAACAAAATGGTCCATTCAGGAAACCTCATCACTAATCACAAAATACTCTGTCCAATTAAAAAACAAAATAAAAGCCTTTTCTTATTATAAATAGACGATTACAAGTGTTCACCCCTTTTAATACACTTGCAACTATTTTCTTTGTGATAAGCAATTTTATATGAATTCACAATTCAGTGTTATGCAGGACTAGGCTTTAACCCCAAGACTTTGTATTTAAGATACTATGTGGCCTTTGCTGTATGCATTGGGTCAATGTTGTGTCTTCCTACAAATGTGTCTTCAATTCATTTTACCCTCAGTTTTGACACGTTTTCCAGGCCCGGAAGCAGAGGTATAATCCCTATAGCAGTATGTTCACACCACAATGCATCATATGACTAGTGTTCTTGAGATAATGCACAGATGTATTGCTTACTCTAGCCATAACAACCAGTGTTGAGGCTAAATGGTTCACTCTACTTCAGACAATAGAAACATCCTCCACTTGATGTGTGAGGAGGGTCTCCCACAAGATTGCTGACATTCCAGACAAGATTTCACAAACGTGTGCTTCAATTTTTTCTTGCAACCATATTATAACATGCCTGGGCTATTTTACCATGGCCAGTTTCTTCCTCCCATAATGGGAAACTAACCCAAGTCTGTTCTTTCTGCACAAATACACTATTTTGAAGAACATGCAAACTGTTGTATCTCATCAGTGGCTAGAAGAGCTGTCCAATAATGTTTTAGCGTGTTGCTTTTGGTCTTAAACTCTGCAATTTAGCTGAATGGTAAATTTGCAGGAAACACATACATATACACTGTAAAAACTGAAGATTAAATGTGTATGCTACCTATTAATAAGGGTATACCCAACTCAATTCTTACTTGTGACAACCTATAGGAACACAAATGGTTAATAGCAAATTGCACTCAAAAGGGATGTTGCCCAATTAAAACATTATGATGGGTTCTGCAACTTTCTAGAATAATTCCTGACAAGTGAAAATAGTATTCTTGCCTGAAATTGCCATTTAAACACAAATATTTTGCTGCTGTCATTTGACTGTCAGCAACAATGTAACAATGGAAACAAGCTGGACTACACCGAGGACCATGGTTACAGATGTTGCTAAGGTCAGTTATTCACAACCGTGTCAAACAGGAACACTTGCCATTTAAAAGTATTTCAAGTACAAGGAGTCATTACAATATGTTGGTGTACACAGTATAAAAATAATTTGGCAAAATAAGCTGAGTAAAGCTACCCTTTAACTAAGAACAGATTCCTATTATTACCATTCCTATTACCAAGTATTGCCATTTTTTAGCCTTGCATAATTGTAGATGGGTAGGATTTGTTCACAAGTCAGATGCAATTTCTGTAACAAGTTTTCTGACAAAAAAATTCACATTACCTGAGTACATAAGCTTCCTGCTTGTCAGTTTTTGTCACACTTATGATCAAACAGTGAACATTCTCCAAAAGTTTGTCCCACTCAAACCTGAAAGGTAAAGTGTAAAACATTTGAACCAATGAAAAAACATTTGAAAAACAAAAATATTTACTGAAATGGAATACAAAGGGCGGGTTTAAACTAAATTATCCATCACACATATTAGAACAAACTTGTTACTAAACATATTACTTTTACAAAAGTCAAATTTATAAAAGTCATCTTGGCCAATTTCATGTGGAAGAGTCCCATTTTTCCCTTTTGCCTCAGTAAGACCAGAAAAAGTGCTTATGTTCTGATGTGGTAGCTCCTAGTATGTTGTTTCAATTGTCAATTAACCCAAATCTGGGTGACATTTGGTTGACTTCAGGATTTAAACATGGAGGGTTCCCCTGTAAACACTTGTGTAAACACATTGATCGACAGCCATATAGTTTTAATACAAATATAGGTGCACAGTATCACAACCACCACATGTAATTCTACTTTTATTGTCTAAATTATCAAGTGTGATTGTGATTTAGGTAGGTAAAACAAAACGGCAACTGAAGCTTAGGATCCAAGAACATTTATAAAATATTAAACACAATCTTAATGCACAGAGTCTACGTCATCGCTGTACCTTGAAAATTCATATGTAAGTGGCTTAAAATTCTGCAGCATAGAACAAGCGTTGGTGTGATGTAGATGTGACAATAAAACTTGCTTGCTCTAAAAGAGAAGACTAATTGGATCTATGCACAGAGTTCCTTAGTTCCCAATGGACTCACTGAGGGATTAGATTATAGGCTCCATTTTGAGCACTAATATACTGACTGGTCATGATTGTCAATGTGTTTGTAATATTCTCCTATGTTCATTTTCTTTATTGCTATTCATTGTTTTTTTTATATAAACTGCTCTGTACAAGTACTATGCGAGGTCCCCACTGAAAGCTCAAAGATGAGCATAGTTTAAATATTTGAACCCATTTAGTTATATGAATATAAGCAAGACAACTGTAAATCTATATTTATATCATGAAACATAAGGTAATTAACTTTTAGTAGTATAGTAAAATAATAATATTGCCTTTATATCTTTTATTTAGATATATACCTTGATATATTACTTATTTCAAGATGGCTATTAACAGTTAATTGTAAGTCAATAATAAAATAGCTGCCAGACCAAATACAAGTATGGCAGTTAACATTATCACAATGATCTTCAAAGAAATGTTGCCCGCACTATATAATATGATTTTCACAGCATTATAGTTGTCTAAAAAAATGGTGGTCGTAGTATTTTAATATGATCATTTAGTTGAAATAGCGTTGGAAGTTTAAAAAACTTATACCAAATGTCATAAAATGTCTATGGCAGCGATATGCATTTAATTGGAATTTGTATCTTCGTATTTAGTCACTCCCCATGTATTATTCTTCTCAATCATTTAACCCATAGTTTGTTTCCAATTCATATTAAGCAATAAAGCAGTGCTAGGAAACTTGAGACTTTAGGGGCTGCATAGAGGCATTTTAGGCAAGTGTTACAAGCTGTAACAAAGAAGTTTCGGATGGCCCTAGGGCCGCCTGTTGCCCACCACTGCATTAACAACTGCTACCACTTTCACCCTCCTTTTTTAGTGTTTTATTTCGTGCATTTTTACTATTAAACAAATGACAAAGGCCATAGTCAATTGCTGAACTCTCCCCCTTCCATTAAGATTGAATGCATTTATACGGAACGGTGATTAATTCGACATTCATGTATAGCGTAAAAGGCCACTTAGGGTGCAGAAGACCACAAGGCTGAAGTCTGATGAAACGTGTATGGTGGCCTCCCGCACAGTGATTCTACTGAACTTTGCTTCTGGAAAGGACAAAAAAAGATCTGGAGGAGATCCGTGAAATCACTAGGACATCACTTCTGGTTCAGGCAGCAGCTCCCTCCAGTGGGATCCTGTTTCCAGGTGAGCCATTCATGATTTCAGGTGAAGAAAGATTTTAATCTTGTAATGTATTGTTATAATAAACACAAAATTTATCATAAGTGGCCTTTCTTTTTTTTACTCTTGTTGGTATATGGCTTTCATAGATGTTACATTGGAATCCATTCTAAGTGGAACAAACCCCAGTGGTTTTATTTTAGCTCACCAGGCAAGATTGATTTTTCTCTAATTAGAGGATGCATTTTATTGGACTTCATATTGTTTTTATTACACTATTAGCGCTCTCCTGGCCTTTCCAGTTTGTGTTTATGTATTTGGTCTGTGTTCCTAGATGAGGACCGTACAGGTGAAGCATAACCCAATTATTGTTTGAATTGTTTTATATAGTATCTGTTCTACTTGGATATTTATTTAGGGGGAAGGAACACAGAAGTTAAGACTATTTGTATGTGTCTAATATATACCCCAAGAATGGAAAGAAGCGTTGCATTTAGACAGCAACCAACAAATTTCATGCCATAGTGCAAAGATAACAGACATTACACATTCCCCAACAATACAGGGGCTTTGTTGGAGGCCATCACAATCCTGTTATGTCTTGTATAAATACAATCCGCTAAAGGTAATTTACCCACTGGAGCACTGAACTTGCACCAAAAACCTTAAGTCAAAATGCATACAAACGCTCTGTTTGATTTGTGCTTGATGCCCCTGCATGAATTTGCATCAAGAAGAAAGCAGCACTGAGCTTTTACCAATAATTTCAAAGTGGTTTCCAGTGCATGCACTAAACGTATAAACCTTATTGAAATAAACAGGCTATTAAAAAAGAAATGGGATAAGCTATGTGTGCTACAAACGCCACAACCAACCCCAGTGGTAGACAGCCTAGACTGATTCCCACTAAAGCAGGGTGACAATCTTGGGGACCACTGAAACCAGCCATAGCCTGAACTGGGAAACCTGAAGCACGAAAGATTCCAGCCATGGGGGAGCCACACTAGACTGGTCAGGGCACGGTTGGAGGCTCCAGTTGCCACCACAGGGAACCTTAGTATAATAAGGGGTCCATAAGACCCCATCCAATTAAAATGTGAAAAGATTGTTAAACTTCTCCAAACCTCCATTCACCGATTAACATAAAAATGTAGTCTTGCATGCCAATCAAAAAATGTTACACATTGTAATCAACTGCAAAATATTTTCATTGACAGGCTATAAAAAGCATAAGAGCAGTCAAAACTGCTCCAGTAAGAGCCTTAACACAGAATGCAAAGGGAATCAATTTGCCTGAGTGTGTCGGACAATTACAAGCAGTTTCCAAGTGAAAGGAGTACCTGCTTTGATCATACATCAAGAAATTTTAAACTATTGATGTGGTAAAAAAATTTTTACCAGTCCACCGATGGCCCAAAACCCTATTGAAATGAATGGGTCATAGAAGTAAATGGATGAGGGGAACAGTACAACACTTGTTACAGTCCATATTCACTTCTAATAGACATCTCATATGATCATTCAGAACCATGTGCAAAAAGCTGACAGTTTGACATTCCCAGAAAGGAAGCAGAGTGAGCATGATCCTGTCAGTATATGGGATATTTACTGCTGTAGACACAGGCATGGGATCTATTTGGAAACCCATTGTCTAGAAGGTTATGAAAAGTGACAAAAGTACTTTGCTGCTTCTTGGTGATAATATCACAGACATGATAACTAAACCTGTCTCCTTGCTCACTGAGGAATACTGCCACGAAATATAATGGGAATGTCCGAGGCAGTGTGGGTAAACATAGATCTGCTTTCACGTAAATTTTGAACATTTTAGAAAAAGTGCTCCAAATTAAACACCTTTGTCACAAATGATCAAGCATTTCAGATAATCGATCACATACCTGTATGTTAAGCCTTCCAAAACAATTAAACTCAACTATTTTAAATGGAATTTTAAAACTTTAGCTGTAGTATTAAAACAATAGAGGTCATGAGGTTTTAGCATCAACTAAAAAAACAATGTAGTGCTAAAATACAGTGTAGCATGCTAATTATAGCAGTATTGTACAGGTACGCTATAATGTTCTCAGGCAAGTTGAACTACAAAGATGTACTTTATCTGCATTAAAAAACAACATAATAGTGAATCAACTCCAGAGTTAAATTAAGGATTCTAAAACCGGTATTTGCCAAGGTGCCATATGGACTCCACCCACCTTTCTTTAAATTATCACGAGCATGTGGTGAAAGAGTGCTGCTGACCGAATCCCTCCTGTCCCAAACACAAACATTGAGCAAGGCCTTCTCACCTCTATATCCGTTTTACCCAGTTTGTTTATTAGTTTACTATGTTTGTCCCCAATTGTAAAGCACTACGGAATATGTTGGCGCTATATAAATAAATGATGATTGGCTTGCCATGCCATTTAGAATGTGTCATCTTCTTACTGACCGAATACCTTGCTTCCGGAGAGCCCCGAACATTGTGAACAAGATGTGTAGTGTCAATAACCAAATGAGAGATGGGCCATGTGACGCACATACAAGTACCCTAACCTAATTTTTTTGTTCCTGCTTAACACACCTGAAGGTTAAAAAGGGAGCTCTAATTTTAAATAACTCCAAATAATCTTTTTTCTACAACTCCGATAAGCTTGTGAAACAATGGTGCACATTACCAAAAGCTCTTAAAGCAACTTCTATTTTAGGAAGAATGGTCCATTGATTTATGGTGAAAAAAAAAAAAGTTAAGTCTGGAGAAACAGGTGGTCAATGAATGCTACCAGCACTACATAGAAATGTAGTAGATCTGCAGAGGTAATCAGTAACACTTCCGATCTCTGGACCTGTCAAAAAATGCAAAAATAAACGGTCATTTGGATACCCCTGAAGGTGCAAATATAACGGTCATTTGGATACCACTGAAGGTGCAAATATTTTTCCAAAGTGGAGATTGTCAATAGACCGCTCCAAAAGTAGTCTTCACTTTATTATGCCACATATAATCTGTACAATTTAAACATTGCATTTGTGGCTTGTCAGAAAACAAGGAAATACTTTTCGCACATTTAACATTTGAAAAGTGCTTGTGGCTATAAGTTTCCAAGCTTTAATGGTGTGCCCTAATGGATAAGTGCTATGACCAATACAGAATAACGGGTAATATCACATATTTTAGCAACTGAATATGTCCAGTGAAATGAACACTGCCCACTTCAGAAATTACTAGCCCAATGCCTGATGTGGAGCCAGTTGGGTAAACTGAAATAAAATCACTATTTTCTAGAAAGAATAATAGTCAAAATCAGCTTCTCTACCGGAATACAAGCTGCTCTCCATCAGCCTTTACCCTTAAAAAACAAATTCCATTAGAAATGTTTCAGTAATTACTGTTCCATGCTCTCATCTTGTAGGCTCCATTAACCTAATAAGCTAAAATATATCATGTTCATAGTGCAAATGAATCTTCGAAATATAGAAGCATACCACAGGGTCATGGCCTCTAGCTTTGCATCACTGCAAAACTACGTTGCATATCTTGAACTGCATCCTTGTGTGCGCACTTCATCTAATTTACTGCAACCAATACTGCATTGAATGATTCATGAAAACTGTTTTACAATATATGCCACCCTTCGGTATATGTCCTGGGTATTTCTTTGCAATATACAAATACACTGAAATATCAGTATATAAACCCAACCAACTTGATGACATTAAGATAAATTTGGTGCAAAACAACATGTAGCACAGTTACCTAACCAGTATTTCTAGTCTTGTAATCCCATTCAAGGAAAAACTCACAAACCTATCAACCTAATCTTTGCACTGTCTAGTAATATCAACCGACTAAATATAAGGCCACATTCATATGTAATAAAAACATGTGCTACAAGTTTTAGGGGTTGGGGGGTATCCAGGACTCATCATTCTGGCAATTGCAGGAGTTAAAGTCTGGAATTGGCAGTGGGCACATTCCGCAGATTACCAAAGACATAGTTTAGTCTGATTTGCTGCTGGAGACTAACATAGTAAATGGGCTGACCTAGACTACTTCTCACGTGTAGTTGCAGCAGACACACGCTAGCAAGAATGGAGGTTTAACAGCATTCGTAGTAACTCAGCATAAAACAAAAATGTTTTATAAGGAAGAAGGCTACTAAATCAGTTTATAGACACTGGTAAATAAAACATTTAGTTATGTTACTCATATCTAAATTATTGAAAATGTAATGCTGGTCTCTTAAATATGCATTCTATAGATTTTTAAGTGACAAAATGTGTTCTTCCAAATATCTCAATTTTAAAAGCCTATCAGCAACAGTATCAGGCCTAGTATTATCAGCGCAGCCTATGATCATTTTCAATATTCTAGCTAAAGTCGTCAGATTCATTTTAGGTTTAGGTTGCAATGGTAACAGCTGCTGTGTTAAGAGTTTTTGGTACAGCAAACAGCATATTTCTTGTTTTGGGAAACCTATAAATAATCAAACTGAAATATAATACCCCACAGTAATTCAGAAGGCATTTGTGTTTGCTTGTATAAAAGGTGATCATAATGGCTAAAGTTAAATGCACAAAATTTTAGTTATCTTAACACATTTCAGAGGTAAAATGAACAAAATCAATAGAGCTGTGCCAAGATGACTGCAGAGGTAATATATCTTTGCATGGCTGCCGCCAGGAGCACTGCGCCACACATCCCTCTACCACACTTAATGAGGTGAGCAATGACTTCATTAGATATCATGCAGAAGTTAACAGGCAAATATATCTGCTAAATCTCTAAAGTGCAGTAACCATTTATTTGTTATTCAAACTGATCAGAACACAATATAGCAATAAAACAGATATCTCAAATGCCTGAAACAAACTATCACATGTACATTTTACTCAGGATTAGAAACCCATCTGCTGACTCCCCTTATAAGGGTAATGGGAGAGTGGAGCCATTTGGCAATGAGCAGTATGAAGCATATGCTTAATCTCACGCTGGTGAGTGTGGAAGCTGCAGCCACACCCTCTTCAGACATTTCTGACATTAATCTACACCTGAAATCCACCTACAAACATATACATTACAGATCCTAGTGCAATTAATGTATTCTACACCTACTGTGGCTGACTAGTGATAGACATCTATAGATCACAGGCTAACTATGACACTCACAGGCTGTTTTATTACTGAGCTGCCTGTGTGACAGGAAGAAACAGGTGTCCAAACGCAGCAAGATCCCCAGCACTAATGCTATATACAGTAACAGTTACGAATGAATTACATAGTGCAATGAGCGAATGCACCCTATATTGGTGGATTATATATAAGGATCATGACGATTGCAGATTTAACCGCTGCCAGCAATGTGATCAACCCATTCGCAGCTACAGAAATGTGACATGAGAGGAGCTGAAACAAAATGGAAGGTCCCTGTGCCTTCCTCATGATCCACGCCAGGCAGGGATGTCCTGATCCCCTCCCCCCCTCACACAGGGCTGCAGAGAGCACATGGGCTGCATGTCGGTTCTAGGAGAGTGATGAGTGACTGCAGTGAGGGCGTGTAGAGCAGGGCATGGGGCTCAGGTACACGTATCACACCCGCCCGGGCCACCGGCGGAGCGGGGAGTGACCTTGACATCACCCGCATCTCCCCGTAGTGCTGACCGGTGACAGCCAGGCCCTGATCTCTCTATACCGATCACCCCCCCCTCACCCCCATCCCCGGCGGCCCTCGCCTCACCTTGGGATGTCTCGAAGGTCCCCGGATCCCTTGCTTTTGTCCTCCTGGCTGAACCAGACCTCCAGCAGCTTCTCGGTGCCCTCGAAGAAGTGGGCGCCGTTCTCCTCCATCTCCCCCCCGGCAGCCGGAGACCCACCGACAACGCAGAAAATAACGAGAAACGAAATATATTTATCTACTGTTAGTATTCTCCTCCCACGTCGGTCTGTGTTTTCTCGGATCTTTTTTTTTTTTTCAAACCTTTGTAGTAAAAAACACGGAGCTTCTGATTATATTAATTCTAGAACTTTCTTTAAATAGTGTTTATAAAGAGGTTTTATTTGTTGGTGTTTGGAAGGTGACGTTCAATGAGTTGTCTTTCTTTGTAGTAGATGTTGGGTGTTCCTGTATGTGATGGATACTGTAAGTTTCTCCGGTACAGTCTCTTAATTCCCGTTGTATCTCTCCCGGTTACGGAGAACGCGGTAAAGCGAGCGCTAGCTAATATCGCCGGCCATACTGTGTAAAGCAGGGAGCAGACGGCTAGCAAAGCCTTTTATACCGGGGGCGGCCCCTGCTGACGTCATCGGGGGCGGGCGCTCCCCAGCACATTGGCTGTCAGAGCACTGGGCGGTGGGCACGTCAGTCATGTCAACTCCACCCAGGATCCTTATTGCAGTGATGGGGATTAGTTGCAGATTCTGGGAAGTAACGGCCATAGTAGGTTGTGCAGTCCTTAGTCATTCTGGCTAGCTGAGACTGCAGATATGACCCAACAGGTTTGTTTTATATATATCTTTATGTATCTGTATATATATATATATATATATATATATATATATATATATATATATATTATATATATATATATATTTACATAACCCTGGCCTGTGAGGAAAAGACTGTTGTTTTAGCTATTCCTGAAAATGATGTTTACTCTAAATCCATAGTCAAGCTCACTGTTTCTGGAGCAAATACACATATCTTCATTATTAAATCTAGCTCTTTGTTTTTCCATTTCTGCAATATTGTTTACAGCCTGGTTTATTCTGTCATAATTTATGGTGTTGATGTGATATAAATTTGTCAAGGGATTCTGAATCAGTTCCTGGATGTTCCACCCTCCAGAAGATGTGATGTCATCAATGAATATTTGACACACACACTCAAGGATCTAATATGGAATATAATTACCTAGCATTGGTGTGCATTAGATGGTGGGATAGATTATGACATTTACAAAACTGTTATGCTCTGTATTTTTCTCCCTATGCCTTAATGCCTTTATTGTTTTCTCAGCCTTACCCCAACTGCACAGAAGAATGAACTCACCATCTCCATCTCAGGTCTATCATAACTATATATTCATCAAAAGGTGAACTTACAAATACAATGCAAATGAGTATTCCAGCGAATGACAAACCAAAAGCAAAACTCATGGCGAAATGCCTGTTCCACCACAAAACCCAATTTCGTTCATCTCTATATGGTGGTATATGAAGCAAGCACTGTGGCTTAGTGGCTAGCACGTCTGCCTCATGAGTTTGATTCCTGACCACGGCCTTAGCTGTGTGGAGTTTGTATGTTCTCCCCGTGTTTGGGGAGAACAAAGTGTTCCGGTTTCCTCCCACACTCCAAAAACATAGCAGCCAATTAACACACTCCAAGTAGGTTAATTGGCTCCTATCAAATTGACTTGTCTCTCTATCTCTGCCTGTGTGTGTATGTTAGGGAATTTAGACTGTGAGCTCCAATGGGGCAGGGACTGATGTGAGTATGTTCTCTGTACAGTGCTGAAGAATTAGTGGCACTATATAAATAGATGATGATGATAAACTAAGGATACCAAAGAAGATGAAGAGCCTAATATAATATATTTTACAATTGGGATTCCTATTAACTAGTAATCAGTGTGTATTAGTCATACTTCATTAACAGTTCATGTTTTACATGAATAACTTACTGTGAGATTAAAATATAGCCTGGCCTTTATAGAGAAATAACGGCTCAATATGCTAAAGCAGGGGTGTCCAACCTTTTAGCTTCCCTGGGCCACATTGGAAGACGACGAGTTGGTTTCGGCCGCACATAAGATACACTAACAATAATGATAGCTGATCATCCCAAAAACCATAGAAAACATAGTTAACATATATATATATATATATATATATATATATATATATATATATATATATATATGAGAAAAAAAGTGATATATATATATATCACATAGACAGTACAATCGGTGCGCACAGTTAGAAAAGTCAATTTGGTTCTTTCACATGCTGATAACAGATCTTGTGTTCCACGATAATTCAAACACCAGTAGAGTATATTCTACGCGTCCTTTCCTTTCTCCCACCCGATCTCCACGGGGGAACAGCAACAATTCTACAATATCAAACAGACAGGGGTGCTTCCATGGTGTATTAACCAAGTAAAATGTTTTATTCAAAACAGTAAAATGCACGTACCAGAATATAAAAGTTTTCAAGCATTGATCATAAAAACGTCAGGCATCAGCTCAGTATAGCTCTTGGAATGTATCCACAATCACCTCTACGCGTTTCATCACAAGGACTTCATGCACAAGCCCATGTGCATCATAGATTCATCCCACTGTTCTGATAGGTGTAAGATTTTTTCATATATCAGGGCCCTGAAGCTAACTCCTAGCAATAGATTAGGATTCCAGCTCTTGTCAAAACTCAATATATATGAAAAAATCTGAATTATTACAGAATAGGAGTAAAAACTGTATGTGTTGTGAATAGATATGCATCTATCACACATCTCAAGTATTGCAAAAGAACCAAAAGGCACTCCTTTACTGCAAAACCATTCCTCCTGTGATAACTGATAAATTGATCACCTACATTGTACAAGTAATCAACGATTGGCTGGACAGGGAAAATTATAAAAAGCAGGTCTGCGCATGTGCAGACCTGAAATCCAAGATGGCAGCTGCCATCGGAAGATTGCAACGAAGGGAAGCCTGACAGAGGAAGCCGGGCCTGTGCAACGGGCCCATATAAGTTAGCCGGAGGGTCCTGCTTGTGACCCAAAACATCCAATTGAAATAAGTTTGATCATTTTTGAGTATACTCGTAAATTTGGTAGGAATTTGAATTATATCTGTTCTTTGTTCTACAACAACAATTTTCAAAATAGTCTGGTTAGAACTAACCCTTTATGAGCTGCATTAATTTATTTGTCATACAAAAAAAATGCTAAATTACATAAATTAAAGAAATTATGGACAAAACATAACACTGAATTTCTTTCAGACATTGCACGCTTAAACATTTGCCCAGAGTTTAAAAATGTTACCCAACAAAAACTCTATATTAATGTCTTCTAATTAAATACTTTTATCATTCTAGCTAGATTAAACACAGATTAACACAATCATCACCTATAGAAATATTCTGTAAACTAAAATTAAACCATAAAGGTCTAATTTCATCACTATGTAAATTAATGATATTCCATAGACATTCTGGTAAAGACAAACATGAATTGAAATGGGAGGAGTATGTGGGGGAGACCCTGGAGGCTGAAGAATAGGTAAAATCTGTAATGCATAATTTGGTAGTAAATAAATAAACACACAAACTTATAAAATACTATACAGATGGTACCTTCTCTTCTCAATAAAATGTATCCAATTTAGACAGATGTTGGTGAGAGTGTGTGGAGAGGGGACATTTATCTCACACTTGTACAATTGGCCCAAGATCAGTAAATGTTGGAATGAGATTAATCAGTGTATTAAAAGAACCACAAATTTTACCATCACTACATTATAAAAAAACAAAAAAGAACTACCCTCTCTAACTAAGTTTGGAAAACTTTTAACCTAATTCATTATATTAAAGTATAATTCAAGTATATAATATACCATTTAGGTATAATTCATGATACCTATAATACATTTTTAGCCACTTGGTCCTTCTGGCTTCTTTGTTTTGAGACTGGCCTATAATATTCACGCATCGAATGATCTACAGAACATTGTATTCTTTAACTATCTCTTATAATAGAAGATGTAGCATATCATCATCATCATCATCACCATTTATTTATATAGCGCCACTAATTCTGCAGCGCTGTACAGAGAACTCACATCAGTCCCTGCCACATTGGGGCTTACAATCTAAATTCCTTAACATACACACAACCAGACAGACTAGGGTCAATATTTGTTAGCAGTCAACCTACCAGTATGTTTTTTGGAGTGTAGCGTATGTGGGATACTTTATAGTTCTGCAGAGGTAGATGGTACTAGTGTGTACTACAAAATGTATTTCTATCATGTGCTTAACTGTCATCTTTTGTATTGTGAATGAACTTAGAAGTAAATATATATAAGTGATTAGCGTGTTTATTCATAACTACATACGCCACAACTGGTGATGAGGATGAAACCACATTCAGCACTGCACAAAGAAATCACCAGAAGATCAGTGGTGAATTGTGTAAAGTAGGAGCCTGTGTAAAAGTGTGTCATACAATCCCACAACTCTGCTGGGACACGTGAGTTAAATCATCATGATGACGATGAGTTAAATCAGCCATTACTCAAGGGTACAGCGAATGTAGCATACCCTCTATATGGTTAAAAGTTCATAAAAAATATCAGGATACATTTGTAAAATGGCACTATAGAAAATTGGGCCACGTATGTGGAAAGAGTGGAACTTTATTGTCATACAAAAAATGTTAGTGGCAAAAAGAAAGTGTCAGTCCTACTAGTGTAATGGAGTGCAGAGACTTACAGTTTGTTGCACTGTTTATTAAAATCTAGTAAAATCCACCAGCAAAACATTTCAGGAAATTGTTGATGTTCTAATGAACCATTTGAACCTGCAAAGTTGAGGACAAATTTTGTTTTCATAAAATAAGTCAATGTAAAGGTGAAAGTCTCCTTATTTAGCAGAGTGGAGCCTGTTATGTGAGCACTATTACTTTGGAGGGGGTCTCTCATATGCAATATGAGACAGGCTGGTATGTGGTATGCACAGTGAAAGTAATCAAAAGAGATTATTATTTGAACTAGAGCTAAATTTATATTTATTTTAATTTTTTCTATTTAATATATATTGACCGCATAATGAAGTCATGGGGCAGGAATTGGGTGTGTTGTGGCCTACCTGGTGTGATTTAGGTATGTGTTACGAGCCGCAACGGTGCCCCAAGCTGTGGTGGCTCATTGTGTACGTACAGGCCGCATCCCGGCCTTTGTCATGACGACTGGGACGTCAGTTCCGGTGTTGTCGTTCCGGGGCGTTACCTAGGCAATGGTCGGACACTCTTCATTCATTAGCGCCACGTCCCGGCAAGTTGGCAACTGGGCTCAAGCGCAATAATTATATATCAGTCAAGCACCTCCTGGGGCTAATTACTACACACTGGCTGCCTGATTCCTGAGTGGCCACTCTTAGTATTTAAGGGAGGGAGGGATTAGCCTCCTTGCCAGTTATAGCGTCCCGTGTGCTGCACATTTTGCTGACCAGTCTTGTTCCTGTGGATACTTTATCTGTTTGATGATTGATTCCTGTTGTGATCCATGGCTTGTTTCTGCGCCCTGCTTGTACTCTGATTGCCCTGTCCTATGGCTTTGTTATTTGGATATCCCTGCTCGCTGCCAGCCCTGACCCTTTGGCATGTTCCTGATTATTCTGCCTGCTACGGACCCCTGACCCCGGGCCTGCTCCTGACCGTCTGCTCCTGTCTTGGCTACCGCCTCCTATCTACCGGTATTGCATATAAGCTTCCACTACGCTAAGAGTTAAGACCTGGTGGTATCCAAGTACCTGTGAGCGCAACAAGCTCTACTGGAAAGTTGGCTGCTATAGGCAAAGAACTCTGTCACCTGTTTTGGAAGTTTATGTCAATAGCAGCTAGCTGTCACAGAATGAAAGTACAACATGTGTATAACTTATTGAAAAGTGTGGATATGACTGTGAGGGAACGGTGTCTACCAAGGGTGAACAGCCTAACGAATTCCCCTGTACATGGGTAAATACTTAACACCCAGGCAGATATCCAACTTAACCAATGGTAGCTTTTATTACTGGAACAACAACAATAGGCACAAAACCAACATATGTACAGGAGTAACATTTACAGGTATGCACAATGGACACAAGAGTAGTACATACAATACAATACCAGTCCTAATATGGCCAACTTGGGAAATCCGACTATAGGCTTAGGCTTTCCTGGGTGTGCGAAGCCCCAGTGACTGCCAGCAGTGCAGTGGTCCGGCTTCCCTGTCACCTCGCTTTTGGTGAGCACACAGATTCACAAGACCTGGGATAACTTATCCAAATGAAGAGGAACAAGGGTCCTCGCAGTCCTTCTCCTGATCTCCATCAGTTGGCAGGAACCATACCTCCTACACAAGCCTGATCTTTCCTCCATCATAGCTAGCGGTTTAGCTGGTTGCAGACTCTCCTCCTTAGCTGCGTCCTTCCCAGCACCTACTTTGAAGCGGTCCTTCCCCAGCCGGGTTGGCTGGGGAGCAAGTTTTCTCACTGTAGCTAACCCCTTAACATCAGCAGCTGGATGGGGCTTCTTATCTTTCATTTTTTTTATTCTCTTTTCTTCTTTTTCTAATATGACTTCCACAGGCTGGGTGACACTTCTTCGGCTAGTGGAAGAAGCTGCTGCAGGCGGTGCCTTACAGCATCCAATCGTCGGCACTGGTCTTGACAGATTGGACTATTGAGCTGCCCACAATCTGATGCCTCTTCTTATGGCAGTTCAAAACACTCCTCTAAGCAATCCAGCTGCTCCAGGAGACTCATCTTGGGACCCGGCTTAAGAATCCACCGTCGGTAGTCGCTGAATGCCTTGACTTGGTTTGCTTGATCACATTTCAGGTCCTAAATGATGTCCCTATAATCCTGATAAAAATAGGGAACACCACACAGTTGACATTCAGCTACTAACGTCATCCGGTCCATCCCTTCTAAAGGATCTTTCAGGGCCATCTTTATGGTGGGACTGGGACCCACTCTATTTGCTATGGGGCTGGGACCCACTCCACTTGCAGTTTGGCTATGACCCACTGCTGCATACTCTATGGGGCTGGGACCCACTCTGCTTGCTGTGAGGTTACAACCCACCACGCATTCTCAAATCTTAGGGCCTTGGCCCAAAATCTCACACTGCTGACTGGGTGCATGTGCCCGCTAGCAAGCTGGTCTGTAGGTGGACCGTAGCTCCAACCTACTGCAGGCGTCACACTTCTTCAGTGGGGCTTCTACCCACTCTCATACACAGTGAGGCTGGGACCCACAACTTGTACTCTGCTGCAAGGGCTTTCGGGCCCTGAACAGTATCTCTGGCAGGGTTCTGTCCTGCTCTCACATGTGCCTCCTTGGAGCCTCTGTGTTGGGTGCTCCATGGTGGGGTTCTGTCCGGTTCTCCCTGCCAGGGCCACTTCGCTGTGAGCTCTCGGTTTTCTCACTCAGGAAATACTCAGTAGTTGCGTTGGGCCACTGTTACTCCCTGGCGAACACCTGGCTGGCACTTTACTCAGTCCTTTACTTACAGGAGCACTCTTCTCACTACGGCTTGTAGGGTGTACCAACCCTCGCCAAGCCTGCACCTAGATGGATCACCGTTACCAGTCTAGGCCCTGTGTCTTTTACCTGGACACATATTCCCACACTCAGTACTGCCAGTAGGCGTTCGCACCCTCACCGTGCCAGTACTTTTCTCGCCCTGGATTATGCCCAAGTGCCTCAACCTCGTTGTACCACTCGCCCAACTGTGATGTGCTTGTTTCTGTTTTGGATATCTGCAGAGCCCTGGACCACACCTCGTGTACATTCCCCTGCGGCTCTACCTGGCTCGCCTGCCCGGGACTGGGTGATCCCACTGCTGCCACCAAATGTGAAGATACGTGCTTGCCAAATCACTCAGACACGGTATTAGAGGAAAAATATTCTGCAGAACAGGATTAAATACAGCACGACTCCCCTTAACGATAGGAGGTCCAACAAGTGAGGAGATCAATTAAAATCCAATAGGTTCCACAGCACATCTCTGGCAGCGCATCACCTCTAGGCCAAATTCAGTCACATATGTGTCCAGCTCAAAGGGTAGCCTCTTTTATCACCTCATAATCCCACCTTGGGAACTGCCTGCCCAGGGGAGTTGCAAAAGGTCTCGATTGGTGGGCTTCTCACACTATCCAGCCCCCTTCCCTATCTCCCCAGGTGTCCTCCCTCAGGTAACCCCTGCTGGGTCCAGCTTCTGGCTGTTTGTAGAGCTCACTAGTGGACAATAGGGAGCAAACAGAACAATGGTAGCTTAATTCACTCAACTCTTAAGTGTTTCCTGTGGAAGTGGAATTTAACCCCTGAAGTACTTTTCCAAGGAGATGTTATAGTTCCATCACTGATACTTCCTGATAACAACATGGCTAAAAAGTGCAGTCCGGGTATGGATTAGATTAAGGGGTTTTAACACTGGTTCCATACACCATGCCCATTTCTTTACATTGACAAATGCTTTTTATTCTGCCCTTTGCTACCGATCAAACATCCAACACAGGAAAACAGTACCATGTGGAACCTGTATGAGAGGAGGATAGGGAAGAGGTGCATCTGACAACACAAGGGCCAACAGCTGCCTCAAGAGCAGGAGGACCCAGGGGTTCTAATGACCAGAATATTTTGAAGGGATTTGAAAGCCACACTTATGAAACACAACAGCGCCATACAGATTTTCTATCCTCCATGCAAAATTTGAAACAAAATATACAACAAAAGAACGCCTGGCAGACAAGATGGAACAAATGATATAAGTAGAGTGGGTGGGCACAGCCCTCACCACTATACTAGCGTACCTTATCCCTGATGTCTTTGAACATGGTCCTGTCTGTTGTCCCAGGAAGGCCGAGCCTGAGGATGCACAGTCCCGGACACCTGGGTCTCCTCCTATAGCTCCTTCTAATTAATGGAATTTCTACTTTATCGAGACAACAGCTTTTTCAGCTAATGGCAGATGCACAAAATGGGTGAGGCATAACAGGAATGCCTGCAGTACCCGCTTGAGTACCCCACTGAGTGAAGTCTGGGATATTCCAGCTTCAACACCCACTGTGGTACAGAATGACCCAGATGCACAGAAATGTAATAGTCAATATTTGAGTCAGCCGTGGTATTGCTGTTGGGATGTTGTTGCAGGTGCTGACATTTGAGGCGACAACCTAAATATTTGCTGAAGAAATGTGTCATTCTTTTTTATTACATGATTATAAGTAGTTTATACTACTAAAATGTCAGGATCTGCCTTCACCTTACTGCATCTGCATGCTGCTTGTATTGGCAGCTCCTGCCTCCAGGACTATTTTGGACTTGTTACATTGTAATATCCGGCAGTACCTCTTATCCACCAAGGTCTGCTTCTTCTTAATACTATGGGTTAACCTGTTGCACTAATTAATCATCTGCACCTGGTGGCTCCCTACTTATATCTGCCTCTCCCAGTTACCTGTGCTGGTCATAATTGTTATGTTGCTGTTCCTATTGCTGTGCTCTCCTGCTTCTCCTGTTCTCTGGGACTTCTACATGCTGCTGCTGACATCTCTGCACTGGATTTCTCTCCACTCAGTCATTCCACCCGCATCAGCTGTATTCTTTATTGATACCAGTTTTCAGCTTCATTCAGATATCCTTGTTCATTATCTGCAACTTGGTTTGTACCATTTCCTGTATTATCTGGTTTAAACCTGTTCAATAAACATCTTATGCTTTTGATCATATATCGGGCTCCATGGCTGTGATTTCCAGTTTTCTGCAGTGAAGCGTGACGTAAAAGTATTGAAAAAATAAAAATGCTTACTATGGCAAATTCTTCCATGCCTTCTATATTTGCCACGAACAAATGACCAGTTTTCTGATAGTTGGAAAAAAAAAAAAATAATTTCTATTATGTTAATAACAAATTGTATTTGCAAAATCCATGGCTGCAGAGTGAGCATACACAAGCCTAGCGCAACATACTTTTATTGTAATTAGCAAATAATAAATGCGGACATTCGCTTTGCTGGCAAGCCACAGGCAAATGTGATTCCGCCTACAAAACATAAATAGCCTAATTTACGGAACCTCCTTTTCAAAGTGCCACAAATAAGTGTTCATTCAATCATCCTATATAGTTGTGGTTGATGCAGTGGTGTCAATTGAGGTAATGCTGTAATCCCTGTAGTAGGTGCAAAAGATTCAACTGAAAACATGCTTACTTATGCAAATGTCTGGGTCTTAATGAGCCTCATCTGCATGAACATGCAGTTACTGTACATGGGTAACATTAGTCCATCCATTCCCTCCCCTGTTTAGCCTCTCAAGTTGTAGGGGGTCGTAAGTGTCAGATGCATTCCGGTATGTTTTCTACACAAATGTATACACTCGTTCTGTGAGCATTTGCAGTGCAATTTCACACAAGACACACTACGGAAACTAGCATACATCCAACTTTGAATCAGGCCCCAAATTGTTTCGGTGTGGGCAACCCTCATATAACACCAGCCACTGTTGGTGTAAAGAAAAGAATTCAGGAAATGTCATTTTGACTGGATCACTGCTAAATAACTTCTGGTATAATTTTTTTTAAAGGAAATAGCGCAGGGCGCTTATTTATATAATTGCACATGCACTTATTTTTGATATTGTGTATATTTTGTTTAAGGAAATCTTTAATTTCTGAGACCAGGGGAAGAAATTAGTTTCTTGTTTAACCTTGCTAGAGGAGATGCATTATTTCTTAAGGTATATGTCTGATACAATAAGCCTTTGTGGATGGAAGTCTTTTGTGTGTTGTGTTGTGATGTGGGGAAGTGGCATGTTTGGGGTTTGTACTTTTCTTGCAGCTCTGGTCAATGTGATAAGCCAGGGAGGATCCATCCACAGCGCTCCTGATCATAGTAAGAGGTCAGGAGTACCAGCCAGGTACGCCAGTAACGGGGTGTCACGGTTCAAATACAAAGTGCAGCTCAGGAGCCAAGAATGAGGTGAAAACACACAAAGTTTATTGCTGGAATAACAATCTGATGGTGTAATACTGAATATACAGGAAAATGCAGGAATAAATACCGGGTAGATGGCTGATGTAGGTAAGTGGTAATATGGAGAGATCACAGATAGCAGGTAAGCAGTGATATGGAGAGATCCAGGCAGCATGAAACCACAAGCACAGCAGAGGGAAGGAACAACAGAATGCAACAACAGGATGGGACAACAATAACCAGCAATGACTGCTGGGAGAGACAGGTTTAAGAAGGGACACACCCAGGTGCAAGAAATAATTACAGAGCAGGTTAACCCCTGATACAACCAAGTAAGGCACAATAGCAGCACCTCTGGTGATTAGAGGTACTGCTGCAACATATAAAATGAACACAAATACTGCACAGTTCAAAACAAACGGGCTGTAGGATGCAAGCAGCATTCAAAAGGGAGATGTTGCAAAGCAGACGGAGGCAGACCGTGACACAGGGTACACGTGCAGCGTCAGTTACTCAGAAGAAACCCGGTCCTGGATGCCAGTGGTGGCAGCATTTGTAAGTCCCTCCTACTGCAGCAAGAGGTTGCATTTGGGATAACGAAAGGGAACGGTGGCAAAGTAAGCCCAGCCGGTTCCTAGCAGCAACAGACAGGGTGGCATAGGTGGTCCATCCTGTCACAGTCATAAAAAGAGACCTATTGAAATTAGGGATGTGCACCGGCGACTTTTGGTGTCTCGTGTTTTGTGTTTTGGATTCGGATTTTCGCGATGTTTTGGGTTCGGATTTGTTTCGCAAAACACCTGCCGAAAGGTTTTGGTTCGGATTTAAGGTTTTGGATTCGGATTTTTTTTGAAAAAAGCATAAAAAGTAAAAAAATCAAGTTTTTGGGCTTATTTTCACTCCTACGCTATTATTAACCTCAATAACATTCAATAACAAGCATTTCCACTAATTTACAGTGTATTCTGAACACCTCACAATATAGTTATTAGTCCAAAACGTTGCAACGAGGTATCTTTCTGGACCGCGTAGTGGAGTGGTCCCCACAATATAATAAGAAAACCATCAACTGGTCTTAATCGCACCAAAAAATGTACCTGGACTGCGTAGAGGAGTGGGTCACCACAATAAAATTTAAAAACCCTGAACTTGTATGAATCGCACCAATAAATGTATCTGGACTGCGTAGAGGAGTGGGTCACCACAATATAATAAGAAAACCATCAACTGGTCTTAATCGCACCAAAAAATTTACCTGGACTGCATAGAGGAGTGGGTCACCACAATATAATTTAAAAACCCTGAACTTGTATGATTCGCACCAATAAATGTATCTGGACTGCGTAGAGGAGTGGGTCACCACAATATAATTTAAAAACCCTGAACTTGTATGATTCGCACCAATAAATGTATCTGGACTGCGTAGAGTAGTGGGTCACCACAATATAATTTAAAAACCCTGAACTTGTATGATTCGCACCAAAAAATGTACCTGGACTGCGTAGAGGAGTGGGTCACCACAATATAATTTAAAAACCCTGAACTTGTATGATTCGCACCAATAAATGTATCTGGACTGCATAGAGGAGTGGGTCACCACAATATAATTTAAAAACCCTGAACTTGTATGATTCGCACCAATAAATGTATCTGGACTGCGTAGAGGAGTGGGTCACCATAATATAATTTAAAAACCCTGAACTTGTATGATTCGCACCAATAAATGTATCTGGACTGTGTAGAGGAGTGGTTCACCACAATATAATTTAAAAACCCTGAACTTGTATGATTCGCACCAATAAATGTATCTGGACTGTGTAGAGGAGTGGGTCACCACAATATAATAAGAAAACCATCAACAGGTCTTAATCGCACCAAAAAATGTACCTGGACTGCGTAGAGGAGTGGGTCACCACAATATAATTTAAAAACCCTGAACTTGTATGAATCGCACCAATAAATGTATCTGGACTGCGTAGAGGAGTGGTCACCACAATATAATTAATAAAAAACCCTCCACGGGTCTGAATTTCCCCAAAAAAAATTCTGGACTGTGTAGTGGGGTGGCCCCGGTACTAAATTTGATACCTGGCCCACAATACCTCCTCCAAGTTCCAAGTGTAGCGTTTATAACATATTAACACTACACTAATTTTAGCACGTCAAACCCTCTTGTTTTAAATAATGACAGGGCATTTAACTTTTGATTACATTTTTGGAATTTGTAGACATTTTCTTTTACTTTTTGAACATGGCAAACGACTGTTGAATGGTCACATAATGCCAAAAAAATAGTTGCAAGATGGAATTGTCCTTGGGCCCTCCCACCCACCCTAATGTTGTTAAAATAGGACATGCACACTTTAACAAACCAATCATTTCAGCGACAGGGCCTACCAAACAACTGTGGCTGAAATGATTGGTTTGTTTGGGCCCCCACACCAAAATAACAATTCATCTCTCCCTGTACAAACTAAACAGGCTCTACTGAGGAAAGATGTCATCCTCATCCTCAACCTCTGATTCCTCTCCCCCTACAGTGTGTACTTCCTCCTCCTCACACATTATCAATTCGTCCCCGCTGGACTCCACAACCACAGGTCCCTCTGTACTATCTGGAGGGCAGTGCTGTACTTCATTGAGGAATTGATTATTCATTTTTATAAAGATCATTTTTTCAACGTTGTGAGGTAGCAACCTCCTTCGCCACTCACTGACCAGGTTCCCCGCTGCACTAAAAACTCTTTCCGAGTACACACTGGAGGGGGGACAACTCAGGTAAAATAGAGCCAGTTTGTACAGGGGCTTCCAAACTGCCTTTTTTTCCTGCCAGTAACAATATGGACTGTCTGACATGTCTATTTGGATGGTGTCAGCAAAATAATCCTCCACCATTTTTTCAATTGTGACAGCATCCAATGCAGCGACAGTAGACATGTCTGCAATGGTTGGCAGGTCCTTCAGTCCGGACCAGATGTTATCAGCATCCTCGCCAGCGGCTCTTTTAGGAAAACTGAGCTTTTTCGTCGCAGCCATAGATGTGGAAGAAAATGAGGGTGGAGCTGTTGGCATGTCACGGTCCTCTTCAGAGGACAATCTCCTGACCAGAAGGTCTTTGCACCGCTGTAGACTTGTGTCCGCCGGAAACAGACACAACATACGCTTTAAACCGAGGATCGAGCACGGTGGCCAGAATGTATTCCTCTGACTTTAAAAGAGTGACCACCCTCGGATCCTGGCAAAGCGTATGAAGGGCTTCATCCACAAGAGCTACATGCTTTGTTGGATTGCAATGCTTTACCAGCTCCTCCCTCACTTTCTCCAGCTGCTTCCGCAACAGCCTGATCAGGGGAATGACCTGACTCAAGCTGGCAGTGTCATAACTGACTTCTCGTGTGGCAAGTTCAAACGGCTGGAGAACCTTGCACAACACGGAAATCAGTCTCCACTGCGCTTGACTCAGGCGCATCCCCACTCCTTTGCCTATGTCGTAGGTGGCTGTGTAGGCCTGAATGGCCTTTTGCTGCTCCTCCATCCTCTGTAGCATATAGAGGGTGGAGTTCCAGCGCGTCACAACCTCTTGTTTGAGGTGATGGCAGGGCAGGTTCATGCTTTTTTGATATGCCTCTAGTCTGCGGTAGGCACTGGCTGAATGCCGAAAGTGTCCAGCAATTTTTTCGCGCCACCGCAAGCATCTCCTGCACACCCCTGTCACTCTTGAGGTAATGCTGCACCACCAAATTAATGGTGTGTGCAAAACATGGGACATGCTGGAAATTGCCCATATTTAATGCCCGCACAATGTTACTGGCATTGTCTGACACCACAAATCCTCATGAGAGTCTAAGTGGGGTAAGCCACTGGGAGATAAGTTCCCTCAGTTTCTCTAATATCTTGTCAGCGTTGTGCCTCTTATTAAAGCCTGTAATACACAATGTTGCCTGCCTTTGCACGAGCAGCCATTTTGTAGATGCTGCTACTGATGCAGCTGTTACTGTTGCTGCGGAAGACGATGCATCTACCCAGTGGGCTGTCACAGTCATATAGTCCTTCGTTTGCCCAGAACCACTTGTCCACATGTCCGTGGTTAAGTGGACAGTGGGTACAACCGCATTTTTCAGAGCACTGAGGACACTTGATCGTACTTCTCTGTACATTTTTGGTATCGCCTGCCTAGTGAAGTGGAATCTCAACGGGATTTGGTACCGGGGACACAATACCTCCATCAACCCTCTAAATCCCACTCCACTGATGGCTGACACCGGGCGCACGTCTAACACCAACATTGCAGTTACAGCCGCAGTTATACGCTTTGCAATAGGGTGACTACTATCGTATTTTGTGGTCATGGCAAACGACTGTTGGACGGTCAATTGTTTTGTGAAAGACTTAGCGGTCTTTCGACTTCCCCTCTGGGAAGATGACCGACTAACAGCAGCAACAGCAGCAGTGGCAGTAGTAGGCGTACCGCTGCAGGATTTCTCGGAGGATACAGGATACAGTGATGGGAAGGTCAGGCTTGACAACCACCAACACCCTTGGACTCGCCTTGGGGATTTGTGATAATTTCTCCTTAGAAGGCAGAGTTGTTTGCTGTTTTGTTGCTGACAGCATAACTCTCTTCAATTTTTTGTAGGGGGGGAGGAGGAGGAGGGCTAAGATCCTTGGGTGAAGATGGACTACTAGTCATGAACACGGGCCAGGGCCTAAGCCGTTCCTTGCCACTATGTGTCGTAAATGGCATATTGCCAACTTTACGTTTCTCCTCAGATGATTTTAAGTTTCTCTTTTTGCTTTTTTTTGAGAACTTGGGCTTTTTGGATTTTACATGCCCTGTACTAGGAGATTGGGCATCGGGCTTGGAAGACGACGTTGATGGCATTTCATCGTCTATGTCATGACTAGTGGCAGCAGCTTCAGCATTAGGAGGAAGTGGGTCTGGATCTTTCCCTACTTTATTCTCCAAATTTTTGGTCTCCATTATATGTAGCACAAGATACTGCAGAATGTGTGAACCTGGTAATATTGCAGACAGTACCAATGGACTTATACTGCAGGATTGGTTTTGCAAATTTTGTTGTAATTAATTTTTTTTTTAATTATTTTTTTGTATTTTTTTTTATAACTTTTTTTTAATTTTTTAAACACTTGGGAATAATGGGGAAATAACTATGCCCTTAGAAGCACAGGACCACTGGACCACTGGACCACTGGACTGAACAGGACACAGCACAGGACCCAGCAGCACCACTGAACTCAAAATTGACAGAGCACAGCACACAGCACCATTGGACTTTTACTGTTGAATGTGTGAACTTGGTAATATTGCAGTACCAATGGGCTTATACTGCAGGATTGGTTTTGCAAATTTTGTTGTAATTAAAAAAAAATTAATTATTTTTTTGTATTTATTTTTATAACTTTTTTTTATTTTTTAAAACACTTGGGAATAATGGGGAAATAACTATGCCCTTAGAAGCACAGAGCACAGAAAACAGCACCACTGGACTGAACAGGACACAGCACAGGACCCAGCAGCACCACTGAACTCAAAATTGACAGAGCACAGCACACAGCACCACTGGACTGATACTGTAGAACACAGCACAGCACAGCACAGAACTAAACAGCACAGCACAGAACTAAACAGCACAGCATGAGATCTACCAGGACAGAGGACCACCTAACACACCCTCCCTCTACCCTGATCAATACCCGAGTGAAGATGGCGGCGACTAGCGGGGAATTTATAGGATCCGAGTATCGCGAGATCCGACAGCGGGATTATGACTCAGAGCCTCGGTTTCAAGTTTTCATTTGGCGCCAATACCCGGATCTGTCTCGGATCCGACTCGGATCGGAAAGGTTCGGGTGGGCTCGGATTTACAAAATCCGAGTGCGCTCATCTCTAATTGAAATAGTATACAGATCAGAAAGAATATACAATAAGGATATTAAACAACAAACTCATAAATGAAATAAATCTTCACCTTGTGATGCAAATGAGTCAGACTCAACTGACAGTCAAGAAACAGAAAAAGATTTATCCTGTCTTGAATTGCACAGCGACACATCTCCAAGTAATGTGAATCATTCCTAAAGTAGAGAGAGTTAAGTTAAAAATGGAACTGGACTCAGGATCCGTCCTTTCAGTGGCTACAGAAAAATAGTATTAGATGTTATTTGTGGAAATTCCATCACAAAAACACCTCTGTATTGAAGACATAGGAGGAAATTCAATTCCAACGCAGACTGCGCTCAATTACCGTTACTACGGTAATTTTAACGCAGATTTTTGCTTGTGGCTCATAGAGCTGCTAGGAAAAATCAGCATTGAAATAACTGTAGTAGCAGTAATAATGTTACCGTAGTAATGGTGCACGCTGCCGCTCTAGTGCCACAACTATGTACTGTACATGGTGTCCCCATCTGGAAATATTAAGTGTTGCCACATCATATAACAAAATAGAATTATTGCCCCATTGGTAATGAAATAGTAACCCGCTATAATATAATAAAATAAAAAAAAATCCTTACATATAATCATTAATGAAATTTGGTCCACTAATTTATTCATAAAATAATTTCCCCCATTAGATAATTAATAATCACTTTTGCCCCCTAAACAAGAAATCATGATTAAGTTAAACTCGTATTGTTCCTTCTGTTATATTAACATTGGCCAGCAGTGGAAAAGTGATGTGTTTGTTAATCTCGCCTATCCAACGCAGTGTGTTGTATCTGGCAATTTTCACGTGAATCTGGGGCGAGTGTGCAAAATCGCAGCTTCATTCATATGGCGACTTGTATTGTTAGAGTGTCAAAACTTTGGGACTGCGATTTGTAGTGATTTTGGGAATGGCGAGTTTGAAAAAATCCCTGTACTGGCAATTTACAGTCAACTCACACTTTTCCTTTCACTTTCAAGTATGAGTTGATAGTTAAAGGTCTTAAACTCAGAGTAATACAAGTTTATAATATTACCGTAGCGCAGGCAAGGGCCTGGTGGTGGTAGCAGCAGCGAAGTCAGAAAACAGGCCGAGGTCAAAAGGGCTACAGCAGGCAGTGGTAGTGAGGTCCAGGCAGAGGTCAGGGCTGGCAGCAAAACAGCGTATCCAGGTAACAGGCAGAGTTCAGGGTCACAAGCAATCCAACAGAGTCCAGTAAGCAAGCCAGGTGTCATACAAGAAAAATCAATCCAAATAGCTAGGAGCAGAGGAACAGAGAAAGGGAGCAGTTAAGTACACTGAAGCAGAGAACTATAACCAGCAGGGAGGCTAAGCTAAGCCTAATATACTAGGAAGGACCAATAGAATAGAGGGGCATAGATGATGATCATTCCCCACCTGGAAATGAATTAGCTTTTGGTATTTGCGCACGCGCCCGTCTGGCCAGCTGGCCGGTTCGAGGCGGTGATAAGAGGAGCGTCCCGACCGTTGTCATGGTGATGACCCTGGACAAAAACCAGAAGTGACGCCCTGGTCGTCATGAATATGGCCGGGACGCGTCTGTGGGGCCAGAGCGAGTCGCAGCAGTCGTAACACATACGTCGGCAAGTTTAAAGTCCCCTGAGAAAAGAGTCAAATTGCAGCTTGATACATTTACCCACTAATGTCTACCTCCGTGTAACTATACAGTAGTCTACTTATGATAGCTAAGACATAAATAGGTGACATATTTTACACTATATTACTTAATTATGAGTCTTTTTATTCCTCCTTATTATCATTATTGATGTAATCTATATTGAAAAACGAAATCATCTCAGTTGTTACCAAGAATTCTCATTGCAAAATTGTCTTTATTTTTAAATCCCCTTTCCCTCCTTTCTTTGTGAATTCATACACTTACAAAATTCAATAAAATATGTTTGGTTTTTTTTGTAAAAAAAAAGCTAGCTTTTGGGGCTAGTGGTGAAATTAGAAGCTATAAAAAGGTGAGTCACTTGTGGCTTGACTAAAGATCAGTAATTCTGAAATAATAGTGAGCTTCTAATGTGGGTTCCAATTTATGGTAAGCTAATTTTAGACTAAATTAAACTGTAAAAAGTATAATTTATTATCAATGATATTCCACAATGCAGAAAAGTTTGAAAGTCTGTGTCTGTTACATGATAAAACACATAAATACATTTTGTCAGACTGCGTAGTGCACGAACGGAGTTCCAGCATTCTTCCCTCTTTTTTCTTTTGTCCTTAATTGATGTTATTTGTGGCTGGCTGGTAGCACCGTTACTTGATTTAAGCAATGTATGCTTTTCAGGTATCTGAAAGAGAATAACATATATTAGAAGATGAATTGAAGAGTCAACAGTCCATAATTTATACTAGTGCGACATTTGTTTTTGGGTTTAGTGTGTACACATAAGGCGGCATGCTGATCAGGAGGTTTTTTTTTTTTAATTGTTGATAAAATCATTAAGGATATAACACAGGAGATATTTTGTATAGTGTGTACCCAGTGCAAAGTCCTAATAATTTTGTAAAACACTATTATACTTCATGTGATTGTCTACTAAGACCATGGGTTTGAGCAGAGCAGCAAGACGAGTGCTGTGGCCATGTTAGTGACAGGTAGATTCATCTAAACAATTAGAACACTGGATAAGGAACTTTTTTGCCTCTACATTGAAGGCAGAAGAGCTGACTCAGGCTGCATCTAACAAATCTTCATATAAAAAAGTACAAAAGAAGTCGACCTTATAAATGACAAAGACAGAAAGATCAGATTTTATTCTTTGTAGAACACTGAGAAATGTGAAAAAGTGGCCAAAGATAAGGTCCAATTAAGTGAGGCAACCCCTAACAGCATCTGAGGCAAACTGAAGAGGTTATAGTCTGTGTGGAATGGGGTATACTCACATCTTCCTAGTCTGAAAAGCATTAGGATATTTCAGGGCCATAATAGACCTTATGGCTCTAAATTCATTTCATTTTATGTGTATTTGATAACTCTGCACATTCCAGTGTGAGAAGATAGAAGTGTCACCTGTGAAGGCTTCAAAGAGCCCCTACTGTGAGATATACCCTGGCCTGGGATGGAGTTTTGACACCTGAATAGAGTATGAGGAACTGCTCAGCATGGTGTCTGGCTCAAAGAGCCCATGTGCTGACTTGGCAATATGTGATATAGACAAAACTAATTTTTAAAAATCAATAAAAGTAGTGATCAACCACATATTCCTCAATAGCATGATGAAGGGCAGCTCATATGTCAAATTAAAAATTCTGCCCCACAGAGAAGTTAAGTAAATGAGTGTAAGCTCTACGAATACACTGTATTTAGGCGTGTTTGGTATCAAAAGATGGTCAAATTCATAGGGTATTTCTTAATAATAAAATTGGGTCTGTGTGACGCTCCACAGAAAAGTTAGGTCACATAGTAGAATTGGATAGTAAATCAGACAACATGCAAAGGGTGACTGAAAAAGTATCACAGACCACAACCCCCAGGAGGTGGGAAGGTGTAAAGGTGTCTTTAAAAAGCTGAGACCAGTTACACCAAATTGTCTTTCTTTTGGGAAAACCAATCCACATTGATAAACTGTTCATCATCCTAGCCAATTTCCCATGGAACAGATTATACAAGTCATGTAAGTTATACTCTGAATGTAACCCTTTTTATTTTAAACTGTTTTGCTTATGTATGTTATGTCAATTTATTAATTGTTTTTTTTTATATCTGAATGCCCTGTACTTTTGTATATTAAATCTATAATTTAATATGTGGCATTCTTGATACGCTAACGAATCCATTAGCCTGTTAAGAAGAATATAACTCGACCAAGTTAACCCTTTGAATGCCGGTGTGTGATTATTTTTTTTTTTTTTATACAGTTGATTAACAAGCTTAGTGTGTGTTTGCCTTTACATTTGTGTAACAGTCTGGAGGCGTGAAGAGTTAACCCTTTGCTTGCTGGTGGGGGCCTTGTTAGTCTGTGGTAGCTAGAAGCCTTATGTGCCAGTGTGGTGCCAGTGTGGGACAGTATATTGGGGTCCTATTGCTCATATTCAATAGGTGGTGGCAAACTTGAAGTGTGTGGGGGTGTGAGCGCTGTCTAGGGGCGATTCAGTAGGTCTATAACCTGTGTGATAGGTAGAGAGAGACTGCGGGCTGGAATCGTGTGTGACCTCATACAGCAAACACCTAAAGTCACGGCAGCTGGAAGCGTGTTCGTGACACACTCTACTTTGATATGCATCTTATTTTGGGTTACATGTATCTATTAAATACATGTAAATGAATCTGATAGTTTACTATGGAACACCAAAGTACCAGTTTTCTGCTTGTATTTGAAGAAATATTTGTATATGCTTTTTCCGTTCTGTGGAATTTCCCTTATGTGTCCCTCCAATATCCAGAATGTTACAGAACATCAAGAAGAACTATGCAGGAGTGATAATAATTGTCCCTTGGTTTCCCAAGTTATCATACAGATTTTTCTTGGCATCCTCATTTTCTCTCCCAAAGCCCATTGAATCACTCCAACTGAGTCAGCAGACTTTGTAAAAAATAAACTTTTGGCCATGACTGTACATGTAGATTTCTGCTAAATGTCCCATCTCTCATATCACTCACATTCTCATCTTTGGATGTACATATTGTGCAGATTTTCAATCTATTCTCTATTTGTGTTGGTGTTATATATCACTCCCTTAAATCACACCAACAATTCCTTGAGCATGTTGCTGCTTGGCCACTTCAATTCTTATCCTCTGACATCCCCGCCATCATCTTGGGTAATTATAACATACCATTTAATTTCCACAGTCTCCTTATGCATTCAAACTACTTTCTCTAACCTTATCTCTTGGCCTCTCCAACTGGACTGTCTCTTCTACTCATGGTGATAGCTATTATCTTGAACTTATTTTCTCCAGACATTGTTCAGGTTCTGATTTCTGTAGTACTCCTTGCCCTCTCTTAGACCATTACCTTATCATCTGCAAGCTCCCATCAGCCACTTAACCCCTTTGCTTTCAAACTCTACCAAGCCTCCTCCTACCCGCAAAAATATAATTTCTATTCAATTTTTTATGACTTTCCACCTCTGTGCAAAAATTCTGTACTCAGTTTCTACATGGATCAAGTGTCTCCAGCTACTCTTTACTACTCAACCCCTACAAAAATCTTAGAGGTGGCACACTAAAGAAACATGCAAAGTAAAATGACACTGGCGAAAGTCTTGTACTTATAATGACTTCCTCAAATATACTTTTAACTACTACTCTTATTAAAGTGCTCTGGACACTGCCTCACAAACATACTTGCAATCTCTCATTTTAGCTCAGGCTTCTAACCAGAATTACCTCTTTGCAAAGCCAACCCCACCGACCACCCTCATACCCAAGATTTTCCTACTTCCAAGTGCTTCTTACTTCAAGGAAAAATTATTTCTTCCTTCCAGAGCTATAGCCTGCTTAATCCCTTTCCTGCTTCATCTAGCACCTCCTCTTTATTTGAAACCACAAATGAAAATTAACTATCTACTCTATTCTCCTCCTTCTCTACTAGCCATCCACTTGACCCTTTACTCTTACAAATCAGTTGATTGCTGTCTCCTGTGCTCATCACAGTATTAAGTAATCTCTCTCTCCACTGGTTTCTTTCCATCCTTAGTCAGGCATATGATTATTACTCCTGTTCTGAAAAAATGTATTCTAGCCCAAACACTCTTTCAAATTAAGTCTCATCTTTCAACTCCCATGATTCTCCAAGCTTATTGAGAAGCTTGCCTACACTTGCATCACACCCTTTTCCTAGACCTCTCTGCTGCATTTGACACTTTTGACCATTCTCTTCTTATACAAATGTTACATTCCCTAGGTCTTCAGGAAACTGTCCTATACAGGTTCTCATCCTACTTATCAAACTGCCTTTTGAGTGCTAATATTTCTGAATCACCCTCTATTAGTTGGAGTACCACAGTGCTCAGTTCAAAGTGTTTTTCCCTTCTCTACCTATACCCCCTTCTCTACCTATACCACTTCTCTAGGAAAATGAATATGCTCCTTTGGATTTTAACACCATCTCTATGTAGATGACAGCAAAATGTACTTATCCTCTCTGGATCTGTCACAATCTGTTTTAACTCACTTTACTGTATGTGTTTCTGTAATTTCATCATTTATGGATGTGCTCTTGCCAAACTCAACAGAAACTACCTACCCCTCAAGCTTAAGTGTCATCCTTGAATAAGAACTCTTTTGTTCCCTACTTCCAATTTGTAGCCAAAGTCTGTTACATACATGTAAGAAACATTTCCAGAATAGACACGTATATTGTACAAGACATTAGAGAAACATTTCCAGAATAGACACGTATATTGTACAAGACATTAGAAAAACTTTAATTCATGCACTCATTATCTTCTGCATTGACTATTGCAATTCCCTTCTTACTGGTCTTCCCCTATCCAGACATACACACAGACAAGGTAGTTTGAATTCAGCGGTTAAGCTAACTGTCTTCATAAAAGATTCTTCTTCTGTTGTTCCACTCTGTCAGTACCTGCTTAGGTTGCCTGTATTTTACCAAATACAGTATATTGACATACAAAGCCAATAATAAAACAGCACCAACATGGATTTTATTATTTGTCTCAAAATATCTCCCAACATGACCTCTCTGCTCTGACGAAAATATTAGTACTTCCCATCCCAGGTACAGATCTTTTTTCAGTATGCACCCACTCTGTGGAATTTCTCCCTTTGTACAACAAGACTTCCCCTAACCGCCAGACCTTTAAGTGTTCCCTGAAAATTCCCCTCCTCTGTTACTCTCTAGGTTGCTCACTACCTCCTTCTGTGTTTTGTTCACTCCATTGGCAATAGTGTAATCAGCAGCTACTACTGCTTGAGCATAAATCATGGGGGCAACTGAATACTGTGGAACACATATAACAGTAAGGGGGCTGCTATAGGTGAATACCTTGTGAAGCGGTTCTGGTAGTTGAGGATCACATGCCATATTGCCATTAATTAACACCCCACTACACAGTTCCCTCAAAACTTACATTTATTTTTCTTCTATACTCAACCTTTTCAGCCCCAAACCAACATTGCTGTATGACTGGATCATACAGCTCCACTAAACACTTGCACTGAATAAAATGCCTATTTTCCTTTAGATTGTAAGGTTGGGAGCAGGATCCTCTTACCACTTTCTTTATCTGATAATATCCAGTATTGTTATATTACTTTTTATTCCCAATTGTAAAGTGCTGCAGTACTATATAGATAAATGTTAATAAAGAAAATAAATGATATGATTGCATTATATAAAACGCTTTCTGTGACCGTTTTTTTACAATATTTATACTTGAATGGTCATGTGAGTAGTGTCCCACAAATGATAACTGGCTCAGTTGTTTATTGGGTATTTTTGATAACGTACCAGATTACATGATCATGAATTTCTATTGTATTATTGAGTGTTTATTCTTGTTTATTTGTTTACTTTTTTGTGGGGCTATTTGTGTAACTATACGAGCCTATCAAGCGCAGGGGGCTTTTGTTGTTATTCAACATCTTTGAAACCTAGTGGAAGACTTGATTGCCCGCTCATCTTACGTCTAAATCGTTTGACATTCGATCGCCAGATCATGGCATCATCATTGACGAATATGTCATTTATTAATTGGAGGTAGCGCCAAACATATGTGTGTTCTTCTGGCCTAGTGGCCTAGTTTGATGTATTCCTCCTCACCTATGTAGTTCCTCTCACACCCAGCGGGCAAATTCTTTTTTGCCATGTCTATGATTGTGAACATGTCTATGAATACACCTTTTCTAATTTTATCTCTGGCGCTATTTCTAATACTGTGTAACGGTGTCCTTGGGTGTCCGCGTAGCCTGCCTTCCTAGTGAGTCTGTAGTAACTTAAGCAGCTTGCGCTGGGCCCTAGTCTGCGTCAGAGGAGTCTTCACTAGTGCTGTCAATTGGTGGACTAGTGTCATGTGTAAGTAAGGTGGGTGGATAAAACACACTCACCGGATGTGGGGATGCCACTGTGGGTGCCCCTCATTGCCGCTATGTCCTATCTTGTTGGATCTTTGCAGCGTCTGTCTAACAGTCCAGGTTCCTCTATGGCTCATCAGCAGCAGGAATTTATTTAGCGCCACTAATTCTGCAGCGCTGTACAGAGATCTCACTCACATCAGTCCCTGCCCCATTGGAGCTTACAGTCTAAATTCCCTAACATACACACACAAACTGAGAGAGACTAAGGTCAACTTAAAAGCAGCCAGTCAACCTACTAGTATGTTTTTGGAGTGTGAGAGGAAACCAGAACACCTGGAGGAAACCCACACAAACACAAGGAGAACATACAAACTCCACACAGGAGGCAGAGGTGCTAACCACTAAGCCACTGTGTCGCCCAACTCTGTGTCATTTGTATTTGGAATACGACAAATATTAGTACCTGGGCCACTACAGGGGCTGCTTCTCAACCTGTCATACAGACTGGCGGTGGGGTGCCAGATATATCTTGGGTGACCAGTGTCAGCAATGTGATTTGGTGATGAGGGGTGGGGGGACTCAGTTTGGGACCACTGGTGAGGGCATGGCGGCGTGACTGTTGGTACTACATGTTGGTGGGGGGAAGGGGGCTGTGTGTGCAACGTGAGGTCCTATGCTTTCGTGGTGGGGGATATGGAGCTGACCATGCTTGGGTGGGGCCAACGGGTTCTCCACGTTGGGCCAAATGTGTGGAATCACATACAGGCTTTTGTGCACGTCATCGCCGAAGATGGCTGGTGGAAATTACCACTGTGATGGGTTAGTTGAGGGGATGGGTTGTTGACTGGCCCTCCAGTCTTCTGCGGGTCCCTTTGGGTGCCTGCTCTGTGAAATTGACCCCAAAGGTTGCAAATGAATATTGGATGGCTGAGAACCCTGACCGCTAGATTAGGCCACATTGTAACTCCCAGGAACCAAAATACATAGGCAAAGAGACACGGAGCCTGGACCACGGACCCCTGGACCCCACTGTGAGGCTCAAACTCGTAGTGATATCGAGCAGAGGGTTGGGTGCGCCACAAGCACATTTTGATGAACTCTCGTCATTATTTTAACAAGTATTCCCATAAAGCGATCTTATTAAATGTGATGTTTGAAGTGTGATTTTGAAGTGTTACTTTGCACCCTGCTGTGGAGGAGCTTGCAGTAAAACTTACAAACCTGTATAGCAAGAATTATGAACTATGAACCTATGAGCAACTGAATTGTTTTCAACATCTTTATGTTAAGGAAAGTGATTTCCAGGATAATATAATTGAGATACAAGTGGATTTACAGTATGCACTGAACTCTGCAGTTTAAAACAGCTGCCTGTTGATTGTGTGTGTTAACAATCTCTGCACCCATAGATGTTTGGGAAAAGAGCTCATCTCCCACAGTAACTGTTTGAAAATGGAACATTTACAAGCACAGCATTCCAGGTGAGGACAATTACAGTCCAGTTAGTTGATGTACATGTGGAAGAGCTACAAGTCTTATATCCATTTAGACCTGGTAAACCAACTGAAAATGAACTACAAGGTGTGCTTATGAAACAAGTGTAAACCTAGTGAAACACTTAGCTTTTGTGCTACCAAACTCTCTGTTATAGTATCAGAGGGTCAAAAAGATACACTGACCTTTGTAGTGAGCCATAGCCTCCCATCCCTAATTATAATTGGGAAAAAAACTGTGAGGACCTAGACACTTTCAGAGAGTGCCAGCAAACTCAAGAAGAGCGATCCCAATTGTAAAGCGCTATATAAATAAATGTTGATGATGATAATGAATTACAGGCAAGTAATCCAAAGCACTGAAACCAGAAAGAAAGATACTTTCTTGGAATGAGCAGAAGTGGTCTATGTAATGGAATAAATTATGGTACAAATATATGTTGGATAAAACAATGTTGATGTATAAAATCTGTATGGTCAAGTGATTTTCTGTATTCTGTTAAAATCTTTTTAGTATGTTATACCCCACAATAGGGCATCTATTTATAGGATGTTAAAATAGTCAGCAGCTGTCAAGCTATTGTCGAAGTCAGTAAATTGGATAAAAGTAATTTCAATTAAGGTCTAGCAAACTTGGTTGTCTTTGTCTGAAAAGATGCGTATGGTACGCTACGGCGTACAAGGGCACGCTACGGCGTGAAAGGGCGTGCGCATCCACTACACGTGGCAGCAACAGTAATCGGTCTTTTACCATACATTCGCACAGACATGCATACTTATAAAATAGTACACATTAATGGTAGTTGCAACACATAGTCAGTTATGTCGAAATATAGTTGTATTTATATGTTATATCAGAGTTACATGCATATTAGTGAAATACACGGAATGGGTTGAAGGAATAACATCATGAGTGGTATCATATTGAACCTTGTTACATATCCTACTGTTTGGTTCACTCTGCGAGGGAATCGCAGAGTGCATACACAAGTTATGAGTGATAGGGAATTATGAACTACTTAAGACTAAGGAATCTTGGCGGGAAGAGCAGAGCATACCCCCTGCTGAGATGACCCCCTCCTTTGGATTCCTTTGTATGAACTGGCCAATGATGATGACCCCTTGGACCTTCCTGAGACCTGGACCAATAGATGCAAGCGATTCCATCTTCATTGTATTACTGTATGTGATTGTGTATATAAGCAGCAGCTTGTGATCCAGAGTGCAGACATCTTGTCCCCAGACTTCAGGATTGAATGACTGCACTGGATCCAGAGCGCCTGCGATAAGTAACGGCTGTATTTACTATTACTTTGCTTGAGCATATTATTCTACTTATTGCGAATAAATCTTTGTGCTTTGGAAACACAAATCGAGGTTCGACAATCGTTATTGGTTAGCGACAATACGCACATAACACTATATAGAGAGAAGAGTGTAAGAGGTCACATATGCCCTTTGACCTGCTTAGGCACAGAAATCTATGTACTATGATGAGGTTGTGGAGAATATATATATAACCAACTTTGTCCTTATGAGGTATATTCTTTAGTATGTGAAGTGATTAGTGACGTATGTAAGAGGGGTGGTGTTACTTCTATATAACCTCTGTCTTACATAGAGAATATTGCCTTGTTTCATGATGAATACAAGCCATTGCATATGCAATTTGTAAGAATAAAGATAACCTTTGCTTTTTCAAATACTTATATATTTTTTTAATCATTTATGCGTCAACATTTATGGAGGTCCCACCGAGATATCTATAATTATCGATCAGCCAACACTTCTGGAAGAGGGGAGAGGAAAATATATACTCAAATGTGGCCACAAAGGTAATATATTTTTATCTTATGATTATATATTTCTGTCTCCCACTCTCTGGGTTTGCTGAAAAGGTTATTTATAGTTATCTCTGTAAGTATGAAATTGCAAACGTATCTTTAATTGTTTGTCCATATGTTTGTATAGATGTAGAAGCATAGATTTGGTACCAATTAGAATTTCTCTTTTCTGTTCATTATTCAGAGACTGGGTTTACTTTGTTAACCATGACATGATTGAATGTATGTGAGTGTGATTGGGCTTTCTTTACGAGGCCAGAATCCAGGTCAGTTGCCGAATTCAAATATCACTCAGGTTAACGTTTGAAGGAGGCAAAGCATAGTCCCAAGTCACTTACGGTGAAACATAAAAATACACTATAAGGCCTTAGATAGCAGTGCGTGTAACGTGAGTATGTGATAAGTCCAGGATTTATCTGACGAGATAAGGTGTGGAGTCCCTAATAACGGTTGGAGCCGGTAAATGGGGAGTTGCATATTAATAGTGATTGTAGTCCTATTACCATGACGCAGACTGACTGGAGTATAAAAAAAGATAAGCTGCGCCATGGGAGCATATGCAACCACACTGGAAAAGCCTAATGATAGGTTGATAATTTCCTCCTGGTTCTCCAGTGGCTGTTATGTTCCATAAATATGGAAAAAGGTCTGTTCAATATGTGCATAAATGGTTAACAAGTAGTCCTGAATTTACAGAAAAAGGAAATTTTGATATAAATGTCTTAGGAGAAATAGGAAAGGGTGTTTTTAAAAGTAAAGAAATGCAAGCTTTGCAATTTTAGTTAAATTAGGCTGATTTTCAAACCCCTAGCAATAGTGCAAGAGTTGAAATTTATGTACAGTGGAATTTTGCTATGGCTAAATTTTTAGATTGTTCTAAAGTTTTTTTTTTTATTAAACAGTGTACAATTGAAAGGGTAAGAGAATATAATGCTAGATTCAGAAGAGAAGTTGTAAATTATTCGGGTGTTTCTGATGTGTTTGCAAAAGCGGATTTTAAAAGTATTTTGACTAGTGCTTTTGTGGAAGGGTTGAAAAATAATTTAAAAGTCAGAGTGATAATTTATGACCCTCTTTGGGTTATGAAAGATATTGATGCCTTAGCCGCAATTGCTGCACATCATGAGGATAATATGGTAATTAAAAAGGTGCAAGCAGAAACAAAATTAATGAATTTGCAAATGCAAGCAGCTAAAAGCCACTATTCAGGGGGCTGATTCTAATGCAAGGGTTAAATATCCTGACAGAAGTAACAGATCACAAGTGATATGTTATAACTGCCAGGAGAGGGGGCATTTTACCAATTGCAGAAAGCCTAGGAAACAGAGACAATCGGGTAAGACCAGATCAAATAACAACTTCTCAGGATAATATTGATTAACGGTCTCCAGCAGCTCTTGTGCACATGTGTCCAGTATTAAAAATCAATGTAAAGGACCCCATTGTGAATATGACAGTTAATGGTAATAAGCATGAATTTCTGATTGATACGGGAACTGCAAGATCAGTACTAAAAAATTAAAGTTTATTACCAATTACTGACAGAATTGTTATAGGAGTCGTTGGTCATGTAATTTCTTTAAAAGAAACGGAGCCAGATAAAAAGTCACTTAAAGTCCTATCACAGATAAACATTCTTTTTTATTGGCAGCAAATGCTCCTTCTAATTTATTAGGTAGAGACTTGTTGTGTAAGTTAGGATGTTCAATATATCGTACTCCGGATGGAGTGTTTTTAGACATACCTGAGAGAAATAGACATGAAGTGCAGATAGCTCTTGATATAGATGCTAATATGCCTTATCACGACACATATGAAATTCAGCTTGTATGGCTAAATAAAAAGGTAGATGACATGCTAGAAAATGTACCTAGTCAGTTGTGGACTACAGATTTAAATGAGACTGGGAAAATGAAGATTAGCCTGATCTCTGTTAAATTGAAACCAAATGTATCAAATTATGAGTTGTTGTTTACTTTGTTTTGTCATGAATATTCAGGTCATGCAGCTGGTGTTTTGACACAGCCCCATGGGAATATCCCCAGACCTGTTGCATACTACAGTAAGCAACTTGATCCCGTGGCTAGAGGGCTTCCAAATTGTTTAAAATCTGTTGCAGCCACAGCTGTGTTGGTAGACAAATGTGCTAATATAGTTTTGGGAAATCCGCTTACTGTTCAAGTGTCACATGTTGTACTAACACTTTTAAATTGTCATATTACTAGACATATTACAAATTGCAGACTAACAAAATGGGAATTGATTCTTCTAATGGCTCCAAATATTACACTTGTCAGATGTAACGTTTTAAATAATCTGCTACAATTGTTTATTACTTCTGATATTGAATCTGATAAGATTAAAAAGGAGGGGAAGGTATATTTGAATACAGATGATAATAATTTGGCATTAAGTGAATCAGATGAGGAGAATGCAAACAAAAGTGAACGGCAGAATTTTGAACATTTTGCTCATGAACTACATGATTGTGTTGTATACATGCAGCAAACTACTGCATCACGATCATATTTAAAAGAAATACCATTGCAAAATCCTGATTTGATGTTATATGTAGATGGTAGTTGTCATAGGAGAAATGATACAGGAGCATTGAAGTCAGGATTTGCAATAGTGGATGATAATGTGACTGTATATTCTGAAAGCTTATCGGTTCCACATTTCGCCCAGATCGTTGAATTAAAAGCATTAATTAAAGCTTGTCAATTGGCAGAGGATAAAATAGTAAATATTTACACCGATAGTAAATATGAGTTTGGTGTTGTTCATGATTATGCTGAAATATGGCGACAAAGAAATGTCATTACAGCTGATGGTACAACAGTCGCTCATCATGAAATTGTGAATGAATTATTGAATGCTATTCAGTTACTAAAACAGGTAGCAGTTATTAAATGCCAAGCGCATATGACAGGACATGATGAAGTAACAAATAGAAAATCATAGAGCTAACTTAACTGCTAAGAGAGCAGCAGAAAAAGACATTGCACAGATTGTTGAAAATACTGAAATTCTAAATGTTGTAATACCTGATCAAACTGAACTGATTGAGATACAAAAAGGTTGTGTTTCACAGGAAAAGGCCCGATGGGAAATGGCAGGATGTCAAATTGGTAAAGATGGACTGTGGCGTGGAAAGGGAGGTAAGCCTGTAGTTCTCAGAGCACTCTTACCAGCATTGGCACAAATGAGTCATGTATTAACCCATGCAGGTAAGACTGCTATGAAGAATATAGTCCATATGTATTGATATGCACCTGGATTTTCAGCCATAGCTGCCAGGTACTGTGCTTGATGTATTATCTACCTACAGAGTAATGCAGGGAAGGCAGTAAAAACAATACCTAATCACCTGCCACCAACTGACGGCCCATTTCAAATAATTCAAATTGATTTTATCCAACTTCCTAAGTGTAGGATGTTAGAATATGTATTAATATGTGTTGATCAATTTTGTGGTTGGGTTGAAGATTACGCAGTTGAAAAAGCCACTGCTAATGTTACAGCTAAGAAAAATTGTACAAGAATTTGTATGTAGATATGGCATACCACAGGTACTTTCTTCTGATTGAGGTCATCATTTTATTGGGTCTGTTTTTAAGCAAATGTGTGAATTGTTAGTTATAAAACAGCTTCATGTACCGTACCATCCACAAAGTAGTGGGAAAGTTGAGAGATACAACGAGATTATTAAAAATAAACTGTATAAAGTATTCAAGGAAACGAGAATGCTATGGCCTGACGCATTGCCAAAAGTTTTACATGTTATCAGATTAACCCCTCGAGGTCCTCTCAATTTATCACCGTATGAGATTCTGTTTGGAAAAATTCCTAATTAACTCTGAATTGCAATACCAGACAAAGCCAAGTTAATGATGTGACTTAACTACATTCTATCATTTACTAAACAGTTGAGACAGAGATATAAGCTGCTGTGATAGGCACACAACCGATTCCGATTGATGGAGCCTGTCATAATTTGAATTCGAGAAATTGGATGATGAGAAGAAGTTTCTTAAGATCCGGATCGTTGACTGATCAGTGTTAAGGTCCATATCTCGTGCTATTAACGACGCCAACAGCAATAAAGGTCAAAGAAAAAGCACTTGGATACACGCTTCCCATTGTAAGAAAGCAGTCGATCCTGAACAAGTGAGAAGATAATTATCACCTTTATTCTACAAGTAAGGGATATTTCTGAGACCATAATAATGTCTCAGCCCTTACAAAGGCAAGATGCTCTCCACTTGACAAAGTCAGGGGATGAAAATCTTGTGAAGAGGAAAAGACAAAAGACGGAAAGAAACTGGTATTCAGAGTTAATTGGTCCACAGCCAAATTTGAAAATTATGGACATTGCTATTTGTTTTAACATTAATCATGTTTGCAATTGGTACTTTTCTTGATCTGTATGTTTACAGCCCTGTAAATGGACCACAGAACAATAATGTAACGGTTTTGGAAAGGAGAGGTAAATGAGAAGCATCACAGAACCATTGTGGAGATTTATCTTCAACACAAGCATGTATTTGTAAATATTGTGAGCATCATATGGAAAAACTATGCGTACAATGGTGCTTAGATGATCCAAATTTTCTTAGTGATCGACATCCAATAAATGTATTTCATTAGTTAATAGGAAAAAAACTTAATACTAGTGAGTGTTGGGTTTGTATACAAGTACCTCATAGACATTATAAATGTTGGTCTTATACCGTTTCCTATAAATGAAAGTAAAATTAGGTGAAAAAAAATGCGGTAATGAAACGAAAGAAGAGTATAGTACTACAATGCCACCACATATAAAATTGATAGAGTATTATAATGTGATACATGAAAATATAACATGTTATAATAAAACTACAAAACCTACGGTTCAACAGAAAGGAGTGAATTAGAAGTATCGAAAATATATTTAGGAACACTAAAGGAACGTTTGAGGATTGTATAGTTTAATTCTTTAACAATAATTGAAAAATTGATTAATATAATATTGAGTGTGAATATAATTAGGTGGATGATACATTCTGTGAAATGGACCACTTGTGAATTGGGCTATGAGGCAGCTCATAGTTTAATATCATATATACGATATACACTTCCTGAAAATTTGTATTTCATATGTGGAAGGCGAGCATATAAATGGCTACCTCCAAATTCTGAAGGTATATGTTATATTGGAGAATTAATTCCTAGTACAATTATCATGGAACATCAATATCTGGTTGACATTATTATTCAGAACTTAAAAACACAGAATGAGAAGGTCTGTAAAAACTGTAAGTACTAAATATAAACATCTTTTTAAAATAGAACATTCAGTTAAAGTAAGGGTAGGTTTTGAAAATTATTTTGCTCATGGACATGTAGAGTAATTAAATAATATTAAAGCTATTGAATAATTAGTTAATTTGTTGGATAACATTACAAAATTTATGATGACACTTTTGGATATGTTTCCAAAGAGTTTCAAGCGTATAAAACTAAATTAATGCAACATAGATTAATATTAGATTATTTAACTGCACAAAGTAGTGGATATTGTCACACTTTAGAAATGGTTTATGATGTGTATTAGTGTACGTACATTTCTAATACTACGTCAAATCGAGAAGAAGAAATAGCTAAATATATGTTACATATTAAAAAAAAAAAAAGAATTCAGAATAATTCATAATAACATTGATACAGAAGATGATAACTGGTGGGAGAATTCATTATGGAATCCTTCTACTTGATTTACAGGTATATTCTCAGGAATATTAGGGTAGTGGAAAGGACTATTTTGGACATTAGGAAAATATGCTATTATTTTTTTAATAATATGTGCATTAATTTATCTTCTTTTAAAATGTGTTCAAAGAATATTAGGAAGGTTGTGCAAGGTTGGGACAAATGCTTTACAAATAAATGTAGTCTCGGATTCACAAAGGAATGTCTCTATTGCATTGAAGAATGTGAAGGAGAATAGAATATTTGTACCACAACTTAAATAAACATTTCTCTTTGATAGTTAGTTTTATAATAGAAGATGTTAATCTCTCTCTTTTTATATATTTTTTTGTAGTTGATATGTTTTTTTAGTTAAAGGTTATAGTGTGTGAATAGTTTTCACAAAGAGGGGAATGTAATGGAATAAATTATGGTACAAATATATGTTGGATAAAACAATGTTGATGTATAAAATCTGTATGGTCAAATGATTTTCTGTATTCTGTTAAAATCTTTTTAGTATGTTATACCCCACAATAGGGCATCTATTCATAGGATGTTAAAATAGTCAGCAGCTGTCAAGCTATATAGAGAGAAGAGTGTAAGAGGTCACATATGCCCTTTGACCTGCTTAGGCATAGAAATCTATGTACTATGATGAGGTTGTGGAGAATATATATATAACCAACTTTGTCCTTATGAGGTATATTCTTTAGTATGTGAAGTGATTAGTGACGTATGTAAGAGGGGTGGTGTTACTTCTATATAACCTCTGTCTTACATAGAGAATATTGCCTTGTTTCATGATGATTACAAGCCATTGCATATGCAATTTGTAAGAATAAAGATAACCTTTGCTTTTTCAAATACTTATATTTTTTTTGAATCATTTATGCGTCAACAGTCTAAAGAAGCTCATATAAGCAAGTACGCTAAAATGGGGGAGGAGAATCTACTAAATAATTCAGTCTTTCATACCTCTATCTTCATTAATACAGTTGTCAAGAAGAAGCCCCTGTCACGCCAGTGGTCAGTGTTCACAATCCTGCAAGAAGGATTGTTGTTTCTTCTAGTCATCTGGGACTTCAAAGGGTCACTTGACACACATGTGTCTTGAAATTTTGGATATTCATCTAGGACTTTTTCCAGCTTGGATGTTACTCACTCCTTTTGGTTGTTACAGTTTCTTGATATTATATGTGGAGTATACGGGTTTATTAGGAATTTTAATATTTCCTGCTCTTCCAGGCAAAAATCCAAGTGGCCCAATGCGGATTCCTCAACATTTTCTTACCCTCCTGACATTCTTTTATTTTTTAAAAAAAAAATAATTATCTTGTTTTTTCTTGAAAAATATTTATTAGGCCATTCTTAATGTGTACAGGGCAGTACATAACAGACATTTTTACAGTTGCTCCTGAGTGCAAACACAAGTTATAGTTAGAGATGTTCACTGACCCCCGTGTTTTGGTTTTGGATCTGAATTAACTTTGTGTTTTGGTTTTGGCAAAACCGCCCTTTCGTGTTTTGGTTTTGGATCTGTATTTTTAAGAAAAAATAGCTAAAATATGCTAAAATCACATCATTTTGCTCTTTTTTTGTTCCTACTGTGACAGAGTCAATGGAAGGAGGCTAAATTGCAGAGGTATGTTTCCCAGGCTTCCAGCATTGTGTACGTTGAAACACCAGGGAAATGTGTGGGTAAAGCTTCTCACAGGGTATTTCCCTGCGCTAGCAAAACCTGGTAAGGGTCCCTGGTGTTATGTATGGAGAAAGAGAAGGGTGGGCTCCATACATAAGGCTCAGTCCGGCTCTTCTGATCTGCCAGTCTCTAAACAGAATGATCAGGAGTTGCACCTGTGAGGTGCCTGTTAAAATGCAGATAAAATATGCAAACAGTCTCTCAACCTGGGGAGGAGGCCAGATGGCTCCTGAGAGACTCTGCTGTGATGAGCAATGATATGTTGAGTGTGTGTTTGGACACAAGGTCCAACATCTGAGAGAGGGTGTTGCTAAAATGTATTAGCTAGTAGCCAGACGGCTAAGATTTTGTTTATGTTTTGTTTGCGAGCTGGTGAATAAACTAGCTGTGGCTTTTAACCTGAAACCTCTGGACTTCTGTGGTTTACTGCTGCTGTTCGTCGCCATCTTCCCCAGGAGATGGTACCTATTCCCTTGATGGTGTCACACTACATTATTATTAACCTCAATAACACTAATTTCCAATCATTTCCAGTAAGTATTGAACACCTCACAGGTCACAATATTATATTCATACACTTTCGGACAAAGGCCTAGATTTACTAAGCTGCGGGTTTGAAAAAGTGGGGATGTTGCCTATAGCAACCAATCAGATTCTAGCTATCATTTTGTAGAAGGTACTAAATAAATGAAAGCTAGAATCTGATTGGTTGCTATAGGCAACATCCCCACTTTTTCAAACCCGCATCTTGGTAAATTCAGCCCAAAGACTGCAGCGAGCTGGCTGGATGCTAAGCGAATGAGCAACGACACAAACACACGGCAGTTCATAGCACATCTAGGAAACATTGCCACACAGAAGTGGCAGAAAAGAAAAGTGGTGCAAGATGGAATTGTCCTTGGGCCCTTCCACCCACCCTTATGTAAGATATTGAAAAGGATATGTACAGTTTAACAAAGCAAGTGCTCCAACGAAAAGGAGTGCAACTTTTATGGCTGAAGGGCTTGGTTTGTTAGGACCCCCACAAAACTAAAAATGGGCTTAAGGCACCTAAGCAAACAGTGTTGTTAATGAGCTCTACTTTGGCAAGTCAGTGGAAGCAGTTCTTGCCAGTGATAAGAAGAAAGCCATTGTCATGCCTGGGCATAAGACCAAAAAATCCACTTCTTATGTATGGAATTTTTTTTACCCAAATCCTGTCAACAATTGCCTAACCATTTGTAGCATTGTTAAGCCATAGTCAGTAGAGGTAGGAACCTTAACCACCTAGGAACCTCATCCATGTTACGCCATTTGAATCGAGTTCATGGAAAGCTTTTGTGAAAATCAGAAACTTATGTAAAAAAACAACAAGCAGTCCAGCATCAGCTACCTCCCTTCTCTCAGCTAGATCCCAACACCTGCAATCTACACCCCCAATACCTTCATCATCAATATCCTCACAAGTGATCAGAGTTAGTCCTGCATCCAAGTTGCTAAGGCAAAATGACTCCTCCCCTATCCAGGACTCCTCAGAAGAATTCTTGAACGTTAGGCCCACTGCTGCTGCTTCTGCTGCTGGGTGTGGATCTTCAACCCAGATGTAGACCAAGAAGAAGACTATTAGTAGCTTACAACAATTGACTGTTAAACAATCCTTTGCAAGAAAAAGCAAGTATGGCAACTGTCAACCAGTTGCACAGCGGATCACAGGCGCCATGGCGACTATACTAGTATTAGATCTGCATCCAATATCCACCATTAATGCAGCAGGAATAAGACAGTTAATTAAGGTCATCTGTCCCCTTTAACAAATTCCATCTCAACACCATTTTATTAGACAAGCAATTCCTCACCTGTACCAGGTTACAAAAAAGAAAATTATGGGCTACAAAATGCCATTCTACCCACTGTACACTTATCCATAGATATGGGGACAAGCGAAACTGAGAAAACTAAAGACTATATGACTGTGACAACCCACTGGGTTGATACTACTCTGTGTATCATCTGCTTTACTAACAGGCATATTATTATTATTATTATTATTATTATTATTATCGTAGATTTGTAAGGCACTAGAGTGCTCCACAGCAGTACAGTAGGGAAGACAAGGACATAAGTAAATCAAAAACAGACAAGGCAGACAAAATGAATGGAGATATGAAAACAAAGGGTCTGGAGGACCCTGCTCATTAGAGAGCTTACATTCTAAAGGGAAGAGGGCACAGCTGAAACAAAATAAGCGAGTGTGGCTCAGAGTGGAGATTGGGATAGTTGTGAGGGTGCATTAGTGTGAATAGTGTTATCAAGGATAAGGTCACCTCTAAAAAAGAGATGGATTTTTGAAGAGCATCTAAAGATTTCAAGGCTGTGGGAAAGTCTGATTGAGCGTGGTAGAAAATTCCACAAGTGGGGAGCAGAACGGGAGAAGTCTTGTAGGCGGGAGTGAGAGGTAGTTATCAGAGACGAGACAAGGCGAAGATCAGAGGTAATACTGCTGACAACCTGTTTAAAAAACTAAGGGATGTCATTACAACATCGCTTATCCTGCTTGGACTCTCCTGAGGGTATGTGATTTCTATTATTATATTATTATTATAATATTGTTAGAGCATTACAGCAGGGGGAATTCCAACACATTCCCTGTATTGCTCACACAATCATATTTGTGGTACAGAACTTTTTAAAAAAATGACAATGACATGCAGAAGATGCTGTCTGTGTCCCAAAATATTTAGGGTAATTTTTGGTATGCTGCAACAGCATGTAGGAGAATGCAGCAGCTGCAAGAAGAATAGATTTTAGGGGGAATGTACTTTAGTCCAGCGCAGTGGAGAATACTTTCCGTGTTGTGCAAGGTGCTGAAACCAGTCGAAGTAGTCACCTGTGAAGACAGTGCAGACACTGTTAGCTTGAGTCAAGTGATTCCCCTAATTAGACTTTTTGAAAAGTAGCCAGAGAAATTGAAGGAGGAAATTAAACAAAGCAATTCCGCTAATTATGTGGGACTTGTAGATAAAGTATTTCATTCACTTCACCAGGATCCAAGAGTTATCAAAATCTTAAAATCGGATCATTACATTTTGGCAACTGTGCTTAATCCTAGGTTTAAGAGCCATGTCTTCTCTTTCTTTCCAACTGACCCAGATCTCAAGAGATGTAATGAGCTCCTGGTCAGCAAGCTGACAGCTCAAGTGGTACATGACACAAAGACGTCTCCTCCTTCAGTTCCTCTGGAAATTGCTGCTAGAAAAAAACTTAGCTTTCCCAAGACACCCAGTGGTGATGCAGATGAGTCTGCACAACATTTTGACATTTGGTCTGGTGTAAAAGAATTGCCCAAAAATCGTGAAGCTCCGCCGTAAAATGAACTACAAATTCCATGAGGAAGGCCATTACCGGCAATTACATCAAAGTACACAGACTTCTGTGATGGTGGATTCCAGCGGAGATGAATTAATATTGTTTGAGAATCATGTACACACTGATGAGGGTGAATATGATGACAGTGTAGATTGCAGGTCCTGAGATCTAGCTGAGAGAAGAGAGCTAGCTGATGCTGGTATGCCTGGTAATATTTTGTAAAATGGCATGTTGGCAATTTTATGTTTTTCTACAGTAAACTTTCACCATTATTAGAGAGGTGTTTTTTTTTCTTTTAATAGGTACAAGGTTTTTATTTATATTTTTGTTTCCCTGACTTAAAACCACTATGCACTTGAACATAGGCTTTAGCACATGAGGTAGAGGGAATAGTATCATCATGACTGAAGACTGGAGAGTGACAAGGACACTGTCACACCTCCTGTTTCTGTATGAGCTATGGCACAGTAGAATGTCACTGGAGACTTTTAAGAACACTGACAGCCCTATTATTACAGTTTCTGTTTCAGCACTGAACCCTGCCACCTGTCCTGTTTTTGAGTAAGCTATGGCACAGTACAATGTGACTGGAGACTTTTAATAACACTGCCAGCCCTATTACTTGAATATCTGTTTCAGCACTAAACACTGCCACCTCTCCTATTTCTGGGTGAGCTATGGCACAGTACAATGTAATTGCAGATTTTGAAGAGCACTGCCAACCCTATTATTTCTATTTCAGAAATGAAGCAATGGAGCTGTCCTGTTTGTGTGTTAGCTAAATAACACCAAAGTGACTGCATATTTAGAACAAGACTGCCAGCCCTATTATTTAATACCAAATAACACCAAAGTGACTGCATATTTAGAACAAGACTGCCAGCCCTATTATTTCTATTTCAGCAATGACAATTAGCAATGGAGCTGTCCTGTTGGTGTGTTAGCTAAATAACACCGTACAAAGTGACTGCATATTTAGAACAAGACTGCCAGCCCTATTATTTCTATTTCAGCAATGACAATTAGCAATGGAGCTGTCCTGTTGGTTTGTTAGCTAGATAACACAGTATGTTGTGACTGCAGATTTAGAACAGGAATGTCAGCCCTATTACTTCTATTTAGGGTTAAAAGAAAGAGAATTGATATTAAACAGCCATGTTCCCATGCCACCACTCACACACCCTTCCTCCAGGGATGAAGTTGCAGGAAATAGGAGCTGTAGAAGCCTCTTTTCCAGACAGAATATGCAGATTAAAGTCTCTAATAGGTGTGACTCAGATTTACAGTGTTTTCTTGCAGGAGCACTCTGATGCAATGTCATGGTACAGCTATGAAAAACTGCAGAACTACAATCGATGTGTGCAATGAGTGAAGTGAGAGAGACAAAGAGATGAAGGAAATGCAGGAGAGAACAAAATAAGGATGCAGAGCAAACAAGACGGAGAACTGTTAGCAATTGGAGTGTGACAGTCAGGTGATGGGTAGGAAGAAGTAGTGTGGAGAAGGGTTAACAGTCTGGTACTAGTAACAGGCATTGTGTGGAAATATGGTAATGTTGAGTGGCTATATCGTGGCATTATACAGTTGGGCTTAGGGATGTCCTCGATGTTAACCTTAGAATGACTTGAGTATTTCTGTCTCTTCATTTTTGTAAAATACAGTACAGCCAATACCAAAGATACATGCATACCGCCGCGCCCACCTGCGCTAGCTGCGCTCCACTGGTACCAGCTACAGTACTTCACTCCAGAAAACTGTGGTCAGACTGGGCTAGCTGGTCCCTGGGAACTTGTATATATACACTCAGTACTACAGAGTAAACAATACAGATGACGTGGCTTGCTTCTATAGGTCCAGGCTTCAGGAGGGTCCAGTGTAAACAGGTCATAGGCCAGTTCAAACAACACCTTCCCAGGGTGGGGGTCTGTTCTCCAGATGATTCTCCCGACCAGAAACCAGTTTAAGCTAGTCCATTTGCATTATCCAGTCAGTATCACTTTAAACATTTATTCCCTAACATAGCTAACTAGAGTATGCAATGTGCGATCTCTTCGGCAAATGAACCGAACAACCGCTGATGTATAGGGGATTAAAATGATACTAAACATGACATAGTTCCTGCAACCTGAACCTTAAATATCACTAAAGTGTACATATAACCTTAATATATATATTAATATATATATATATATATATATATATATATATATATATATATATATATATATATGTATATATATATATATAACTATAAACTAAATACCATCTGCTCATAAATCACTGTGGAATGGAACCCTTATAAATATGAAATATATCAATAAATGAATGTGAGAGTGCAAGTGTATGCATGCGTATTTTATCGTGCGATCGCGCCGTGTTACGTGCGTACTGATCGCAATCGCACGGTACAACAATATTAACCAATATACTTTCGTTCATCCAATTATACGACTTCGACAAGACTATTTCAAATTTGAACACAAACCATAGCCTTTTATTTAGTTTGGGCTGATAACCATCTCTCAATAGTAATAACATGTACAGTTGAAGCATGGCTGTCCGGCCATCATTCTTTATCTGGCTTCCATCTCAGGTCTAACCTAACCATGCCTGCAGCAAATCTGTACTTCTTACATGTTTATATACCCAAAGCAAGATCGTGACAGATGATTCATTATTATTAATGTCTATGAAATGCCAATGGATTTGAATTGACATAGACTTATTTGAAATCCAGTGTTGTTTTTATACTGCTTGTGGTATATTTTCTAAGGATGAGCGGGCTCGGATTCCGCTAATCCGAGCCCACCCGAACAGTGCGGATCCGACGGGATCCGAGCACTGTTCGGGTATTTCCGGCGCCAAAAAAAATGAAACTGAGGCTCTGACGTCCAAGTCTCGCGTCGGATCTCGCGAGACTCGGATTGCATAAATTCCCCGCTAGCGGCCGCCATTTTCATTTGGGCTGTGATCAGGGTAGAGGGAGGTTGTAGGGTAGTGGTACTCCTGCGTGATCAGTCCAGTTGTGCTTTATGCTTGTGTCCAGTGCTCTGTCCTTGCTGAGTCCAGTGGTGCTTTATGCTTGTGTCCAGTGCTCTGTCCTTGCTGAGTCCAGTTGTCCTTTTGTCCTGTGCTCTGTCCTGCTGAGTCCAGTGGTTCTTTGGCCAGTGTCTGTCCTGCTGAGTCCAGTGGTGCTTTAGTCCTGTGCAAGTTTGTGCTAAGTCCATAGTAATTGTCTAATTATTAAAAACTCCAAAAAAAATGAAAAAAAAAATTATACAAAAAAAAGTGATAAAAAAATATTAAAAAATAATTTAAAAAGTATAAAAAAATTCTAGAGCAATATATTATTGCAGTCCTGAAATATTAGTACTGCAATACCTACATTCACTGTTTCTGCAGTCCAAAAAATAGGAACTGCAATCTATATTACTACGTTCACTGTTTCAGCAGTCCAAAAAATAGGAACTGCAATCTATATTTCTGCGTTCACTGTTTAAGCAGTCCAAAAAATAGGAACTGCAATCTATATTACTACGTTCACTGTTTCAGCAGTCCAAAAAATAGGAACTGCAATCTATATTACATTTACTACGTTCATTCTTTAAGCAGTTCCAGAGAATAGGTACTGCAATCTATATTACATTTAATACGTTCAATTTTTAAGCAGTGCAAGAGAATAGGTACTGCAATCTATATTACATTTACTATGTTCATTCTTTAAGCAGTTCCAGAGAATAGGTGCTGCAATCTATATTATATTTACTACGTTCAATTTTTAAGCAGTGCAAGAGAATAGGTACGGCAATCAATATTACATTTACTACGTTCATTCTTTAAGCAGTTCCAGAGAATAGGTACTGCAATCTATATTACATTTACTACGTTCATTCTTTAAGCAGTTCCAGAGAATATGTACTGCAATCTATATTACATTTACTACGTTCAATTTTTAAGCAGTTCCAGAGAATAGGTACTGCAATCTATATTACATTTAATAGTTCAATTTTTAAGCAGTGCAAGAGAATATGTACTGCAATCTATATTACATTTACTACGTTCATTCTTTAAACAGTTCCAGAGAATAGGTACTGCAATCTATATTACATTAACTACGTTCATTTTTTAAGCATTTCCAAAGTGTGTGTGGTTTAGGGGTACACTCATTAGTGCTGCATATAATGGAGTACAAAAATTTGGAGGATAAAGTAGGGGAAGAGCAAGACCTACTTCCTCCTAATGCTGAAGCTGCTGCCACTAGTCATGACATAGATGATAAAATGCCATCAACGTCGTCTGCCAAGGCCGATGCCCAATCTCCTAGTACAGGGCATGTAAAATCCAAAAACCCAAAGTTGACTAAAATTACCAAAAAAAGAAAATTAAAAACATCTGAGGAGAAACGAAAACTTGCCAATATGCCATTTACGACACGTATTGGCAAGAAACAGCTTAGGCCCTGGCCCGTGTTCAGGACTAGTGGTTCAGCTTCACCCAAGGATCTAAGCCCTCCTCCTCCTCCCCCCCCTCTAAAAAATTTAAGAGACTTAAGCTGTCATCAATAACACAGCAAACAACTCTGCCTTCTAAACAGATGACATCACAAATCCCCAAGGCGAGTCCAAGGGTGTTGGTGGTTGCGAAGCCTGACCTTCCCATCTCTGTACGGGAAGAGGTGGCTCCTTCCACCATTTGCAGCACGCCCTCTGCATATGCTGGAAGGATCATCCACAGTCCAGTTACAAATTTGGCTAATGAAGGTGTGACTGTTGTACACCGGGAGGAGGATATTGATGTAGCTGGATCTGAGGAGGAACTTGACGAGGAGGATGCTGATGTGGTTATCATAAATGAGCCACCAGGGGGGGAAACAGTTGTTGTCCATGGGATGAAAAAGCCCATCGTCATGCCTGGTCAGAAGACCAAAAAATCTACCTCTTCTGTCTGGAGTTATTTTTATCCGAATCCGGACAACCAATGTATGGCCATATGTAGCTTATGTAAAGCTCAAATAAGCAGGGGTAAGGATCTTGGCCACCTAGGGACATCCTCACTTATACGTCACCTGAAGAACCTTCATAATTCAGTGTTTAGTTCAGGACCTGTGGCTAGGACTGTCAGCAGTCCAGGGACACCTAAATCCCTTGGTCCTGTTGGATACATACCACCAACACCCTCCTCGTCAACTTCCTCCACGATCTCCATCAGATTTAGTCCTGCAGGCCATGTCACCAGCCAGACAGAGTCCTCTTCAATACGGGATTCATCCGAGGAATCCTGCAGCTATACGCCTACTACTGCCACTGCTGCTGTTGCTGCTGGTAGTCGTCATCTTCCCAGAGGGGAAGTCGTAAGACCGCTACGTCTTTCACCAAACAATTGACCGTCCAACAGTCATTTGCCATGAGCACCAAGTACGACACTAGTCATCCTATGGCAAAGCGGATAACTGCGTCAATAACAGCAATGTTTGGTGTTAGATGTGCGTCCGGTGTCCGCCATCAGTGGAGTGGGATTTAGACGGTTGATGGAGGTATTGTGTCCCCGGTACCAAATCCCGTCGAGATTCCACTTCACTAGGCAGGCGATACCAAAGATGTACAAAGAAGTAAGAACAAGTGTCCTCAGTGCTCTGAAAAATGCGGTTGTACCCACCGTCCACTTAACCACGGACATGTGGACAAGTGGTTCAGGGCAAACTAAGGACTATATGACTGTGACAGCCCACTGGGTAGATGCATCGCCTTCCGCAGCAGCTGCATCAGTAGCAGCATCTCCACAATGGCTGCTCGTGCCAAGGCAGGCAACGTTGTGTATCACAGGTTTTAGTAAGAGGCACAACGCTGACAACCTCTTAGAAAAACTGAGGGAAATAATCTCGGAGTGGCTTACCCCACTTAGACTCTCAAGGGGATTTATGGTGTCAGACAACGCCAGTAACATTACATATGAGCATTTTCCAGCACGTCCCATGTTTTGCCCACACCGTTAATTTGGTGGTGCAGCATTACCTCAAGAGTGACAGGGGTGTGCAAGAGATGCTTGCGGTGGCCCGCAAAATTGCTGGACACTTTCGGCATTCTGCCAGTGCCTACCGCAGACTCGAGCAACATCAAAAAAGTCTGAACCTGCCCTGCCATCACCTCAAACAAGAGGTTGTGATGCGCTGGAACTCCACCCTCTATATGCTGCAGAGGATTGAGGAGCAGCAAAAGGCCATTCAAGCCTACACAGCCACCTACGACATAGGAAAAGGAGTGGGGATGCACCTGAGTCAAGCGCAGTGGAGACTGATTTCCGTGTTGTGCAAGGTTCTGCAGCCGTTTGAACTTGCCACACGAGAAGTCAGTTCCGACACTGCCAGCTTGAGTCAGGTGATTCCCCTGATCAGGCTGTTGCAGAAGCAGCTGGAGAGAGTGAGGGAGGAGCTGGTTAACCATTGCAATTCCACCAAGCATGTAGCTCTTGTGGATGAAGCCCTTCGTACGCTTTGCCAGGATCCGAGGGTGGTCACTCTTTTAAAGTCAGAGGAATACATTCTGGCCACCGTGCTCGATCCTTGGTTTAAAGCGTATGTTGTGTCTCTGTTTCCGGCGGACACAAGTCTACAGAGTTGCAAAGACCTGCTGGTCAGGAAATTGTCCTCTGAAGAGGACCGTGACATGCCAACAGCTCCGCCTTCATATTTTTCCACACCTGTGGCAGCGAGGAAAAAAACTCAGTTTTCCTAAAAGACCCGTTAGCTGTGATGCAGACAACATCTGGTCCAGACTGAAGGACCTGCCAACCATTGCAGACATGTCTACTGTCGCTGCATTGGATGCTGTCACAATAGTAAAAATGGTGGAGGATTATTTTTCTGACACCATCCAAATAGACATGTCAGACAGTCCATATTGTTACTGGCAGGAAAAAAGGCAGTTTGGAAGCCCCTGTACAAACTGGCTCTATTTGACCTGAGTTTTCCCCCCTCCAGTGTGTACTCGGAAAGATTTTTTAGTGCAGCGGGGAACCTGGTCAGTGAGCGGCAAAGGAGGTTGCTTCCGCAGAACGTTGAAAAAATGATGTTCATATAAATGAATTATCAATTCCTCAATCAAGTACAGCACTGGCCTCCAGATACTACAGAGGGACCTGTGGTTGTGGAGTCCAGCAGGAACGAATTGATAATGTGTGAGGATGAGGAAGTACACACTGAAGGGGGAGAGGAATCAGAGGATGAGGATGAGGACGACATCTTGCCTCAGTAGAGCCTGTTTAGTTTGTACAGGGAGAGATGAATAGCTTTTTTGGTGTGGGGGCCCAAACAAACCAATCATTTCAGCCACAGTTGTTTGGTAGGCCCTGTCGCTGAAATGATTGGTTTGTTAAAGTGCGTATGTCCTATTTCAACAACATCAGGGTGAATGGGAGGGCCCGGGTCCATCTTGCAACTCTTTTTTTGGCATTATGCGACCGTTCAACAGTCGTTTGCCATGAGCACAAAGTAAAACAAAATTAAAACAAATTAAACAAATTAAACCAAAAGTATAATATAACTTATAAACACTACACTTGAAAGCTTGAGCCTTTAAATTAAAAAGTCACTCTTTATTGCACGAAGATTTGCAACAGGGAAAGTTTTTTTGTTCACAAAGTCAACAAATAACACTTCGACCCTGTCTGTCTTTTACATACTTGATGGGATCTCAATGATGAATGCTCTGTACCATGGTTGGAGGAGGTATTGTGGCCCCGGTACCAAATTGGGTACCGGGCCCACTCCACTACGCAGTCCAGAAAGCTACCTCGGTGCAACATTTTGGACTAAAAACAATATTGTGAGGTGTGAGGTGTTCAGAATAGACTGGAAATTAGTGGAAATGATTGTTATTGAATGTTATTGAGGAAAATAATAGCGTAGGAGTGGAAAAAAAACAAAAAAACTGGATTTTAGTGCTTTTTATGCTTTTTTAAATATAAATCAGAACCCAAAACCCGAAATCAGAACCAAAACCTTTCGTCAGGTGTTTTGGCAAAACAAATCAGAACCCAAAACCTCAAGCTAATCAGAACCCAAAACACAAAGCCCTAAAAGTGCCCGGTGCACACCCTTAATATTTTCTTATTAAAAAGTATACAGTTGTTAAAATAGGTTTAAATTGCCCTATTCTAAAAATTCATAATTCAAAAATGTATTTTAAACCAAATAAGTATTGTATTTTTACACCAGTGTTTGATATATTTTGGTGAGGTGGTGGGTGTTCCGAATAGCTGCCTCAGCCACAGAAATACTTCATCCAAGCTCTGATGTTAAGTATACAAATTTCCAGAATTCCTTGAAACTTGCCATACCCATTTTGCTGTAGCACTCCATGCTAAAGCTTTGTTTGCTATCCCATATCTTATGTGCTATGTGGTACACATTATGCACGTTTGCAAAGCAAATTCCTAAGATCATACTAAAAGAATCAGGTTTGCAGTTCTAAATTGTTAGTTTTAAACAAAACTGCCCTTTTAGTGTCTAATGGCTGTTATTTACACATACATTTTGAAGGAGAAATTAAACCATTATATATATATATATATATATATATATATATATCCTTGCTTGTTGCAATACCATAGTTGCCTACTCTCCTGGAATGTACGGGAGACTCCCAAATTTCTGGAAGTCCTCCCGGAACCTGCCCACTTCGATAGTGAAATGGGTGCGGCTTAGTGACACAATTCATGCGTCATTATGGCCCCGTCCCTTTTTAATAGGCTAACATAGTGATGCCCGTTTAGGGGGCAGGGCCAAAATGACAGGATTCGTCGAGCCCAGCTCCCACATGCCCACTTCCCACCGGGATCTCCCGGAAGCCAAGTTGGCAATTATATGTGATACTGTATATAAGCTCCTGTAGAAATGTTTCATAATGTTTTCCTTAGCTCACATGACAGTAACATGGAATTTCCAGTCATTATAATAGGTAGAGAACAGCTGAGGTGAAACACCTGTTTCATAGAATAGGTGTAATAAATACTCCTCTGACATAAGCATTTGAAATCTATGTTAACTGATATGTTATTGATTGCAGTTTATTTGCACATCTTTTAGACATGCTTCTTTCATTGTTATACAAGGACTGTATACACCCATTAAAGTAATAACATTTACATTTAATAAATAGGCCTTCTTCAACCCACAATCAATCCCAAAATTAAATTATTAGCATATAGATTTAAAATTATAAAAGAAATTATGAGAGCGCTGATTAAAATATTTTTATTAAAATAATAAACAATAATAATAATAATAATAATAAAATAGCACAATAAAACATAAACACTCAGTGTAACTAATAAACTACCAACTGTCAAATAAATAAGCAATTTATCATGAATAAACAAACATTATTATTGCTTGCGGACATCATGCTGCTCCATCGGTGATCTGCACAGTCGGTTTTCTGGTAAGTCTATTAATATTTACATTGATTTTTAATACATTTGTTTTTTTACTTGTAGGTCTCGTGGGTGTCGTAATTGTGGTAATTGTGTTAACGATTACCTCCAACATGTAGTGCCTCTTCTTGCTTGGTGAGATTTAAAAAGCACATTCCTCTGCCAGTGTTTGGACAAAGCTGAATAAGCTTGGATAACTAGTAAATAATTTTGGACGCTAAAAGCAGTATTCTTTATATTTAATAGTAAGATCATCATCAGTTTTTTGATACCAACATGATAATTTTATTTATTTATTTATACCTATCTGAAATCGAGCTGGTATAAACATATGTTCACTGAGATACTACCAGGGGAGGGCTGTCAAATTTTAGCCTGAGGGGCAAAACTCGACTCAGCAGCCTAAGGAACAAAAATGCAGGTGGCCCAGTGACCCAGCCCAAGGTAGTCCACTATGGGATTGGCCCTGGGGGGCAATGCCCCTGCCCAGCCACATAATATCAGCCACATAATTTCTTGTTAAATTTAAACATATTATTTAAACTAAAAACTATTGCCAGACAAGCAACATAAAGAATTATTTTAGTTACCGTATATTCTATATGGTAAACATGTTATTATTTAGTAAAAATCAAACTGACTAGTTGAGCAGATCTAGTCATACAGCCTGATTATGTGGTCTATTCAGCTACACATGTGGATGGCCAAATGACTTAGATCCAGTCAGATTTTGATTAGACAGAGAATATTTTTAGCAACGAAATATTAAGGAGAACATAAAGACTGGGCTAATGAGAAGTTAAAACCACTGTGTATTAGTCAAAAAGAATATATGTGTGTAATTATAAAATACTTTCACAAATTTTTATTAAAAGTAAATTAATCTGTTGATGGCAGAATCTTGTAAGAGAAACAACCTGAAATTCTTTTTTTTTTTTTTTCTCAAAAGGTTTTTATTAAGTTTTTAGTAAAAGAATATGTAACAAACATAGCAGTTACCACAGAGTATAGTGCATAATGTAGATCCAATAAATCAGTCGGAACTGCCCATAAACCATCAAAAAAGTAACAAAAAACAATAACACAGGAAACATTCAAGTACACATAAGACAAAGACTTCAATGGGGAGGAGGGAGACAGACAGGGGGGCAGGAGTCGGAGACTGGCCGTATTGACCCCAATCAACCGTAAAGGCTCATTTTGAGAGCGGGACATCTACCCTCCAGAGGGGTATACAGCATGGGAGATTTAGGTGGCAGACACAGGTCTATACTTTGAAAAGAATTCGTACCCTGTGAACCATTTATCCAGGGGCGAGGAAGCTCTTGAGGAAAAGTTAAAGCCTATGGTATCCATCTCATAGCTGTGTTGTACTTTGCTGATGATTTTGGTAAGAGATGGAACCAAGGGGGATTTCCAGCTTTGAGCTATTGCGTCTCTGGCTGATATTAGTATGTGCCCAGCCACATAGTTATTATGACCCTGAAGATGAGGGAGATATAGGTGTAAAAGTGCCATAGCCGGACATGGGGATAAATCATCCTTAGTGACCTGGGTGATTAGCTGGAAAATTTCAACCCAAAGAGGTTGTAGCTTAGGGCAGTTCCAAAAAACGTGTATAAGCGTACCAACTTCCCCACAATTTCTCCAACAGTACTTAGTTTCTGACGGCCAGATTTTATGCAGTTTGTCTGGCGTGAGATACACCCTGTGAATCATTTTAATAAGAATTTCTGAATGGTTAATACACTTTGACATTTTGTATATATTCTGATTGATTTTCGACCAGACCTCTGGTGAAATATTTAAATTTAGTTCTTTCTCCCAAATCCCCTGCACCGAGAGATCTCTGCTGTCCCCAGGAAACATCAAGAGTCGGTACCAAACCGAGATGCCTCCCGCGTGAGAAGTGGGAGAGAGAGACGACATAATACCAGGGGGAGCTGGTTTTAAAACCGGAGGGAATGAGGGATGAGAATGCACCCAATGTCTAATTTGGAGGTACTTGTAAAAGTCACGGACTGGGACATCATATCTCTCTTGAATTTGGGAAAAAGAGAGAAGTGAACCTCCCTCCATAAGGTCCCGCACCTGGCTAGCCCCCTGCCTGTCCCAAAAGCCAAGGCGCAGATCTGGAATCAGTTGGGACAGTGCAATTGTAGAAAGGCTAGAGGAGGGGAGATGAAAATCTGGCAGGAGAATCAACATCTTGTCCCAGACAGAGAGAGAGTCTCTAACACTTCTCATGGCTTGTGAAGGGCTCGGTCTACTTGGCTTGTCTAACCATAGCAGGTCTAGTAATGGGAATGGGAAGAAACTATGTTGCTCAATGTCAACCCAAGGCTTCCTTAGCTGAGGAGGGGCATGCCAATCCCTAAGCTGATCTAGGATAAACATCTTATCTCTTGATAGTTTGGGGCGTCTATTGCTCCAGATAAATTTAAATGCAATAGAATAGAATTTTTCAAGCAAAGACATAGGCACCAGATAAGGAATACAACGGAATAGGTATAGTATCTTTGGAAGGAGCATCATCTTTACGGGTGCTACTCTCCCCACCCAGGAAACCTCAAAGTTAATCCAGGATTTTGTGAGTTTATCAAACAAGCCTAACAGTGGTTGGTAATTAAGTTGGATAGTCAGGTTATGGTCAGACGGTATACATATGCCTAAGTAAGTTATGGAGAGGGAACACCAATGAAATTTATATGTAGACTTAAGGAGTTTCAAGGCATCTTGTGTGAGGGCCACCCCCAAAGCTTCCGATTTGGTAACCTGAAATTCTTTTAATCCCATAAAAAAAAACATCAATCACAATAAAAAAATAACAAGTAACAATATATTATAATGGGATACTGTCTTACATGAATTACCTATTTTTCTCTCATCATTATATTTGGGGGAAGCAAGAGGCATATAAATCTATAGCATATAACAGGATATAGAAAACATACCATATACAAGGATTACTCAAACTGCTTCACTCTGTATGACAATAAGTTTGTTAGAAACTACTTCAGTCTCAAGTTGTTTGCAAGAACCTTGTATATAAATCAAATAATAATTCCGAACCCATAAGGTTCCATAAGGAACTCAGATGTTCTGACAACAGTCTTGATGAAGCCAACAACAGCATATCATGCGTTCTTCTAAAATAAAATGAGTAGAATCAAATTATTAAAGATACCCCTGCTCTACTTTTACCAATCAGGTTTGTTTTCATAGACTTTATTTTATCACTAATCTCTGACCTCTCTTAGAATTTTACAGTTTAAATAGCTTGTGTTGTAGACTGAGATAAGACAGTTGGAGGACTGTATTATATGTCACACCTTATTTTATGGAACATATGCTGTTTTACAATTCAGAGCAAAATTGTGTGCATTTCTTGTGAGCAATGCTAAATCATCTCACAAACAATTGAAACAAACTATGTTCTATATTTTTTTTCTAACTAACACTTGTCTTAAAGAACTAAGTGCACCATGATGGCTCAGTGGTTAGTATTTCTGCCTCACAGCACTGGGGTCATGAGTTCAATTCCCAATGGATGCTCAAATTTCCTTCCAGGCTCCAAAAACATACTGGTAGGTTAATTGGCTACTGCCAAAATTAACCCTATGTGGCAGGGACTGATGTGCATGACAAATATTCTCTGTACAGTGCTGTGGAATTGGTGCTGTTATATAAATGATGGTGGTGGTAATTTAGTTGTTGCCATCCTACTCTCTCCCTGCTATTAACTTGCTTTCAATTTTCACATGTGCATGTGGGGTGTAGTTTCTTTGGATCAAGGTGCAGTGCTGGTTAAAAGGTCAAATAACTTCCCAGTGTAAAGAGCAGTCCTGCTGCTTTACCAAGTTCTCCTAGTACTTTATCTCAATGGTGCTTTAACATTTCAGATTGCGCAGTTGTGCTCTAATCTGTATGTGCTGGTGAAGAGATGTCTGCATATGATAACCCATATATTAGCTGTTGGGAAGCGCACTGGAGATGCCCTGTGCACTTCAAGGCCCACACTCCGGAGACACCTGTGCATTTAAGTTTGTCGGGAGAAGTGTAACTAGGTTTGTGGGAAGTCAGACAAATGTCTAAACCAAAGTACAATTTTCTACTACTCTGTCACATCTTTCAATGGAAAATGCTACTGACTGGTGTTGGCGCGACTAAACTGAGAGGCGCGGAGTCTAACGCACTTCCGGTGTTCACCAGGACCCCCGCAAGGAAGTGTGGACTTTGCTGCGTGAAGTGCGCAGGTCGCGGTTCTCCCAGATAGTCACCAGTGCAATAGATGAAGCGTAGTCAGGCAGGCCGAGTCGGAAACCAAATAGCGCAGTACCACGGAGATAAGGCAAAGAATAGCCAGGAACGGTATAGGGGTCAAATACCAAACGAGCAGCGAAGTACAGAAGGGAGATCTGGAAGAGTAGTCAAAAACAAGCCAAAATACAGAGATAGCCAGACACAGGGACTGCAGAGGAGCTGAAGTATTAGAACCAATACTCTGCCACCTACATGGTGCCAGAGGGAGACTTAATTACCTGGAGGGAAGAAATGCAGGGAGAGGACTTCCGACGATCAGCCCAGCTGTTCGTTGGGGAAGCTTTCCCGTTGCTAGGGAACCGAGCGGCCAGTGGGCATGTGCGCGCTGCGGACATGTGACCCGGACGGGAAGTAGCGGTAGAGGGCGTCCATCTCCGGCACCCGTGGGAGGTGCGGAGACGGCGCCTGACATACTCTCAACATATTTTATTAAATCTTCCAGTTTTTCTCCTAAAATACTTCTTAAATTAATCATGAGTGTGGGGGAACATCAAATCTGCCATTATTACATGTGGAACATTTGTGTGTTTGAAGTTTTTTTATATTAGTAAAATGTACTTCAAACTGCAACTGGAAGGCGCAAATTACATCCTATTAATAATGTAGAATGATACTAGATTCCTACCAGGTTTGAGCTGCTGTAAAATTGAAGTCCTTCTTGGCAAGGAATGCCTCCACTTTGCTCAATTCCGCATATTGACTTGTGCCAGCTACTGCTCCTCCACATATACTGTCATCTTGCTCTGAATCAAGGAGCACAGCTCCACAAAAGTGCATTTTGAAATGTCCCTCAACTGTTTTCAACCTCATAAAAGACCTCCACAGTATGTACATATGCAAAGATTATAAAAAAAAAAAAGGACATGCCGAGAACAAACAAGTAAAATAAATAAATAAACAAAAGGAAACAAAAACTTAAAATAGATATAGAATTTGACAGAAAAGGACCTACAGGTTCATCATTTTGTGTGTATGTTTTTGGGGAGGAAGGTATTCTCCCACCCCAAACACTTACTTTCTTAGCAATCTCAATATCTTTGTCCCAAGCATTCTTGAGGTTTTTAACTGTAAGAGTATCCACATCCACAAAACAAAAGATACATAAGGCAGTTGACTAACAAAGTGTGTGTGGCTACTGCAAGGCAGAAGCATTAGCATCTACCAATATTAAAGCAGCCATTCGCTGGCAATTTTTCTGCAGCTACAAGTGCTGCGGTAGCAAAAGGTGTGCAACATAAAAGATGAATTAGTCATTGGGGACAGTCAGCTGCTGGCAACCATGACTATCCTTCACTATTTACATTAACCAAACCTCCTTCCTGTTCTTGTTCTGGAAAGGCTTTTGCTTTCCTGCTTCACATGCACTTGTGAAAAAACAAGCCCGCGCTCGGTATATCCCACATTATATATGGTACCAGCTGCTTAGCCATAAGCCTACGCTTGGTATATTCCATATTGTATTTGGTACCAGCTGCATGGCAATATAAATGCCCATATATGTATAAAAAACAAAAATACAGTTGTCAGCGCTTATCCTTTACACTGCATATCTGTGTGTGTCTAGCAAAATGAAAACATGAGGTATTAGTTCATATTTTGATCAAAACATTTAAGCCTGCATCCCAGCATCAAGGGCACCTCATTATATGCAGGTTCTACACTGACCTATATGCTTTAAACACAATTAAAATGCAGTTAAAATCAGATGCACTCACTTCCCAGGTATAGGGGTTTACAACTAGCAAGGGCTGGCTTGTGAGCCACTCCCAAATGTGCCTTAAATAGGCTTGATGGAGAGCTGCTATGACAATAGGGCAATATTTTGAAAGAAAACCAGAGAAAAAACAAGCCTGCGCTCGGTATATCCCACATTATTTATGGTACCAGCTGCTTTGCAATAAGCAATGGTAGATAACTACACATGCACTTGTGTAGTTATCTACTAGCTGAGATTAGCTGTGTGTCTGGTAAATTTGTTTGACATCAGGCTTACTCCTGGACACAGAGACAGGACCCTTGTTCCCCATATTTGCAAAATGCTGCTGCTACAAAAGGGGCCACAGAATTCACCAGGAACAGAGGTGGTAACAGCAATGAGTTGAACTCACTGGGTCCATCACTTGAACCAAGATGATATTCCAGCAGATATTTGAAGTAAAACTGTCCTTGGCATGATGACACCCCTCAGCACATCCCTTTTTTCCTTAACGTGACCATATTACTATCACACACCACACCAGTTAACCTCACATTCAGGGTCCGCTATGCCTACCAGTCCCCTTTGGCAGTCACTCTCTCTCCCTGGCAGCCCAACATTCCTCCACTGGTGGGTGCCATCTTGCGGCAGTTCTGCATATGCGCAGACCCAGCTTTTATAACTTCTCTCTGGATTCGCATTGGCTGTCCTCTGACTGGTTCCCGCTATATAAAGCACTTCCCTCAAGATTAAGGTGCCAGATCTTCAGGTCTCCTTACCTGTTAGGATGCTTCCTCTTCTGGCTCCTGTTTGTTACGTGACCATGTAGTGTGGATTCAGCAATCCCTCTGCAGTCCGCTGCTCTTACTACTGATCCTGCTCCAGGGCTAACAAGCTCAATAGGACCTCAGCGCTTTATCACCCTGCAGTGTATTGCTTTCCTGTGTATGCTTGACTCGCCTTCTCCAGAGTTAAGACTCTCCTATTACACTACAGATCATTTCACCTCACTATTGATCCTGCTCTAGAGTTATCCAGCTCATCAGGACCTCAGCGCACCATCATCCTGCAGACCATTACTCCCCTGTGTATACCTGACTCACCTTCTTGCGAGTTCCTCCTTACACTATTTCTTTAAATAATAAAAAGTGTCTAAAAGTGTCTGGTACGAAGCCTGAGCAGGATATCTGCTGTCCTTCCACCAAGACCTATGGGAGTACAGAGGAGCTATCTTACGACCTGTTCTCTCCATTTGACAGCACCAGCAGAGCTCCGATTGGAACAGCAAGGTATGTTTTTGATTCAGGTTGCCACACCTCATCTCCAGAGTGACTCTTATTAGGACAAGGCATTGGAAAGAATGCCCTTCATCTAGACTCTTATGGACCTCTCCACAACAATTGGGGTCCCTTCAGACTTCCTTGCACCTATTTTAGTTTTCTGAGACTTCTGTAGGACCTCCGTAGCTCCTAATTTCCTATGTGCTGTTGCCCCTGGGAGTGGGGTGGTAATTCAGACCCCTAATTATTGTTTCTGTTTGACTCCACTGGTCTCCTCAGGCAGTGAGTTCATTCTTCCTACCCTTAGGCCAGCAAATTGGGCACCACCTTGGGGTCTAACTAGAGCTTTGGTGTCAACCCACCAATTATGCCTAGAAATTTGCCCTACAGACTGCAGGTACCAGCGTACCTTTACCTAGATCGGAACCCTTTAGTCCCAGCACAGTAATAAACACATGATCACCCTTCATCTTGGGTCCTGCAGCTTGCAAATCTATCTCTATCCAACAGACAACAGAAACTACAGACAAGTACTTCATATGCCCATATAACAGCATTCACTAAATAGCCTCCATGAGCTATAGGATATTCTGTTGAATACCAAGATCCCGGTCCTCACGTAAGGATTGGTATCTCTTAAGTTTACAAGTGGTGTAGCATTCCCCCTGACAGAGTAGGTTTCTTCTTGTGGGACACCTACATCTTTATATTTTAAGTGTCCTATCTTATTGGAGATCAGTCTGCCAGCAAGTGACAACTCTCCTTGCATTTCTTTGCTGTCAACTTGTGGGTAAAAGTAACAGTGTTTCATCTGATTAAAAACTGTCTTGTGTTTGTGATCTGGGAACCTCTTCAAAAGTCTTCACCGCTTCCTTCAGGAACAAATTAGGCACTCCATAGGCTTCTGGCAGTCTTTTCTCGTAGACCTCTTGTTGTTCAACTTAGCTCCTCTATTTAATGAATCAAGTGATCGCAGAGAGACACCAGTATATAAAGGTGAAATCCAGATGGTTCATCATCTTACATCTGGCTTTTGCACACAACAGCATGTCATATGCCATCAAGACTCTAGACCAAGGGATTGAAGTCATCAAAATATTGGGTTTCCTATTCAATGAGACTCCATGTTCTTCAACCTCCTCAGCACATAAGGGACAGAATCCTCCCTCCTCTAATTGTCTATTGCATATCTTTGTTGGTAGCTCCTCTGAACTCTTAGATCTATACACCTTTTTGTGCTTGAGGATTGGCAGTCAGCTAGAGAGATTTCTGAACTGAATGTCTCACCAAGGACTTTACACCTCGCTATTTCCTAGAATTGCTCTTTGTGTTTTCTTCCCCCTTCCTCTTCTCTTTTTCAGGTATTTTGAATCCTCAACAGAAATCATTTGACCCCTTTGTCAACTTGACAAAGACCCAGAAACATCTCAGTTTGTTGATTTGTCAGAACATGATTGAGATGTTTCTTCTTCCCTCCTTAGTGTTTTTCTTTATGGTTGATGAATAAATAATTGCTGGGTTTTCTCTTTAGTGTATATTAATGTTTGCTGACTCTAGAACATTGTTGGTTTACTGGGGTTATTTTCTTGGGTTCAGTATGTGCTGCCCTAATTAGGAGGGTTATTGTTTACTTGCTGGAGTGTTTTTTTCTGCCATTCTCTGTTGTAATTCTTACACTTAATTGTTGTGTCTCCCGCTTCCCCTCCCTCCTAAGAGCTTGTTGCTCTCTTTCATCATAGTGCTTTATTCACACATTATCCACCCCCAGTGAATATGCTCCAGATATTCCCATTGTAGTTCCCCGGGATCTACACTGCGCCTGGAACCAATCTGTTTCCCACTAATCCTCTGCTTTTGTCAGTCTTCATTCGGGGGAAATGTCATTTCTTCATTCCATGGTGTCCTTGATAGCACACAGTAGTGTAATTTTATGATAATCATCACAATTTATTTATATAGCACCACCAAATTCCATAGCGCTTTTATAATTGGGATCAAACAGTAATAAAACAATACTGGGTAATACATACAGACAGAGAGGTAAGAGGGCCCCGCCCACAAGTTTACAATCTATGGGACAATGGGAATTTGACACATGAGGGTAAATGCTTTGAGGGGAATGGCTAAGTGTTGGGTACGTAGCAGAGGTAGCATCACATAGATGAAGGGGAAACTTAGTGTTGGAATTCTCACTGCACATCGGTCAAGGGATAGAATCAAAATACAGAGGAAGAGGGTAAAGACCTGCTCTTTGCAAATAGTAATGGCGCTCAGACTCGGTTAAACACATGACCTATATCACGGAGATAGTAAGTTATTTCCTCCATGGCCGCTATATGCAAATTTGTTTTTTTAAGCAAAGAGAAAAGACAGTGGGAGTGAGCTTTTCCAATTTTAGGCTAATATGTATTTAGTTGCTGCTAGGATTTGTGCAGCTAGTTTCCTAAGAATTTGATTCAGATCTTGGGGAGGGTAACATAGCAAGAATACCAAATGGTCCTTACTGATCATCTGCACAATAGGGTATACAAATATAACCAAATTTAGTATCCATGGTTTACTTAATATTTTACTGATTGGGCTTCCTTACAGAAAGACACTTTGAGTGTCATTTATAGTTGAATGCAAAACGTACCAGTAGAATGTGTGACACAAAAAATGGGGAATAAACATGTATATTTTGAGTTGCACATATTTTAAGATATGTGAAACTCAATATAGTAGGTTAAATCATGATATATTTAAAGTGCATCAAGATATGCATTAAGGTGATCATGATCTGGTGACATACTCGGGCAACCAGTCAACATTATCATTAATTTGATGATGATGATGACTGCTTGTTAGGGTATATTTTAATTAAAGGACTTTTTTTTAACAGTGCTGTGCATGTTTTTAAAAAATATATTTTCCTATGTGGCAATACAGGCCCCAGTGGTCTAGTTTTAGTTGCTACTGCTAGTCCTAGAAAAGCTTGTATGGTCTAACAGTCATTCTTCAAGCACCAGCCTACCAAATAAGTTCATGGTTACCACAGCCTGTTGGGACTGGTATTGCCACATATGAAAATGCTATTTTTGGACAGAAATGTTGGGAGGAGCCTCAATGCTATCAGCACAGGACTCGTTTTCCCAGAGGTTAAGAACCAACATTTTTTAAGAGCCCAATTAATCTAGGGAGCTCAACTCCTGCACTGAACAAGCTGTAGCTGTGCCCACTATGACCAGTTTACGTTGTAAGAGTGTGACCAGCCTAGCCTGTCATACACTGATGCTGGTTGTGGCTCTTATGGGGAGGAAACATGTCTTTTTCAAAACACTGCAAAGGATATCATTACCATCAGTATAGATTTTTGCTCCAGGGGGTTTGAAAAACCACCACAAATACACCTCCTGACAGGTGTAATTCCAGCTATGTCCACCTTTTATATAAAATGTGCATTCTATGCAAAAACAAATTTGCATCCATTTCTAAATTATGCCCTTTATATTTATCTCCTTGAGTAAGGCATACCTATCCACTGAACATCAATATGCTTCTTTAAAACGTTCAGTCTGGTTTCTGAAGAAAATTCCCCCAAAATGCTTTTGGGACAACCTCAGACACCTCACGTTCATTTCTGCTTTCTACTTTATTCATTCACACAAAAGTTAAAATGTTACTAATAAGAGGACTAGTTAAGGCTAGGTACCCACTAAAGAATTTTCCGACAGACGTGTTATCTTAAACGATTGTACCTACGACTGAAGGTCCAATCAGCCTGGCGATTCATGCATACACACTGACACAATTTACCTTCAGATCTGTGCTCTTCATCTGGTCCTTTAGTCTTCAGAGAAGGACAGCACAGTATTAATTTATTCATTATTGTCACACTGATTAAAACCGCTTTGTAGTTATCCACATGTCCTAATGAATTTCGTTAGCTTCTGTGGTTGTGATACTAAATATTCTGTCTCAGAACGAACAAATAAATTATTTCTTCTACAGCACTCTCTACATTTATTCACCGGGACATTCATTGCTGGCATTGGCTGAAAAGAGCCCGACTCTGTAAAATCTATGGAGATTGTGAGCATGAGTGCATACACACTGCATGATCGAAAGGTGATTGGGAGGAAAATATTAAACTGTATATTGTACTGTATTTATTGTTCTCGGCTTCCTTTGTAGGCCTTATTTTTATTTTTATTCCACTTGTATTTCTTTATTTATTTCTTTATTTATTATATTTTTATATTTATTTTCTCCATTCTCTATTTTTATTGCATTTACTGTATTTATTTATCTCTATTTGCATTTCCTTTTTACTTATTTACTGTATCTAATTATTTCTATTTGCTTCTCTTATTTACTGTATTTAATTATAATTTAATTATTTCTATTTGCATTTCTTAATCTATTCCAACAGCATTTTATTTCTCCCTTGGTACTCCTCTGCTCTCCGTCTATTGGCCTTTCTTGTCTCTTTGTTCCCCGTTCACGCCTCTCTGTCCCATTTAACACGGCTTGCCTTGCCTAGCCTCTTTGCCACACCTCTCCCCACCGTCATTGTCATTGTTGGCTATTACTTTATTTAACTCACTTATCTCATTTCCTCTTGTCTACCTTCTGACTCCCCCTGTCCATTGTCATCGTTGGCTATTACTTTATTTAACTCGCTTATCTCAATTCCTCTTGTCTACCTTCTGACTCCCCCTGTCCTCCTCTCCCGCCCCTCTGCTTCAGACGATTCTTCGGTCCCCTCTACTTCTTCCACTCCTCCCCCACCCCTCCCTCACCTCACCATACCTCCCTGTTCACTTGCCATACCCATACTCTCACCTCGCCCAACTTCACGCTCCTGTCCCCGCACCGCTAACCTTGCCAACCTTATCCCCATCTCCCCTCTCCCCTCCCTCCCTTTCTCCTGTGCCCTCTGGAATGCTAGATCCGTCCGCAACAAACTCCCCTCTATCCATGACCTCTTCTTATCTAACTCTCTTAACCTTCTTGCCATTACCGAAACCTGGCTCACCGATTCCGACACTGCCTCCCCTGCCGCTCTCTCCTATGGCGGCCTCTCCTTCACCCACTCCGCCAGACCTGGAGACCGCCCAGGCGGTGGAGTGGGCATTCTCCTATCCTCCACCTGTACTTTCAGACTCATTCCTCCTGAACCCTCCCTCTCCTTCTCCTCTTTTGAAGTCCACTCTATCCGTCTCTTCTACCCCATCCATCTCCGCGTCTCTGTCATATACCGTCCCCCTGGGCCCTCCTCCCATTTCCTTGACAACTTTGCTGCCTGGCTCCCACACCACCTCTCCTCTGACATCCCCTCCATTATCCTTGGCGACTTCAATATCCCTATTGACAACCCCACCGACCCTGCTTCCGTCAAACTCCTTGCCCTTTCTTCCTCCCTTGGCCTCTCCCAATGGACCTCCTCTTCTACCCACTGCCTTGGTCACTCCCTTGACCTTGTCTTCTCCCACCGTTGCAGTCTGTCCAACTTCTCTATCTCCCCCTTTCCACTCTCGGATCACCATCTCCTCTCATTCTCACTCTCCTCTACTCCTGCACCCCTCCCCCCAGAAAAAATCTACCCGGTCCAGGCGCGATCTCGACACCCTTGATCCTGCTATTCTATCCTCTTTTCTCGAAACTCTCCTCTCTCCCCTTTCCAACCTGTCCTGCCCTAATCAGGCAGCCTCCCTCTATAACCAAACCCTCTCCTCCGCCCTTGATGCGGTTGCCCCTGCCCAGCCCATCCACCTTCGCTGCTCCAATCCCCAGCCCTGGCACTCCAAACTTACCCGTTTCCTCCAAAAATGCTCTCGTACTGCCGAACGCCACTGGAGAAAATCTCGCTCCCTGGCTGATTTCCTCCACTTCAAGTTTATCCTCTCCTCCTACAGCTGTCACGGGCACTAGGAGTCTTTACCCAGGGATCACCAGGTGGTAGGCTTACCAGAGCAATGTAGATGGTAATAGAGTACTCTGGTAGCAGGGTGATCACGGAACAGGCAATGGTAGATGATGAGATGCTCAGGAAAGTCTATGACTAGCAGCACTGGTAATATGGAGGTATTAATACACGAGGAACTGTATGGACAAGGACACGTGAAGGTAGTCAGTGGTCTGCGATAGCAAGTTGTACCACTGCTATAGTGAGGAGGAATGTCCAACAGCAACGAGGAGGTGATGAGAGTCAGCGGTCTGCGGAGAGCAAGTTGTACCGCTGTCTGAGTGAAGGAATGGAATCCAAGTGGAGGTATCCGGGTAGTCAGTGGTCTGCGATAGCAAGTTGTACCACTGCTATGTGAGAGGATACTGGAACAGGTGATACAGGAAACAGGGATCAGTGGTCTGCCTTCAGCAAGTTGTACCACTGAATATATATGTGAGGAGGTGTACGGGGAGAGACTGCAACACAGGATGTACACGGGCACCTTAAACACGATCCACAATAATATGCACAATATATATAAATGACTGAACAGGTCTGCAAAGATAGAAAGTCTCTTGAAGTAATCCAGCACAAGATAACACAGTCAATGATGGCAATAGACTCAGCGGATAGCAGACTCCAGAGGAGAACCAACACAGTCCAGCAAGGTATGCAATACACCAGCACAGTCAATGAGAAGTATGCATACCGTGGTTCAGAAGTAGGCAGTCAGATAGGAGTGCAGCGATACCTGAGCGGCAGGAGGCCGGCAGGATGAGAAGTCCCTGGAGGAAGAGTCTAGTAGGTGCAGCGCACAGGTAAGTAGACCAACAGGGACACGAATCCACAGGAATCAGTAGAACGTGGAACTGGACTCATGGAGGACCCAGGAGAATGGAGATGATCTAGCAGAGGAGTAGCTGATGAGATACGAATCCAATGCTGACAGGAGGGTAGAGACCAGCAGGACACAGGAAGGCGTGGAGAGCGGATCAGCAGCGGGTGGACGATAGCGCTGACAGCAGTAGCAGGGCTCTGCGGACACACGGAGGTAACCAGTAGCAACCAACAGGTACCAATAGCGATGGAACACGGGAGAGCAGAGTAGACCAGGAGCTGTTGATCACGAAGAGAAGCAGATGGTAATAATAGCAGCAGTCTCGAGGAAACACGGGAGAGATGAGATGAGGCTGAGGTGCACAGGAGCAGCGGATAGGAATCAGCTAACAGTCACGATGGTGAACACAGGCGAGTTGCAAGCTGGAGACTGTAGTGCACGGAGGCAGCGGATAGGAATCAGCTAACAGTCACGATGATGAACACAGACGAGTTACAAGCTGGAGACTGTAGTGCACGGAGGCAGCGGATAGGAATCAGCTAACAGTCACGATGATGAACACAGACGAGTTGCAAGCTGGAGACTGTAGTGCACGGAGGCAGCGGATAGGAATCAGCTCACAGACTTGATGATGAACAGGTGAGTGGATGTGGAGAGAAGGCTGTAGTGCACGGAGGCAGCGGGTAGGAATCAGCAAACAGTCACAATGGAATATGATAGCGTTGAAGTGGTATAGAAGACTGTAGTGCACGGAGGCAGCGGATAGGAATCAGCAAACAGTCACAATGGAATATGATAGCGTTGAAGTGGTATAGAAGACTGTAGTGCACGGAGGCAGCGGATAGGAATCAGCCAACAGTCACGATGATACAGTTGATGGTAGAAGTGGTATGGAAACCACAGTAGTAGAAGTGGTTTGGAAACCACAGAGGTAGAAGTGGTTTGGAAACCACAGGAATCAGCAGCGCTGAATACACGAGGAAACATAGGAACACCTTCAGAGACTCATGGGGCATGAGACTCCAAGATCAGGCAACGTGGTGTTGACCACAGGTGCTTAATATAGGGAGTGTTGCCTGATCTGCCAATTGAGTTAAAGGGACATACACTGAAGTATAGGAAAGGGCTGCGCATGCGCAGACCCTCAGGATGGAGGACGGCCACGGTTCCTAAATGTCCGGGAAGAGGCACTCACGGTCCGGTGAGTGACAGTACCCCCCCTTTTAAAGGTGGGCACCGAACGCCTGGAACCGGGCTTGTCCGGATTTTTGGAATAAAACTTCTTCAAAAGGGCAGGAGCATTAAGATCTTCAGCTTTGATCCAAGAGCGCTCCTCAGGACCAAAGCCCTTCCAATGAACGAGGAAACGGAGGACTCCTCGCGAAATTTTTGCGTCTAGTACCTCAGTAATTTCGAAATCCTCCTCCTGATGAACTTGAACTGGCTGCGGAGCTGAGGGAGGATTTGAGAAACGGTTGATAATAAGAGGTTTGAGTAAAGACACATGGAAGGCATTAGAAATCCGAAGATTCTTAGGAAGAAGAAGTTTCACACATACTGGATTGATTACTTGAATGATCCTATATGGACCAATAAAACGAGGGGCGAATTTCATAGATGGAACCTTCAAACGAATGTTTTTAGTAGATAACCAGACACGATCTCCAATTTTTAGTGGTGGAATAGCCCGCCTCTTCTTATCTGCGAAAGATTTATATTTGATAGATGTCTTCTTTAAACAGGTTTTGACCTGAGACCAGATATTTTTAAAGGTCTGACAAGCAGTCTCCACCGCAGGGACTTGGGTGGGCGGGAGGGCAGGAAATTCCGGAAAAGACGGATGGTGACCGTAAACCACAAAAAATGGAGTTTTGGATGATGACTCATGGTACATGTTGTTATGGGCGAATTCAGCCCAAGGAAGCAACTCTACCCAGTTGTCTTGATTGGCTGAAGAGAACATCCTTATAAAAGTCTCAAGATCTTGATTGACACGTTCAGTTTGTCCGTTAGATTGCGGATGGTAAGACGATGAGAGTGCTAATCGTATGCCCAAGGTTTTACAAAGGGCTCGCCAGAATCTGGAAACGAATTGTACTCCTCTATCTGACACAATCTCAGACGGACATCCATGGATGCGGAAGATCTCTTTAATGAAATGTTCAGCCAGGATAGACGAAGAAGGCAAACCAGACAGAGGGACGAAATGAGCCATCTTCGAAAATCGGTCCACCACCACCCAAATAGTGTTATGATTCTTACTAGGTGGTAAATCAGTAACAAAATCCATACTAATATGGGTCCACGGTTTGGACGGAATGGGTAGTGGTCGCAGCAACCCTGCTGGAGTTCTGCGGGAGGATTTGAATTGGGAACATAATTCACAGGAAGCAATGAACTCTTTGACGTCTCTCCTCATTGAAGGCCACCAGTAACTTCGAGAGAGAATCTCAAAGGTCTTGTGTTCACCGGCGTGTCCAGAAAAGCGAGAGGCATGGAACCACGAAAGGATTTTCCTCCTTAGAGTAGGAGGCACGAGGGTCTTCCCAAATGGTAGCGTTTTGGTGGATAAAGCAGCCAGTGAGATACATTTGGGGTCTAGAATGGTATGGTTGGAAAGCTCTTCTATATCAGAGAACGTCACAAAAGCTCTAGATAAAGCGTCAGCTTTTTTGTTCTTGGCAGCTGGTTTGAAGGTTATTATTAATTCAAAACGGGAAAAGAAAAGAGACCATCTTGCTTGACGAGGGTTCAAGCATTGGGCAGACTGAAGATATGACAAGTTCTTATGATCCGTGAAGATCGTCACCGGATGGCGAGCTCCTTCCAATAAGTATCTCCATTCCTCTAATGCCGCTTTGATAGCCAGTAACTCCTTGTCCCCGATAGTATAATTCTTCTCTGCGAGCAGAAGACCCCGAGAATAGAAGGCACAAGGATGGAATTTTTGCTGTTCAGAGCGTTGGGAGAGAATGGCTCCCAAGCCCACATTAGAGGCATCTACTTCTAGAAAGAAGGGGAGTGTCACATCAGGCTGTCGAAGGATTGGAGCCGAAGAGAAGGACTCTTTTAGTGTTTGAAAGGCTTGAAGAGCCTCAGGCGACCATTGCTTAGGATTAGCCCCTTTCCGAGTCAGGGCCACAATAGGAGATGCAATGGAAGAAAAGTCTTGAATGAAGCGTCTATAGTAATTGGCAAAACCTAAAAAACGCTGGATAGCACGAAGAGTAGTTGGCTGGGGCCAATGTAGTACAGCATTCACCTTGTCTGGATCCATCTTCAGGCCAACTCCGGAAACTATATACCCCAAGAATGGAATCTGGGGCAATTCGAATGAACATTTTTCTAATTTACAGAACAATGAATTTTTTCGTAGCCTGGAGAGGACTTTTGCCACATGTTGGTGGTGAGAAGGCAGGTCCTGAGAAAAGATCAATATGTCGTCCAGATAGACGACGACACATACATATAATAAGTCCCGAAAGATCTCATTGATGAAGCCTTGAAAAACAGCGGGGGCATTACACAGCCCGAAAGGCATTACCAGATATTCGTAATGCCCGTCTCTGGTGTTAAACGCTGTCTTCCATTCGTCACCGGAACGGATTCTGATTAAATTGTAGGCACCACGAAGATCCAGCTTAGTAAAAATACGGGCTCCCTTGATGCGATCGAATAGCTCAGTAATCAGCGGAATGGGGTACCGATTCTTGATAGTAATGGCATTGAGTCCACGAAAATCTATGCAAGGGCGTAATGATCCATCCTTCTTTTTGACGAAGAAGAACCCAGCTCCAGCGGGAGAGGTGGAAGGTCGAATAAACCCACGCTGGAGGTTCTCCTGTATGTACTCAGATGTGGCTTGAGTTTCAGGTAACGAAAGTGGATAGACCCGGCCCCTGGGGGGAGTCTTGCCAGGTAGAAGGTCGATCGGACAATCCCAAGAACGATGAGGAGGAAGACGTTCAGACTGAGCTTTATCAAACACATCAGTAAATGAAGCATATTGAGGAGGGAGTCCCGGTGAGGTAGATGAGATGGAAGATTGCTGTACTTTGAGAGGAATAACTTGGGAAAGGCAACGATGGTGACATTCAGGCCCCCAAGACGTGACTTGAGGGGTGCGCCAGTCAATCTGGGGAGAATGACACTGAAGCCATGGAAGGCCTAAGACAATCGGACTTGTCGTAACAGGAAGGATTAAAAACGATATTTCTTCATGATGCAGGGCACCAATCTGAAGTGTTACTGGAGACGTACTCTGGGTGATGAGACCATTGATGAGACGTGATCCATCTATAGCCGTCACAGTAATGGGTGTTTTTAAGGTGATCACTGGTAGAGACCATTGATTTACTAACGATTTGGAAATAAAATTTCCTGCTGCTCCGGAATCAATCAATGTCTGTGACTCAAAGGTTTTGGTAGCACAGGAAATCGTAACATCAAAAGCGCAGACTTTAGATTTCATGGAAGATGGAGAGGACTCCAGGGACCCTAATTTCACCTCTCCAGAACTAGTTAGGGCCTGGCATTTCCCGATCTCTTAGGGCAAGAGCTGAGAATATGAGTGGAATCAGCACAATAGATACAGAGTCTATTCTTTACTCTTCGTTTCCTCTCCTCGGAAGATAATTTAGAACGTCCTATCTCCATGGGAATCACAGAGGGTGAAACTGGACGAAATTGAGGGTTAGAACGAAGAGGTGCTTTAGCAGAAGTTGTTTTCTCAGCCTCTCTTTCACGAAATCTCATATCAACACGATGACATAGAGAGATCAAATCTTCAAGTGATGAAGGAAGCTCTTGAGTAGTCAGTGCATCTTTAATTTTATCGGAGAGCCCCTGCCAGAAGGCGGCAACTAGGGCTTCAGTGTTCCACTGAAGTTCAGAGGCTAAGATCCTAAATTGAATGACGTACTGGCCTACTGTATGAGATCCTTGTCGTAGGCGGAGGATGCTGGAAGCAGCGGAGGTCACACGACCTGGTTCATCGAACACACTTCGGAATATAGAAATGAATTTGGCACTATCTTGTAATATTGGATCATTTCTTTCCCACAGAGGGGAGGCCCAAGCCAGGGCTTGTCCTGAAAACAAAGAGATAAGATAGGCCACTCTGGAACGATGGGTAGAAAAATTTTGAGGTTGGAGCTCAAAATGGACTGAACATTGGTTCAGGAAACCCCTACAAGTTTTGGGGTCTCCATCGTACTTTGACGGAGTAGGCAGGTGAAGCGTGGAAGCTGTAGACACCTGGGATGGCACTGGGGAAACGGAGGAAAGCACAGGAGCCTCAGGAGTAGCTGTCACAGTCTGTCCAGATGTTCCTTGGGAGGTTAATGACTGATAACACTAAAGTAACAGCTGTTGGCGGGCATCCTGTTGCTCCACACGGCTGACGAGATGCTGCAGCATCTCCTTGGCTGTAGGTTCCGTATCTGGGTCTGTCATGGCCTGATCTTACTGTCACGGGCACTAGGAGTCTTTACCCAGGGATCACCAGGTGGTAGGCTTACCAGAGCAATGTAGATGGTAATAGAGTACTCTGGTAGCAGGATGATCACGGAACAGGCAATGGTAGATGATGAGATGCTCAGGAAAGTCTATGACTAGCAGCACTGGTAATATGGAGGTATTAATACACGAGGAACTGTATGGACAAGGACACGTGAAGGTAGTCAGTGGTCTGCGATAGCAAGTTGTACCACTGCTATAGTGAGGAGGAATGTCCAACAGCAACGAGGAGGTGATGAGAGTCAGCGGTCTGCGGAGAGCAATTTGTACCGCTGTCTGAGTGAAGGAATGGAATCCAAGTGGAGGTATCCGGGTAGTCAGTGGTCTGCGATAGCAAGTTGTACCACTGCTATGTGAGAGGATACTGGAACAGGTGATACAGGAAACAGGGATCAGTGGTCTGCCTTCAGCAAGTTGTACCACTGAATATATATGTGAGGAGGTGTACGGGGAGAGACTGCAACACAGGATGTACACGGGCACCTTAAACACGATCCACAATAATATGCACAATATATATAAATGACTGAACAGGTCTGCAAATATAGAAAGTCTCTTGAAGTAATCCAGCACAAGATAACACAGTCAATGATGGCAATAGACTCAGCGGATAGCAGACTCCAGAGGAGAACCAACACAGTCCAGCAAGGTATGCAATACACCAGCACAGTCAATGAGAAGTATGCATACCGTGGTTCAGAAGTAGGCAGTCAGATAGGAGTGCAGCGATACCTGAGCGGCAGGAGGCCGGCAGGATGAGAAGTCCCTGGAGGAAGAGTCTAGTAGGTGCAGCGCACAGGTAAGTAGACCAACAGGGACACGAATCCACAGGAATCAGTAGAACGTGGAACTGGACTCATGGAGGACCCAGGAGAATGGAGATGATCTAGCAGAGGAGTAGCTGATGAGATACGAATCCAATGCTGACAGGAGGGTAGAGACCAGCAGGACACAGGAAGGCGTGGAGAGCGGATCAGCAGCGGGTGGACGATAGTGCTGACAGCAGTAGCAGGGCTCTGCGGACACACGGAGGTAACCAGTAGCAACCAACAGGTACCAATAGCGATGGAACACGGGAGAGCAGAGTAGACCAGGAGCTGTTGATCACGAAGAGAAGCAGATGGTAATAATAGCAGCAGTCTCGAGGAAACACGGGAGAGATGAGATGAGGCTGAGGTGCACAGGAGCAGCGGATAGGAATCAGCTAACAGTCACGATGGTGAACACAGGCGAGTTGCAAGCTGGAGACTGTAGTGCACGGAGGCAGCGGATAGGAATCAGCTAACAGTCACGATGATGAACACAGACGAGTTACAAGCTGGAGACTGTAGTGCACGGAGGCAGCGGATAGGAATCAGCTAACAGTCACGATGATGAACACAGACGAGTTGCAAGCTGGAGACTGTAGTGCACGGAGGCAGCGGATAGGAATCAGCTCACAGACTTGATGATGAACAGGTGAGTGGATGTGGAGAGAAGGCTGTAGTGCACGGAGGCAGCGGGTAGGAATCAGCAAACAGTCACAATGGAATATGATAGCGTTGAAGTGGTATAGAAGACTGTAGTGCACGGAGGCAGCGGATAGGAATCAGCAAACAGTCACAATGGAATATGATAGCGTTGAAGTGGTATAGAAGACTGTAGTGCACGGAGGCAGCGGATAGGAATCAGCCAACAGTCACGATGATACAGTTGATGGTAGAAGTGGTATGGAAACCACAGTAGTAGAAGTGGTTTGGAAACCACAGAGGTAGAAGTGGTTTGGAAACCACAGGAATCAGCAGCGCTGAATACACGAGGAAACATAGGAACACCTTCAGAGACTCATGGGGCATGAGACTCCAAGATCAGGCAACGTGGTGTTGACCACAGGTGCTTAATATAGGGAGTGTTGCCTGATCTGCCAATTGAGTTAAAGGGACATACACTGAAGTATAGGAAAGGGCTGCGCATGCGCAGACCCTCAGGATGGAGGACGGCCACGGTTCCTAAATGTCCGGGAAGAGGCACTCACGGTCCGGTGAGTGACAACAGCTCTGCCCTCTCGCTCGCTAAGCAATCCTTCTTTAAATCCCTCATCTCCTCCCAGTCCTCCAACCCCCGCTGCTCTTCGGTACCTTTAACACTCTCCTGTCTCCCCCACCTCCCCCCCCCTTCCTCCTTATCTGCCACTGACTTCACCTCCTTTTTCTCCTCTAAAATCGCGGCCATCAGACTTGAAATCTCCTCCTCCACCCACTCTTCCGCCACCCCCCCTCTCGCCCTTCCTCCCCCCTCCACTCTCCCCCTAGCCACCAACTCCTTCTCTCCTTCCGCCCCACCTCGGGTGAGGAAGTCCACTCTCTAATTTCTTCTTCCCCCCCTTCTACCTGCCCCCAGGACCCCATCCCTTCTCACCTTCTTCGCTCCCCTTCCGCCTCCACATGCTCCCACCTCGCTCACCTCTTTAATCTGTCCCTCTCCACCGGCATCTTCCCCTCCGCCTTTAAACATGCTCTCGTCTCACCCATTCTCAAGAAACCTAATCTTGACCCTACCTCACTCTCTAATTACCGCCCCATTTACCTCCAAAATGCTCGAGAGACTTGTCTGCAACCGTCTCTCCACCTACCTCTCTGAACACTCCTTCCTTGACCCTCTCCAATCAGGCTTCCGCCCCCTCCATTCCACTGAAACTGCTCTGGCTCAAGTTACGAACGATCTCCTCTCGGCTAAAGCCATGGGCCACTACTCCCTCCTGATTCTCCTCGACTGCTCAGCGGCCTTTGACACCGTTGACCACCCCCTCCTGCTTCACACCCTTCAGTTCATTGGCCTCTCCGGTACCGTCCTTTCTTGGTTCACCTCTTACCTTGCCGACCGTTCCTTCTCTGTTTCCACCTCTGATTCTCTCTCCCCTTCTTCCTCCCTTCCAGTCGGGGTCCCTCAGGGCTCTGTCCTTGAACCCTTACTATTCTCACTATACACCTCTTCTCTGGGTGCACTCATCAGCTCCTTCGGCCTCAAGTACCACCTTTATGCTGATGACACTCAACTCTACCTTTCCTCTCCCTTCTTTCCAGGGTATCCGCATGCCTCTCTGCCATCTCCTCCTGGATGTCCTCTAGATTTCGTAAACTCAATCTTGCTAAAACTGAACTCATTGTCTTTCCTCCCTCTCGTACCTCCTTCCCCTCTGACCTCTCCATCACTGTTGACAACTCATCTATCTCCCCTGTTCCCCAACTCCGTTGCCTAGGTGTCATCCTCGACTCCTCTCTCTCCTTTGCCCCTCACATTCACTCTCTCGCCAAATCCTGCCGTTTCCAGCTTCGCAACATTGCCCGCATTCGGCCCTTCCTCTCCCAGGATGCCACCAAATCTCGCGTCCACTCTCTGATTATCTCCCGCTTGGACTACTGCAACCTTCTCCTTATCGGCCTCCCCCTCTCTCATCTCGCTCCCCTTAGATCTGTACTTAACGCCGCTGCTAGGCTTATTTTCCTCTCTCGCCGTTCCACCTCTGTATCCCCACTCTACCAAGCCCTTCACTGGCTCCCCTTCCCCTACAGAATCCTTTTCAAGCTCCTCACTCTGACTTACAAGGCCCTCGCCAACTCCACTGCTCCCTACATCTCTAACCTTATCTCTATTCACACTCCCTCCCGCTCACTGCGATCGTCGCCTCTCTTCCCCTCTGATTACCTCCTCTCACGCACGTATCCAAGACTTCTCTAGCGCCGCTCCCCTCCATTGGAACAAGCTCCCCCGCTCCATCAGAACTTCCCTTAATCTGTCCTCTTTCAAGCGAACATTAAAAACCCACCTTTTCCTTAAAGCCTTCCAGTCTCATGCCTAAACTCCCACCGGTCGGCTACCTCTCTTTCTCATCCCTTCTCCCCCTTCCTCGACTCCGTCTCCGTTTCTCCCGTCTCTCCGTCTCATCCATGTGTCTGTCTGTCTTCCCCTCCCTTTAGATTGTTCGCTTCTGTGAGCAGGGCTCTCCTACCTTCTGTTTCCATCACTTTTAACTGCGCTCTCCAGCTACTCAGCTCACCTCCTCTCAGTCCCTCTGCCCTCTGTCTCCTCTCGCTTCTCTCCGCTCCCCTCAGTGACTCTCAACCTGTCATCCGTGCCCACCCTCTTGGGCCATAGTTACCTGCCTATACTCACTTTTCCCCTCCCTCCCTCTCTTTCATGCTGTGCCTGAGCCCCCAGAGTTATAGTGCTTACTGTTACTTGTACTGTGCTGTTTCACCTTGTACTGTGCCATTGTTTGTCCTTGTACGGCGCTACGGATACTTTGTGGTGCCCTATAAATAAAAATTAATAATAATAATAATAAACAGTACGACCAACCAAATGAGCCGACAGTAGACACTTTGGGATGACTTTCGAACATTGTGTCATTGTGCACATTAACCCGACTTCCGACCGAACGGTCATATGTTGGCTGATTGGCCCGATGATTGGACGAAAAGCTCCAGTGTGGACCTAGCCTAACACTTGATAATAAAACCATGAATCAATATTATATTTTAATAGCCATTACTTTGAAACAAATGTAAAATACAGATTATCAGGGGCATCAATTTAGGAAAATTTATGATCAAATTATTAAAATGATGCACAGTCTGGAAAAGTCAGGGCTACAGTTTTAACTCTCATATGTACTTGGGCATTTGTAAATATTTTTCTTAGCAAATACAAGAACACATTTTCTACAAAAAGTATCTGTATGCATTACTAAATAATATACACATGTTTGTAGCAAATGTGTGTACTGTAGATAAAAAACAGAAAGTTATATCTTGTATGGTATTAATAAATTTAATAACTCATGGGAAAGAAAGTAGTGATTTTCTTGTTCACAATCTCTTAACTTTCATAGCAGATAGCAACTCACAGTAGATGCACCAGCAACATCAATCCAGTTATGAGGGCAAATGACATAGGTCTCCATGATAAAGTCTTCTCACTCTCCCATGTGAAGCAAGGTGGAGAAAAAGAAAGGTGGGAGGAAAAGGAGGGAGAGGGGAATCTTTGCATCTATCTGAGAGAATTCTGTTTTTGTTATGAGGTAACAGACACTTCAGATTAAAGCGCCATTCAGATTGTGAGTATTACCGATTGTAGCCCTCCCTCTTCATTACAGGATTCTCCTTTTCTCTGACCAGGAACCATTTCAGGGCACCATGCAAATGTGAACCCTCAAGAAATTGTGGTCATAGGCCATTACCCTTTGTGTCCTCTTTAAACAATGTCACTGGTAGGCATGGGAAATCAACATTTGCTGTCATCAACACAATCTTATTTCCCACCATCACTTAAACAATTCAAAATGAAAGGGGGGAATTTAAGGTTTGCAAAGGTATATTATCCCAAAATACCACTCCTGTTTATAGAGTTATGATTATGCCATTATTTTGGTGCAGGGGTGGTGACATTGTATAATACTCATCCACAAATATCCTTGCCTCTAATTATTATTATTACCATTTATTTATATAGCGCCACTAATTCCGCAGCACTGTACAGAGAACTCACTCACATCAGTCCCTGCCCCATTGGAGCTCACAGTCTAAATTCCCTAACACACACACACACACACACACACACACACACACACACACACACAGGCACGCACACAGACTAGGGTCAATTTGTTAGCAGCCAATTAACCTACCAGTATGTTTTTGGAGTGTGGGAGGAAACCAGAGCACCGGGAGGAAACCCACGCAAACACGGGGAGAACATACAAACTCCTCACAGATAAGTCCATGGTCAGGAATTGAACTCATGACCCCAGTGCTGTATGCCAGGAGTGCTAACCACTAGGCCACCGTGTAGCCTCTTACCTGCTTTTTTTTTTTTTAACAATTATTGGAATACTTATTCCTATGGAGCTAAACACAATAATAAGAAATTAAATATTAAAGATGCAAAACTGTATTGAACTGATACACACCGAGACCAGCCAGTGTAAGGAAGTTTACACAATTGTTGCATGCTAAGGCCAGGAAGTTTAATATGCATGCTGCCTTATCTTGAAGAGTGAACCAGAAAGTTTATTTTTAAACTAGTCAAGTAGCTGGTTATTGATTAAACCCTCAGCAGATAACATTCCTTTTGTTATCCAATTTGTTTTCAAATATTTATTTTAGAAACAAGAAAGTGGTCTCCTCTATGTTATAGGTTTTTTAGCATGAAAAGGAAAACCTTTAATTTTACATTTTCCTCATACATTTTACAGGAATATAATTGAAAGAAAGTTAAATAGTCACGTTACTCAACTAATGTTCATTTCCTAGAAATAATGTAGCTAAACAAGTGTGCAGATTATTTGACTTGTGAAATAACATCTTTTTACCACTGAAATAAAGTGAGGATGTAAAAAAATCCCTGAAAATACAGATGTAAATATCAATGTGGTATCCATATGCAATGATGTTAGCTACAGTATATATAAAAGAGTTAATGTTTAATATACTGTAATAAGTTGTGTCAATATATTGTGAATAAGTTGATAAGGATAATTGATAAAAAATAATAAATGGAATTACTTAAGTCATAATAAACTGAGACTACGTGGAATGATAATTGGCACATAGTTTTAAAGCTTAACATTGTTATTTAGTTTGACAGGTTTAGCGATGTAGGTATAAGTAAATGTCCGCATTGTTATTGTTTTGGAGGTTTGTCCCTCCAACTTCTACTTTGTGTAATGCCTGGCTTAATGACCCCATGTGTCCTGGTTTTCCTTGGAGAGTCCCTTTTATCTACTTGAAATAATTAACTCAACATTACCATTTTTCCACAATTTAAGCTTTTGCTGCAACCAAAATTAACAAATTAAGTGTAATACATTCCAATATTAAAATTTACCTTCTTTAAAACCGTTTTTGATTTCACAATTTTGTGAGCCCTATCTATGCTGTTTTTAATTTTTGCAATTTCCTCCCACACTATTCCTCTTTACATATCTGTTTATAGTGGTACAAAGACAGATAATGAAAGTACGATTATCTTCCCTTAACTAAAGAGATCTTTTAGGAAATCATATATTAAAAAAAACCAAACAGAAACACAATGTAAATCATGTTTCGTTTTCAGAAAAAAAAAATCCTAAATGTTACGTTGTGTTACAAAAACGGCTGGTTATACCTTGTTAAACTGGTTTCCTTTACTCCTCCATGGCAGCATACACTATGGCGTTAATCTCCTCTTGCACGTGAGTGCAAGAAGACACACCCAGAGGGTATATAGGGTACACCTCCGTCCTTCCTGTGTCTCCTTGTTTTCCCAAAGCTGAAAAATATCTTAGTCTCATATTAGAAACAAGCAAACAGAAAAATAACTTAGGACGGGCAGCCTGCTGCCATGGAGGAGTAGAGGAAACCAGTTTAACAGGTAATAATACCTATCCTCTTCCTCCTCCATGTCAGCATATACTATGGGGTGATACAAAAGCTACATTTCGCCTAGAGTGGGCCTCATCATATAATGTAATGGAAGCTTAATGGGTTCAACTTGAACATATAACATGTATATACCCACACACACACACACACATATATATATACAAGTTAACCCGTGCATGATACTCATGCATTCTAGTCAAATCAAGCTACTTAAGGTGTTAAAAAGGTTCTTGTCATGCATTTGGGCCTAGCCCAGGCCTCCTCAGGGGAAGAGCGTTACTTCCCGACATAAGCGCCCTTTTTTAACGTGGTTTTGTCCACGTCACCACCTCATCATTTTTCTCCATCACCTCATCCTTCATCAAGCTACTTAAGGTGTTAAAAACTCCCCACTGTCACCCCCGGCAACCACCAACCACTCTCAACTGTCACTTCTCCTTCAAGAAATATATAGGTCAGTGTATAACTCTGCCCAGCAGGTGGCGCTGCAGCTTGGTTTTTTTTTTCCACACACGCCACTAGGCATTTATATAGTAGATATATATATCCCTGCATTTTATTATTATTAGTTTTGCTTATTTTATCATTTTTGTTTGTTTTTTTTAAGTCATATTACTGTACTCAACACTATCCTTATCTAATGCTAAATTTTATCCATTTCGCCACTGGACCACTTTCTATTGCCGCTGATTAGAACAAACATCTGATTTGTTTTACTAAACTCCTGTTGTCTTTAAATAAATCTTAATGGCACTGACCAAGTCTAAACAATGAATCTCCTTTCTTTTGAGTTATTTTGTTTTTGTTTTGGACATGGTGTAGGTAGAACAATTTCTTGATTTATATGGAATTGTGATACCACTTTTGGCAGAAATTTTGGGATAATTCTTAACACCACCTTAACCTCACGCAGGGGCAGGCTGGGCTGGTCCCACAGTGGGCTACCTTGGGCTGGGTCACTGGGCCACCTGCATTTTTTTCTTTAAAAATAGGCTGCTAAGTCGAGTCTTGCCCCCAGCTAAAATTTGCCAGCCCTCCCCTGCCTCTTCTGCCCAGAGAGCTTGTAGCTGATATCTCTTCACTGAGATATTTGCTATTAGGAAAAACTACCTTCATTGATAAGTATTTCATGGGAACCACTTCTAAAGGTTCAGAAGATGCTTCTGTCAGGGTCTCGAATACCAGGTTCAAGTCCTATGGAGCCAAAGGAAAGTGATAAAAGGGTTTTATTCTCCGTGCTGCCTGCATAAACTTCTTTACAAACCTATTTACGGCCAACCGTCTTTGTAATAATGCTCCCAGAGCAGATATTTGGACCTTTCGTTTATTAACCACTAGTCCTTTATAAAACCAGTCTTGTAGGAACTCAAGAATAGTACCTATGGATGGACCCTTAGTTGAAAACTGTTTATCCGAGCACCATTTACAAAAAGTGTCCCAAATTCTATAATCTGTCTTGGATATTGACCCTTTTCCTTGCATTTCAAGCGTAGTGATTTGTAGTTGAAGGAAACACTGTTTCTGTACCGCTAGCTGTAACACCTGAGGGAACCAAGCTTTGCGGGGTCAAGAGGGTAATAATACTCTTACTGTTACCCTGTTCCTCCTTGTATTAGCATCATGTGTATCATGGGTGTTGGTGAAAATACATAGCCCAGATTGAATTGCCGTTTACTGAGAAGGCATCCATAGCCTCTGCTTCTTTGCCAATATGCCTGGCATAAAACCTTTTTGTCTTGGCATTTTGTGAGGTCATCATGAGGTCTACTTGTGGGTGGTCCCACCTTTTTACAAGTTTGTAAAATTATCCGTATATTTAATGCCCATTAACCTGGGTGCAAGATGTTTCCGATTAAAAAATCTGCACTGGTGCCAGCTATGTGCACTGCTAAGCTGTTCTCTGTCCACAGCAGTAGAGGCTGTACCTCTATCATAACGCAGCTTTTTGTGAACCTGTGATAATGTATATAAGACAATACTGCCTGGTTGTCTGAGTGTATTATGACATACTAACCTGTAGTAAGATCCTGGAGTGAATGCATGATTCGACCACAGCCTTCATTTCCCATACATTTAAGGGTAAAGTGGCCATCTCTTCTTACCACTGGCCTTGCACAATCTGTACACGTGTTGCACCCCAGTCAAATAGACTTGTGTCTGTTGTACTAACTATATGTTCATGATCTGTAAAGGAACTGTCGCTTCCCAAAGTGCTGTTTGTGGACCACCACTGCAGATAATGTCTCACCTGCTTTGTTAGTGAAATCAGCTGACTTTCATCCGATGTATTTCTATTCCACCTGGATAGAGCAATTTATTTGAAGACTTCTCATATCTAATCTAGCCCCTGGTACCTAGACCTAACCTCTGAGGCAGTTCTCTGCCATGAGTCAAGGTGTTCTTAAATCTTTGTTTTCTTTTTGTCAGAAAAGATCGCCCTTGTGCTTTATCTGTACACCTTTCAAGAATTGTATTCTTTGTGTGGAAAATAAAGGACTCCTTCTTTTGTTTTTATTATCCAGCCCTGGTCTTTCAGGGCCTGCAGCACCAGACTGATGGTTCTCTCTACATTCTCTGCTGAAGATGCTGCTATTAGGATTTTGTTTATGTAAGACCATACGGCCATCCCCTCTTTTCTCTACTTCGCCATGACCACAACTAGTTTTTTGGTCCCGTCCACAGTGCAAGTGGAGTCCCTTGCACTGACAGTGATAGATAAATATATATATATTTTTTTTTTATGTACTTGGTAGATTAGAATATAGAGATAAACATCCTTTAAATCTATTGGTGTAAGGAATGTTCCTACTTCCATAGCACTGACTATCTTAAATCTCCTGGTATTGATATGTTTATTGAGTTAACCTAAATCTAGAGTCATCCCACATTAAAGCAGCATAGGGTTTCAAATTGGCTGCCTCAGATTGTAATGACATCTAGTATAATAAATGCTGCCATGAGTTTAAGAAAAACTTCCAAATCATAGGCTGATACGTACACTGGTTTTGAAGTTATATAAGTTATATGCCTTTAAATTGTAAAAGATTTTTATTTTTAAATGCATTTGTAGCTTACCTAATTGAGACTAGAGAGTTGGGCAAGGTCTTATTAACCCTCTCTTTATGAGCTTTCATCCAATATATATCTCTGCAGTATGTTTCAATAAAAATGAAAAAAAATTCAGAGCAAAAGAATACTGATTTCCTCAAAAAAAACCTATTTTTTTTTTATTATTTATTTATTTTGTAAAAAACATCTCAGAATTGTTCATACTTAATAAATTCTCAAGTTTGTTTGGAATCATGATGGAATTATCTACTACAAGAGCTTTAATTTTTGAGTGATTCATGGAAATTGTATTTATTGAGGCAATATACAACTGAGAAATCAACAACCTTCTTTAGAGAAACGCAAATTCCTCTTCTGGGGAAGACAGCCTGATCTTCCCCCAGACCATTTGAAATAATGTCATCTGATTTTTGGCTAAACCGATAATCCCCGTAGAAGGAATGTGCTATCAGTTTATTTTTAGACTATAACCAAATCATGGGTGTAGCCACAATGCTCTATAACACCTGAGGGAGCCATGGTCTAGAAGCTTCTTTTATTGCATCCAGGAATGTTTCACACATAATTCAGTACCAACTGCATATGTATATATGCATTTATTTTTTCTTAGACATTCTTCAGGAGTTCACTCCTCCGTTATCCCATTCTGAATACATTTTTCCAATCATTCCCCAGATACATAATGCTATGGATATCACAGCTGCATGTACAGCAGGCCTTAACTGCCCCAGAAAACAAGTGTAAAAACTTTTTTTTTCTTGCACATCCTTCAATCCTTCTATCCATAGCATCCCTGAAGAAGTTAACATCCTCAAGTGGAATTGTAGTTCTTTTGGTCAGTCCGACTACTGCTGTGTCCACGGTTGGGGGTGTATCCCAAGCCATAGTCTCCCCAAGAACAAAAGGGTACATTTCAAAGAAATGTATTCATGCTAAAACATCTAAGAATTTCTAATACTTCTGATAACTTTATTTAACGAAACAAGGCGACCCTTCTTTTTAGGCTCCTGAAACAATGCTTCCTGCAAAGGCTGTGCTTCTGAAACATTCTCAATTTCCATCACCTTGTGAATGGCTCTTAACAGACATGCATGATTCCACCTGCTGGTCATAATCTTCTGAGGCAACACTAATTACTGAGCTTGGCTCTTTAGAACTCAGCTGCTGTAAATTATCCTGGGTAATGAAAGTTTCAGCTAATGCAAACTTCATCCACTTTTACATTTTAACCATATGAGGAGAAGACTGTTACTGTTCACTAGAACTACATTCAGTACACATCCTTCTAGGAAAAAACCTTCTGGCAATTTTTTGTCACAAATTCCACCAAAAAGATTCTGTTTTTGCTTGCACACTAACTGCACACAGTTTCAGCCTGCACACTAACTGCACACAGTTTCAGCCTGCACACTAACTAGCTAAAAACATGAGCCACTATAATATAATAAAGGTGCTCACCCTGACTGCTTCCTGGGGACCGTTTTACCTCCACATTTGGCTCTGTTTTGGATGTTTGGTACACAGCGTATGGATCTCCTGTCATGTACAATGCTCCACTCCTGCTTTTGCAATACATTCAAAGGTTTTTGGTTTCAGTATCCACCGCGTGTGCGGGACGTCACAATGTCAATTTCCAAAAAGTTTTCCTTAAGACACAGAGGCAAGAAAACAGCCACCATTGCTGTAGGAGGAGGCATCAAGGGCAAAGGTATCACCAGGGTAGAGAAGATGCCAAATGTTATGCAGCTCTCCTAGCTACCGGAGGATGTAAGCTCCCATGGAGGGCGTCACTCCAAAATTTGTGCCATGCAGGCTCATATGGGTGCCAGAGGATTCACACTCCCAAATGGAAGGTGTCACTCCAATTTGGTTTTCGACAGGCTCATGTGGCTGCCCGAAGGATGGAAGCTCCCATGGAGGGCGGCACTCCATGAGTAGACCAGTCCCACCATCTATGCTAAACCTATATTAAACTCAAGTGCAACTGCCAGACTTTTAGGAGGAGCAAACTCCTATCCTCCTGCTCTCCTTCTGGCCATGAAAGTAGGTAAGAGAGAAAAACAATAAACCTGAACTGCCTGACTCTACTACAAGGACAGGAAAGAGGGAGGTATGGCCCTATATACCCTCCGGGTGTGTCTTCTTTCCTGTCCTGACTCACGTGCAAGGAAGGATTAGCCCCATAGTGTATGCTCCCACGGAGGAGGAAGAGGAAATGTTGATTTACAGGCTGGCTAGATAGCTAGAACAACAATAAAGGGGCACTATCATTTTGAGTTTTAAGCTATAACAAAAAAACAAAATCAAACATATAAACTATTATACATTTTAATTAAGTTCTCACTTGGTACATTTTGTTTGTAATTTTCTTTTTGGGTGCAATTCTCATATTGAACTTTCCCTTCAGCCAGCTGCACAGAATAAAAGCTTGCTATGTGTCAGTAAAATAGGGCAGAGGGAAGGTAGAGCAGGGCAGGAATCTGGAGGTAGACCCATTCTATCAAAAACAAGTATATTCAATTACCAGGATAAAACTGGACGCTGACTTGAGCACTCAATGGCAAATTAGATCACATTTATTACAAGTTTAGGAAATAGTGAAAAAATACTATTATTAATCAAAACTAAACTAAACCACCAGTTTAAAACAGTGCTTAATTCCTTATAGGAATTATTGCATTTCATTTTCTGGTAAGCTAATAATAAAAAGGAAACAAAGAAGCGCAGAGCACATTCTATATAGTGTGGATACTACCATAACCTTACTCATATGAAACAATTTTTATTAAAATCAATGAACACAAACTAAAAATATGTAATACATATAAATAATAAAAATATATACTCTCAAGTTCACTTAAAGAACAAAGAAAGATCAGGAACAAATTCAGTCTGTCAATTAAAGTTCATTCTACCTATAGTGCACACATAGGGATAGAATTCCAATAATTGATATTCCACAAATCGATTCTGAAAGTTATATGTAGCAAAAAAACGAATGAAGAACGTCATAGACCTGTACAGATAGCCTGTAGCTTCCTGTAGCGTCCTCAACAAACTGATTACCCACTTGCTTTTTAGAGATGTGTTGCGCAGGGGGCATTTTCTAATGGAACTTGGATGAATTCAAGTAATATATATATAATTATTATTATCGTAGATTTGTAAGGCGCCACAGTGCACTGCAGTGCCAATATATATATGTATACTTTTCTGGTTTAAATAGTTAATACAAGTTAATAGTCTTCAGGGCAGGCTGATGCCTTAAAAAAAGAAGAAAGAGAAGGCACATTCTTGTGTCTGACTGTACAAAGCTACGTGAGAACCAGATGACCAGAAAACAGATGGGTTGTGTGGACCCCTGCAAGGTCAAACTCTGTATTAGGGGGATCCTAGAACAGGGTGTGTTACTAAAATCTGGCCAGTTACAAAAAAATGTATAGAAGACTGTTCAAATGCATTATATGTTCAGATTCTTGTTACAATACTGTACCCATGCTTGCATTTCCTGTATAAAGAAGCTCACATTTGAATCTATGGCTTATAACCTTGACTTCCAACTGATTGGTAAACACTTAGCTATACCAGCTTTTTGTCATGACCCAGATTCCACAAGACGGCTCTCTCAAAGAAAGATGACATCTCCTAATCATAGGGTAAGCTTTATTAAGTTTTATTCCTTCCTGTTTTATGAAATAAAGTTTTGTTGCCTTTGAGTGATGCTGCCTTAGCTGGAAATTCACCTGGTAAGATCCAAATGTTCTTTTGTATTAATATACAACAGCAGATATCTGTATTACTCTTTGTGCTATCACAGACTGTATTGGTACCTAATAAATTTGTCTTCCATTGTTGAAACACTTGTTGAATGAAAGAAGGCCACTGAGTGCGACAAGAAAGGAGTGTGCTTATGGGGAGACAAGGAAATAACTTTCTCCCGATATACGAGGGGCCAGTGAGCAACCTTAACGGCGCTAGTGTGTGAAAAAGGTCACCTGAAATTCTGTGATCTGACTACTTGAGTCTGACAGGGTTAGATGACAGATTAAGGAATTTTGTCACCTACTGACAAAATCACCCAGTCTCAGATAGCAGAGCATGCACTTGTGTAGTTGTGTAATAGCGAGTGAGTTGAAAGCCCTCTTACTGGACGCTGTATCAATCTTCATCATCATAATTTATTTCTATAGCGCCAGAAGATTCTGTAGCGCTTTACAATTGGGAACAAACAGTAATAAAACAATACTGGGTAATACATACATACATAGAGGTAATAAGGCCTTGCTCGCAAGCTTATAATTTATGGATTAATGTTCTGCTAAGTGCAGAGGTAACTTGACTTACATCCTGCCAGCGCACAGACACTCCCATGTGACTAGTTGCTAATGCATAAAGATTTAATTTGACCAGCATGTTTTGTTACAATTAGACTGTATTGGGTATATATGTAAATGAATGGAAAGCATATACTAGTTGGTTTCAGGAAGCACATAGTCTTATCCAGCCCCCCCCCCTCCCCCCGTATGTAGCACAAACCATGGTGATGAGAGAAGAAAACCCCCTAGAAAGATCGTACTCTGATTTACCCTCTGCCCTGAGGAAGAAATTATGTCTGTTTTGGCCAATATAAGCTGCCATAATCCTTTTTTACATGCCCCAGTACAAGTACCACTTGTTGATCCAGACCTGGCTTTGGGAGATGCGCAGGGGAGGGGGGAGGTAGAAGGCGATCTGTCAGCACCCCAATCTCTCTACTCAATTACCCTTGAATAAAGGAGAATAACACCCAGTAATATTCAGCCCCTAGGAATTAGAAGGTGCAGAGGATTGGAGCCAGAGGGGTAAATGTATGGTAAAGGCAAACTTGCCATTATAAGCCATCGCCGCTTTAAATTTTCAATGCAAAGTTGCCGATTTCCGGCGAGTTGAAAAAATCGGACGTTCATACATTTACCCGAGAGAGTCTCTCTTTCTCTGTTCCTATATGTCCTTTGCATACCGTCACTGTACCACCAGCTCCAGAAGCTGTAGCTCCACACTGTGTAGAAACCCAGTTGAGCATATATGTCCTTTGGTCTGCCACTGAGCTTCATAGAATTGTACAGGAATTCTCCCCATACAAAACTGACCCCCTGGGTTGTACTACTTACTTAACAGGGATAGACTATATAAGCCCATATATGGGAACCTCCTACAGTTAGTTACTACTATCTTTACTAAATAAGTTGCAGACACATTTTGTCTGGAGCGGAGGTGGTCAGCAGAAATAAAAGGGGATGGAGAAACTCAAGTTGAATTAGATACACTGTGGACATGGTTCACAGGGGCTGTGGAGAAATTAATCCATCCTAAAATTGATTGGATAAGAATCATTACAGTGCACTAAAACGCTAGTGAGACAGTAGATGAATATCACGCTCGTTTTTTACATATGGGCTCAATGACATATTTGACATCCGATTTGAGATCCCTGTTAGTAACAGGATTTGTTGAGGGTTTTATGGGCCCTATTAGAGACCACCTAAAACTCTCTTCTCCTGCTTGGAAAGTTTAACCTTTAGTTGAACTTTTAGAAGAGGCAAAATAACCCGAAAATAACATAGACGTAAAGGGGGACAGTGCTTCCACTAAGCTAATGAATATGCAAATAAAAGCAGCAGAAGCCACCTGTAAGATGGCTGCTGCATCCACATGAGAAAACACCCAAGTCAGGAAAGGTCCACACATGGGCAGGACTACAGAAATAATCTGTTACAATTGTTGCAAGAGAGTGCACATAACAAGAAATTGTAGAAACCCAAACAACAGAGGGTAGGTCTGAAGAGGACCTCATGATAACAGAGACCCAATGACAGGATCTTGCAGTTCCCCTTTTTCATCTCTTGCGAGAATTCTGAGCCTACCATTCAACTTTCTATAGAAGGTAGAGACAATGCTTTTTAGTGGAGCTGCTAGATCAGTTATTGCAGAACCCCTTCCTCTATCTAGAAATTCGGTTCAGGCTGTAGGGGTTGACAATAAAACCCTCACATTACAGGAAACTCACCCTGCCCAAGTCACTCTAGACCAGGCCTGTCCAACCTGCGGCCCTCCAGGTGTTCTGAAACTACAGTTTCACAACACTAAGTCCCAGCATGCCCTTCCAAGTATCAACTGGTTGTCTACCGGCAAAGCATGCTAGGGCTTGTAGTTTCACAACACCTGGAGGGCCGCAGGTTTGACAGGCCTGCTCTAGACCCTTTGAGTGCAGAACATTTCTTTCTAGTAGCTGCTGATGCCCCAGTTAATTTATTAAGACGTGACCTGTTATGTAAGCTAGATTGCACTGTTCTTTATACTCTGGATGGAATATATTTGCAAGTCCCTGAACAACATGAACAGCAAGTGCAAGATTTACTAAGCCCCCCCAATTTCACTTATTGCAAAACACTCATTCCCCCTTGATTCTGAGGTTGATTCAATATATGCTTGAGTGTCCCTTTGCAGTTGTGGACCACATTCCTTCAGCTGTAGGCAAAATGTCCAATATCTCCCCTGCACACATTTAGCTAAAAACCTCACAAGCAACCACCCAAAGTACCTTAGTATCCACTTAAACCAGAGGCAAAGATAGTAACTCTTGAAGTACTGAAAAGATGCCTATCACAGGGCGTGGTTTTAAGGACCACAAATCCTGCAAACACGCCCATTTTCCCTATTAAGAAAACCGGTGGACCTGGCTGCGCTTCATTCAGGATCTGAGGGCTGTTAATTTTGTAGTTGAGCATTTTTATCTGTTGTACCCAACCAAGCCACAATACTAATGTGTCACGGCAATATGGTTTCTGGGATCCGTCTCGGGATCCTTGGGGCTAGCTGTGGCTGGAGTGTAGAGGAAACTGGGAGGCCGGATGAATGTCTTGCTAATTGAGCTTGATCTAATCCTGTGTACTAGATTTTAGGAGGAGGAATGCTGGACTGGACTCCGTACTGGAATAAATGACTGGAATCTGGACCTGATGGACTGAAACCTGGACGTGGGAACAGGGAGGACCTGAACCCACGACCAGAGACCCAGACAAATATAGTACCACAACTGGGAAGACTCAGAACTCAGGCAGAGACTATACAGGGGGTGACAACCTACTGAACAGAATAAGCCTGGAGCTGGCCTGGGACAACTCAGAATTCACAACCTGAGGTAGGCTTGGAACTGGAAGTTGGTACCCCGAGACACAGAGATGGCTCCAGAAAGTGGATGACTCAGAACAACAATCTACTACCCCAGATAGCCAGTTGTAGAGACAGAAATAGATTGATGAGAGGAGGATCCACACAGAGGATAACAGCTGAAATCTGTACATGAGCAGATAGAATGAAGGTGCATCCACACGCAGAATAAATAGCCAAAGTATTTATTTCAGCAGGCAGAATGAATTTGAATTCACACGAAGGGTAAATGGTTTGCAGTTCATATAACAGCCACAGGATGAATCTTAACTCACTCAGAGGGTTAATGGTAAAATCCATAGAACAGCAAACAGGTTGAAGCTGAATCACACGAAGGGTTGATGGTTGAGATCTGTATACAGCAGACAGGATAAGGCAGCAAACAAACAGCAACTGTGGTAGTCTGGAACCAGGAAAGTGTTGCACTGGCCAGTTGCTGAGTGTGGGAGGAGACTTATAGTCTGCAAAGGAAACCGATTGGTAGATGAGATCAGGTGCCTAGTAACATTATACCAGAGATGGAATGTAGTGAACTGGACCACACTTTTGCCCATTAATGATACTGGACAGGTTCAGAGGGAGAAGAGAGAAGTAGGAGAAGAGAGAAGTAGGTATCCCATCACATGATTGCTTACAAATAATTAAGCAAAATGTTTGCACCGTGCCCAGGTCTCACGGAGATCCTGCTCCCAAATGCTGACTATATACCTGACACTTTATGTAGAAGGCAGTTGCAAACAGAAGTACTAAAGATGGCACTCTCACATCAAGTTATGCAATAGTCAGAGATCATGACATCTTAAGAGCAAAAGCACTGTCACCTCTGCATTCAGCACAAGTAGCTGACTTATAGCACTGACATAAGTATGTAAACTAGCAAAAGCAAAGAGAGTGAACATTTACAGATTATTGCTAAGACTTTGGCATGGTACATTAATTCGGAGCTCTCTGGAAGCTCCGGAATGTCCTTATATCAAATGGTATCCCCACTGCACATGTAAAAGCAATAAAAGACTTTATTGTTGCCTAAACAAATAGTGGTGATTATATGCCAGGAAAACACATCAGGCCAGGAACAAGTTTCAAAGGGAAAGGGACTTTAATATCTATGTAATCAGCTTGTTCTCAACAGGAAGGCTCTCAATGAAAAGATGGGGGCTGTCACACATATTAACCCATGAGTAGGTAAGACGGCCACAGTAAGTCTTATAAAGTCCTACTGGTATGTTCTTTGATTCTCCACATTTGCTGCTAAACATTGTGAGGAATGCTTAATCTATTTGAGGAGCAATTCAGGCGGGCCAGTGGACACAGAGCCTTGTCAACTCCCACCTACTGAAGGACCCTTTCAAGTAATACAGATTGACTTCATCCAACTTCCTGAGGTGTGAACGTTATGTACTGGTATACATAGATTTGTTTTCAGCGTGGATAGAGGCCTATCCCACTGCCTCACAGACTGCTAGTATAACTGCAAAGAAATTAGTGCAAGAATTTGTATGCAGGTATGGGATACCCCAGGTTATCTCCTTTGATCAAGGCATCCATTTCCCTAGACTTGTGTTTAAAAAGATTTGTGATTTTTTTAGGGTTTAAACAACAACTACATACCCCCTATCACCCACAGACTAGTGGGAAAGTTGAAAAGTACAATGGCACTATCATTGTCATAAGCTATTTATATAGCGCCACTAATTATACAGCGCTGTACAGAGAACACACTCACATCAGTCCCTGCGCCATTGGAGTGTACAGTATAAATTCCCTAAAATTCACACACACAGGCTGAGAGAATTAGGTCACTTTAATAGCAGCCAATTAACCTACTAGTATGTTTTTGGCGTGTGGAACGAAACCGGAGCACCTGGAGAAAACCCACGCAATCATGGGGAGAACATACAAACTCCTCACAGAAAAGACCATGGTCAGGAATCGAACTCATGACCCCAGTGAGGCAGAAGTGCTAACCACTAAGCCACCATGCTGCACTATCAAAGTTAAACTTGCCAAAATCACCCAACAGATTTTTGTTACATGGTGTGAGGAAATGGGCTACTGGACTGAGAACTTTTATTCATCACCCGTTTCTCACAGATTAATGAACGTTTTAATCCTTGGCCCAGTCTAAGTATATACACCAGAGTATCGGTGTATTATGTGTATTATTAGTTCATGTTATTAGGTACATTTTGCCCTTGCTATTACCTGCAATATTGTATGTATTAGAAATAGAAAGAATATTGCCATAGTGTGTGAAAATAACAGCACAGCAAAAATCATTTTGCTTGTGTTCACTAAGGGAATTACCATTTGTCTCAAATGTCCATTGTCATGAGGTGTGGCTTAGATCTAGTTTGCAATCAGAACAATGTCTGAATAACTTGACATAGCAGGCTTGCAGTCCAAGTTAATTAGCTAGGTAAACAGGTAATCTGAGAGGTAATTAGGTTAGAACTTCTAGATGAAATGCAATGTGCCTCCACAGTACTATACTGGCTGACATAGCATTGGAAAATGTATTAACATGTATCAATATAAATGTTATTGTATCAAAATGTATCACAGACTCAGATTGTGCAATGTGGCAGATACAATGTATTAAATGTCTTGTTGTTTCACGCAAGCGTGAAGTGTCATTCCTTGATGTTATATTGTAACCCTGTTTACTGTATTCAGCCAAATAGCTAATTGAGTCAAGCCATTCCATTGTATAATCAAGGCAACAAAGACAGTATGTCTAACAGTTAAAGTATCCACTGATAGACCCCTGCTGTAAGGGGGAGGATTGAGACATTTGACCCTACTCCCTGTATATACAGCCAAAAATATAGGGAGAGTAGAATGCCAAGAGAGTGATTCTAACTTAGAGGATCCTGGTGTACAAGACATCAGCGAAAAGGACTCTGGGCCAGGCATCGTGTTGCCGCTGGAGGAAACCCTACCAGGACAGGGTCTGTGTGAGTCAATATCCCAAACTGGTCGACATAGTAACTGTCTAGCTAAAAGGTAGTGGTAATATTGCGGAAGGATAAGACACTGAAAGAGACTGAGATTATTACTTTGGAGTGCTGACTGCAAGAGGCTGCTGGAGGATACATACTACCATTACCCTGTATCTTGTGAACGTCTTGAGGTGTTGTGCTGTCCTAATAAAGCCTTATTTTGGATATACTCTGGTCTACCCGAGTGAGTTGAATCCCACAGAGGGTAACTGCCATCCCAGCTAAGGGTGGTATCCTCACACATGCCATCAGAACAACACAAGAGGGCCTCTGAAAATCACCCCATATGAAATCTTAATTGGGAAACTCCCTAATCTGGAGTTAAGACAAGCCATTGACTTAGCTACAGCTCAGGCTGTGACAGTGAAATATGTGAAAAAATGGACTAATCATTTGAAAGAGTTGCAAGGAAAACCAAAGTTGCCTTCAATAAGCCACTCCATGAACGCAGGAGACATGGTAATAATAAGAAGTTTCTTATGTTCTGGCTCTTTAACAGATCGATGGGAAGGACTATACCTTTTATGCTTTAAATAGTTCATAGAAGTTAATAGCGTGCAGGGGAAAATAGTCTGTTCAATTGATGCCTTACAAAGAAAGAAATAAGGCACATTCTTGTGTCTGATTGTACCAAGTTATGAGAGAACCAGATGTGTTGTGGACCCCCTGCAAGGTCAAGCTCTGTATAGAGGAGAGTCCTAGAACAGGGTGATTACTAAAATCTGTCCAGTAACAAGAAAGGTATATAAGACTGTGTGAATGCATTATTTTTTCAGATTTTTGTTAGAATTGTGTACCCATGCTTGCATGCCTGAATAAAGAAGCTCACGTTTGAATCTTTGGCTTATGACTTTGATTTCAGACTGATTGGTAAAGCTTAGCTATAACAAAACTTTGTGGGGTCCCTCTGAAAACAGCTACCAGCAATAGGCTATAACAGGCTAGGCTGGTGATGCTATAACAGTGAAATCCGCAGCTTGGGGTCCCCTTGTCCTAATGTCACTGTGTCTTAGCCTGTAAAGCACTGGGCTGAATTCCTTAGAGGAATCAGGCCGACAAGAAAATGCCCCCCTCCCCGTCCCCCCAAGGAGAAAATGTATTCTTAATGAAGCATAGCACTCTGTAACGCTTCAGTCCCGCAAGTAGTACCTGTCTCATTACCCGCATTTCATTTATCTGGAAACTGCCATCTTCCAGCATTAGACTAACTTCATTCATTCATTCAGCTATACTCAGTTCGGCACAGGTGCAAGTCTATTGCACTTCTGGACCTCCCTTCTCTTGTCATTGGCTGAGCATTTCTGGAGCACTATTTAAACCTCCTGGATTCACCTGTCTGATGCCTGTTCTTCAAGCTCACTTCCTGTAGCCTGTGGTTCTGGTTCCTGTCCTCCTTGTGGATCTCTGCTACTCCAGCCTGCTCTCAGTTTGTGGCCTGTGTTGAACGATCGCTGTTCCAGTACTACTATTACCATCTCCAGTGTACTTCATCGTGACAGCTCCGGTTCTCTCATCACGACCACTCAGAGCCGCTACTACACCTGTGACTCATCAGCTGTTACCACGAGTTACCTCCGCTACTTCAGCCTGCTCTCAGTCTCTGCCTGAGTTGAACTATCGCTGCTCCAGTACTACTACCATCTTCAGTGTACTTCATCGTGACAGTACCAGTTCTTTCATCACGCCCACTCAGAGCTGCTACTACACCTGTGACTCATCAGCTGTTACCACGAGTTACCTCTGCTGCTGCAGTCTACTCTCAGTCTCTGGCTGTATTGAACTTTTGCTGTTATAGTACTGCTATTTACCATCACAACTGTACTACATTGCAACAGCTCCCGTTCTCTCACCGCTATCACTCAGAGCCGCTACTACTGTATCTCATCTATTGTTGCTACGAGTTACCTCGGCCACTTCAGTTGCTCTCAGTCTCCTGCGGTATTCAACTATTGCTGCTCCAGTACTATTACACCACCTCTCATGTACTTCATCGTGCAAGCCCCAGTTCTCTGACTGCTACCACTGTGGACCCCAACTGCCTCGGTGACTCATCACCCGATTCCCCAGTTATCTCTACTTCCTCGTGTGGTCTGCACAATTCCAGTGCTGTACTCCAGCTGTTCCAGTACCTCTACCTCTTACCCTCGAGACAGCCTGTTTCTCCTGGTTGCACCACAGGACATCTACTCTCCTTGTGCCTCATCTATAACTGCTCGTGTCACCTGGCTCCTCCATACCGTTCTGCTGTACACCCACTCACAGTACCGCGACCTGCAGGTTTGGTGTCGCAAAGTCCATACCTCCTTGCAGGGGTTCCTGGCGAAAACCACCGGCCTGTTAGACTCCGCGCCTGTGGGTGGGCTAAGCAATGTCCACCAGAACCTAGGGATCAATTTCCTATACGCCAACCGTGACACACTCTTCCCAAACCTCTTGGATAATAGGTGTGTGGAATTTAACTTTAAATTGATAGATCAATACATTTTTTACTGGTGAGGACCCAGCAAGTGTTGGCATGCTTAAACTTTTTAGGTATGCTGGTGTGTGTAGAACTAAAAGTGCCAGCCTGGAAGAGCAAGCTAGCATTTGTGGAACTACTAGTGCCAGCATGCCCTGGTAGTCATGGTGCACTGGTACCTGTAGTGCACTTGTAAAAAAAATACTGAAAAATACTTTTTCCAACCTATTGCTCACCTAAATCGAGGGGGGGTCCTCTTCTTGTAATCCATAGAGAATTTTTTTTAAAAAACCCTATTGATTCACATCCATTCAGCCACAAGAGTATTAGGTCAGGCACTGATGTTGGGCGATATGGTCTGGCTCGTAGTCGGCATTCCAATTCATTCCAAAAGTGTTCCATGGGTTTCAGGTCAGGACTATGTACAGGTCAGTCAAATTCTTCCACAGTAAGCTCTGGAAATTATTTTTTGATGGACCTTGATTTGTGCATGGGCGGCATTGTTATGATGAAAGAGGAAAGGCCGTACCCCAAACTGTTGCCACAAAGTTGGAAGTACACAATTCTCTAGAATGTCATTGTATGCTGTAGCATTATATTTACCTTCACTAGAACTAAGGGGTCTAGGCCAAACCAAGAAAAACAGCCTGACCATTATTCCTCCTCCACCAAACTTTATAGTTGGCAGTACACTTTTGAGTAGGAAGCATTCTCCCGATATCCGCCAAACCCAGATTCGTTCACCAGACTGCTATATGGTGAAGCTCCAGAGTACAATGGCAGTGTGCTTTACACCACTCCAGTCGACTTCTGGCATTGCACATGGTATTCTGAGGCGGTCATGGAAATCAAATCCATGAAGCTCCCAACGACAAGTTCTTGTGCAGGTGTTGCTACCAGAGGCAGTTTGGAACAGAGTAGTGAATGGTGCAACCGAGGACAGCTGATTTTTATGCGCTACGAGCTTCAGCACTCTGCGGTGCCCTTCCATGAGCTTATGTGGACTAGTGCATCACGGCTCAGCTGTTGTTGCTCCCAGATATTTACACAATAACTGCACTTACAGTTGACAGGGACAGCTCTACAGCTCTAGTGAGGAAGAAATTTGCCAGACTGACTTGTTGGAAAGGTAGCATCCCATGCCAGTGCCACTTTGAAAGTCACTGAGCTCTCCAGTTTGACCTGTTCTGCTGCTAATATTGACTATGGAGATGACAGTATTTTTGTGTTTACTCAACTGTTAGCAAAGGCTTTGTCTGTAATACCCAAACACACGAATTAGAAGGGGTGTACGCATACTTTTGGCCTTGTAGTGTAAATTTATATATTTATATTTATTAGTATATTAGTTTGGGAGACCTCCAGATCCCTGCAGTGCCTTCCAAACTGCTAGTGTACACATTTGATGACGCAACACTGCACGTGCATGCACGCAAGTCCAGGCAAGAAGAGGCACACATACACACAATGTGCATATATCACAGAGAAGCAAGTAGAATGGGGTTTCCTCATAACTCACGTTTTTTTTTAAATAATCCATTGGGACTCCAAAGTGTATTTGTGAAAGTGTGATAATGAGATTTTTGATCACCGTGATAAAATGTTTAGAGCAGTGATAGGGCTTTGATCTACTTATTCACTCCATTATCACAAGTGATTGGGCCCCCATGCACTGTGACAATAATTTCACTGCTGTGCTGCTTGGTTATCACTGGAGTTGACTTTTACAGTAAAATAAAAATAATCTTCGATTCAGACCTGCTACACTATACAGTCTCTGGCAGCATGCTACCCAAACACAAAGCTACTCTGGCGGTATGCTGCACACAGCGCTATAGGTTCCATTTGTGGCGCAGGACACAGGGGCTGGTTGACAAATTTAAGCCCAGGGGGCGAAATTCGGTTCAGAAGACTATTAGGAACATTTTAAAGGGAAAAAAAGTACAAGTAGCCCCTTGAGCCACCACAAGGTAGAACACTACGGGTCCTGTCTGGGAGGCAGATGCCCCCTGCCCAGGAAGCCACTGGCAGGTTACCCTGCCCTTTGGTGTAATGCCACACATACAGCACCTAGGTGTTATTTGCACAATCTCAACAGCACCTAGGTGTTATTTGCACAATCTCAATCATAGAATTTTCAACAGTAAGCAAGTATAATATTCCTTATGATGAATTTTGGTAAGTGTGCAAAGACCATTGCATGATCCTGCACAGTATATTATGGAAATGTATTACCAATATTACCTACATATTAGGTAAATTACTTCAAACCAAATGCATGGGACACCTTTAACATTTTCCTTTGAAATTCCCAACCATCTACCAAATTAGTTTGCAAAGTATCAATGAACAACATGCTATAGAGTTCAAAATGCTATAGACATAGGCCCATTAAGCCCAGAAACATACGGGTTATATATACCCAATAGTCCAGGTTACGAGCGATCACACACAAGAGGAGCTTACATTCAGTTCCTCTACGACCCAGCGGCATGTCTTGACCAGGCCCCGCCCCCGAAGCGTGACGTTACAGTTGTGGGCGGATAGTAACCCGTTGTGTCCGGGAACCTAGTTCATATCGGTCAAGTGATTGAAATAGAAAGTAAAGATAGGGGGCGCTCTGCATGCAAAGTACATGGCATTCGTCTATGTTCACAGAAGAAAAACAAGGAAATGGTGGAGGTAGAGCTGGCTACTTATTGCATGTAAGCCCCGGCAGCAGCACGGGGGGAGAAGCGCATTGATGGGTTAAACATTGTCCGCCGAGGAGGATGGATTACGAGTTCAAGAGCAAGCTGTCTGCCGAGCGGGAGCGGGTGGAGGATCTCTTTGAATATGAAGGTTGCAAAGTGGGTCGAGGAACCTACGGGCATGTTTACAAAGCTAAGAGGAAAGATGGGTAAGTGGCACTGGAGGGAGGGCATAGGGGCGTGTGCACACATTATCACATCTGTCACCACAGCAGGCACAGCTGTACACCAGAGATGAGAGCACATGACATGATCTCTGTATACAAACAATACATATATATGTGCTGTCACACCTGTCCGTACATTTCTGCAGGGATGCTCTTTGTGCGTGGACTTGCATGTAATCTCTGTGGAAGACATGTAGTGGGCGGCGGTCTGCTGCTCCTGTCAGCCTAGCAGGTTATTGATGGTGATGTTGTGCTAGTTGTGTGTTACTGGATTTGTAGCTCCCTCCTCCTCTGCACACGCCCGGGATGCTGAAGTTGTGTTGGGGGAGGGGAGAGACTCGGCTACAAATGTTTATGTTGGGGTAAGCCAGCCTTGTGGTCCCACCTCCTCCATCCCTCCTCCTCTCCATGTGTGAATATCATCCCCCCATCTCTCCTTCTCCCACCTTGTGTTCACTGTTCAGCGCCACTAAAATTAATCCACAGCTGAATTGTTCTTTTGCATCAGAAAGTCTTCTTATTGCAGTGTAAAAATGTTATGATATTTTTTTTTACTTGTCTTCTTCTGGTATAGCACACAGCAAGCATTGTTCCTCCTCATGGACTAATTGTTCTCAAAGTTTTCAAAAGTTTTAGAACTTTTGAACATGATGCTGATCTCAGATGAATTATTAAATATACAACAAAATCCAGTTCTGATTAGTGTTGTAGTTGTTATATTATTATTATTATTATTATTATTATTATTATTATTATTATTATTATTATAATAATAATATCATGAAGAGAGAACAATGTAAGCAGCTTTGCAATCCTACCGACAGCAGTAAATTACAGGTGTGAATCCAATGGACACTTGTGAACATTTGGGACTAAAATGTAGATAATACTTTTCTGTTGACTATATTAGTAATATATAAATAGTAGAACAACTTACATATGATCCAATATGTAAAAATTATATGGCTTCAGAGTGTTTTAGTGCTGATTTTGGATTTTTTAAATAGAGTAAAGTCAAGCATTTATATTTCGTTTTTAAACACAGTTTAATTAGAGCATATTTGTCTTGCAGTGCTGTATACATAATTTTTCTGGCACCGTTTTTCTACTAAGTTGAGCTTTGAATTTAGTTGTTTAATGTCTGGGACACAGGGTGACAATAAAGGTCAACCATTAGGTTGCTGTAATGCAGATATACAGTGCAAGTGGCATGGATCTGCATGTCTGAGTGTGGTGCTAAATGTTTTATTTTCTAACGGGAGGAGCTGGTTGGATGGGTTTCCTTAAGCTGGGTACATACTACAGGGTTTTTGTCCAATAATCAGCTCAACCAGCCGACATACAACCGTTCGTTCGAAAGTCGGGTCAGTGTGTATAGTGACACGATGGTCGAAAGTCTGCCCAAATGGACGATTGTCGCCTCATTTGACTGGTCGTACAGTTCAGTATTTACGTTCCAATCTCCTTTCCATCTTGTAGTGTGTATTCATTTCCGACCGACCCACGACAATCCTCTGATACTTCCTCGACCAGAGGGGCGTGTGTATGTAAATTTGTGATGCCTGTACCAGTCCCACGTGGTGCGGCATCTGCACATCACTGACTGGTGTTTTGTATAGATGTATATTGCACCTGTCTGGCTGCAGAGCATTACACTTGTGTAAAGCACGTGTGTTATTACCCTTTGCATCTATGTTTGCATCTATGTATCTATTCATATTTACCCTTTATAAACTTATACCTTTATAAACTATTAAACTTATAAAGTCATATTAACCTTTATTAACTAATATTTGTAAAATACCCAGAATAAACCACACAGTGTTAATGCACCAGTTTTATTGTAGGAAAAAGTAAAACAATTTTTATTGCAGAATATGACAAGTGAAAAAAATAGTATTATACTTTAAAGTTCCAAACAGCATACACATTACAACAATTTTTTTTTCAAGGTTTTTAATTTTTTTCTTGATGTCACTTGGGTTTCTGTTCCCTTTGATTTCTTTACCTAGAAAACACGAGGTAAAAAATGTTTACCATGAAACTTCTATATCTGTAATTTATATCCAACACCAGAAATACTCTCATTTGCTCACCTTGCACACTGATCGAGATCAGTTTATGTTGTGGTCCCTCTGGCACAATCGAAATAATAGCGGGCTTAACCTCATTATATATTCTGGAAACCAGGCGCCACTTTGGTTATTATAACAGTACAGGTATGTGCCCAAAGCATTTAGTTGTCTACACATGTTCACTGAAATACCTTAGTGTATAACTTCTTTCATATCTTGGTATTCCACATCAATTTTTTTCTTGTTTAATAACAGGTGTTACATTAGTGGTATCAGTGGTATCTAAACAAGCCTTCTCACTGTTAATTCTTTGATCTGACAAAAAAAATCTATGTTACAAATCAGGCATTTGCATTGCTACGTCTGAAACTAGAATGTAATACATAAAGTCCTTCAAACAGGTACACTACACGTGCTACTCACTTTTTTTTTAATGTCGTAGTCGTACTGGTCCAGTAGTTTTACCATTATCTCCACCTCTCTTGGGCTCATTGTCTTTGCTTTTTGCTCTTCTTGAGCATCTCCATCCCCCACCTTAACTTTTTCAACATTTTTTGGCCCTTCCAGCAACATCTCTGACTCTGGCTCCGTCTCCATAGCTGCAACCCCCACTGACACCTTCTCCTCACCCGCCATCTTCTCACGTTCCTCGGCGCCAGACAGACTCCTCTGTCATTTTATACACTCAGACATGGGCGTTCGTTTCTGCTGTGGACCAATCAGCGATGATGCCCGCAGAGAATGGAGCATTGTGGGTGATGCCTATTAGTGTATAATAGCCTCGTGTATGGAGATTTTGGGCTATAACTTTAACCTGTACAGGACCATTACATAAAAGGGATTTTATTATTAGGGAGTAATTATTGCATTGCACTTTACAAGTTAAATGTTTTTTCTATATTTTATGTATGGTAATAAACTTCTATTTTATAGGAATGAATGAAGAGACCGTGTGGTCTTCTCTTTTTATGCAGTTTTGGGTGTTAACTATAGTGAAAGCTCTGCCCCTTTATGCTAATGTCTTTGGTATATCGTTACATGCCCCGCAAATGTTGCTTCAGTGTGTACGAAATTAAAATCATTGCTCACGACAGCAAGACTGTAAAAAGCTGGTACCGGGACGGCTGCTCTTCCCTTTAGAGACATATCTTCATGGACATTGCTTGTTTAACTGGGCTTGCAGAGATTACTTGGCTTGCAAAGCCTTTTACATCCTGAAAATAACTTGATTTTTATAATTCCTAGGAGGTGGCAGAGATCAGGCTTTGAATTTAGTTTCAAATGAACACTAGGTGCACTTTATACAGGAAATCATATTATTGGGTGTGTTTCTACCAATGTAATAAAAACATGTAATAAATATTGTCTCTGTCATGAGTTATTTAGGATATAAACAAGGCTGGAATGAAAAGTATTTTGAGGGAGAAATAAGTTATAGTTCAAGTTAATAAAGAACTGGTCCTAAAGTGTTAGTTGTCACGACTTTGAAATAAAGTTTTTATTGCTTGTTCCAGGTGCATTTCCAGCTGTCCCCACAGCATAAAACGGCAGAAATAGGCGTAGAGTGATTTTCCGCTGGAATGTGGATGTGCACCTATGTATTCACAAGACAAATAAATTAGTGTATTTGCGCAGGTTTGTAAATGAGGCGTAGTCTACGGTGTGTCTCATAAGTCAGATCCTTGAACATAACAAAGTACGGCATCATGGCCAAGGACATTTTATTTCTACTTTTTCTGACTGTGCTCCAAATAAAATACAATGATTTCAGATGTAACCACACATTTCATTAATGTGAGATGTGCCCTGAGTTGCAAAACCTGCTCAGATCTCTGGCAAAGGAATGGTTGAAATGTAGTTTTTATGTCAAACAGCCATTCAAATTATGGCAAGTATGTGCAAATTAATCAGTGTGGCTGGATCACTTATAAATAACTTATTGTATAAAGTTATTTCAATTAGTGTCGCAGTGCGCCGATATTATTTAATTGCAAATGTATTGATTTTTGTATTAGAAATGTATTGATTTCTGATGCAGTAGGCATATGTTGGAGGACATGTGTTTTTATAAGAAAGGAAATCCATTGCTAATTAGGCCTTTTTATTTGTGAGTGACCAAGACCTCTTTTAGCCTGAATGGACAGGAGGGGGTCATTAGGCTTTTATCCTGTGACTTAGAGAGATGGGAAACCTAACAGCAAAGTAATTTAGGAAATCAGAGATGCTGTAAATTTTGTTAAGTTTAAATTGCATTTAAATCCAAGTTTAGAGAACTTATTACAGCCTGATGTAATCATTGAATGTAATATCTCAGACTTTGTGGTGCCAGCTAGGAAAGTGGGCTGATTTACCTCCTGCCAACATGTGTGTTAGAAACAGTATATAAAGATCTCAGTTTAACATGTAATGTATTATACTCTCTGTACTTTTGGACAATCGCTAGCACCTCCAAATAATATGTAATGGTCCTTGTAAGGACCCTTTGAGCAAATAAACATCACTGCTTGAACATTCTGCCTAACGCCATTTGTTTGCTGTGTCGTTCGACTAACAGATAATAGCTTACACTATAATTGTTTCCTCGGCTGTCCTGTGTTGAACCCAGCATCTCTGTCAATGCTCTGCCCACTACCCAGCAGTCTTGATCCATTGCAAGCTGTCAGGAGGTTCCAGCCAACCCACAGCAAAGAGGCACCATTGCAGCTATTCTAGCTACCCCAGAAGTAAGTGGTTCTAGTCGCTGCAAAGGAGTCTAGTGGTGGCAGCGAGATTCTCCTACAACTATTACTCAGTTGAAATTCGCAGTCGGCAAGTGTCAGGTGGAAAGGTGACACCAGGAGAAGTTGTCAGTAACAGTTGGTTACTTATGGTGAGAAAGAAACCCAGATAAACTGTGCAGGAAGAATATCCCATCATCCTTCATACTCCAACCAGGTGGCAAAGTAAGCCCATCTGGTCACAATCGTGGTGTTTTATACCTCCCAATGGTCCTGATTCATCAAGGAAAGTTAAGCAAAATATTGAGTATGTTTTCTTGCACAAGTTTTCTGGACAAAACCATATTGAAATGCAAGGGGTGCAAATTAGTTTATTAGTTTGCACATAAGTAAAATACTGGCTGTTTTTTCATGTAGCACACAAATACTTGATAGCTTATTTTCACTGAAATTTAAAGTTGATCTAGGACATGCCCTACACGAAATATAAATCTGTCACCACATTTTACATTTACCTCCCCCTACAATACAACATGGTTTTGCCTTACTTTTGCTTAACTTTCCTTAATGAATCAGGCCCAATATGTCTGTCCCCACCAGTGGCACAGGGGGAATGACCAGGGGGGAATGGGGGCATGACCACTTAGCAACAGGGACGTGGCTACGTCCCTAGAAGTTTGCACGCTAGACTGCCCATTACATAACTCCCACCAACATTCCCATCCGTGGGACAAACATGTCCCCGGGCGGGACAGAGCCCTAAAATCAGGACATTTGTGAGGCATGGTATTAGTTGCATCACTAATCACTGTTCTATCCAACTGAGTAACACAGTAGGTACAAGTAGCTTAAAGGACCAATAAACCCCCAAATTTACCTTTATAGGTATAAGCCATGAAGATAAAACACATTGTTCAACTGAACCTGATTTTCCAATGCAGCTTTCTAATAAAGGCATATTGTAAGGTTGAAACAGATATATTTTATGAATTGTGGTTTTTTTTTTTTTCTTTTAAGAACTTCAGAACCGACATGGGGGTAAATGTATCAAGCTGAGATTTATCCGGCGGGTTTGAAAAACCAATCAGATTCTAGCTATCATTTATTTAGTACATTCTGCAAAATGAAAGCTAGAATCTGATTGGTTGCTATAGGCAACATCTCCACTTTTCAAACCCGCTGGAAAACTCTCAGCTTGATACATTTACCCCATGGTCTCTTTTATAACCAAGCCAGTTTTTAGGTTTGGCTTGCGGGAATCAATTTATTTTATTTTTAACAAATGTAAATTTTATATTGCTTCTCAAGACAGGTATGGCTGTTTTTGCATGTTGAAATAAATATAGTTTTACTTTAAATTTGTTCTTTAGGGAATAATAGGCAAAAGTTGAAAAAATATACCTTTTTGAAGATACTGATTTTTATAACTTTGACACTATTAGTGCAAGCCCATTAATTTGCCTATATATATATATATATTCACTAGCTCTCCTGCATAAGCTAATATCAAATGTGTCACTTATTTTAAAGACCAGGTCCCGTAGCATTTTATGCTTGCTTTGTTATAGAATAACTTATACCTTTTGTACAGCAAATGGACTTAGTTTTTCTAGCACTTCTGAGATCTCAATATGTCCCTATACTTTTCTTTTTAGAATCATACATTTTGTACTTGTTTGGTAAAGTGTCTTTCTAGGTGCTCTTCAAGCAAAGTAATGAAAAGCTTCGAACACACAAAAGTGATCATGTAATAAAGACAGTAATAATGTCCCCTCAATCTCGGGTGAATTGGACATATTAATGAAGCTAAACCAAGCAGTAGTGTAATAAAAAATGAAAAACTTTAAATGAACAAACGGTGACTTCCAAAAGTGTCAGGAAGTTGGACTTAGAAGTAGTGTTTTGGTCCCTCCACCTTACACACGTGTATCTGTGAACATGGAATACTAGGCGCATATTGATTTTCAGTTCCAGTGACCTTTAAGTGAATGTGCATGAAATGAGCTAGGCGGGTAACACACTTGCTCACATGAGGGAGCGTTGCAGGTCTGCACTTTTTGTACTTTATAACTCAATGTGGGTGATCGGAAAATAGACAAACAATCTAAAGTACAGGCCAATTTCTCCTTCATTATTTCTATCGGAGGGAAATAATAATGACCTTCCCCAAGATTGAGGTCCGTTTTCTTTAAGATCTTACAATCTAAATGGCAGGAAAGACATAAAGGAAAAGACATAAAGCAATACAAACAAAATAATCAGTGCTGAAGTTCAGAATTTAATGTCATAAGAGTACTAGTTTAAGTCATAAGCATTTCTGAATTGCACAAGTGTACTAAAATTTATCTGTGTCTGTTATGGCTAGCGGCTATTGACATATATAGCCTATAGCAGCCACCTTTCCCATAGAGCTTGTTGTGCTCACAGGTACTTGGATGCCCCCAGGTCTTAACTCTTAGTGTAGTGAAAGCTTATGTGCAATATCGCAGCAGGAATAAAGGAGGCGGTAGCCAAGACAGGAGCGGATGGACAAAAGCAGGCTGAGGTCAGGGATCCAGAGCAGACAGAGTGGTCAGGGACAGACCAAAGGGTCAGGGCTAGCAGCGAGCCAGAATATCCAAAAAACAGATCCAAAGGTCAGGGCAATCAGACTCCAGTAACAAGCCAGGGGTCACAACAGAGGGTCAATCAAGGTGCTGTAGAGTATCCACAGAACACAGGTTTGCAGTAAGAGAGCAGGACAGCAACAGACAGAATCCACGCTATAACCGTCACGGAGGCTAAGCCCTCCCTGCCTTAAATACATAGGGGGACCATTCACAGGAAGCAGACACATATGGAAAATCAGCCTCAGGAGGCTGTTAATTCATTTTGCGCACGCGCCTGGCTGCCACTTCATGTCAGGACGCGGCACTAGTTGATAGAGCGTCCCCGCCGTTGCCTTGGTGATGGCCGGGACAGAGAGGAAGTGACGTCCCGGTCATCATGGCGACAGCTGGGACATGGACCAAATATAAACAGTGAGCCGCAGTGGCTTGGGTACCACCACGGCTCATAACAGTACCCCCCCCCCCCTTGAGGAGGGGTTAAGAAACCCAGACATCCTGGTTTTCTGGGGAATCGTTTGATCGTTTGTTATTATTATTTATAATCATTTATACAGTTGTGTTTGGGTTGGACGTATTTTGAGATACTTTTGACTCAACATACACATGCAACAAACTGTGCTTTTTTTGTGAAAGTAATTTTATACGTATATTTGGAGAGCAAATTCTTAGGATGTAATTAATTAATATTTCTAAAATCCACAAAGGCAGGGTCAGTCTTTTTAAATATTATTTTTTAACTATACAACAGTACATAATGAGTAACGATTTTAGCAGATCATTGTAAATAGCCTTATTATCAGCTTTAAATAAAAATATGTCCAGAACTCTCCAAGAAAATTAATCTGGAGACCACAAATGGCAGGCAGCTTGTTCTTTATAATACCGGGGTCCCAAAAAAAAGGACTCTCAACTTGCAATTAACTGTTTATTAATAATGCATGTCTATGAATTTGTTTGTCGAAATGTTGGATGAATGTTTGCATGTGCCTTATCCTGCTACCTCATTCTTTCTTGGCACATTAAAGTGTGTTTTCAATAGAGTTATGGGAATTAGTGTTATACTTTGTTGTGTAGCACAGTGTAATGTTTTGTGTTGATTGATGCAGATGTTTCCAATTGCTATTGCTTTTTATGTTGAGATTGTGTACCACAAACAAATTGATCTGGTTGATATGGAAAATCCCTCACGGCTAGGTTTTCATATTAAGCACAGTAGAGTTTATTAACTTGTAGTGTACTGACATGGTAAACACTAGACAAGCTGCTCTAAAAATGTAAACAAGGTTGTCAAAAAATGAGAGTACTGAGCGATAATGTTTATTTTGATATATACTTGGAGCTCTAAAATGAGTATGTTGTGAAAAGGTAGCAATGTATTCATTTTAAGTGCTATAGAAAATAAATCATCAACTGCAAATGGCAGTATAAGGCTATGTGCAAATGAGCGTTAATACTTTCCGTCTCTCCTCAGTTCCATTTTTGACAGCAGAACGGAGGAGAGAAGGAAACCACCTTACAGATCATCAATCTCTATAGTATGATGCTGTTGTAGTACACCCAGCTGTCTTTGCAAGGTAGGTGATGTAAAAAGGATAGGCGAAAGTAGAACGTGCCCTGCTTTCTCCTGCTCCACTCTGTCATACACTTTGGAAAGATGACCATATGAATTGTACTGACGTCTCCCCATAGAGATTATTTATATATATATATATATATATATATATATATATATATATATATATATATACTCCCCATAGAGATATTATATATATATATATATATCTATATATATATATATATATATATATACATAAACAGTAGGTGATAATGGCGCTATTTCACCGTCTCAAGTTTCAGTCAGTAATATCCCAAGTGTATCCAAGTATCAGCAATCTGCAGGTACAAATGAGCCTATTTTCAGGCGGCAGCCCAGTTTCAAAAACCGGATGGTCAATCCAGACTAGTAGTAGATCTAAAACAGGGAAACATCAAGGCGCCTCATAGTGTACTATTATTTACATAAAGCAGAATCATTTGTTTGATAATATGCGTACCAGATAGAGGCTTGATCAAAGCTCATAGCAAATGGACATCATTTTGGTATATAGAGTCTTCATTCTGTCTCTCACAGCATATGAAAAAATATGGAAATCAGATAATAGTGCAGTATCTTCTAAAACCACTTGGTCACCCAGTGCAATGTAACACTGATCACCATGACCATAGACACCAGTGGATGGATCTTTAAAACACACAGTCCGTGCTTTCACCACACCAATTGTGCTTACACGTACCAAAATGATACAATGGCTTATCTGTGGTTGAAATGTCAGCATCTGGATTCCCATATGACTATCATCAAGGGTTCCACGAATGGTATATATAAAAAGACAACCGTCCAGATATTGAAGCATGGACAAATACAATTTATTAAAATGAAAATAGTATCACTCACATTCCAGTTAGATGATAACAGCAAACAGTGAGATCAATAGCAGCACCAATAGCAAGTCCTCAACGCGTTTCATCTCAATCAGAGACTTCCTCAGGAGGGATATGTGTGATATGCAGCTAAAATGCTGCTTTATAAAGTTCATCGGTAATCAGAAAACCCGAAAAACCGTAAGTGGCTACACCGGAAGTGCGCGAACAGCGCGACTTCAAAAACTTTATTACTAGTTTCTTTCACCAGACAGGGTACACTGGACATGTTAATTCTGTCCACAGGATGTTAATAAAGATTTAGGTGGAACACAAAACTACAATAGGTGGCTATATTAATCGTCACAGGCAGTGGAAACGTGTTCTGTGGAGCGACAAATCATGCTTCTCTGTTTGGTAATCAAATGGGCGAGTCTGGGTTTGGTGGATGCCGAGAGAACGTTACCTGTCTGACTGCATTATGCCAACTGTGAAGTTTGGAGAAGGCGGGATAATGGTATGGGGCTGTTTTTCAGGGTTTGGGCCGGGCCCCTTATCTACAGTGAAGGACAATCTTAATACTTCAGCATACCAAGTCATTTTGGACAATGCTATGCTTCCAACTTTGTGGCAACAGTGTGGGGAAGCCCCTTTTCTATTCCAATATGAATGTGCCCCAGTGCACAAAGAAAGGACTACAAAGCCTTCCATATTATATGTACATATGTATATGTACTTGAATACAATGCCACTACAATAAGTATTGTGTATGTGTGTGACAAAAGTAAAACGTTACCTTATTTGGCGCTAATGAGAATGAATGAGATAATATCGCTGCAGTCTCGAAAATTGGCAAAGGAAAAAGAGTTAATGAGCAGCGCTAATATTAGCTGTGACTAAGTCTTATAATACCAATAAACAGAAAATGTAAAAAAATAAATACATAACTATGTATATAAAACACATGCCAAAAGGTACATAACCACGTAAAAAATAATGAACAATAAAACATTAAAAAATATCATGGATGCACAATTCGAAAGCTAAAGATCATAAATTGCACTAGATTAGATCAAACAACTACTTCTAATTATTATATTGTTATTGCTGTACATCAGGGCTAGCCAACTGGCTGCCCTCCAAGGCTTATTTATGGCCTTCACCATATCTGACAAGCTCCATAGCTGATATAATGTCACATATTTTTATTAGTATTCAGTCTATTAACACATAGTTTATTAATATAGCACAATCATGCCCCGCAGCACTTTACAATTGGGAACAAACAGTAATAAAACAAGACTGGGTCATAGCAAACAGATAACAAGTTAAGAGGGCCCTGCTTGCAAGCATACAGTCTATAGGAAAATTAGGAATTTGATACATGAGGATATGTGCCACATGGCACTTATTGGACCAGCCTGATTGCAATGGGAAAATGCCTAATGGGGCAATAATATACAGTCACATAGTATTGTTAGTTTGGAGGTCAGAGAATTGTTTGAGTATAGAAGGAGAATACATGTAAGTGGAAGAAAACCAGTAAGAAGGGAATTGGAATAGTCAATGTGGAAGATAATGAGTGTATGAATTAAAGTGTTGGCAGTGTATTGTGTAAAATACTTATGTATTTCTGGAAATGTTTGTTAGATGTATGTAACATAATTTGAATACAGATTAGATGTGGGGAAGAAAGGAAGAGAAGTGGTATAAATAGAGGAGTGGATGAGGCTGAGGATCAAGCCTTGTGGTACTCCCAATTGATACAGGTAGGTGAGACAGGGCGGAACCAGAGAAACAAACATTGAAAAAGCAACTTGATGTAGCATGAAAATTAGAATAGGACACTTTCCTGACCTAAGAAATGTAGCGTTTGTATGAGAAGTGAGTGGTCAACAGTGCCAAATGTCACAGAGAAGTCCAGAACAATTAGAAACGAACAGTGTCTTTTAGACTTAGTAGTGATGAAATCATTGACCATTATAACATGTGCAGTCTCTATGGATTTTTGGGAATGAAAGCTTGACTAAAGTGGTTTCAGTTGTATTGGTAAAAAAGTTTGTGTCAGAATTATTTTTTTGTCAGAATAGGAGTAATAACACCACTCTTAAAAAATGATAGAAATATATTAGTGGAGAGAGATTACAGATTATAGCTAGCTAGAGCTGGTAGGAGTTCAGGAGACAGTGATCTCCTGATTTGGGTGATCAGGTTGATGTTTGAAGATATAGGGTCAAGGTGACAGGTAGTAGAGTGGAGAAGCTGATTGTAGATACATCATGTTTATTTGTGGGATCAAATTAAGAGAGTATGCCAAAGGGTGCAGGAAAGGAATTGAGCAGGTTTTTGCTCAGGAAAGAAGCTACCATTTAATGTCTGGTCTAGTCCTTGAAGTAGGAATAAGATCTTAGGTATTGATGGTGGTTGGATGGGTTAGTTTTGGAGGATTCAGTAGATATTTAAATGGATGAAAAAGGCATGTGGGATTAGTAGCCTGAGCAAAGATGAGAGATTTGAAGTATGTTTGTTTGGTAGTGTTCAGAGCGTTTAAATAGGAGTAGTAGAAGTCCTTAGAAGTACAAGACTTTTCGACAATGACATTCTACTTTGCGAGAAAGTTTTTGAAGGCATTCTATTCAGTGAGTAAAGAGTAAATGCTGCCATTTGAGTAAGCACTTTTGTTGGGGTAAGGTTTAGATCTTGTTCTGCCAGATCAGGAGAGGGAAATGTAGATATTGGGGAAAGAAGTAGTTGCAGAGAGATAGAAAGTTGTTGAGATTTCCGCTAGTATGATTGAGCTTAAGAGCAGAGGGTGGTAATAAAATGATAATTTAGACTTTTTTTACAACAGTGCTGGGCATATTATTGCTCAGTTTGCTTTGTAACCATTTACATTTGGATACAGTACAATAAATCCCAATTCCATTATGTGCTAACATGGGCTCTGTTTTGTTTGCTTGCACGAACTTCCTACCTATTTCTCTGCGAGACAAAATATTGTCTAGCAGACACCAGTGACTCATTAGAATTGGCACAATTGCTCCTTTCCAGCTCTAGTTCTAACCTACTGTTCTAGTTTGTGTTTGTTTATAGAAAACATGAGTATTGGCACAATTAAGATCTTGAGCATAGGCTGTTTCAACATCCTCATACCTCGCCCACAATTATTGCTACAAGCCCAGTCTGATCATCAACAGATCTGATGCAATTCTCTGTAAACACACCCTATGCTGTTTACTGAATTACCTGCATTGGAATCATTGTAGGAGAGTTGTTCCCAGCACCAGGCTCCTTCACTGGCATTTATGCATGGAGTGTTTAGCTGCTGCAGCACCTCTTTGCTGGTGACTGTGGCTGGTATTTCCTGATCGTTTACTTAGGATCAGGACTGCTGGGCAACGGGCAGATGTTGACTCGTGGTTCCACACAGGACAGCTGGGGGACAGATTAGAGCAGTGGTAGTTAGCATATTGATGCTGACTACCCCGTCAACACTTACCCCGACATCTTCACACCGAAGGGCTCTTTCCCAATGAGGCTCAATTACGACTGATGTGGCAACCAACTGGAAGCAATCACGATAAACAAAGAAACCGGCGCGATTTGATGATGTCACTTACATCCGCAACGCTGTTAACGCTGCTGTTAAGGGGGTACTGTAAATATGCGCCTATGCACAATGTACAACACTTTGTAAAGTACATTGTACATGGGTGCATACTTACATTACCCCCTTAGCAGCGTTGCGGATGTAAGTGACGTCATCAAGTCGCGAAGGCTTCTTCATTCATCGCGATTGTTTTCAGTCGGTTGCCACACTCTCCCAGGAGTTCGGGAGACCTACCCAGAATCCGTGAGTGTCCCGGACATTCCGGGAGAGTTGGCAAGTATGGTCTTGCTGGACCAGATAAAAGGTTTTGGCAAATTTCCAGGCCTCTGAATTATCTAAATGTAGTCTGTTCTTTTTCCAGTTAGACCCATTTGGATTTGAGGATATCACTTGACCTCGCTTATCCAGTTGAGAAGTTGAAATACATTGGAGAGTACACAGAAAACTTTCTCAGTATGTCCCATTCAATATTACCTCTGTAATAGAGAAGACTAAACAAAGGGCAGTGGCTTGATCCTCCCTACTTTTGCTGCTAGTCCTCAGGGTTATCATTTTTAAAATAGGATTAATTCTTACATTTCTTTATATAGAGAGTACACAGTGCATCTCCAATATTTTCTACACTGGTTTCTTACCATCCTTACACTGAGGTTCTTGTACCTTGAACTTAAGCAGTGGTACATTGAGGGCTTCAGTTAACAAGTGTGGTTCTGCATATATACAGTATTTTTTCTACTCCTCCCAAATGTTGTATGTTTGTTGTCTCTGACTCTGAAAATGCTGCTGTTGTGATTGATGCCTTAGATCAGTGTTGGCTAACCTGTGACACTCCAGGTGTTGTGAAACTGCACGTCCCAGCATACCCTTCCAGCAATAAGCTGCTTTATATTGACAAAGCATGCTGGGGCTTGTAGTTTCACACCTGGAGTGCCACAGGTTTGCCAAGCCTGCCCTAGAATCTGGCAAACATTTATATAGAGGTACATTAACAATTCCGACCCCTACAACTTACATGAACATGGTGATCCATATTAGGACTAAGCTATGGTTGCCATACCCTATTAATAACAAACTGGGGTCACACCTTGTTCCAAAGTACTAAAATATTTATCTACCTCAATTTTTTAATTTACCTGATATTAATTTTTGACATCAAAACTGTACTTTTAAGGGAAATTTGTTCCCTTACAACATCCAAAAGTGGAATAAAATATTCCAAACACAGCCTTTTTTATATTTTCTTTTCGTTTAAATATATCTACAGGACACCACGCCCTGTGCTCAGACTGGTGTTTGAACTTGATACCAAAACAGCTCTATTTGCAACTTCTAAAATAATGATCTCCAGGTTACTCTTCCCATTAAACACAGTGTTTAAAAAAATGAGGTTTAATATTCCAGATATTGCTGAAGTTGATTGAGAGTGGTGTTGAATACATTATGGTCAGTCCATTGGTATCTGCATATATTCTGGGAGTGTATATTTTTGGACTGGTGCTAAATAAATCTCGATTGCTTATGTTTTATGCCTAGATGGCTAATCTACTTACTTGGAAAGGACGAAGGGACAGAGACTTCCATCTCTAGAGTTCTTGAAACAATTAACTAACAACTCAACATTCTAAAAGATGATCGACGTGGCCATAACACTAAAGTGAAATCTAACTGTCGGTGTTGAAGGCAGAATTCTAGTTTTATCACTTTAATTTGTAGTGATTATGGTCAGAATCTAAGCAAAACTGTCTTCACTACAGCCATCCTCAGTTATACACACATTCCTCCTAATTTACTCTGTTGACTGCGGTCTATGGCTGTGGTTTTAGCTGTCTGCGAAGATTAGTAATGAGAGGAGTGAAAACTTTCCTGAGTTGATGATAGATTATTATTGTGTTCCATAGCAGCTTTGTTGGGACAATGCCATTGTATAAATGGAGGAGTGTTTTGGAACTTATAGAGTAGATAGTTAAGAGGAGGTTGGTCAAAGTGATCTGACATCACGCATGTATTACACAGCCCTTGAAGATTTGAAGTTGGTTAAACAAAGTCAAAGAATAGCAAGTGTTGTCCAAATTTGGAAAAAAGGAAAAATATACTGCACTAAAGGGTAATAGCTATCAAGATTGAAGGTTTAAACCTCTATAACTGCACTCATTTTCTTGGCTTTATGCTGCATCATTTTTGCTGGGAATCATTTTTTATTTGCTTCACTCCTTCATGTCTGTTCACATTATGTATTCGGCTGGCGTGCAGAGGCCTTACGCCACAAATTGGTGGTTGAGGCAGCCCGAAGCCAATGACAACATGGTTGGACCAAGATCTACACAGATTGATCCCGGCCCCATAATCATTACAAAGAAAGCAGGGTGTCCTGACACCACATTACAAAGTCGATACATAAGGAGCAGTGCAAGAGAAATTAAAAGTGCAAGTTGATATGAGACTAGTAAAACTTTACCAACTGTTAGGCAGTTCCCCAACATCTAAATGGGACTCTGAGTTTCTAAATTGAGTACTTGATTCATCTGTCCTAGTGGATATATACTATTGTGGAGGCGCTAGTTTCTACTCTACGCATGCATTATATCAATACTAATACACTGAGAAATTTACTGATATTCAAAGTCTTTGCTTTTATTTGGTATTTAATAACATTTATTTTTTTTAACTCTTACATCTGTTGTCTTTAATGTGGGGATATGGTTGTGAATAGGACATGGAACTTCCTTATTCCCTTTTTTTGTATCTCATAATCATTACAAATGGCATTCAAATTTAACACCATGGGGCAGATTCAATTGAGAACAAATCCGCGTGAGGTGTTTCCAGCACAGCCGCGAGACTCCTCGTGCAGATGGTTTTTTTTGCAGAAATGTCACTCATCTTGGCTTGTGTCCCTTAGAGATACGAGTAAAAATGAGCATTCATTTTTACTGTACTACCGGTAACAAATGCGCGGCCAAACAGCGTGGCTAATTGAATCTGCCCATATGTGTTAAATGGCAAAGTACTATGCATTCGTAATAGGAAATCACTGGGTTGTCACAGTGTTTTCCTTGCAGGGTATAAAAACCCTTTAAAACATAATGGTCAATACTGGGTACATCTTATTATTAGTTCTGAAATATGGGAGACTTATTGGATCCTCTGGTGAATCATCAAGGTCTCCTAAAGAAAAAAAAAAAAGAGAAGAAAATCCTACCATTGTTCCTGACCCTATAACTACCTTGAACCTTGAAGAAGTAAAAAATGACACCCACTTATTGGGTATACCCATTCTTGGGAGAATTGTGCAATACAATTTTTTCGTATTTTATGAGATTGCGCTGATTGTGTAAAATAATTTAAGTATAAAAAGGTGTATATTTTTGCAGTTTCCCCCCACACTTTCCTATTTAATAGATTTTGGCATGAAATGAAAGCCCCATGTCTTCTGGTGGGAAAAAAATAAAATAAAAACATTTGCAGATTTAGGGGTTAATGTATCAATCAGAGTTATCTAAAACCGCTTATTTCCTGCGTTTTATGGTTGGTAATTAAAATAGCAATTATATTAAAGGCTACCGGGATTAACTTTAAAAAAAATTGCCATTTTCAATACAGACGGCAAAACGCTGAAGATGCATTTTTAGATAACTGCCAATTGATACATTTACCTCTTTAGACTTTAAAATAAAGTCATCCCAGGTAAAGTAAACACAGCAGAAGAAAGCAGTTTTGGATAGTTGTTCGGGTCATTAAGGTCATGTAGCTCCAGTCATGAAGGGGTTGTTGTACCTAAGCAAATATTTATATTTGTTTTTAATATTTTTCGGGACGTTTCTTTCTATTTTTGCTAGTGTATTACAGATATTAGAAAGGGAAATAAAATAGATCAAATGCAAAGTGGATCTTATCATAGCAAAATTAGTAGTTTGTATTAGATCTATGTCAATAGGGATCTGTTATAAATGCCTTTCATGGGATAGCTTAATTCATAGGAGCTAAATATTTTAAATGTAAGGGAGTCATATGACTGCAAAATGCCAGGCAAAGACAGGGTCAGTGGCTGCAGCAGTAGAAATATTGTGGGTGCTCAAGTAGTCACAGAACTGGCACATATGGCTCAATTAGTAGCCAGACCTGCCGATCTGGATGATGTCCCCCAAGAAGACACATAGTGATGGCACTAGGACTTAGCTTTGTAGTGTAAAAGCATTTCGGTGCTTTTGCATTGTATAGTAAGCTTTTCAGATCCGAACACTATACATACAGATTGCAGGGCCGAGGCCTGTAAATGAGAGATCATGCAAAAGAATGGGGAACATTTATGAAGCTCGAGTAAAGATGTGGAGCTATTTAAGAATTCCATAATTGTGACTTTTGAATTGTAAGATCACTTATTACTCCAGTTTTTGTTTATTCCACATTAATACATTTGCCTATGTCACTTAATTAATGCAGTGACCCCAGTTTGGGATTAGTAATATATTAATTACATTTTGTTTTGCTTACTGATTCCATATTTACAATGTGCTGTGACCTATATGTTAATATTCTGAAGTGGTAAACACATACTTGCCAACTCTCCCGGAAAGTCCGGGAGACTCACGAAATTTGAGCTGGCATTTCTCCCGGATCCTGGATATCACCGAGAATCGCGCCATTTTTGAGGGCGGGAGGGGGCGGGGTGAGGCCAATTGCGTCATTTTGGCCCGCCCCCGCGATGTAAATTTCGTTTTCCCGGGGGGCGGGGCCAAAATGATGCGATTGGCCTCGCCCCACCACCTCCCGCTCTCCAGTCACGCCCCCTCTCCCGGAAACTTGTTTCCGGGAGTTGGCAAGTATGGGTAAACATACAATCTTGCATTTATGCATACACGCTTCCTGTCATGCAGTATTGAAAAAACTAATATTAATTCTACTGCTCAAGTAAAATCCTAATTGAAATGTAAAGTTATTAATGCAAATAACACATTTGAGAAAAAAAAGCTATAAAATTGTGCCTCTCCCTCTCTGTGTCATAAATGCCTTAGGAACAACGCTAGTTAAAAACAAAGGCAAAGCCTTGTACTTTGTCCTTGCTTTAACAGAGCGTTAGAAGTACATTCATTAACATCTCAAAACTTTCCTGCAGCATGGTGTACTATGTATTTAATGAGCGTTCCTGTAGAACGCTGTTGTATTTTGCATGACCTTAGAGAGGGACACTATCTGCCTCTTTGTCCTGCAATCATAAAATAATCACCCAATCAATAATTGACATGACAGCAGTGGAGAGAATAAGGCTCCTGCCTTTTACTGAAAATCGTACTTTTTTAATCTAAAGGAGAGGAATGTTGCAGGCAACCAGTTGTCCCTATCAGCCACGTACACCAGGGGCTAGATTTACTAAGTTGCGGGTTTGAAAAAGTGGGGATGTTGCCTATAGCAACCAATCAGATTCTAGCTGTCATTTTGTAAAAAGTACTAAATAAATGAAAGCTAGAATCTGATTGGTTGCTATAGGCAACATCCCCACTTTTTCAAACCCGCAGCTTAGTGAATCTAGCCCCATGTCCGATTGTCACAATCCAAGGGTCACGTCCACAGTGCCCAATCAACTTGCCACCTGACCTTCTGTCCTAGTGACAAGCAAAACCCAGGTATAATAACCAATAGACTGTGAGCCGACAAACCCTCCGAAGATTGCTGCCCCAACCAGAGTTTGATGTTCCCCCAAATATAACCATACTGTCCCACCTTTTCCAGAGACAACCAATAACCACCCTCCCTTTAACCGCAACACCTTAAATTAAACTCTGCTCCCAATCCATTCAATGGCTTTCTCCACTGTTTCTTGTATATGTATATTAAAAATGCCCAGGCCCATATCTGACAAATGCACCCCTTGTTTCCTCTACAACCCAGGCGTGCAATTCCCAGTGCTTGATGACATACGACCCCCACATTCCCAATCAAACACTTTATTATTCACTTTCTAGAGTCTTCTGTTTACTACCTTACTACTATTGACCTGCTGCCAGATGATGCACTGTAGCATTTCAGATCAAACCGTCAAATATTTCCGTGACCAGGATTATGTACTGGCAAATATTAAGCACCAACTCTACAGATGACAATCTTTCCCATATCATAATGATAAGTACAGGAAATATAGTACTTCAAACATGCAATGTAATCACACCCATGCATTGTTCTCACCTGCGAATTCATGCCAGTTCTTGGATCACCTGGGCTGCCCACCACGTGTAGGAAAAATATCTCCAAATCCATCGCTGCTTCTTATATCGGTGAATAGCTATACCTCAGAATGGCATATTTTTTCCTTACTATACATTGTATGCCCATTCTACTTATCTACAAAAGTCACACCTTCTTGTGCTCTTAATTTCCCTTGTCAGTCTTACAAATTGGTAAGGACTAAGATAAAATTAGCACAGTATTGCTCTTTCAAATAATTATTTAAGGTATAAGTAATACATTATTGCACAAATCAGATAATAAACTGTAGCAATGCAAAGGAAGCCGCTAGGCTAGCATAGCAAAATACCAAAATAGTTCTAGATCTAAAGTCACTGAAATAGATATAACTTATCATCCAAACTTTTGTGAATAAACCTGTTTAATGATGTATTGTAGTATATAATCTGTGTATACTGCATATGTCTCATTAGCATAAACAAATGCTGCTTAACAGTGTATTTAACATTGAGGACCTCAGTCATTAAGGAAAGAAAAGCACACACATTGGGCATACTTCTGTCCTTATTCAACAAGAAAGGAAACTATTTTGTTGTATCCGTATATGGGCAATACATTCCTTGATGAATGCGGTACTAAGTCAATTACGTGACGTAAAAACTGACACTCGTAGCTGTGCATTTATTGCCCCTCTGGGTAATTCACTGTCAGACGTACGATTGTGTACGACATGCACTTGTATTGCTGACTGACAGAGGAACGCACAGGCATGCAATTCCTTCCTTACACTCATGTTTTTTTTATCATAGTTTAATATAATTTCATACGGACCCTGCTTAAGATTATGTATGTATGTATGATGTCTAAATGATAGTGGCTGCCATGAATAACATGTATGATGATAGTGGGAGAATGGCTGTGCTACCATATACTGTGTGTGTATAATGGAATAATGCCTGTGCTACCATATACTGTGTGGGTATAATTGAATAATGGCTGTGCTGCCTTATACTGTGTGAGGAAAGGTAACGGTCACCCAGACAAACTATCTTGTTTCTCACACTAACAGAGGACATGTTAATATACTTTTTATCCCTTGTGCCCTCATCACAGACTTCATTATGAATACAAATGTATTTCATATATTCAGTTATGTTCCAACTGTCCCTTTATTATGGAACAAATGCACCTTAGTACGCATTTTCTTTAAAATAAATAATTTGGGGGGGGAAATTATTTTTGTATTTTTTTATTTTTTATCAAAAACTTTTTATAAAATAAATTGTAGAGTCAATTTTTAAAAAAAACATCCAAATCAAATTTAATAATTACAATAATATTTTCTAAGAGCTTAAGATTTAAGAATTTATATTTGAACTTGAGCGGGGAGGAATTTCTTCATTGGCTGGAAACAGAAGAAAAACAAATCTTTGCAATAGCAATCTTATGACCTTTTTTAAAACACATCTTAGCTCTATGGGGTGTACTTTGTTCACATATTTTCCAAGCTCAGCAGAGTTCAGAAATGGTACATTAAGTGATGGCCCTGGCTGCTCCACCAGGGTCTCCTCCACTACGAGCAGGGTGTGGGAAAAGGACTCCATCCACCTGGGCATCCTCCCCCTTGCCTTCAGATTTTGCCGGTGGGCTTCTTCAACAGATAGAGTTGAATAGGAGAACCAGGTGGAGACCTGTTATGTGGAAGAGACAGATTGATGAGGAAGCAGAGGGCAGTGGGCAGCCTTCCAACATCCAAGATTTACCACAATATATTCTGATCAAATTTTTAGCAACCACCATACATGAAATCAGTACAACCCTAGCCCATATCCTTCACACTTTCCAACACCTTGGCACTACCCTAACATGCCTCACCGACCTCATTGCACAATATGGGCCAGATTTACTAAGCTGCGGGTTTGAAAAAGTGGGGATGTTGCCTATAGCAACCAATCAGATTCTAGCTTTCATTTATTAAGTACCTTCTACAAAATGATAGCTAGAATCTGATTGGTTGCTATTGGCAACATCCCCACTTTTGCAAACCCGCAGCTTAGTAAATCTAGCCCTATGTCACCAGTAACCCTCCTGCCCCTCTATCACATTTCATCTCTTTCCATATGACATTTGTTTCCCTTCTGTCACATCTCTCTCTCCAGGTCCCTATTCCCCAAATTGTCCTTCGTTATCCTCCCCAACTTTACCCTGTAGCCCCACGCCATCTCCAGCCCCACCGACGTTGCAATCCACATAATAGATAAGCAAGTCAAGCGAACCACCACTCCAGATGGTGGCCCAGGGAGCAAGCGTGGTAGTAAATAAATAGTGTACTTTATTTATGTTTGCATGTGTGGTTTTGTTTCTCACTTTTGTTTGTTTTTTTGTAATAATACACAAATTTGAGAGCAAAAAATGCTTTCCTTTTTTCTTGTTTATTTATTTTAAGCAGTACATTTGAAGCAAAGGCAAAAGATACTTACAAGTAAAGTGTGACATATTCTTTATAGCCAGAATAGTCTTGGTAATCCTATAAACAGTAACAAGAAAGAAACATTTAATTAGTAATGAGTAGCTAAACATACAAACAATTAGGGAGATCTTTTAACATGATATGATGCTAATGTAATGCTACAACATTTGACAATCGATTCTAAAAGTTCACCATAATGCAAAGAGTGTTCATATTTTGAAAGGGTGGTAGACCTACCATTTATGACTACAGTGTATACCAATGTACTTAGTCTTAGGACAACAAAAGGTCACTTGTGAATAATGATGTGATAGAAAATAGTGCCAAATAACCACACGTCATCATGTGGCCTTGCACCTCCTTGCCTCTGTTGCAATGTCCGCCACATGCCTTGCAGATTGGGTAGAGTCATTGTAAAACAGTCCCAAAATATATAAAAGTATGACATGCAATTTAAGAAGCCTCATGATTTCATTAAATTATATATATAAAGAATAAACCACTACATATGTATGGTACTACATAGGCATACATAGATGAGACATTTTTTTAAAAGCTTTTCAAGCACACAACCACAATGCACATGTATGCAAGGTAGGAACTATACAATGCACACATAACATTTAAAAACAGACAGGCATTATTAATGTTCACTCTTATGGGTTAAAAATGTAGGAAAATAAGTTGACAAGCAGGGACAATTTCAACATTCACACAAGTATGAAGTGGTTATAAAATATAAAAGAATGCATCTACCTCTTTGGTATATAACAATCTTTTAATCACTACAAACACTACTATAAATAATAATTTTTATGAAATAGCACCATAGGCATCTCCCTCTGGCAGTCTTGTTGTATAACAAGATGAGTGTGTACAGGTGAATAGACCATTTTTCTATTAGATGGTGAGTTTGTGAATGCTTTGTTTAGTCATTACTGTCATTCGTTAGTTAGATATGCGCAGCGTATCACCAATTATGCTCCTTAATGAATCAGACCCTAAGTGTATAAACAATAAAAGTTTTCCTGTAGTTTCATTCTGTGCCACTGTCTTCAGACTCTATAAAAGTACATCTATCCTATTGTCAGGTATTTTGTTTTTATTTAGTTTGGGGTGCATATGGTGTAACATGCAGTAAAAATATGTCATTTATTTGATTATGTATACGCTTAATAGTGAAGGAGGCCCCATTAAAGGGGTTGTATATGTTTGTGCTATATCTGACAGTTAGGCACAGCTTCCTATGCATTGTGCATATCGTAGACAACCTGTGCTTCTTCAGGAACTTGATCAGATGTGAAGTTAAACTCCTATTGGATTTTTGCTATAAGCTGTTAGAATAATGTATCCCCCACTATTACTACTATGGGACATTTTTAAAACGGAATTATGCAATTTACTGATAATGCAGCTCCAAATGTGTGTTTTTTAAATTTACAATAGACATTGATTACTAAACTTTAGAGATGCTCAGACTCGGTTCCCCGAGAACCAAACATACCCGAACTTAGCAGATCCGAGTACCGAGTAAAGCCGGCTCCGTACTTTCACGCTTTTTTGGATTTGAAAACGAGGCAAAACGTCATTGTTACGTCGTCGGATCTCGTAATTTTTGGATTGCTTTTTAAGATCCAACATAACGGTGGGCCCAAGGACAATTCCCTCTTGCACAATTTTTCTTTTCTGCCACTGCTGTGTGCCAATGTGTCCTAGATGTGCTAGGAACTGCCGTGTATTTGTGTCATTGCTCTGTCGCTTAGCATCCAGCCAGGTCACTGCAGTATTTTGCTGGTTGCTGAACAGGACAAACATGTCCTACATGCTCTCCCGCCCTCCGTCGGAGCCCAGCTAGGAACCCCCTCTGGCTTCCGCATTTACCTCAGAGATGTCTGCCTCCCCCGCTGCTGATGACTGATGCTGATGGGGGAACTATGCTGATGGGTGAACTAAGCCTCCCCAGCAACTTTCTTTACTCCAGGTCGCGGCTTTGGCCTCACTCTCCGGCCTCCCCTTCCGCCCTGACTTGGGCCAACTTCCCGGCTGACTACCTGCCTACTCGGATGCCTCTTACTACCTGCCTACTCAGATATGCTCTTACCTGATGCCGGTCCGTCTGCCATGCTGCCTTCTGGATGCCACGCTGCTGAATCCCGCAAGCCTGCAGTCTTGACCACGTGGCTGCTTCAACCTTCATCGGCTGCCTCCACGTTTGGCCGTCCAGTTCTGTGCCTCCCATTGTTCCTCCGGTCCTGGGCTTCTCCTAGTGCTCCGGTCCTGGGCTTCTCCTGCTGCTCCGGTCTTGGGCTTCTCCTGCTGCTCCGGTCTTGGGCTTCTCCTGCTGCTCCGGTCTTGGGCTTCTCCTGCGCGTCCGGTCCTGGGCTTCTACTGCGCGTCCGGTCCTGGTCCTTCAGCTGTCTCCGGTCCTGTGGCCCTCTCTTCTACATTCCTCCGGGCCCGACGCTGCTGCTCTCCTCCGGTCCTTCTGATCTCCACCCATGACTTCCTGCTGCTCCTTCCACGCCTTCTATCCAGCTGCTTCTGTGGTCTTCTGCTGCTCCTACTGATGGTGAGCCTGCTGCCTCTTCCTCTGCACCCAGCCACCTCACTACAGACCGCGGCCCTGGCCTAATCCTCATCATCTGCCCCCACCTGCCACAACTTAATCTTACATTTACTTGCTCATTTGTGTCCCTCTCCTGCCTGCTGCCTCTCCCCCATGTTATCCGTGACGCTGTGGCCCCCCAGCACCATCCGTGACTCTGTGGCCCCTCAGCACCAGCCTCCATCTTAGGCTGCCTCAGTGTCCCTAGTTTCTGGCCTCCATTTTAGGTTGCCTCATGTTGCCAATGTTTCCTCAGTCTACACTGGCCCTACCACACCTGTGGCCCCACCACTAGTCCTATTGGACTGGCCTAAACAGGACTCACCTGAACTTTGCCTCCCCGGATCCAGCTGAACTCTGACCTAACTGTTTGTCCTGACCCTCTGGAACTCTGGTCCCTCCTGATCTCACCTACCATCAATTTAATTTCTCAAATTATCTAGTTTATTTATTCCATCTGTACTTTATTGTTCTTCAATACACGTGGTTTATATTGTTCTGACTGTTATTTTATTGTTTAGACTGTTATTATTTAGACTGTTATCCTAGTCTCCTTCGCTGTACATTGTCTACACTCCTTGCCACTGCTTTTCTCCACCTTATATTGTCTTCATTGTTTTGCCACTGCCCTTTCTGGTTCTCTCCGTTCCACTAACCCCTCTGTTTCACTCCTTTCCACAAGTCTACATAATCCCACTCACTGTCTTTCGCTGCTCCGTTAGTCCTCATTCAACTAAGCTCAACTATTCTCTAGCTACTGCCGCCCCCTCTCCTACTCCTGCCCCCAATCTCTCAATATGCCACCCCGCTCCTGTCCCCTACCCATCCTCTCCCCGGGCCACCCTCACCGGCCTTTATCTCATGGTCTCTTCTCTCCCCCTCGCTCCATCAACCCTAACAATCTTATCCGCATCTCCCCGCATCCTTCCCTGCCCTCTGGAACCAAGGTCCATCCGTAACAAACTGACCTCCATCCACGACCTCTTTATCTCCAACTCTATTAACCTTCTTGCCATCACTGAAACCTGGCTCACTTCTTCTGATACTGTATCACCTGCTGCTCTCTCCTATGGAGGCCTCTCCTTCACCCACTCCACCAGACCGGGTGAGCGTCCTGGTGGTGGTGTGGGCCTCCTCCTATCCACCTGCTTACTTTTCGGGTCATTCCCACTTTACCTTCCCTCTCTTTCTCATCCTTTGAAGTTCACTCCATCCGTCTCTTCTCTCCCATCCACCTCCTTGTCTGTGTCATCAACTGTCCCCCTGGCCATATCTCCCTTTTCCTGGACAACTTCGCCGCCTGGCTCCCCCACTATCTTTCCTCTGACCTCCCCTCCATCATACTCGGCGACTTCAACATCCCTATTGACAACTGCTCAGACCCTGCCACCATCAAACTTCTCACCCTCTCCACCTCCTTAGGCCTCATCCAGTGGACCTCCTCCCCCACCCACCGTCTTGGCCACTCCCTTGACCTTGTCTTCTCTCATCACTGTGATCTCTCTGATTTCTCCATCGCTCCCTTCCCACTCTCTGACCACCATCTCCTCTCCTTCACTCTGTCCTCCTCCCCTGCTCCCCCCCGCTGAAATCTACCCTTACCAGATGCAACCTTGAAGTGATTAACCCTACCTCTTTCTCCGCCTCTCTTGATTCGCTCCTTTCCCCTCTTCCCTCTCTGGCCTGCCCTTACCTAGCGGCCTCTCTCTATAAACATTCCCTCACTACTGCCTTGGATGCTGTTGCCCCTGCCTCTCCTATCCGCCGATGCGCCTTATCCCCCAACCTTGGCACTCCAAACTCACCCGCTTCCTCCAAAGGTGCTCTCGAATGGCGGAACGCCTCTGCAGGAAATCTCGCTCCCTGGCTGACTTCCTTCACTTTAAATTTATCCTCTTCATTCTGCTCTGCCCTCACCCTTGCTAAACAAACCTTCTTTAAGTCCCTTATTTCTTCTCAGTCTTCTAAACCCGCCACCTTTTTGCCACCTTCAACTCCCTCCTTTCTCCCCCCTCCCTCCTGTCCCACTTTCCCTCTCCGCTGCTGACTTCACCACTTTTTTCTCTTCCAAAATTGGGGCCATCAGACTCAACATCTCCTCCTCCAACCCCTCTCCCACTGCCCCCATCCCTCCTCCCCCCTCCAATAAACAACTCTGGTGCTCCTTCTGTCCTACATCTGGCGAAGAAGTTCACTCCCTCATTCTTTCCTCTCCACCCTCTACCTGTCCTCTCGATCCCATCCCCTCTAACCTCCTTCGCTCTCTCTCTCCCACTGCCTGCTCTTACCTTGCTTACCTTTTCAACCTATCACTCTCCTCTGGTGTAGTACCCTCCTCTTTTAAACATGCTCTTATCTCTCCTATACTCAAAAAAGCACAATCTTGACCCCACCTCCCTTGCCAATTATCGCCCCATCTCACTTCTCCCCTACGCCTCCAAATTACTTGAACGGATAGTCTGCTGTCGACTCACCAGATACCTCTCAGAATATTCCCTCCTTGACCCTCTCCAATCTGGTTACCGCCCCCTCCACTCCACTAAAACTGCCCTGGCCAAAGTTACCAATGACCTCCTTTCAGCCAAATCCAAGGGTCACTTCTCCTTACTCATCCTCCTTGACCTCTCGGCGGCCTTTGACACTGTGGATCACCCCCTCCTTCTGCAAACTCTTCTCTCTCTCTTGGCCTCTCTGGCTCAGTCCATGCCTGGTTCTGCTCTTACCTCGCCAACCGCACCTTCTCTGTCTCCATGTCTGGCTCTTCCTCCACCCCCTCCCCTCTCCTGGTTGGCGTCCCCCAGGGCTCTGTTCTCGGCCCCCTTCTCTTTTCGCTCAACACTTCCTTCCTCGGTGCTCTTATCACCTCCTTTGGTCTTCAGTATCACCTTTATGCTGATGACATCCAACTCTAGATCTCTTCTCCTGATCTCTCTTCCACCCTCCTCTCTCATGTATCTGACTGCCTCTTCGCCATCTCCTCCTGGATGTCCGAGCGTTTTCTCAAAATCAATATCTCTAAAATTGAACTTATTGTCTTCCCTCCCCCCAGACTCCCCTCCCACCACAACCTCTCTATTGTTGTCAATAACACTACCATCTCCTCTGTCACCCAAATCCAATGCCTGGGTGTCGCCCTTGACTCCTCTCTCTCCTTTGCCCCCCTCGTCCAATCCTTTGCCCAAGCCTGTCGCTTCCAACTGCGCAACATCGCCCGCATCCGGCCCTTCCTCTCTCAAGATGCCACCAAAACAATCATCCACTCACTCATCATCTCCCGCCTCGACTACTGCAACCTTCTCCTCACTGGCCTCCCCCTCTCCCATCTCGCCCCCCTCCGCTCCGTTTTCAATGCGGCTGCTCAACTCATCTTTCTCTCACACCACTCCTCCTCAACCTCCCCTCTCTACCACGCCCTACACTGGCTTCCCTTCCCCTACAGGATCCTTTTAAAACTCCTCACCACTTCAAAGCTCTCTCCCAATCTACTGCACCCTATATCTCTAACCTCCTCACCATTCACACTCCGGCCCGCTCCCTGCGCTCGGCCAATGACAGTCGCCTCTCCTCCACTTTGATCACCTCTTCCCACTCTAGAATCCAGGACTTCTCCCGAACTGCCCCCCTGCATTGGAACAACCTCCCTCGCTCCATCCGTCTCTCCCCCAACCTGTGCTCCTTCAAACGGGCACTTAAAACCCACTTCTTCCTTAAAGCCTACCAACCATCCACCTAACTCCTCTTCCACTCTTCTTATCGTTCTCCCTCTCTCCCCTGGCCCCTCTCTTCTCTCCCCCTGCCTCACTGGCTCCCTTTCATGCCTGTTTTTGTTCCACCCTCCCTTAGGATGTAAGCTCTTATGAGCAGGCCCCCCCCCCCCTCCCCTCCTGTCTCCACACCGGTTTTTCTGCTCTGTCTTTACTCCATATGTCTCCCTGGAGTTCGTGAAGCATTGGTACTTTGTGTTTATTGTTCTGTACTTTGTCACCCTGTTTTGTACTACTGTTTGTACTATGTACGGCGCTGTGGAAACCTTGTGGTGCCCAACAAATAAATGATTATAATAATAATAATAATATTTGTCCGAAAGTGTATGAAAATAATATTGTGATCTGTGAGGTGGTCAAAATTGACTGCAAATGACTTGAAATTAATGTTATTGAGGTTAATAATAATTAATAGAAACAAAAAAAGAGCAAAATTATGCGATTTTAGCATATTTTAGAATTTTTTTTTCTAGAAAATCCAAAACCAAAACACACGAGGGCAGTTTTGTCAAAACCAAAACACGAAGCTAATCCAGATCCAAAACCACTTAACGGGTGTCAGTGAGCATCTCTACTAAACATTGACTTATAGTTAAAGGAGATTTGTAGTCAAATGAATAATTACCAGTGATAATCCCATAATGTTTTTTTTTTTTTTTTTTATTAGTACTTGTATATCCAAGTTATATACATACACTGCATTCCATTCAGATGCTTCTCAGCCTGTATAGAAACCATATACCAGATCTATATTTCCTACACATCTCCTGCTTCTTTACACTGTAATATGTTATATTTCTTAACATATTATAGTGCTAGGTTCCACTATAATGTTTTATGAAATACAGTTATGGTGTGTTAGGGAAACAGGCTGACTATATGGATGCACTTGTCTATAGACCAGTCATATATATTCAATGTAGGCAGCTAAGTGATGTACAGAGCATGTACACCGCTGGATTAAAACTGGAATCACCAAATAAGTAGGTACAAACAGAAAAATAATGACCATTATGGCACAGTAATGAGATGGGCAAAACGAAATTGGTGAAATCGGATAAAGCACAGGTATGGATGTATACAATATAATTTATTTCAGTGTGTTCATTTTTATTCCCCAAAGATTTAATTTAACAGGTGGTTGACAGGATATATTTATCTTATTTTTTTTAAAAAACAATGGCATGACATTTGCTTGAATACAGGCAGTTCATTGTAGCTTCTGGTGTAGCTCATACCCAGTCTAGCATTCATGAGAAGTGAATAGGTTAATAAACCATCTCCGAAATAAAAAGGTTATGTACACCTGTTTATATAAATGTTTAAGATACTTTTAGGCATTTGCTGCCAAAAATTAGAACTGAAGAAATTACATATTGAAATCTTAAATTTAGTGGTGTTGCTTCATGAAAATTAATAAATATTTTGTTTCTGGCTTTTACAGAAAAGATGACAAAGAATATGCATTGAAGCAAATTGAAGGTACAGGAATATCCATGTCGGCCTGTAGAGAGATTGCAGTAAGTGTGAATGAATAGTGGAAATTTTAATCTAACTGTGGGTATTATATAATAGTGCATGCAAGATAAATATGAATTATACACAAAATAAATCCATCTGGTATTTAGCTCACACAAAAACTCCTCACACACAATGCAATACGTACTTACGGCCTGATGCAGAGTTGGCCACAATTGCACCCTAAAATGCGTTTATTAAAAAAGCCGCAATTGGGGCATTTACGAAGCTACAACTTTTGCTAGATACGTGCAGGTATGCACTAGTAGCCTATGCGCCTGGCTTACACCAGGCATACGTCACATACACTGTATGGACAAAAGTATTGACCATTACACCGACAGGGACTGTAACAATGTATTCAAATACATATACTTTAATATGGAGTCGGTCCCCTTTTGCAGCAATAACAGCTTCCACTCTTTTTTGAAGGCTTTCCACAAGATGTTGAAGTTTTTCTGTGGGAATTTGTGCCAATTCATTCTGTAGAGCATTTATGAGGTCAGGCACTGATGTTGGAAAAGACAGCATGGCTCACAATCCCCGTTCCAGTTCATTCCAAAGGTGGGGTTGAGGTCAGGGCTGTGTGCGGGTCAGTCAAGTTCTTCCACACCAAACTCGTCAAACCATGTCTTTGTAGTTCTTGCTTTGTCCACTGGGGCACAGTCATGTTGGAATAGAAAAGGGCCTTCCCCAAACTGTTGCTATAAAGTTGGAAGCATAACATTGTCCAAAATGACTTGGTATGCTGAAGCATTAAGATTGCACTTTACTGGAGTTAAGGGGCCTAGCCCAAATCCTGAAAAACAGCCCCATACCGTTATCCCTCCTCCACCAAACTTCACAATTGGCATAATGTAGTCAGGTAGGCAACGTTCTCCTGGCATCTGCCAAACCCAGGTTCACCCATCTGACTGCCAAACAGAGAAGCATGATTCATCACTCCACAGAACATGTTTCCACTGCTCCACAGTCCAGTGTTGGTGTGTCTTACACCACTCCATCCGACGCTTCGCATTGGTCTTGGTGATGTGAGGCTTGCATGCAGCTGTTCGGCCATAGAAACCCATTCCATTAAGCTCCCGCCGCACAGTTTTTGTGTTTACATTATTGGCAGTGGAAGTTCGGAACTCTTCAGCTATTTAATCAGCAGAGCATTGCCGACTTTTATGCACCATGCGCCTTAGCAGTCGTTGACCCCACTCTGTGATTTTATGTGGTCTTTCACTTCGTGGCTGTGTTGCTACTGTTCCACTTTCTAATAATATTACTTACAGTTGACCATGGAATATCCAGCAGGGATGAAATTTCACGGACCATCTTTTTGCAAAGGTGGCATCCTATCACAGTACCACGCTTGAAGTCACTGAGTTCTTCAGAACGACCCGTTTTGTATCACACATGTTTGCAAATGGAGACTGCCTGGCTAGGTGCCTGATTTTATACAGCTCTGGCAACAGGTTTGATTGAAACACCTCAATTCAATAATTAACAGGTGTGGCCAAATACTTTTGTCCATATAGTGTATATACACCTATGTTTCTAACCATTTATTTTTATTTTTTCAAAAATGTGCATTCGCTATTGGGCATCAAAAAAAGCTTTAAAATGTCTCTATTGCAGGAGAAACTTGCGTGCGTGAAAAAATTAAATTGACTAAACATGCACACCAAAGTTTAACTTCCACCGATCAGCTACAACATTAAAACCACGGACAACTGAAGTGAGCAACAACGATTATTTCATTTCAATGGTACCTGTCAAGGGAGGTGATATATTAGGCAGCAAGTAAACAGTCAGTAGTTGAGGTTAATGTGTTAAAAGCAGGAAAAATTGGCAAATATAAGGAGTAACATTGACATGACAACTGGGTCAGAGCATCTCCAAAATTACAGTTGTTGTGGGATGTTCCCGATATGCAATGGTTAGTACCTAACAAAAGTGGTCCAAGGAAGGACAACCGGTGAACTGACAACAGGGTCATGGGTGGAAACTCTGGGTCCTGGCGTTCATGTGAATGTTACTTTGGTTTGGGTAACTTTTTTTTTACTTTTTATTGTACAAAAGAAAGGAAGTTACAACATGATATGCAACTTGAGTCATGACCATAGATTGCACAATTAGGATTTTAAACCATTATAAGTCAATATAAGAATGCGGGGTGGGAGAGGGAAAGGTGGGAATAGGGGGGTTGGGGGAAGCTAAAGTCTAGAAGACAACGATGTAAAAAAAACAACGTTAAAAATGAAACATCCAATAAATCAATTTTCTGTTCAGATTTCAAACTCGACTCAGTCCTAAGCAAATAATTGGGGTAATTAGAGAGAGATTTAAGGATTATTGCAGGAAAGTGATTGAGAGCAAAGGAAGAACAATCCACGGCTCTCCAACTCAATTAATTAATGTTACCAAATTGTTGCCAAATATAGTAGCTTACAGGTTTACTCTAAGCTTATTTCCTCATAATCGCCTCAATAGGGACTACTTGGTTCCCTCAAAAACTTGCATAATATGAGATTGGGTCGATTCGTCAAGTTTATCTATATAAGCACCCCATTTGGCATGGAAACTTTTGACCCCTTTTTCCAAGTTGGAGAATTCAAAATACAAAATCTCCATTAATTCCGTTTTTAATTCTATTGCAGTCGGGGATGCATGTGAAGTCCATTTGCCCAATATGGCCTTTTTTGCCAACTTAGCAAAAACTGTCAATAGCGAAATAATCTGAAAGTCATTTATATGCTCCTTCCAGACGTCTAAAACAATAAACAGCAACGCCTCAGATTTCCGACTCTTAGGGAAAATACCCAAATCAGATGCTACCATGTGCCGCCTCTGCATCTGAGAGATGTATGCTCTATTAATTATTCTAATATGGACCTCGTGGAATCTTGCAGAGCTTAGGGCCTTCATCCAGGTGGTGTATGTATCTCTGAACAAGATATTATGTAATTTTGTAGATGGAATTTTTGCCTTGGGAAGATGAAGTAGTGCAGCTGACACGCAAGGGAAAAAATAAACCTCTTCCAGAGATCTATTGGTAAAATGTTCTAGGTGTAATAGCCAGTATGAAATATATCTGAACATGGCCGTTCTATTGAAAGCCTGAATATCAGGAAACCCCAATCCTCCTTTACTTTTAGGCAATGTCAATCTCAGTCTGGCCATTTTCGTTTTGTTGTGTTGCCATATAAACCGACCAAAGAGGGCGGTGCATTTTGATATGTCTGACAGGCAAATGGGTTGTATTTCTGTCTAAACAACCCACTGGGTGATGGCCCTCAACACCAGAAAATAGTCTATCCTAGAGAAAGTGTTATAGACTGGTGAATTGTAAGTGTAATCCTGGGTGGTCGGGTGATGTGAGAGCCAAACATCTGTGAGTTGCAGTTGTTCTATGTATTTTATCCCGATTTAAAATTTACGTGGCTGGCGTTGAGATCCTCTCTGTCTATCCAGTGTATCTGAAGAGACAATGTTGAAATCTCCACCTAAGATTATCCGAAAATCTATATGAGTGTAAAGTTTGTTGATTACTTTTAAGTAAAAAGGTTTGTGGTAGATCGCTGGTGCATATATGTTACGGAAAAAGTATTTATTGTCCGCAATAGAAGCTTCTAAACATACGTTGCGGCTTGAGTTGGGTACCTTTTAACGATGAAAGCAACCCCGACAGTAGTATGCCCAACTGGAACACTCCGAAGCTGTCATGCCCGACCGAACCCTAGTTGCAACTGTTAAAAGAAAAAAAAAAATTACGTTTCATAACAGCGACTATGCACCATCCCGGTACTAGTAAATGACGTCACTGTAGCAGGCAACACTACTAATAATGCTGTTAAGGGGGTATACAAGAAAGTGTCGGCGGTACAATGTAGAAGTGTTTCTAAAACACATGGGGTTAGGATATGGTTGAGATAAAGTAATTAGTAAACAATGCCCATCATCCAACAAACTTAGTAGAAGTAATAAAACATAATGTAGCCTTATAGTGTTCAAATTCAAAACAAGATAGAGGCAGGAGAGAAGGTCAAACAACTAAATTTATTTTGAATATGTATAATACATTCAGGATAACTGATGATCGGATACAGAGGAAACAGCTTGCAACTGATTAATGAGCACAGAACAAAGTCTCAGACAGCTGTAGTAATAATAGATCTTCAGGGATACTGGCAGTCTGTAGCTCTTCAAACAGTATAATAACAAATAGGAGATAGTAGTCACAGATGCAGTCAAAGTAATGGAGGATATGCAATATTCCTGATCACCTGAAGGCAGCAAAAGTTCAAGCGCAACTAAGACGAGCTTAGAGATCGTCAATGCAGTATCAGCTGGCAGAGTAATGTACAAAAATTTGTTTCCTGCCAGCAGACAATAGTTTCATATAAGTAGTTCTATGTCTAAGCTGCAGTACTCACAGAAGATTTCAAACTAAGCTGGATGCCAAAAAGCTGAATTGGAATAGTAATGTTGTTTGCCAAGGTACAGAGTCAGAGTTGAAGCAGAACCCAGAAACTGAAGACTCTTAGAGAGCAGAAGTCCAGAGTAACTATCACTGGAAAGATTGCATATAACAGGAGGGGGTTTTAAACTAAAAAGGTCCAATCAGGTCAGGAGAGAAACACACCCGTAATTAATGAGACAGGTTAACCCACTAAGTACAGAGGCTGCTTCTGGACCATCAGTAATGTCGGGCCCCCAAGGCACCACAGTGCTCTGGTTTCCATTATTGGGGACTTGAGTGGCGGTAGAACACAGCTAGAAGGGGTCCCACGTACACTGGACCACCAGACATGGTAAATGCATGTATTATTGTGCTAAGTATACAATTTATACATTTACTTTTACTAAAAACAGTTGAAGTACATTTAAACCACACACGTATATATGAACACCACTTACCTCATTTGTGATACCTCTCTTTCTCCCACGTCACCTTATCTCCCCAACAATTATCTGCCTGCTCCACTAAGAAGCCCTTTGTGTGTGCTATTCCTTGACTTTTCCTCTTATCTTTTAGTTTGCACCAGCACCCGTTTCATTGTTATCCAAAGTTTTTAGTCTTCCCCAAGTCTCATGTTTGTCTCCATATAACTCATGTCTTTATTCCCTCTCGTCTCTCATTTTTTATCCCTCATTACCTTTTTTGATCCCTTTTGTGTGCTTTTTAGAAAGTAAACAGTAGTACAGAACCTTCTTGTCACTTTGTGTGATGCAAACCAGGCCAGTTGATCACTATTCACAATGCACTTCTGAGTATATCACAACTCATGGCTTATTACTACGCTGATCCTAACTGTTAACAGAGAGCTAGTTGGGCATATTACATGTTATACTTTACACCAGCTGTATCACTGTTACAAGGGGATTATACATTCTATGCATGGTTTTATTACAAAAGAGTTATGTTTTACCTCAAACAGCCTATACATCCTTCTTTAGTCTTTGCACTAGAAGTCAGTTCTGAATGACTGCTTACTCCCGATCATTGGACTTGGTTCTTGGCAATTCTAGCACCCAGGTGTTGCTCAGTGCCGCACTGTTTTTATTTGTCAGAATCCCTGTAAGGTGTTCATTCTAGAGCCCTGTGGCCAAAGTAACAAAGCATCTTCCTATAATGATGTGCCTAATAACTGTGATACCACTGTGGATTAGGACTAATGATTCCCAACAAATACACTTCAGAGGAGGCAGTAAGAAGTTCCTAACATTAATAGAGATGGGGTATGGGCTAGCTTACTCTGCATGTAAAGGGGCCACAGAGTAGCTTAATGGATGTCAGGAGGGTAAAGGCTTAACGTGTATGAATGGAGGCCCAGGCTGTCAAAATGTGTATAAAGGGGGCACAAACTTGTATTATGTGTGATTAAGGCACAAGCTGGTAAAAATCTATGGATGCAGAATATTGTGGGTTAATCATTTGCTTACTGGTCATTGGTATAATGCTGATGATGTTACTTGCCAAAATACATCACCATTACTTTATTAAAAAAAAAAAAAGTTGCGTGGCTAACGAATTGTTACAAAATTCCTGGCCCCTAAATTTTGGATACATTTCTCAAGATGTGGTCCATGGAATGGTACATTACTGACAAAGTAACCATTTATCTGAACATCTTACACAGCAGTATACCAGTATTTAAAATATCCCCTTTTTACACAGTAACAGAAAATGTTTTCTGTTTTATTCAGTCACATTTCTCCTGACCGTTTCTAATCTGTGGATTTATAAACAGCAGATATAGTTGTGATTTGAATAGTGCTGCTTATCGGATCATGCTGCATTGTGATTCCAGGAAATCCTAATCTTGGCAAACGAGTGGTATGCACAAAAATACTCTGCGTTGCCTTCTTAGTAACAGACATGTGACAGAGTAATTTAAAGGGAGCATAGAGTTTAACTTATAAAATAAAAACAGTTTTTTCTCTTTGTCTCTGGATACTGTAAAGTATATATGTGATTGTTCATAGGTATGTTCATCAGAAAAACTGATTTGATATATGATGTTTTGCTTGATTTCTCCTGTGTTTTGAATTCTGTTTTGTGAAGATAAGCTTGTCTTTCCTTTTTGGTACTTCATAAAGAACAATAAAAAATACCCTAACATTGCTATACTTTTTCTACCTGAAGAATCACTGCAGTACTAGTTTTCTGCAAAGACTTGTTGCCACTTGCAGCTCTAGTTTGTTTTGTTGACAGTGCAATAAAAATTTCTAGACTTTTTTCCAGTATGCTTTATTTAGTCTATTACCTTGTGTTAGGATTTGCTTCTGTTTGCCGTACATCATCTCGTCTTTGGATTTGACTGTTTTAGATCCTGCTTCCAAGGGGGGTAATCCCTCATCATTTGATCTGCATCTTGATCACCTGTGTCTGGTCTTTTTAAGACTGGTGCCAGTTCATTGTTTGTTAATCCTCGTCTTTCTCAGAACTCCTGTGATCTGGTTCTGATTTGTCTCCTGGTATCTGTTTGCTTCATAATATTGCACAATTTCCAATGATCGTGACTTTGGCTTTGTTTGACTTCGCTCCTGTCTATTCCCTGCTACTGTTGTGGGTCTCTCTACTTTTGACCCTGGCTTGCCTGACCTTCCTCCTCTCTTATTCTTCCGTGGTATCCAGTAACTCCGGAGGCTCAGCTAAACCTGGAGATTTCAGTATCCTGTATCTTCAGCTATCCTATTTTGCCTGGTTTTCAGAATGACCTGCTTCTCAGCTAAACCTGGAGATCCTGGTATCCTATTCCTGCAGTTCTTCAATAGTGCCTGGTATCCAGTGTCTCCTGTTTCCTCAACTAAACCTAGTAATCCTGGTATACTGTTACTGCTGTTCCTATGGACTTGTTCTAGCTGCTTTACCATTGACTGCATCTAAGTTGAACCTGTGTACAAAATAAAGATTTACTGTTTCAGTCACAACTACTCTGTGTTCTTCATACTGGGAATGCTAACAGCTTGTTATCATGAAATGTATTATAGTATCAGGGCAATCCTAGATATGTAATTGCTCCCCTCATTTCAAGGAGAGCAATATCACTTCTCCCAAATAAGCCACTTCTACAAAATATGCTTTCTACCTCCGTCCCAAAGGCTTGAAACATGCTCTTAAAACCCATTTCTACAAGCCTACTAGTTCTCATCCTAACCCACATCTACTCCCCTTTCACCGTGTTTGTCTACCTCTTCCTCTAGATTGTAAGCTCACTTGAGTAGGGCCCTTTTTCTTTATGCCCTCCTCCTCTCAGTACCTAAGACACCAGCTCACATCACTCTTGTCATTGTAAAGGACAATTCCCCGCTATATACTCAATTTCCTGCTGGCTTGGCTATTAGATTGCAGTGTATTCTACTGTTTTTTTTTTTGCCTATTTTGTCATGCATGGTTCTTGCCTTTATTGTAATGTACTCTTTTTGCGTTTTTTATACAATTATTTTTTTACTATTTTATTGTAATCACTATGTACAGTGCAGCGGACCCTTTTTGGCGCCTGATAAAGAAATTATAATAATGGTGGGCTTCTACTTCTAGATTTTAGGAGCCTTCTTTGTATGGCCACTGACTCCTGTGCATATTACAGGTAAACAGTTGTACTAGTGTGTACAAAAATTTTAGCTGCAGTAGTAGTGCCTGTTAATATGCCAGCAGTGATACCTATTATTAAGTCACCAGTTGTATTAATGCCCAATAAAATTAAAATAATAGTATTAGTGCTTAGTACTATCCCACCAGTAGTAGAAACGACCAATAACAAGTCACTGAAATAATACTGCCCAGTAATATACCAATGGTAACAGTATTGCCCAATAATAAGTCGCCAGTAATAATTATGCAGAGAAATAGAGTTCAGTACTTACCCTGTACTGCCGTCGCTGCTTGTTCTTTCTTTAGATTTGCCTGTATGTTTGTAATAGTACTACTATATGTCATGTGTCACAAGTTTCTGTGCACCAAACATGATCAAATTCTAGATCCTTATTAATGAAGATGCTATAAAGTTCTCAATTATTCTAGAAGTTACCTTTTAGCAGCCCAAGTTTACAATTTTTTTTGTGTATTCAATTTATGAAGTGTTTCAAATGGTGCTTTAAAGTTGCCCATAACAGAGACCTTTTGGGGGACCCTCCTGAGTTCTTTTAATATGAGCCGTACTGGAACATTTGTCCCATTCACTTCTCATCCCTGATGAAGCCTACTGAGTGCGGGGGAAACGCGTTGGAGAATCCGACTTATACTATATATATATATATATATATATATATATATATATATATATATAGGACTTATACTCTATCTTAGCGGCAAACTTTGTTTCACAAGATCGCACATCAGGCACCAGAGCGTTGTTAAGACTGAACAATGGAATCACCTGCTCGTGTGACGCAAGCCTGCCATGTCAGCATACACAAACAAGGGAACAACTGGGACATTTCAAAACATTCTGCTTATTGTGGCACACCATTGCTGTATTGTGTTTTGTTCTGGCCAGAACTGCATAGAGAAACACTATACATTGATAATAAACTATTTTCCATTTTTACACTTTACCACTTCACACCCCTTCTTTAGCGCCAAGGAGTTCCTTCTTCACTCATACTGTAAATGAATGTCAAATGTATTCTGCCTCCTTATGCTATCCAACTTGGCACTTGAAATTTTTGTTAACGCTTCTCCCAGTATATCCTTTCACCATGCTCTGCCATAAATAATTGCTGCATGAAGTACAGTGAGACACATCAATCACCTGCTCTTCCTATTGCAATCAATGTGCAGTGAACTGACAGTGTAAATGAAGTAGGGTCAGTCACCACACTATTGACTATTTGAGTAGGACATACCTGTTATTAGTGCAATCTGTTATGGCAGACTGCATTGGCCAGAAATAGCAGGTTGCAGGCCAGAGGTGGTTTCGGAATAAGATGGACTTTAACTACATTTGAATGTGATGTTCATGTGACCACATACTTCTGGTTATAAAGTATTCCAGTATACATGTGTGTATGTATTTAAATATGTATGTATGTATGTATGTGTATATACACGTGTGTGTGTCTATATATATATATATATATATATTTGTGGCAAGAGCCCGCTACTGCAGAAGCACACGCGAACAACTTCTTCCTTTTTATGTAGTTTTATTGTCAGGATGGTAAATGTTTGACACTGTATACTTGTACAGCAATCATGGAGACCGTAAACACTAGCTATACATAGTCCAGCTCTCTCTCAGGACCAGCCAGCTCACCCAGCATTGGTCTCTCTGAACAAGTGATACAAACAAGCTTTTATACCTGATACTCCTCCCCCAGCCTTAGCTTGATGGACAGGTGACACACCCACCTTCTCTTTAAAAGGAAACGCCCATCACTGCCTCTGTTTGCACTAACAGACAGACACACCCTGTCTGTTTGCAGAGAGGAAGGATTTCAAATCATGTAAGTTATCCAAACTTAAACTATTGCTTTTCATACATAAGTCTTTACATTGAATCTAGGTGCGTTACTGCACAAATGTTTTACTCTATTTCCCTGATTTCTCTGCATATTGCCAGCTAAATGCCTCCTTTTGTTACATATCCCTCCCCCTAGCGTCTCCAAGTAGGGGGACGCGGACTTCGCGAGGAGCGCATATTTTCGTGACAATGCATCTGCATTCTTGTGCAGAATCCCAGGTCTATGTTCTACTGAGAACTTGAAAGGTTGCAGTGCCAAGAACCAGCGGGTTACCTTGGCATTTACCTCCCGGTTGTTCTCCATCCATCTCAATGGTGCATGGTCTGTTATTAAGGTGAACTCTCTGCCTAGGAGATAATAGCGCAGAGCTTCTGTAGCCCATTTTATGGTGAGACATTCTTTCTCCACAGTGGCATATTTTTGTTCCCTTGGAAGCAACTTAGGTATAGGACAGGATTTTCTACTCCATTCTTCTCCTGTGACAAGTCTGCACCTAAGCCAACACCAGAAGCATCAGTTTGGAGGAAGAACCTCCAGGTAAAATCCGGTGCTTGTAGAACTGGGGAGGAACAAAGAGCTAACCGAAGATCAGACCAGGCGGTTTCTGCAGAGTCAGACCAGGTTAATCTATCTGGACAACTTTTTTTTAACATGTCCATTAGTGGAGCAGCTCTAGTGGCGAAGTGGCTTACAAACCGCCTGTAGTAACCTACTAAGCCTAAAAAGTTTCTTAACTGCGACTTTTTCCCTGGTCTTGCCCAATATTTGACTGCCTCCACTTTATCTAGCTGGGTTTTCACACGCCCTCGATCAACAACGTACCCCAAATATTTGGCTTCTCTCATGGCTATGGCACATTTCTCTGGGTTAGCTGTTAATTCTGCTGACCTTAATGAAGCTAAGACCGCCTCAACTTTGGCTAAATGTGATCCCCAGTCTGGGGTATAAATCACTATATCGTCCAGGTAAGCGGCTGCATAAGCTGTGTGAGGTCGTAGCAATTTATTCATGGCCCTTTGGAAGGTGGCAGGTGCCCCATGCAACCCAAAGGGGAAGACTTTATATTGATAGAGACCATCAGGGGTGGAAAATGCAGTCTTTGGCTTGGCCGTGGAAGTCAGGGGAACTTGCCAATAACCCTTTGTTAGATCAAGGGTTGTTAAATAATTGCTACCAGCAAGATTTTCCACTAGTTCATCCACACGTGGCATCGGATAGGCATCAAACTGCGACATACTGTTTAGGCGCCTAAAGTCATTGCAGAACCTAATCGTCCCATTGGGTTTCGGGACAAGCACAATGGGACTATTCCACTCACTAGTGGACTCTTCAATCACATCTAACTGGAGCATCTTCTCGACCTCCTTTCTCACGTCCACCCGTCTAGCTTCTGGAATACGATATGGCTTCTGCTTTACAATGACTCCTGGCGCAGTGACAATGTCGTGTTCGATTAAGGTAGTGCGCCCAGGAATGAAAGAGAAGACATCCCTGTTCCGGGTGGGAACCAGGACTAGGACCTTGTCCCCAGGCTTGAAAGATCGAACAACAGCACTTTTATCATAACTTTTCTCTGTCGTTCCTGAGCCTCTTTTACATGTTGCTGCACAATGGGCCCTATATTTTCTTAGCCTCTCATACATTTGGGACACAAATTGGACCAGATTTGGCTCCTTGGGACCTTGCTGCTCCCACCCTTCTTTTAACATATTCAAGATACCCCTGGGCTGTCTCCCAAACAATAACTCAAAGGGACTAAACCCTGTTGAAGCTTGAGGTACCTCACAGATGGCAAACATCAAATAGGGAATAAGAGTGTCCCAATCTTTTTTTTCTTGAGCCACTGCTTTCCTGAGCATGTGCTTTAATGTGCGGTTAAAGCTTTCCACCAAGCTATCTGTTTGTGGATGGTATACAGAGGTGTAAAGCGCCGTAACCCCTAGCAACTGGCACATGTCCTTCATCAGTTTAGACATGAATGGAGTACCCTGATCTGTGAGAATTTCTTTGGGTATTCCCAAACATGTAAACATCAATACAAGTTCCTTAGCTATGGTGCTGGACTTTATGTTTCGTAGGGGAACTGCCTCTGGATACCTGGTTGCATAGTCAAGCACCACTAGTATATATTGATGCCCACATGCGGATTTTTCCAGTGGCCCCACAAGGTCCATAACTATCCGTTCAAAGGGAACTTGTACTATTGGTATTGGAATTAGAGGTGCCCTGTACATGGATTTGAAATAGGTTCTCTGACAAATGGGACAGGACTGGCAATACTTTTTCACTGCCATGTGTACCCCGGGCCAGTAAAACCTAAGCAGAACTCGTTCCCGTGTTTTATCCTCCCCTAGGTGTCCCCCACAGACATGTGTGTGTGCTGCTTTTAACACTAGGGTTACATGGACCTGAGGAACCATTAATTGTTCTACTTTTTCCCCCTGTACACTAGCAACTCTGTACAGGAATTTATTTTTAACAATAAAATATGGTATACCTTCTGCAGGCTGGGCGGCTTTCGCTACCCCATTTACCTCAGTCACACTTTTAAAGGCATGTTCCAAAGTGGCATCATTAAGTTGGTCTCGAGCAAAGTGCTGCAGAGGAAACAAAATTGGTATTGCGGACCAGTCCGTATCCTCACTGACAGGCGTGGTGGGCTCATCTGCGACATCACCGACCAATGCTAGTTTGGACTGTCCACGTTTCCCCGCAGGTGGATGCTTTTGTGGAACTCCTGCTGTGACTCCCAGGATGGCATTCCGGTTTGGCGGTTCCCAAAGATCGATGTTCAGATGTTGTGGATTCTTAGGTGGTTCCTTTAAGACCGGGCTTCCGACCGTTGCATCAGTTGCCGGCATGTCCGGCTGGATCCGCTCACCAAGGACATCATTAAACAGTGTGAAGTCTCGCCCCAAAATGAGTGGATATAGGAGTTTAGGTGCTATGGCAGCTACCACCATAACAGTTTTGTCTTTGAGTGTTACTGGTAGTATTGTTCTTTCATACTCCTCTGTCGTGCCATGTACGCAAAGAACCTTCACCTTGGGCAACCGAGAAGTTATGGATTCGGGTAAGGCAGAGCTGGAAACCAATGAAAGTTCACTCCCTGAGTGTCACTCACCGGACTGTGAGTGCCATTTCCCGTGTGTTCAGGAACCGTGGCCGTCTGCCATCCTGAGGGTCTGCGCATGTGCAGCCCTTATCAAGCCTTCAATACCTGTTGCTTTTAATTGATTGGATGATCAGGCAACCCTCCCTATTTAAACCACCTGTGATCATTACCTGGTTGCCTGATCTTGGAGTCTCATTCCCCATGAGCCTCTGAAGGTGTTCCTGTGTTCCTCGTGTATTCAGCTTCTGCTGATTCCTGTTTACTGCTATTGGGGTTGCCAGACCACTTCAACTCTTCTGTGTTCATCGTGCCTGCACTCAGCTGATTCCTATCCGCTGCCTCCGTTTCTACTTCAGAGTTCCTGATTGTCTCAACTCTCCTGTGTTTATCGTGTCAGCTCTCCGCTGCCTCCGTTACCACTACTACTGGATACCAGACCGCCTCAACTCTCCCGTGTTCATCATGTTTCCAGTTTCACTTACTACTGCTTCCTGAGTATTGCTTCTTTGATTCTGGATTACCTGCCGTGCGCTGCACCAACCTGATTACCGCTTCCACCCTCCAGTGGTTTCTCCTCCTGCCGGCCTTCAGCCTTCAGGTATCCCTGCACGTCGCTCTGACAGCCTGCTCTCCTGAACCGCGGTATGCATACTTTCCATTGACTTTGCTTTTGTATTGCATATCCATCTGGACTGAGTTGTGTTCTTCTCCGGAGCCTTCTATCCACTGAAGCTATTGTTACGATTGACTTTGTTTTCTATTGCCTGGATTGCTATTGAGACTTTGTATACTTCAAGCAGCGCTGGTCAGTTATTGTTGTATTGTGGATATCATCGTGGGATCAAGTTCTGTGTGCCCCGTGTATACTCTGCTTTACATTCATCTCCTCGTGCCCCTCCTCACATATATATAGCAGTGGTACAACTTGCTGACGCAGACCACTGACTCCTGTTCCCTGTGACACCAGTTTCAAGTATCCTCTCACATAGCAGTGGTACAACTTGCTACACGCAGACCACTGACTTCCCCGTTACCTACCTTCACCTGGATTCCATTCCTTCACTATAGACAGTGGTACAACTTGCTATACGCAGACCGCTGACTCTCACTACCTCCTCGCTACCCCTGGACATTCCTCCTCACTATAGCAGTGGTACAACTTGCTATACGCAGACCACTGACTC